>NC_142047.1:34513444-35123861 GCF_982192425.1 Myodes glareolus | reverse complement strand
AAGGCCCGTGATGCCCGTGAAAGCGAGGTTGTATGAATGTGCCCTGTGCTGGCCTTGTTAGCTCAGCCCTCTGCATGAGACGAAGCCAGCCTTACCACCAGCTCAGCTGCCTGCAGGGGCAGGTCCAGGCCTCCAAGGAAGCTGTTTCTCTGGTCCCACGTCTTGTTCTCCAGGGCATTTTTGAGGTCTAAGTGGTCTGGACCAGGAGCACCAGACACAGCCTGGCTTTCGGTAGCCCTTTGTCAGGTTATCACTTTAGGCTGCAGAAGGGGCAATCAGGGTGGACCTCCTGCAGCCGACTTGGTGACTGTCCCTCCAGGTCTAAAGACAGTGAAGGTGTCTGGTTCTTTATGCTTTAGATGTGCCACTGCGGGCCAATTTAGCCACATCCTGTGGGACCAGCCCCTGTCAAGTGTAGCCTGGGATGTGGTGCCAGTTCATTTTGCCCTCATGTGTGTTAGGATTTTTTTATCTTAAGACAAGCCGCTCCATCGGCACAAAGAAATCCAATTAGGTCAAATCAAACCGAATTAAAATGCCCATATTTTATTAAATACAGCACTCTCAGATGGCTGAGAGCATGGCAGGGGAGACAAAAACCCAGGGAGCACATGCAAAACCCGGGACCATGTGTTCCTTCCTTGGGTGCCCATTTAAATACCCTGTGGGAATGGTCCTGACCCTTCCCCAGCATGCTGGGATTTGGAGTCCAGACCAGTGCAACTCCCAGGTCAGGGGGAGCTGGGATGGATGCCAGGGACTGAGGCGACACTCCCAACTTAACATTTTGTATTCTTACTGAGTGGCTGGCTCCTTCCTGCTCAAATCAAATGCCAAATGATCCTAGGCTCTCCTGAAAAGATGTGACACAGCCTCATTTGTCCTTCTTCTGGACTGTCCTCTCAGGGAAGGGGCTCTCCTACCATGTCACCCCTCAGGCCCCCAACCCAAGAGCGTCATACAACGGCCTCATGCGCCTCTCTTTGCTTTTAATTTTTAAAATGTATTCATTGGGGTTTGTTTGGTTGTTGTTGTTTTGAGACAGAGTCCTACTACATAGTTCAGGCTGTCTTGAAACTCACTGGGTAGCCCAGGCTAGCCTCAGATTTGCAGTCCTCCTGCCTCAGCCTCTCAAGTGTTGTCCCCCAACTCGTGGGACACATTCTAAGGCATGAGTGATGGACGTTCAGGGAGATTTCAAAGCAGCATGTTCAGTACCACTAATGGCTTTCCTTGTTGGGGGTGGGGAGGCTGCTCATTTTGGGTCATCTAGATCCCATAGGGACCCCTCCCTGATACTGTGGCCATAAAGCTTTTGTAACCGCTGGAATAATTTTCTGGCCATCAAGGCAGGAGATAGAGGCCCGTGGTGGGGTTAGGATTGGCAGCTCTGGCATAAGGACTCTGGAGATCTTCCAATTCAGGGACTACTCTGGAGGCCCACGAGCCTAAGAAATGCTACTCTGGTCTACCACCTCAACAGCAGTTCCCAATGTCTGCTGTTCCTGGGCCACCACTACAGTTTGGATTTGTTCCAACCTAGGTTCACGTTGAGGCTGAGATTCTCAGTGTAACTAATTACCTAAGAAGTAATTAGGCTACAGGGCGCCACCCTTACAAATGGATTAGTGTCTTTCTCAGGAGAATAGAATAATTGCGACAGGAGCGAGTTAGTTCTTATGAGGCGAGGTCGTAATGGTGGGAACCGGGAACCTCCCTTCACTCTCTGAACCTATGCTTTCCTTCGGCCATGAGGCCTTCATCAGGTGCCCAGCAGATACAGGCTCCATGCTCTTGAACTTCCGAACTATGAACTAAAATAAACCTACTTCCTCTATAAATCACCCAGCCTCAGGCAATTTGTTACAACAACAGAAAACAATTAATCAACCATCAGCTTCTGGTGTGCCTACTTCTCTGACAGGTGGCACGTGTTGCTAGCCTTCCCCACCTAGTGCCTGTCTCTGGGCGCTGTTCCCAGTTCTCCACACTTCCCTTCGATGTGTTGCAACCTGATGGATAGTTAGTCACTCCTTCCAGGTAGCTCTGAGAGTCATGACCCCCATCTTCCAGTCTCCTGTCCCTCCCTTTTCCTTCCCCTCCTGGTATCCTGCTATCCTCAAACAGCCAGTATTAATCTCTTTCTCCGAGGAACTGAGGCCAGAACCCGATGGCCTCCTACCAGAATTCTCCCTTATGCCTGAGGCAGGTCTTTTCCCTCTCTCTCTTGGAGTAGCAGTGTAGAAGACTGGTTCCTGGACTCACTCAACCTCTGTCTCCACTTGGGTGACTCTAGGCAAGTTGCTTAGCCTCTTTGTGTATCTTGAGTAATTTAGGGACAAGCATAATACTACACAAGGCATTTGCGAGGATGAAATGGGATTGGGGAGACAAGCTCAGCATCGGCTTGGCATACAGTAGATACCCAAGGAAAGCCATCAGTGGTGCTGAACACGTTGCTTTGGAATCTCCCTGAACATCCACCACTCATGCCTTAGAATGCACCCCGAGAATTGGGGGGAGGGGGACAGACACCTTGCAGATGACCAAGTGACCACGGCCCACAGCCTGCCTCAGCAGATGAGATCTGTCTGCAGTAGATGGCGGTTGAAACTCCTGGGAGATACAGTCCCCACATGTCTCCTGGACCCTACATCACCCAGCTGCCTCCTAGGGTCTGGGACAGGATCGCCACGTGCCTAAGGAGGGGCTGCCAACTCTGCTTACGTGGACCATGCAAGGGCAGCTTGAAGAAGGCCAGCTTTTTTATTTATAGTTCAACTTCTCTGCCGTTACGGCTTGTCTGTAATTTGGGAGGTCTTTTATTATGTTTTCTTCATGTAGATCAGTGGAAAAATAAATGAAAGGGAAAATTATGTGTGTTGTGGTTAGGGAAAATTACCGGGAGAAAGGCATACTTTATGTTCCCCTCCTTGGGGGGTGTCTAGGGTGTCCCAGGACACCAGAGCAAGACATGGGCACTGCCACAGGGCCCTTGTGAGAGAGGGCAGCCACCTCAGTAGGAACAGACTGAACCTGGAACCTTGGTTTTGCTACTGGCTTGCTAGTGCCTTGAGCAGCCTCACCTACCTCGTGATGGAGCCATCCTGGCAGGCCGAGACACAATTTCCAATGAGAGGGCAGGAGACAGCTTAACAACAAGAGTCCTCAGGGATGCCAGCCAGGCATGGCAGTGCACATCTATGATCCCGCCATTTGGAAGGCTGAAACAGGAAGGTTCCCTGGGCAGCACCTTAAAAACAAAATTGAACAGAAAAGCAGGTACAGCTGAAGCCCAGTTCTGCCAAAGATCCCTACCCTGTGTCTCTTGGGGCCCAAGGACTGTGCTCCCGATTCCCCTTCTGTTCAGCAATGGCCATGGGCTGCAGGGGAGCCTGGGATGCCCAGGCCAAGAGGTGATCAGCTGTGTCTGTAGTACAGACTCCCATGTTTTCCATGTGATCCCAGGGTGGTCACCAAGCTGCAGCCAAACATCTGGCACACAGGTCAATTTCAGGAGAGTGGCCTGGCATTTCCCACTGTGAGACGTGGCTGACATCCTAAACTCGGCAAAACAAAGAGGCTCACGTCTCTGTGGTCTGTGCATGTGACAAGGCCGTGGCTGGTGGGATATTAGGAGGACAAATTCAGATCCCTCGGTCATCTCCCTGCAGGACAGCAAGTCTGGAAGGTATCGTTCTTAACCCCAAAGTTCTAGCCTGATTCCCCCCAGGGCAGGCGGCCACAAGCAGAGAAATTCCAGGCCTAATAACCAAGGCTGTTCTGAAACTATGGCTGGGTCAAGGTCGCTCAGCCCTGGTCAGCACAGGGTCCTCAGGCAGAGAAAGCAGAACCTCGGGAGGACTACAGATTGAGGAAAGCAGAAGAGAAGAAGGGAGAAATTTGGGTAGGGTGCACAATGGCCATACTGAGGTCAGACCACCCGGGTTCAAGCCCCAGCCTGGCCAGCTAGCAGATAACTTACCAACCCACTCTGTGCCCATTTATCCTATAAGGTGGGGACAGTTGCAACAACTCAATAAGGACTCACAATAAGCAGAACTTGTCTTGCCCCTTGTGGTCCAGCACTGCCCTGGTCCTGCTCTGTCCCTCCGAGGGGAGAGGATGTGACCCCACCTTGATTAGCAACCTAGAAGCCTCATGGTTTCACAAGGGCAGGCTACAGAGCAGTGGTTCGACTGGGCGAGAGTGGCAGCGCTTGCAGGATCCAAGATCCCCTGACTTTTCTTTCCTCTTTGCTCTGCTCAGAAAGAGGCTTCGGTGGAGTGCCCTGCTCACCAACGACACTCCATCTCTGGCCAAATCCCTGACACGGAAGCGCAAGGCAGAAGCATTTGATTGGGCTCAGGGTTTAAGCGGCAATCAGTCTATCATGAGAAGGCATGGCAGCCAGTGACTCCTGTGTGCAGCTTGGAATCCTTGGCTCACAGCTCAGTGAAATGGGAAACAGCTGGACCAGAAGTATGACTGGCTTATTAACCCCAAGCCCTGGCCGACAGTCACCTACGAGCTTCCACCTCCTAAAAGTTCTACAGTCTCCCAAACAGTGCTCCCAGACTTCCAGATGGAGACCATATGTTTAAACACAAGCATAGGGGAGACTTTTTGTTTGTTTGTTTTTCGAGACAGGGTTTCTCTGTAGTTTTGGGGCTTGTCCTGGAACTCGCTTTGTAAACCAAGTTGGCTTGCTTGCTTGAGGTCATCCCCTGTTTGCTAGCTAGGGTTCATGGACTCCCCAAAGACGGATGAAAGCAGAGAGAGATAGGAAGCGAACATGGGTTATGGTGGCCAGTTTTAATGCCAACTTTCTATAAATTAGGATCACTTTGATAGGGAGCCTCAAGTGAGGAATTGTTCTGATTGCCTTAACTGATGGGGAAAACTCCCCGCAGACGTGCTGGCATCTTCTGTAGCATCCCAGATGAGAAGGGACAGAACAGAAGGAAGATTATTCATTGTAGCTCACTGGGGAGTTGATTTTGCCCTGGGCTGTTGCTTCCTTGGCTGATATCAGAACCAGTATTTCCAGCCTTCCATTGCTGACTAAGGACCAGCAGCTCTCCAGGAAACTTCCAGGTTGTGAGTGCCCGATTGGCTGAGGCATCCAGCCTCATAGACTGTTCAAGGACCAGGTTCTCTGCCTCTGCAGTGTGAGGCAGCCACTGTGGGACTACTCCCACTGTTGAGACACCTAGTCTCGGGCAAAACAACCACCAACTCAAACTAGGACAAGGGCACTGACGTCCTAGCCTTCTCCATGGTGGTTGTACACGCCTGGGTCTTTCTGAACAGGGTACCCTTGTGGAGTTCTCAGAACACCTTCACCTCATCTCCCCACTGGGAACCTTCCATGAGGTTCTGCAACGTGGATCCATCTCCTCAAGTTGCTACTTGATGCCCTCCCCCGCTCTTTCTGTCACTGTCATCTCTCCTAAAGGAAATGCTCTTGGGCAAGACATCTTTATGATGGCTCCAGGCATGTCTCTTCTATGGAGGATTTAGGAACAAATGAGGAGACCAAAGTCTGTAGACATCTGTAGCCTGAGAAATTTAGGCATTGCTATCACTTGGGTCTGGCTCACAAGTTGAAGGCATACGTGCTGTTAGGAGGTGATAAAGTCTTTAAGAGGCGAACGGACACTGGTTTCCTGGGAGGGTGTCCCTGAAGGAGATATTGAGATTCCAGATCCTTTCTTACATTCTCTTTTGCTCCCTGACCATATGTAGTGATCAGTTTCCTCTATTGCACGCCCCACTGTGCTGACACAGGCCCAAAAGCAATGGAACTAAGGGACTATGAACTAAAACTTCTGAAGCCATGAATCAAAATAAAATTTTTCTCCCTATAATTTGTTAGTTTCAGTCATTTATGTCATAGTGATGGAAACAGACAAACACATACATCATTCTAAGAGCATGGGAAGCCCTTGGAGTGTTGAGTATGGGGTAATATGGCAGGTAGCATCTATAACAGTCCATGAACATGCGAATGCTTGTTTCTTCTTGCATGGGAAATCTGAAGGGCAAAACAACTGGCCAGACGGACAGTTAGCTCAGACACGAAAGCCAATGCCGAGAAGGCCTGTATGTATGCTTGAGGATCTAGGTGATGACAGGCACCAGTCATCGAGGAAAGGAATTGTGGGGTGGCCTGATTGAGGTGGGCAGACAGCGAGCATTGAGGCTTGGTCATGCAGAGACTGAGATGCTCGCCGGATACCAAGTGGGCTCTTAGACAGAGGGAGATAAACTTGAGATTTTTCAGCACAGTCCCATTGACTTTCTTGGCCATACACTCTCGTGCAGAGAACAAAGGATCCAACTGTGCATGGTGGCCCTGGGTGTGCTAGTCTGGAGCTCAGAACACTCAGGACAGAGATGAGTCGATAGCTTACATGATGCTTATTCAGCAAAGTGAACGGGAAATCTTAGGGGCTCACCTAGGGTGGGCCAGGAGCCCTTCTTTTCCAGGTATTCCAGAAAGATCCAATCCTACTATACGATGACCATCGCCAAGGTGCCATGTGACCAAAGAAAGGGAGGCAAGCAGATGGAAAATTATGGAATAATTAGTGGGGGATGGATGTCAGCCTGGTGTATCAGGGTACTGATGCAGACAGATG
The DNA here is from genome assembly GCF_982192425.1 of Myodes glareolus. Classification (NCBI taxonomy): domain Eukaryota; kingdom Metazoa; phylum Chordata; class Mammalia; order Rodentia; family Cricetidae; genus Myodes; species Myodes glareolus. The sequence continues at coordinate 35,117,217 of NC_142047.1, read as the reverse complement.
TGGGCATAGTCTAAAATCTAGAAAAGAGATCTGGAGAGGGTGACATTAGGTGAGAGGGACCGGGGTGAAAGGATATGAGTCATGAAAGACATATAAAGCTTTCTTTTCTAGTTTCAACTCTGTTATAAATTTTTGTGTGTGTATGTGTGCAATGAATAAATATGCGAATTCAACTTTTTGGGTATGGAAACAGCAAGAACGATTTCTATTTTTGCATCTCATAACAGTCCAATGTGTGATCTTCCTTTGAGGCAGTGATTGCGAAAGTTGAGCTTTAAAAACAAATGGTCATAAGAGCAGTAGGAACCAGACACTCGTGCCTGGGTACGTTGGTTACGATGACCCACTTAAGAAGAATGTTTTTTTATTTATTTTTTTTAAGAAATTTGTTTGGGGGAAGGAGGTTTTTCTTTTTTTCTTTCTTGAAAAGGAAAGCATTTAATTGGGGCTTTCTTACAGGTTTGGAGGTTTAGCCTGTTGTCATCATGGTGAGAAGCATGGCAGCATGCAAACAGACATGGGACTGGAGAGAGATCTGGGAGGACGACATCCAGATCCACAGGAAGCAGGAAGAGAGAGGCTGGGCCGGGCTTAAGCTTCTGAAAAGTTCAAAGCCCACCCCAATGGCACACTTCCTCCAACAGGGCCACACCTAATAGTGCCACTCCCTAATGACTGAGAATTCAAATATATTAGCCAACGGGGGCCATTCCTATTCAAACCACAAGTTTCACACCCCGTTCTTGATTTATAACTTTATAGACAATGTGAATGTGTAGAAACACTTATGGATAGAAATAACACTTTTTTTTTTTTGAACAGGCAAGCACATATCTACAGAATGTTTTTAAAACCGCAGCAGGAAATGAAATTGAAAAAACTAGAAGAGTGCTTTTATCAAATGACGGGTGAAACCTGGAAATTAACTTCTGGCCACAAACTCGAGGTTAAGAAAATGCTGGCTTTTATATTTTGCTTTTTTGTTGGTGGTGGTTTTAGTTGAATAAATAGGTTTGTTTGTAAATTTAGGTAAGATACATGATTGACCTGAAAACTTCAATAGGATAATTTTCAAAAGCACTCGAAGGCCATCCACACCCCTCGATCTCGCTCACCTCCCAGTCCTCCTGTATCCACACCCCTCCCCATGCCTCCCTCCACCCCCACCCCCGCAAGTCCATTTTGTGTCACCCATATATTCACCGGAGTTTGGTCAAATCTCTAATGGCCAGCCCTCTAAAGGAAGATGAATCTTTCTGAGGAGAGCCCTGGGGTGGCTGGAGCCAGTTCTCACAAGTGCACCACAGCTCCCCTTGCACCACAGGGTCAGCTCTCTGGAGCCTACGGGCATTGTCAGCACCACCACGCAGCCACAACCAAGGTGCAAGGCCAGCCCTCCTTTGAGAGGTGGGGCTGGCTCTCTCTTCCCCTCCGAGCCACCCATTTCACTGTGCTGTGGTTGGTAGGGGAGGGACCAGCTCTCCCACACACTCTGGGTGTGGCTGCCACTGAAGAAGGAGTGGTGTTTGTAAACTGAATTTCCCCACTTTTTTCTTCTGTTAAACCTATATCAAGCCAGGAGGTGGTGGCACATGCTTTTGATCCCAGCACTCAGTAGGCAGAAGCAAATGGATCTCTGTGAGTTCGAGTTCGAGGCCAGCCTGGTCTCTAGAGTTAGTTGCAGGCAGCTAAGGTTACACAGAAAACCCTGTCTCAAAAAGAAAACAACAACAAAATCTATATCAAGGAAGCTGATCATGGTGATCTAGGCCTAATTCCAGAACTGGCAGGGCAGAGGCAGGAGAATCTCTGTGAGTTGGAGGCCAGCCTAGTCTTCATAGTATGTTCCAAGTCAGCCAGCGCTAAATAGTGAGACCCTGTCTCAAAAACAAGTAAGCAAATAAACAAACAAAAACCAATCAACTATATCAAGGGGTTCCATAGTTAAGAGTACTTGTTGCTCTTGCAGAGGACCTAGGTTAGATTCCCGGCCCCCACATGCTGGCTCACAAACATCTATAACTCCATCTCCAGGATCCAATGGCCTTTTCCAATCTCTGCAGGTACACATGTAATCCAAAGACATACATGTAGGCAAAATACTCGTGCACATAAAATATTAACATAAATAATATTTTTTATTTTTTTGGTTTTTCGAGACAGGGTTTCTCTGTAGCTTTGGAGCCTGTCCTGGAACTAGCCCTTGTAGACCAGGCTGGTCTCAAACTCACAAAGATCTGCCTGCTTCTGCCTCCCAAGTGCTGGGATTAAAGGTGTGTGCCACCATTGCCTGGCATAAATAATAATTTTTTATTCCAAAAAAGCTGTAACAAACTGCTTCATTGCGGTGTTATTTAATATGTGAATTCCATTACTATACATAATATAAAGTATAATTAAAAAAATTAGTGGGGGGATTTACTGATGCCATGTGGTCCTGAGTACCAGTTAGCTCCCTGTAACTTGAGTCAGAAAATGTTTGTGTTATCTAGAATTTTTCTGGTTTACCTTGAGCCAGATCTAAGCACTATTCTAGAGCCAGGGTCAAGGTATAAGACTTCAATTATAATAATTTTGTTAATTTATTGCTTGTTTGGATAAAACTAAGGCTACTCTGGTCAATAATGGTGGTTATGACTCAAGATGGGTGCAGTCATGTCAAGCTGAATCCATACGCCAAGGCCAAGATGTTATTCTCTTAGATGAAATTCCCTGGTTCCAGGAGGGACTGAGCGGTTGTGTTCCCAGTAACCTTGTCTCCAAGGAGTGGTACATGAAGGTGGGGCTTGAGGGGAACTCATTCTTCTTCTCCGTTCTCACATTCCATTTTTTAAAAAAAAAATAACCTTTTTATTTTTGAGATTATAATATAATTGCATCATCACATTCCATTCTTAATGCAGGCATGATGATCTCTGCCACCATGCTGACGACTGCAGTGTCCCCAGAGGAGAGTCACAGACAGGGTAAGTACCAAGTGGGAGGAGGGATACTTAGAGGTTCCCCTGGGACTCAGCAGGGGGAGTAGGAGTCCTCAACCAGGCCACAGCATTTGAAATGGCTTGAAAGGCAAGCCACCAAGACTTTGATAGAGGAGTAGCTATCTTCTGGCAGCCTATTCTCCAGTCCCAAGACTTAGTTCTTACATAGAACTAAGAGAATTTGACCAGCTTGTGAGTAAGCCTCAGTTTACCTGGTCAGACAGGATACCACCAATGTCTACCTTCTAAGGCAATCGTAAAAATGAAATGTGATTCATTCTTCCACATGAATCTTTGATCTTCAGATCGTCAGTACTCAGGGAATCTTAGCTTATATGGTGAATTTTGGGGAAGCCAGTCCCAGTGGGATTCCCAAAGCCCTCTGCTCTTTGCTGACCAAAACCAACAGGAAGAGGAAGTAGCCTTGCTCAGTTGACAAACTCACAGCAGCTTCCTGCCCACTGAAAAGGAGGTTCTCAGGGGGTCACATCCCAAACGCTGTCATTGAGGTCAAACTGGAGGCATGCCAGCTAAATGGGGGTCCTCTCTCTCTCGCATGCTTTCAGGTAAGAGGTTTCACAACCCTCAGGACCTGCTCCAGCTCCCCTGACTCCATCCTCCATCCTTTGTTTGGGGCGTGTCCCACAATTTAGTGCCTTCTGTCTTTAGAGCAGAAAGGAAGAGAGTCTAGCATGACAGCCTTCACCGTGCCACCCCAAAAATCTTATTGTCAGCCTGGATGAGGTCCCGGCTCCTTTCAAAAACCCTCGTGAATACTCTAAAACCTCTCCCCAGTGGGAGAGCAACTTTCTCAGATACATATAACCCTGACAAGTCAAATTTCTCAAGATGTCATTTTTGAAGAACAGTCCCTGTTATCGCTTGGTGGTTGAGCTGGCAGGCTCTAGAAGTCACGTTTCTGGGTCCCAGTTCTCCTTCTGTTGTTTATGGGCTGTGAGATTTCAGCAAGTCGTGAAATATTTTTAACCCTCAGGTTCCCTATCTTTAAAATGGAAGTGGAAATACTGTCTTTTATATATATACTTTCAAGAAGGTTCAATGTAGGAGAAACAACTAGGCTTTGCTTATCAGATTCTTCCAGTTTTGCATCAAAAATCTTCTATCCAAGGAAGGGTCTCAGTCTGGGCAAACTAGAATGGCTGGCCATAAGGACTGGAAAGCATTTAGCCTAGGGTAGGCGGCTCGTGCAAGTTCCATCAGTGATAGTTGATTGGAATGATGTCCAGATGGTCACACTTCCCCATCTTTCTTTCTCTGAGCAGCTTGTGGTGTGTGTGTGTGTGTGTGTGTGTGTGTGTGTCCTGCCTCCACCTTCCAATTCCAAGTGTTTGGGCTATAAAATGAATGTATCATCAAACTGGGCCTTTGCCTTTGGTTTGTTTATCTGTTTAGTTATTTAGTGTGTGTATGGTGTGCCCATGTAGAGGTCAGAGGACAGCTTGCAGCGGTCAGATCTCATCACCCTGTAGGTCCCGGGAGTGTGGCTTACATAATCAGGCTTGGTGGTGAGTAGCTTTACCCACTGAGCCATCTTACCCGTCCGGGCCTTGGTTGTTGTAAAGACAAGATTTTGCTATGTAGCTCAGGCTTGTTTTCCATTTGAGATCCTCCTGCCTCAGTAACCCAAGCACAGGAATTATAGGCTTGTGCCACCATATCCAGGCCTTGTGTGCCTTAATAGCTTCCTGGGTAACTCTGACCTCTTCAAACCTCCATTTATCCATTCATCAAAAGGGATAAATTCAAGGGTCACAGAGAATTTTTTTCCACTGTGGCTTGATTTTTCAGGGCCCCTTGCAGTGTCTTGGGGGTAGATGGCCCCACGTGTAGATTCTTCTGCCAGACATGGTGCATAATGAAACCCATGTGTGTTCTAGCAATACAGCCTGCTCGGGAGAACTGGAAGCTTCATCTTGCTGGGGATGCTTTACCTATGGTCGGGTTTTACTTGGCTCTGGAATGGGAGCTAAGACAATTGATACCGTTTTGTCTGCATGTGGTTATGGCAACCATGGTCATGAATGTGTCATAGAGAAAGGGGAGGTAACTGCCAAAAATAAGCCTTTCCCTGGAAGGGCTGTGGGTGGTATCTAGGTTTTAATCCTTCTTTACAGAGCCGCAGCCCCAACACTCATACTTCCAGTACATCCAGGTATCAGTAGAAAATAAGGTTTGGGGGTCTAAAAGCCCTTGAGTCTGTGGGTCCCATCATCCATGTGCCCTTACTTGCAGGCTGTAGTCAGCATGACATGTGGAGATGCTCGAGGTGGCACTACTCTGTCCTGTAGCTCTCAGCATTTCCCTGGCTTTTGCCCACACTCCACCTAACTGCCAGCAACCAGCTTCATTGACAGACAGGACAGGACAGGGGATGCCCTTGGTAGAGCACCCCAGACTTGTGGACGTGGACCCCTCTCAGATTACTTATGAGCCCAGATGTTATCTCAGATACTTAGGACTGTAGGGCAGCTGTCCCTGAATGGTTGTCTTAGGTTCTACGTGTCTTGGAAGTGATTAACCAAGGCACCAGGATGAGGCTAGCCTAGGAAAAGAGCTGTCTTTCATCTTTGGGGAAGTTTGAGAGGTCTCCATATCCTGATGTAGAGGAAGAACGACCATTTCTTCCTGATGAGTATCCAGTGTCAGACCCAGGACATTGACTGGGACCAGCATGGGGACAGAAGTGCTCAATATAGTCAAAAGAGTGGGTGAGAGCGTAACAGAGTCATGACCAGGATGCTCCTATTGTCTGGGAGAGTCATTGTGAGTTCCCACTATGTAGCGCTCTCTCTCTCTCTCTCTCTCTCTCTCTCTCTCTCTCTTTCTTCTCTCTGGCCTTTAACTTGTAATCCTCCTGCCTCAGCCTTTTTTGTGCTGAAATAGCAAGCACACACACTATCATACCTAGCCTGGGGTGATGAGTTTCAGAAGCCCTATCACTTTTTCATGACTGATCTCTAAAATGAGGGGATTCCTCTGGAAGGGGTCTCAATGGTAGCCAGAGTGCCCACAGGTAGAGGGCTCAGGTCAGCAGTCACCTTGGGTTACCAAGACAGAGGCAAATGATTTCCCAAAGAATGCCGAAGAAAACGGTAGATGTGTGCACCCCAACGTGGTGAGTCCCCAACGTGGTCTTAGGCATTGTTGCACCATCAGCTCGGGCAGTGTGCTAAACCCGACCAGGTGTGGCAGGAGTCTCTGCCCCCGCCAGCTAAGCTTGCCACTTAATGCAGGATGGCATCTCAGCTTTCAAAAATCTAGAACAGCAGACTTTTTTCTAGTAAAGAGGAAAAAATGTATTCGTCTTACTAAAAGGAGTCCTCAAGGAAAAAGAACATTGTGTCCAAGCTGCCAACTTCTTCACAAGGAAAACGTGGGCGGGACTCTTCCCTCTAAGTCTTCGCTTCTAAAGGGGAAACATGCAAGTTTGGATTGATTTGTCACAAGTGATTTGTAAAAGAAAACTGTCTGGCATACCTCGCAGCTGTGGAAAGCACCACCTAGGGGCTCAGGCTGGCGGCAGAGATGCTGACAGGGGTGCCGATGGGGACTTTGAGGGGGATAACAAGAGGATCCTCTCATTTTATCATTATTTATTTCTGTTTGTGTGTATTTGTATGTGTTCATACACATGTGTCCTGGCACACATGGGGAGGTCAGACCTGCAGGAGTCCATTCTCTCCTTTCATCTTGTGGGTCCTGGTGCTCGAACTCACATCGTCAGGCTTGGCAGCAAGAATCTTTATCCACTGAGCCATTGGTGTCCTCACTTCTGATGCTGGGGTTCCATTGTTTTTCAATCTGGCTTTGTTGTGACAAAAATCTCCTGAGTGTTCCACTTGGGGACTAGTTGTGCTTAGTCTGAGCGTGGGCTCTGCGTAGCCATTCTGTGCCACTAACACTCCCAGAATGTCAACTAAACTGTCCTTGAAGTCAGCGACGTGACAAGCATCCATCGTTCTATTGATTAAAGCTCTCCCTTCCTCTGATGACCTCAGAGGGCAGGTCTGTGGAAGAGGATGTGTGTCCCTCCTGTCCCCAGTCCCCTTTCTGCAGCTGGCTCCACTGACCCCAGCACTCTCTGTTCATTCACCAGAATCCCACAGCCACCTGTGGGCAACTCCTGCATCCCTACCTCTGATCCTTTCTTTTTGACTCATACTGTGGAACACATAGGTGGTCTGTCATACTCAAAATGCTGAGGGCAAGTGCACAGGCAGGTGAACCCAGAAAAAAGAGATGGAGCTTAGCTTCTTGGAACATAAAGGAGAAGGGAACCAAGTTCTTACAGGAATGAACAGTCATTACTGTGGGGCTTTGAGCATCAGCTTCTGCTCCTCTTGTTGCGGTCTTCTGTATGAGACTTCCCCGGCTTCAGGGAAAGGCCTTGACTGACTGATGTCCAGCAGCAGGTCCTGTCCACCTCACCACAGCAATCAGGTAAAGGATGGATCAGTCCCAAAGAGACCAGAAGGGACTTTTGAATGGGCCCCTTGGGAAGAAATTCCCCCCGAATCCTTAAAACAAACAAACAAACAAAAACCCAACCACCTAGAGCAAGGCCTGCCGAGTTTTCTGATGACCAGGATGTGGAACTGGTCTGGAACACTTTAAGCCCTTGTTGTCTTGAATATGGCCAACCTGAAGAGGACGTTTGCAGGCAGAGGCAGGCAGCCAGGGAGAATTCCAGAGCAGTGAAGATTGTTTTGCCTGAACCTTGGCCGAGACCCTCAGTTCCTTCTGGATTCTTTGATTACATGCATTCTATTGTTTGGGCTCCTTCTGTTTTTCTGTGACTTCTAGTGGAGAAAATGCTGAATGATCTCACTAAAAAGGAACTTTCTTTTGGCTTCTGTGCTGGGATTGGAGCAACCTAAGTCCCCAGGAAGGAGAAGCAGGCAGATGGCTATGCTCTATTCAGGGAAACAGCCTTGTAGCTCCAGCTCAGCAGCGATTGGAAGGTGGCCTCAAGTGAATAACCTCGAAGCGAACAGAGAGGAAGCAGGTCTGGGGGCAGGAAGGGTGACCAGAGTTCTCATGGCTAAAGGCTCCCTTAATTAATTAACCTGTCTGCTAAGTGCATAGTAGCGTCCACTTAAATAAATCAGGGAAGTTGCCACTTTGAAAGATGTGTGCAGGTGGGTGGGGGAGGAGGTGGGTAATTATGCAGGGAAAGTCATTTTCTTGATATTCTTCTGGAAATATGCACGCAACAGAGAGAGCCGCAGGAGAGGCGGGGGAAGGGAGGGAGTATTAACAGGAGGTGTGCATTGTGTCTCTCAAAGGCCTGAAGAGGCAGAGGACCACTGAATTCTTTGGGGGAACAACATAGATGTTATAGGATGCTCCTGGTAGGGACACTGTGTGTGTGTTCAACTGTTCTCTGCCTTTTAAAAATATAATTTCTTTATTGATTCTTTGGGAATTTCACACCAGGTACCCCAATTCCACTCACTTCCCAGTTCCCCCATATCCTCCGCTGAAAGAATTTTTTTTAAAAAAAAATCAAACCAAAACAAAACACAGCAAGCAAACAAACAAGCACAAGAATAAAACAAAACAAAACAAAAACCTAAGAAACATCTTTTCTTCTCCATCTTTCCCGCCTTCCCAACACCTCTTCATTTATCATGGTGGCACTGGGGGCAATGTGTCACATAGTTCACCCTTTTGTCCTTGCCCTTCCATGGTGGCGGGAGCCTCAGAATCAGCACAGACTCTGGCTGCAGTAGTGTCACGGACCCAGCCACGGCCCTCAGCTGCCACACTGGTCTGGATGTCACCATGGCATTGGATAGCAATGCAGGTCACCGGGATCTGAACGGCTCTGGGTGCAGCATGGCCATCCGACACCAACATGGACTCGGGTGACTGACTTGTCCCTGGGCATCCACACAGCCCTCCGTGGCAACAGGAGCTTGGACATCAACTCAGACCCCGACTGCAGCAGGACCACAGACTCATACAGAGTCCTCAGCAGCAGCTGAGGTCTGGATGTCACAGTGACCCCAGGTAGCAGCAAAGGCCACCCAGATAAACATAGCCCCAGGTGGTGGTCCAGACCCCAGGAATCAGCGTGGCCCTCAATGGTAACAGGAGCCACGAATATCAACACAGACCCTGACTGCAGTAAGACCAAGAACCCAGATACGGCCCCCAACTGTATCCCTGGCCTGGATGTCACCACGGCTTATGCCACTCGGATCTGTATGGCCCCGGCTGCAGTATGACCCTCAGACACGGACAAGGCCACAGGTTACAGCCCAGACCCCAGGCTTCTGTGTGACCCTTAGTGGTAACATGGGCCATGGACATTAACACAGACCCTGGCTACTGTAGGGCCACAGACCTTACAGTACATGACATGGCCCTCGGCAGCACTCAGGCCTAGGTGACACCATGGTTCCAGGTGGCTGCTCAGGCCACCCAGATCAGCAACCCTTGGATATCTACATGACCACAGGCGGCAGCCCAGACATTGGGCATCCTTGTGGCCTTTGGCGGCAACGTGGACCATTGATACCATGGACCCAAATATGGTCCTTGGCGGCAGCCCAGGGCCTGGATAGCACCATGACCCCGGGTGGGCAGCAGGCCTCCCATATCGGCCTGCCTGCCCCTCACTGCCTTGGCTTCTTCAGTTCTGCCTCGTCCCACAGCCATGAACCCCTCCGCCTTTCTGTCGCTCCCATTTCCCCACCACACATTTGCTAGTCATAACGGGAGCCACCTGCCCAGGCTATGGATGGCTTCCCACCAGCCCAGCCTTGAGGACCCAGGCTAGCATGCCGGCGGCTAGCTAGCACCTGCCTGAGTGGGGGCCACTCCACCTTCTTTTTTTTCTTTGCGGGGGGAGGCTTTTTGGGACAGGGTTTCTCTGTGTAACAGCCTTGGCTGTCCTGGAACTTGATTTGTAGACCAGGTTAGTCACAAACTCAGAGAGATCCACCTGCCTCTGCCTCTTGAGTGCTGGGATTAAAGGCGTGTACCACCACAACTCTCCTCTACCTTATTTTTTGAGACAGGTCTCTCCCTTACTCTGGAGCTCATCCATTCAGCTAGACTAGCTGAGCAGCAGGCCCCAGGAGTCCTCTTGTCTCCACGTCTACAGTGAGGGCACGGTTTTTATGCAGGTCTGAGGACTGAACTCAGTTCTGCTTACACAGCAGGCGCTATATTAATGGAGCCATCACCCAGCCATGGAGAGACTCCTGAGCGTTAGACTTCATCCATGGGCTAACTAAAGGGCTTGTTAAGAATGTCTGAATGCTCCCCATGTGTGTGCCAGGCGGTGGTGGCGCACACTTTTAATCCCAGCACTCGGGAAGCAGAGGCAGGTGGATCTCTGTGAGTTCGAGGCCAGCCTGGTCTACAGAGTGAGTTCCAGGACAGCCAGAACTGTCCCCACAGTGAAATCCTTGCTCGAAAAACAAAACAAAGCAAAACAAAACAAAACAAAAAAATCTGAATGCTTCCCATGTGTGTTTATAACCACGCTGACTCTTCCTGCCCCACGGCCAGTGGGACAGGTCACTACTGGTGTTCCAAGCCAGGACTTTTTACACCCTGGGAAAACAGAAGAGAACTTACATTGAGCAGGGCAAGGAACTGCAATATGTTAGAGAGAGCTCTCTTTTTCTCCCCATTAGGATCTGCCCACAGATTCCAGGTACCCATGCCCTAAGTGACAGGCGGCATTTGAACTCTGAAAATCAGTTTTGAGGTTGTGAACACTGGACACAGGCTGTTATCCAGCTGTGAGCAATCTGAACCATTGTTAGGGCTATTTCCGCATAGTTATAAATATTTGAGGATATTAAGCTCCCAGGTTACGCATTGAGGCTATTATTTGAGCAACGGTAGGCTGCTGAGCTGAAAATGCAAACATCTTTCCATTCCTCCCCCTGGTGCACTTACAATACTTTATGGGATTCAAAAGAAAGAAAGAAAGAAAAAAAAGACCCACACCACAACAACCTGGAAACCAAGTCAGTTGCTAATATTTCTAAATAGCTTTAAATACGAAAAGGAATGTGACCACTTCAGTTAATTGTGGTGGGATTGCAATGCATTTTTCTTTGAGGGTTAGGGAAGCAATTACCATCAAACTACCTACTTGTGCCTCCATCGTGATAAAATGTTCCCTCTAATGGGATCCACACGCCAAACAGTGGGTCCTTGTAGCCAGCACTCAGTGCTTCCGGAAGTGTTCTCACATGGGGGCGCCTTGGCACGCAGTCAGAGCTGTGACTAACTCTAAGCACCTGTCATGGTGCAGGGAATTCCTAACAGGAAATAGGTCCTTCCACACAGAGGCTGGTAACTAGGGTGCCGTGGAGAGCCATGCTGCGCTGCCTCTGCCTGGTGGTCCACGTGGTACTCGGAGAGACTGTCCGGACTCCGGCCCTCGTCATCTTAAACTGTCCTCTTACAAACTGACATCTCATATTGCCCCCACTCCCTCCAGTCCTGGGAAGCAGAGGACTTCTGTTGTAGACACAGCCTCAGTGTGTCATCTCCTGCCATCTACTTTGAAGCTGCTTGGTCACAGCTTCCACAGTTTCGTGAGGGTGACTCCTCATTCTCCACCCCCCTCCTGCACTGTCTCTGCAGGCCGTTGTTCTGTGAATTAGAGCATCATGAAAACGGCTTTCGGGGTTCTTCATTCTATTCTCCCTTGGTAGCCCTTAATTCTGGCCCTTTGCTTGTCTCTTCTCCCATCAAAGGTCTGCCTTCGTCTTGAGTAATTGTTGCTGTGAGTCAGTCACAAAGGTCACAGATCTCTCCGTTCCCGCCCACATCTAGACTTGACCTGGCATAGTCATGGCCCCTAGAGCGACATCCTTACCCGACCAAAGCACCTTGTGCCTCCTTCATTCTCTGGTCTACAGAAGTCTCTGGTCTACAGCTCAGCATTTTGTGGCTCTCTCATTTTTATCTGGGACTCTAGGGCCACAGGCCTCCCTCTCAGCATCTGCATCCCCGCTTCCGTTCCTCACAGTATCACCATCTAAGGCCTCTTGCCTACTGCCCCGCCCCCAACTAATTGGCCCAGTTAGAATCCTGGCACCAGCTTTCTCTATCTCCAAACATCAGACCCCAGTTCCTAGGGCTACAGTGTGATACAGGACATTGGTTAATACAAAAAAAGGCAAGACTTTATTTACCTCATCAATCCCAGTGTCCCCACAGAGGACAGCCGAAAGAAGGTGTCTCTTGGGATGCAATCTTGCTTCCAGCTGTTAAGGCCTGTCGTATATAAGGCATATAAGCTTACCCTGACAACGATCCAGCATTGTTTTGAAAGCCCAAAGTCTCAAAGGTGGGACAAAGCAGGGCTCCATCTAGAAGGTTGTGCTTTTCATATGAGCGTCCAACTGCCCTGCCTGGTTCCTTTTTCGCCCATCATACTTAGGGAGGTAAAGGTGCAGAAATAGGATATAGGATCCAGGCACTCCAGGAGAGCCAGGTGGATCCAGAATTCTCTGCCCAGCGCCCACAGGCAGCCATGAAGACAGCGCCGGCCCTGCGCGCCCTCTGGAGGCTGTGAGGAGCACAGCAGGAGAGCAACCTTGACCTGGGAGGGCCCTGGCCTTAATTCCTGCAGGGCATCTAGGATGATGACCGCCATAAAAATAGGCAAGGACAGAGAAGAAACGTTTGACATGAAAACAAATGCCCAATGAAACTTCAAGCAGATGTTTTCACAAGCAGGATCTGTCACAAGCCCTCACAAGCATCAACTCTTAAATCTCTTAACACTCGTAGGGAGGGGGGGCGGTCCTTCTGAGCTTGCAGATAATAAAGGGAAACGCCCGCAGGCAAAACGACCTGTTCGCGACCACACACTAAGCATCAGAACCAGTATGTGATCCAGCCCTGAGAACTAGAATTTATAGCCTTATTTGAGACAGTAAGATGAATTCATCCTTCCCATAGCCTTGGGCCAGGCAAGATTCTGGTTGGCCCCATACTTATTCCTTTCTTGGGTCCTTGCTATCTTGTTAGTTCTTGATGGAGCCTGGAATTTGAAGAGAGCTCTTAGTGTGTTGGCCCAGAGTAAGACAGCCTGACCTCAACCTAAGGCAGTGGTTCTCAACCTTCCTAATGCTACAACCCTTGAACACAGTTCCTTGTAATGTGGTGACCCCCAACTATAAGATTATTTTTGTTGTTAATTCATAACTGTAATTTCGCTACTGTTATGAATTGTGATATAAATATCTGCATTTTCTGATGGTCGTAGGTGACTTCCGTGGAAGAGTCATTCGACCCAACAGGAGGGACACTACTCGCAGGTTGAGAACCGTTGACCTAAGGTCTGTGTGTCTTTCTTTCACTCCAGGGACAAAAGCAAGGTGAGAGAAAGGTCAAGGGAAGGTGACTCCATGGGAAGGTGACTCCACGGGAAGGTGAGCATGGTTCTTCCCCAGTATGGGCCACCTTCTAGAGGCCAGCCCCCCCCCCATTTTGGTCTCATTAGGATCCCTTGGAAACTAGATAAGTCACCCTCTGAAAACAGCCAGCTGGTCTCAGGACTCTGCTGTGTTTAGTGCTGACTGTTGATTCTGTCTTCTGCTGGGCTCCTCATTTCCTGTTTAGGCCTCCTTATGCAGGAGTGTGCTTGTTTCCTGAATGAGCCTAATCTAGAGAGAGCCTAGAACAGGAACCAGACCAGGGTGAGGGTTATCTGGGGCCAGTGGATCACTCTCGTAATCCTAGAGCCCCAAGGTCTCTCTCTCTCACTATGTGTGTGCACATGTGTGTGTGTGTGTGTGTGTGTGTGTGTGTGTGTGTGTATGTATGCTTGTGTGTGCTTATTCTCTCCAGCCAACAACCTCTTGTCCTCCTCTACTCGAAGGATCTCTTTCAAGTCTTGAAGTTTCTGCTTCTTGCCACTCAGCACATTGTAATCTGAACATCGTGTGTGGCCTCTGTCCTTCCTGCAGTACATGCTTAGCCACCTGGTCTCTGGAGGTCATCATGTTCTAAGCCAGAACATATCCTCTGTCTATGGGGCCCCGGTAACACGGCTGGCACGGTCCCTCTGCAATCGCTGTGGGTGAGGCGAGCATCTCTCTCAGAGCATCCGACTCAGCCCCAGGTTATCCGCCCCCCATTGACTCATTCTTGCATTTTATTTGCTGACCTTTGTTACCGTTGCCTAGATACCTTTTTGGGTTCTTGAATTTCTCCTAGAGACCCAGCCTGGGTGCCCTGAGGAGGCAAGCTTGATGGAAGAGTTATACACAGTTAAACAAACAATAATCACTTCCTTCTCCCTCTTTAGTCTCATCTTTCATTGAGAAACCAAGGGGAGAGGCGTATTTAATAAATGCCATCCACAGATCAGATAAGCACTCTCTGGATACTGTATTTCTTCCAGAAACAGTGTCTCTCCTGCCCTCACCGAAGACCATGTGGTCAAGAGGAAATTGAATAAAGCCCTTTAATCAGCCGCGGTAGCATTCGAATCATTTAATTTAGGGTCTGACAACCACAAATTACTCTATTTTTCAGGCCAATTTTTGTCAACCAGGAGAACTGGCCCCAGTCAATTCAAGTTTAATAAATACCTAATGGTGGCAGTTTCAGGGGAAGGTTTTTCTGGGGCTTTTTTCAGGATAAACAAAACTGAACTCCCACCGTGTGCAGACCCACCATGAATTCTTGGATAGGCTCCCTTCCAGGCTCCCTGTGGCTGAGAGGGAGCCCTGCTGGTATTGAGAACCAGTGCCCCAGGCAGCACAGTGAGTTATAGCCTCTGCCCTGCCCCTGGTGCTTTTCATTCCTGGCCCTGAGTTCTCGTGGCCAGGAAAACAAGTCACATCAAATTAGATGCAGACAGGCATGGCCTCTGGCATGCCTCAGTCTTTTCAGAACCTTCTGGAAACCCTTCATTGGAAAGAGAGAGAGAGAGAGAGAGAGAGAGAGAGAGAGAGAGAGAGAGAGAAAGAGAGAGAGAGAGAGAGGTGTTTCTGAGTCAGAACAAAGTCCACTGGGCCCCAAAGATGGCTGCTACCACAAAACCGGTAAGAGGCAAAAGGCAAGATCTCACTTTCAAAATCAGTTCAACAAACAGCATGAGCTCCCAGCAGATACCTCCTGTAACTACCAGGCAGAGAAGGGTGAAAGAGGAAAAACCCACAGGGCCTCATTCTCCCCTCACTGTAAATGACAGTCTGTACCAAAGAGTTTCTTTAAAACTGGCTCACCCATTTTTCTCCACCAATGCAAAGTATTTAGATCCTTGGGTCTGTTTTCTGTTGCCGTAACAGATTAGCTGAGAGTGAGTAGTTTATACAATATAAAGGTTCTGTAATGAGCTTCTGGGACTTGGAGGTTCTTCTTGACGTGGAAGGGCTGCCTCTCAAGGTTCCTCTTACTGGTGGAGACTATTTGCAGATCTCCAAAGTGGTACGTGGTATTACATAGCAAAATGATGCAACAGGGATCAGAGCCGAATTTATTTAGAAGATGCCTCTCAGAATAACCTATCATCCATTAACGCAATCCCTCATGACGTGACCTAAGTTTGATCTCTGTAACTCACATGATAGGAGAGAACTCGCGAGAGTTCCTCTGATCTCCACACACAACCTGGCTTGTAACACACATATACATGCACGCACACCATAACTTGTAACGCACATACATGTACACACCATGGCTTGTAACACACACACAGAGACACAGACACACACAGACACACACCATGGCTTGTAACACACACAGACATAATTACACACAGACACACATGCACGCACACACATGCACACCCCCAACCCCCAACATGGCTTGTAACACACGCACAGACACACACTATGACTTGTAACTGTAACATACAAACACACACTAACATACAGACACACACCCCATGGCTTGTAACACACGCATACCCACACACACCAAAGCTTATAATGCATACACACATACAGGCTGTAATTATTCAGCCACGGTTCCGTCTCACTTGTGTCAGATCATTTCACAGGCACACACAGACACATTTACCACAGTTTGTAACACACAGACACACACACAGAAACACACACACTATGGCTTGTAACACACAGACACACACACAGAAACACACACATACACTATGGCTTGCAACACACAGACACATACACACACAGACACATACACACACAAACACACACACCATGGTTTGTAGCATGCACATACACACACAAACACACAGATGTGTATTTTTAAAATAAAATATAATAATAATCTTTGCTATTTATAGATAAAATATATCTTTTTAAAGAAGAATCTGGTACATCCGGGAAGCTATAAACTTTTCATGACATCCATTGTTTTCGCCTGTCTTGATGAGCGATGTGTTACTGCACAGAGCTCTCAGGGTGGAGTTTACAGAGGGCGGCATGTCACAACAAGCATACCCGGGAATCTCCAGGAGAAAACCAGCTGTGAAATCCCTGTCTGTCTCCTGGGAACTGTCCAGCCACAGGCAGTGTCTCCCCAACACTGGGCCTGGCGCTGTTCACTTGTCTCGGGCTCTGCAGATGGAGGCTTGCTTCTTTTTCCGTTCTAGAGACGGAGTTCCTGCCAAGAGGCTCTGGGTCAGTGTCTGTTTATGTTGTTTAACCCAGTCAGTTCAAGAGCCACCACCAACAAAGGAGACCCCCTGCTCTTGGCTCCAGCATGAGCGACTGGGGAGACAGGGTGAATCCGTACAGCCTAGTCAAAGTCTGGTCGGGCATACAGACACATGGTTCCACCCAGAACCACCTTGGCAGTGCTGCGTACTGAATGTGAAGTGTCCCCTCGGGGGGACATTTGGACCCTTGTTCCCCCGTGATGGCACCATTTAGAAGGTTGTCTCTTTGGTGGTGGCTCTTGGTTGGGTTAAGCCTTGTGAGCAGACTCAGTGCACCAGAACCTCTTGGCAGGAGCTCCATTTCCAGAGGGGAACAAGAAGGAAGTCTCCACCTGCAGAGCCAGGAGGTGGATACTCGGTGGAGGAAGTGGGCTGCTGGGGACAGGCCTCAAAGTTTTATTTCCTGGGGAGATCCGACTTCTGCCCCCATCCCATCTGTCTCTCGGTATCTTTCTCTCTCTCGTTACATTTTGGTGAGACAGGACCCACTATATAGCCCTGACTGGTGTGGAACTCACTGGGATCCGTCTACCACTGCCTCCTGGGTGCTGGGACCCGGCCTTCTCTTTGCTCCCACCAACAGGTGAGGGTGTGAAGAGCATCAGCTGCTCACTGCTGCCACCATGGGGCCGTCTGCTGCCATGCCTCCCCCTCGTTGTGTGCAATTTAATTCGCATTGCTATTAAAAAAGTGGGACCCCAGAAAAAAAGAGATGGGAACAAGTGGGGCTTTTAAGAGACAATCAGGTCATGAGGGCTCCGCCCTCATCTTTACATTAACTCATTCATGGATTAATAGTTCATAAATGATTGTGAGACTTCACCTGCTAGGGAAGTTTGACTTCGAACCTTCTGTGCATCCCTCTTGTGGGGGATACCCTCCAGAACTCTGGAGACAGTCCCCACCAGCAAAGCAAGAGAGACCTCAGCCGATCCAATTCAACTTTGCACTGTGCAGCCTTCAAGCTGCGAAACCAAATAAACCTTTTTTTTCCCTTAAACTGCATCTCGTCCTATGCTTGGTCAGAGTTACAGGTGAGGGGGTGGGAGAGCCAGGCAGGGTATTTCAGTCCTGCCATCCTAGCACTTACAAGGCTGAGGGAGGAAGTTCTTAAGCCAACTAGGGTTACTCTGTAAGCTCAAGGCTAGCCCGGATTTCACGATGAGATGCTGTCTCAATAAAATAAAAGCTGCCACAGGCTGATGATGATGGTGGTGGTGGTGGTAATTGGGGTGGAGCTGTGTTTAATGGGGATGTGTCTCCATGGCAGAGAGAGAAAGCTCAGGTAGCATCACAGAGGACCATGTACCACAACACAGCAAATAAGTAAATAAATAAGAAATGAAAATTGTAAAATTAGAAGTGGTGATGGAGACTCAAGGGAAGGTGGCTGAAGCCTTTGCACCCCACCTCACTAGCCACCCTTCTGGCTACCTGAGCCCTCAGCCTAGGCCAGGCCTAACTTTCCCAGTGAACCTTGGTTATGCCGTGTATCTTTATGTGCCCTTGAACCCCCTCCTCCATGTCTGAGTCTCGGACGTGGAACACTCGTAAGATGTAAGTGAGCTAATACGTGCATCTTACAAACTACTTGGGCTTCAGTATCTCCTCCAACCACGATACAACCAGAGATCAAAGAAAGCATAGGCAAATGCAGGCTGGAGCTTCAATTTTGTTCTAAAAACAAATAATAAATCTTTATAAATATTAATAAAAATCCTTGAAATAGACACAAGAAAAAAGTATATTTTGTTAAATAGAAAATTAAAGTGGGTGTAGGGGTATACACCTTTAATCTCAGCACTCAGGAGACAGAGACAGGTGGGTCTCTGTGAGTTCGAGACCAGCCTGGGCTACGTAGAGAATCCTAAGTCAGCCAATGCTTCATAGAAAGAGAAAGAGAAAATAAAGACAAAAAAATTTAAATATGATCATATATGTGAAGGTTTCTAAATATGACTCATAGCCAGGTGATGGTGGCCCACACCTTTAATCCCCGCACTCAGAAGGCAGAGGCAGGCAGATCTCTGAGTTTGAGGCCAGCCTGGTCTACAGAACAAGTTTCAGGACAGTCAGGGCTACACAGAGAAATCCTGTCTCAAAAAACAAAACAAAAGTATGACTCATAAAACATGACTACAAAGTTCTTTATCTGTGTCCCCTTTGTCCTTTTGCAAATTTTTAGTTATTTATTTATTTGTTTCGCCTGCATATATGTCTGTATGCTAGGTGTGTCCCTCGTACTTTAAGGCCATTAAAGGGGCCTCAGATCCCACAGGATCACTGGGCCTGGAGGGACAGATAGATAGATGGTTGTGAACCTCCATGTGGATGATGGGAATTAAACCTGGGCCTTCTGTAAGAACAGCCAGTGCACTTAACCACAAAACTGACTTTCCAGCCACCATCTTTGTCCTAGAAATCTATTCCATGGTTGCTAGAGATGTCCTTCAGGGAGTGCTTGCCCAGCATGCACAGAGTCCTGAGTTCTGTTCCCAGCACCACATGCGCTGGAAGTGGAGGTGAATGCCTGTTCCCAGCACTCAGAAGATAAAAATCTCCTGATTAGAAGATTAGAAGTTCAAAGCCATTTCAGTTATGCAGTGACTATGAAACCAGCCTGGGCTACAGAAGACACTGTCAGCAAAATAATAAAGTGCCCCCACTTTCTTCCTTGTGCCTTGAGTCTACGAAGGCAAGTCCTGTGATGACTCTTCTTTGCCCCACAGCAACGTCCTCGGTTTCTTTCTGATGCTGTCTTTTCTTCTGCCAGAGCTTTTGCGCTCTCTGTGTGTGTGTGTGTGTGTGTGTGTGTGTGTGTGTGTGTGTTGTATTTGTTATGCTTATTTGTTTGTTAAGTCAAAGTCTTGCAGCTCATACTGCTCTCAAACTTGCTGCCTTCCCACGCCCAGCTCCCAAGTGTTGGGTTTGCAGGTGTAAGTCACCGTAGCAGGCCAGCAAGATTTTCGCTCGATTCTAACTTGATTTCATGTTGGTTCCCTCATGCCAGTGGTCACTTTTGATCTTGGCACACAGTCACATCCCAGTGTGGCTATCTTCCTTGCCGGACCACGGAGGCTCGCCTGTCTTCTGATGTTGAGATTCTCTGGCATGAATTGTCCCAGCTCTACTACATCCTTAAAGTTCCCGGAAACATGGATGGACCCTACCCATCCTTCCACATCGTCCCTTTCCCTGAGTTTGAGGGAAATGGCATATGCTTTGCCAAGGTTGGGGATTCACAGCACCCACTTTCCAGACACACTCACAGCCTGGCACTCTGCAGATGTAGCACCCAGGGCTGACCTGACCTCCTGGGGCCCAGGTGAGATCAATGCTGCTCCTGAGCCCCCCACAAGTGACACAGTGAGAGGTCAAGCGAGGAGTCTGCTCTCCCTAAGCCATCAATTTCTGGTCTTTCCCAAAGGTCTCTGGGAGAATAAAGATCTGTGTCCTAATGTGAGGAGAATGAGAAGGAAGAAGGCGTCCCAGCCCGCTAAGGAATGTGGCTGCTGTGGCAGTATCTCAAGCAGGCGCCCAACAACGCCTCCTTCTGCTGCCCAGCTGGCTGTTTTGTCCCTTTAAAGGTTGATTAAACCTATTCAGAGAGTAATTTTGGTGTCCTTTTGTCTGGGTGACTAGAGGATACCAGAACTGCTTGATCAGAGGCAAAATAAAAGCAATGTTCTAGGCAGGCCAGATGGCTCAGTGGGTAAAGGTTCTTGCTGCCAGGCCGGATGAGCTCAGTTCAATCCCCAGGACCCATAAACGGAGAGAAGCAATCCCCACAAGTTATCTTCTGACCTCTGTGGCATGTGTGTGACCTCACCCACCCACAAGCTAACGAAATAAATGTAATAAAATTAAAAAGAAAACAACCATGTTCCAGGAAGCAGAAGAGGAGTCTGGAGAAAGAGAAGGGCAATGGGTGTGATAGGGAAAGGAGGACCCTGAAGTCAAAGTCAGCTTGGAAGACACTTGGGGCTCAAATGTATACTAGACTCTCTGTTCCCGAAGGGGAGGGGTCTGGGTTCTGTTCTCAGTATGGCCCAGGAGGAAACAGACGATCTTAGGAGAGAAAGCAATGCCCAGGGAAGCATCCACACCAGCAAACCTCTCTCAGATGATTAAATGGCAGGGGATAAATGTAACTAAACGTGAGTAATGGGGACACAGAGGGGAAGTGAAGAGAAATCGAATAATTTAGCAACATAAGGAAATGAGAAGAAAATGACTTTGCAACAAAATGTCAAACTTCTGTGCCTGGAGGAGATGTGATCTGGTCATTGCGAGCTCAGGGGCGCGGGGGAGTCTGTGGTTATTTCAAGTAAATTTTAATTCACTTTAATAACATATGGCCAAATCCCTGCAGGACCATGTCCTGGAACAGAACCGGGAGTCAGGGAGAGGCATCATTGTTAGCAAGGGTGTTTCTTGTTTGTGTTTTACAGTTGTGCTTCCATCCCCCCACCCACCCATCCATCCAACCGTCGACTTGACTGAGAAAAGCCAGCCCACCCTCTCACAGTCTAAGAGATCCTAAACAGCTGAAAAGACAGTGATACCTGAATAGGAAGAAGCAATGTAGAACTATATCCAGACCTAGCGTGTTGGTTCACGGCACTGACATGTGATTGAAGGGAGGGTTGTGGGATGGTGCCAGAAAGGCTCGGACATCAAGCTGGATCTTAAAGGATGAATAAGTTCACCAGATAGGCAAGTAAGCCAGGACCGGTTCACATAGACAAGGAGGACATGTGACAAGGAGGGGGAGTTCCATGTGCAATATTGGGGTGCTTGTTACAGTCATAGGGCTGGGAGAGACTGGCCAGGAAAAGGAGGTAGGACGAGATGAGGGTAAGGTCGGGGAGGAGATTCAGGACCAGTGACCACTAATGAGGGACAGAATTCTCAGGAAGGAAGAGGCTAAAGACAAGACCTGCAATCCACCCAGTGCCCAACTTAAGCCTCATCCTCGAAGATGCAGCTCAGATAATCACTTCCGTCAAGAAGTCTTTCTGCCTGGCTCAAGTGGATTACCCGTCTCCTATGCAGTGTCCCCCACCGGCTCCATCACCAGCCTTGTCACCCCCATCCTAGTCCCATACTGAGCTGACTTAGCGGTACGCCTGCCTACCGCCTAACCAAGCCCACAACACTCAGCTCTAACAATACTGTGAGACCAAAACAGGAACGATGGACCTTGCAGGTTAAGGGTTCCGTTTGCAGTTAAGAATAAGTTCCTGTTTGTCCTGTGTTAACTCCTCACGAGCTAAGGTTTCTATTTGTAAGCAAGAACAAGTTCCTGTTTCTTAGATCTGACGTAAACCTCAAAAGATGTTTTTCAACCTGCACTAAACTTGTGACCCCGTACATAGCCTTACCCTGTTCCTTCCCTTTCATTGTATCTTCCTAACAATATATAACAATCAACTTTCCCCCCTGTGAACATCTTATCTCTTCTATTAAAAGGACCTCAGGAGGCCACAGCGGACAGGGCTGCTCTCTCAAATTCCGACTTAGAGCGAGATAACCCGCTGACCAGTCCTGGGTCTCCTCCAAAGTACAGCTTGTTTTAATTGGACAGTCATGGATTTGGTCTTTTCTCCCCTTGATTCTCAGGTTTAACAGATGCCCTTCATGTGGTTTCCTGGATCCATTCCTATCTATGGGATCTTCTCCCAAAGATGAATAATGTATTCTGGAAAAGTACTTTTTGGAGTCTAAGGCCTGAATTTAGGTTTTCTAGAGGCATCTAGCAGAAGGAAGGATGATTTCCAGAGAGAATCTGTAGGTGTCCTCAGTGACCATCCTTGCTAAATTGTGATACTCTGGGGGCTGGAGAGATGGCTCAGAGGTTAAGAGCACACTGACTTCTCTCCCAGAGGTTTTGAGTTCAAGTCTCAGCAACTACATGGTGACTCATAACCATATGTAATGAACTCTGGTGCCCTCTTCTGACCTGCAGGTATACATGCAAGCAGGACACTGTATATGTCATAAATAAATCTTTTTAAAAAATTCCCAGAATGGAAGAGGAAGATGACTAGAGTCTTTGCTTTCTTAACAAAGCAAGAAATCTGACCCCAGATGGAGAAACCAAACAGCTAGAAGGTTGGAATAGGAGGAGCCTGGGGCCATTGCTCAAGGCAGTGAGGGACAGGAGGTATAGGGACCCAGTTACCAGAGCCAACTCTTTGAACAGAGAAATGAGAACAACCCATCCTGCAAAGCCCTCAGATGCCCACCAGGGGGCAAAAGAGCTTACACCAGCCCCTGGGTTACTAAGGTAAAGCTGCCTTTTCCCAAGACAATGGCCCAGAAGTAAGAAGAATGCCAGAGGCATGGCAGGCAGCTGGGACATTTGGAGGATGGCTATCACTCCCAGGCAACCTGTGAGTCCAGGCCAAAAATCAGGCAGGAGCAAA
This sequence comes from Myodes glareolus, assembly GCF_982192425.1. NCBI lineage: Eukaryota > Metazoa > Chordata > Mammalia > Rodentia > Cricetidae > Myodes > Myodes glareolus. The sequence continues at coordinate 35,094,163 of NC_142047.1, read as the reverse complement.
GGCACCAGCTGACTTTCCTCCACGACCCCAAGAGCCTGCCACATCTTCACGGCAGGTATGAGAGGAAGATAAAAGGGAAGTTTTCCATCAGTCAGACCAACTCCTTCATTATACAGATGAGACAGAAACTCAGGAAGAGAGAATCACTTGGTGATGACCACACAGCCCCAGGACTGGGAACAGAGCTGAAGAGAAAGGAAGGAAATCAAGGCAGTATAGTGGCCCATGCCTGTCACCCCAGGCTTCAGATGGTGGAGGCAGGAGCACTCGGCGCTCAAAGTGATTCACTGCTACATACATGGACAGTTGGAGGCCATCTCAAAAAGCAAAGAGTCAGGCAGTGGTGGTGTGCACCTCTAATCCCAGCAGAAACAGAGGCTGTGCGTTCAAGGCAAGCCTGGTCTACATAGATCCAGGACAGCCAGGCTGTGTAGAGAAACTCTGAATAAAAACAAACAAACAAAGAAAAACATGAAGGATAAAGCCTCGTTTAATAATGTGTTCTTTAAGAATCTTTTTTTTTTCTTTGTGGTGTTCAGTAGGTGAACATTCAACTATTGAATTATAGGCCTGTTCATTCTCCCTCTTCCTTTTTCTCCCCAGAGCCTGAATCTCAAAAACATATGTTGATTAATAAAAACTTGATCCTTGAATACACTGGGAATAAGAGATGTGTTGGTAGCTTAGCATCATTGCGGCACCCTGCATTGTGCCAGTAGCCAGACTGAACTCAACACTAGCCCAGCTCTTCTCGGGAAACTCGTGAGTGACGTGCGGAGGGACATGAGGGTCTTCCCTAGGGAAAGTGTGCTAGGCCTACACAGGTAGGCAGGCCGGCGATTCACTTGCCCCGTGGGAGAGGAAACAGCACTGGGAGATAGGTCACTGGGATTCCAGATGTGGCATTTGGTAATTTGGTAAGTTTCTAATATTCTGCTTATAGTCTCTGAAACTATTTTTTACACATACAAGGCAGACAGACTACCTTCACCTTACCCCCACACCAGGGATTGAACCTGGGGCAGAAGGCACGTGAGGCAAGAGCTCTACCACTGAGTTACAATTCCAGTCTGTTTTCATAGGTTTTTAACTTCAAGTTAAGGTAATTATGTAAACCGCCAGGCCTAGTTCCTGGGAGGAACAAACTTGTCAAAGTATAATTACAATAAACTTTAGAACAGTAATGTGTATCATCGTGACCAGCAGATGGCGATCGAGGCCAGCGGTCTGAACAACGCTAAACCCTTAGGATCCTTAAAACTCGGGTTTGGTCTTAGTGGAGTCAGGTGTGGTGGCTCTCTCCTCTAACACTATCGCTCTCAAGGCTGGAGAGCGTTTGAAGACAGCTGGAGTTATATAATGAGTTCAAGCTAGTTTGAATCATGCGGGAGAGGGTGACGGAGTAAGGAACCTGCTTCCCTGGGGACAACCCAGAGTGGACTCTCAATGAGAACTTCTCAATTAGGCCTTAGACGAGGAAAGCTGAAGTTATACAGAACCCAAGCAGCGCCGCACGGTGTTGGCAGGACTCGGGTGTCTGGTGTCTTGCTGTGTGCAGGAAAACAGGCGGGAACTGGATTCCCTCTTCGCAGGTTTTCATAACAAGGCCGAGGTGCATTCACTAGATCCCGTCGCCTTTCACTAGTTTTCTTGGATGCTCTTGTGCAAAACCGTGAATCTCAGCCAAAAGGCTGAACCCACTGCTGACCCAGTGTGCAACTGAGGACCTTTCAGTCCTCGGCGTTATCTTCCAGCCGGGGCAGAGAAAGATTTCAAGCACTATTAGCCGGTTTCTTTGGCTCCCGCTAGCTGCGACAAGGTCACACTGAGTCCAGCATCCTCCTCTCAAACAGAAAGGAGTGGCCTATTGCCCACCAGCTGAGGGTGAAAGGGAGCACTATTCGGATACCTAGGGCCCTACATCCGTGCCCCTAGCACGTTCTGTCGTTCCTACCTCAAAACTCAGAAATCAGAAGCAGGTACGGAGGCCAAAGAGACTGCCCTGAATGAGAGGTTTTGATTGGTTAGAAGTTTGGTAGGTGCTGTAAATGTCCAGATCTGAACTTGCTGGGGACACACGCGGTCCTCGTTTGGCTCCTTAAATCTTGAGTTTGCCACCAGACAATAATCGCTGACTTGACTCCCATCTCCAGGGGCCAAGGAGGATCCACACTTGCCTTTGGAGGAGCCTGTGGCGAGAAGCATCCTAGGGTCTTAATGGCCTGGGACTGTTAAGTACCTGCTCTCAAGCTTACCGTAGATTGCAGAACCAGCATGGGACCTTCATTGGATCAGCCAACCGCATACCGAGATGAATTACATCTCAGACACCATGCCTCAGTTCTTGCTGGGGTAACTGGGAGGGAGAGCCAATAAATTCCTCTGAGTATGTGGTTTCAAGTCAGGGGGTGGTGGCTCAGGCCTTTAATCCCAGCACTTGGGAGGCAAGAGGCAGGCAGATCTCTGTGAGTTTGAGGCCAGCCTGGTCTACAAGAGCTAGTTCCAGGGCAGGCTCCAAAGGCTACAGAGAAACCCTGTCTCAAAAAAACAAAAACCACCACCACCACCAAAAAACAAAACAAAAACAAACAAAAACAAACAACAACAACAAAAAATCATATGTGGTCTTTGTTTTGTTTGTTTTTCAGTCAGGGTCTCTTTTCGTAGCCCGGCCTGTCCTGGAACTTGCTCTGAAGTCTAGGCTGACTTTGAACTCACAGAGACCCGCCTGCCTCTGCATCCCAAGTGCTAGGATTAAAGGTGCTCATTACTACACCTGGTCAACAATAGTCTTTAAAATGGACAAACTGAAGCCTTTTTCCAATCTTGTAAACAATGAGTAGAAATTGCTTCACAGAGGATGGATAAAAACATTTGAATTGAAAGTCTGAAGACCTGAATTCAGAAAGTAGAAGAGACAACCAACTCCCTCGGGTTGTCCAACTTCCCGCTCTCCAACACACACACACACAATCACAGAGATCCTCCCATCTCTGCACACCCTCCCAGTGCTGAGATAAAAGGCACGAGCCACCATGGGCCAAATAAAACTTTTACATTGTTTTAACTCTAGCTTGGTAAGGATTTGGTTGGGTTTTTTTGTTTGTTTGTTTGTTTGCTTGTTTGTTTGTTTTTGTGAGTGTTTTGGTTGGTTTTGAGACTGGGTCTTCACTCTTAGGTCTCCCCATGTCACTTCTGAATCCTCCCTTTGTGCCGGGGTTCGGGGGGGGGGTGCTCTGGCCCTTAGTTGTGCCCTTCTCTGTGGGCTGCATTGCTGTCAGTGCTCAGGGACAGGCTGAGCCATCTTGGCCCTGGGTTTGCACTTCTACCGAAAGTTCTATTTTAGGAATCACCCAGGATTTATTGAACTTCTGCTTTGTGTTTATAGATCTGATACTATTGTTTAGTGCGCAAAATATTTGCACATTAGTTGTTGTTTATACTTTCTCCAGACCCCACACACCTGCAAAATCCACATAATGCCGTAATAAAAAAAAAGACAGCAACAGATGTGGATAGGAATGTTGGAATCTATGTTCTGTTAGTAAAACAAAAAAGTGTAAAATGATACCGCCACTTTAGAAAATAAATTCAGCTTCTCGAAATGTTAACCATCGTGCTACCAAATTTCCATAATTCTACTTCTCAGTATCTACTCAAGAGCAAGGAAACAGCGCCCCATAAAAGTATGTGCACACCCCAGGAGCGTTGCTTTGAAGATTAAAACATAAAATCCCACAATGTAAACAACTCAAATGCCACCAACTAATGAATGAATATGGTATGCTCAGACAGTCAAATCTCCCATTCAGCATAAAATAAGAATGAAATATGAGAAATTTCTGCAATGTGAATGAACTCAAAACCACTATGATAACTGAAAGAAGTCAATCATAAAACTCCATGTTGTCTGTTCCCATTCATAGGAAACATCCAGAGGAGGCAGATTTGTTACAGAGACAACACAGGTCAGTGGTTGTCCAGTACTGAGAGGTGGTGGGGGGTAGGACTAGGGAATGGTTATTAATGTGCACATTTTTTTCTTTTCTGGCTGACGAAAGTGTTCAAAGAGGAGACTAGATTGATGGTTGTGCAAATTCTCTGCATGTACTAAATCTGTGGGATTGCACACTTTATCCATTCATGCATGCATTATTTATTTATTTAGATCTTGTAGGACTGGGTCTTTTATAGTCCAGGCTGGCCTGAACCACAGTTGAGGATGACCTTGAACCTGATCCTCCAGTCCATAATGTGTGCCTTACAATAACAGTTCAACTTTATGGTATTATTGTCTGTAAATTATATCTCAACCAAGATCTTTTAAAAAAAAAAAAAAAGAAGAAGTGGGGGCCGGGAGTGGTGGCACATGCCTTTAACCCCAGGACTCCAGAGGCAGAAGCAGGGCGATCTCTGTGAGTTCGAGGCCAGTCTGGTCTACAGAGTGAGTTCAAGGACAGCAAAGGCTATACAGAGAAACCCTGTCTTCAAAAACAAAACAAAACAAACAAAATTAAAAAAGAAAGAATGAAAGAAGTGGTATGGTCTGGGAGAAAGACGGGTGAGGCAAAATTCTAGCAGTTCAAGAAAGGAGTCAAAACAAACACACACACACCACCCCCAATCTCCCAAAACACACACGCACAGACACCGCTCCCAATCTCCCAAAACAAAAACTTTGAACCTACACTGCCCGCTTTCTTGGGCTCTTACTACAACGCCCACTAGGGAGCGGAGCACGTCCGCAGGCGGGCACACAAGACTAAGCTATGAATTGCAGTTCCTGAGCCTCGGGTGGGCGGGCACCGGGCTCCGTGTGCGCAGGCGCATTGCGGTTCTGCGCCCGCCGCTGTGGCCATTGTCCGGCCCTGTGGTGGCGAAGGCAGGTTTGCGAAGCTGGCCCTTACTCAGGACAGCACCGCCGCCGAGAACAGAGACTGCAGCGGGCGCTAGAGGGGCGGTCCCGAGGTCGCGGATCCCGAAGCCCCGGAGGCGGTGATTCCTAGTGCCGTGGGTAGGAGGCTGGACTCCCGGCCTCGCCCACCATCCTGCGGGCGGACTGGGCGTGGCCGGAGGGACAGTCCCGAGGCAGCCGGGCCTTTCATTTGGCCCTGGGGGAGCTGCAGGCGGAGGCGGTCTCCTCCGACCCTTTGGGCTGAAGTGGCTGCAGAGCTGCGGGGGTGGGGCGGCGGGGTAGCGGGATGAGTGGATTCTGTCCTCTCTCCTCAGCCCCGGATCGTAGCCAGCTCACACTGAGGCAGGAATGGCCCCGAGGCCTCCGATGGTCACGCCCCAGGTGAGCCGAGCTTTCCCTACCGCCAGGAGCATCCCACCATGCGAGACCCCGGGGACATGTACGGGACAGTTATTGTTCTAGAGTTTGGATGGCTTTGAGTCTTCTAGTCTAGTGAAAACCCCTCTGAAAGTGCCCGGACCTGGGTGGAGCGGGATTCCTGAAAGGATGGAGCAGTTTGGTAGTGGAGGGGAACAGGGGAGTGATATCTTATGAAGAACTGAATGTATTGGGATTCTCGGCACTGAGCCTTTATTGATGTGCGGGTTCTTTGAACTCTTCAGGGAGGAATGGAGAGAGTAGGGTGACAAGATAGAAAAGTGAGGCTTTCTGACCCATCCACGGGTCAGATGAGCAGGGAGCAGATGAGCCATGGTCAGAGAGGAAAAGGATGGTGAAAGACTGGGCGCGTTGAGTCTGACACCAACACCCAGCCATACCTGGACCGACTAGCTCCGAGTTTTTCTTGCCCCTTGCGCTTGTCTTTCTTTTTTTTTCCTTTAACATTTCTATAATAGTGCACCCCCTCAGTAGTTCCAGACTCAGGTTAATTAATAAGAGGCTGATACGTGCCAGCATGAAGACTCGTGCCCTTAATCCCAGCACTTGGGAGGCAGAGGAAAGTGGATCTCCGTGAGTTCGAGGCCAGCCTGGTCTACAGAGCGAGTTCCAGGACAGCCAGCGCTGTTACACAGAGAAATCCTGTCTCGAACAGGGGAAAGGCTGATTTGTTAACCTATTTTATTCTTGTGGCAAAGGGGACATTTTCTGGACATATGCTCTGAGGTTATCCATTGATTTACAGCAGTGGAAACATAATCCACACTCTCATTAGAATAAAGGGTAAGGACTAGGCATATAGCTTGACGGTAGATCTCTTGCCTAGCGTATGTGAGGTCCTAGGTTCAGTTCCCAGCACCTCTGGGAAAATAAGGATGGGCTGGAAAGATGGCTCACCAGTTAAGAGCACATCCTGTAAAAGCACGCAGAGAACAGTTGGGTTCCTAACGCCCATGCCAGGCAGCTCACACCTGCTATAATCTGGTTCCGAGGGGGCAAAAAGCCTTCATCTTGCTTGAGCACCTGCACTGATGTGACCATACTGTTAGAAACAGAGGAGAGAAAAATCTCAACTCAAGGAACCGAGGACCAAAGGACCACACAAAGTGAAAGAAGCTTGGCAAGGCAATGTATTGTCTAAAATTGGGGCACCCAACCCAAAATGAGCTAACAAGCACAGTTTGCCAAGATGGCTTCTGTCTTATCCCTTACATAGGTGCTGACTGAAACTCATCGCATTAACTGAAGTTTGATAGTGTAGTCTGACGAGACCAGCTAATTGTTGCAAAGGGGAAGGTTCGGGGGAATATAGTACAGGCCTTTATTGGACTAACCACCTTTGTTAGGAATAAAAAGTTTTTCAAAATACCCATACACAGACACATAATAGAATAATTTGTTTTGTTTTGGTTCTGTTTTTCAAGACAGGGTTTCTCTGTGTAGCTTTGATTGTCCTAGAACTTGCTCTGTAGATCAGACTGACCTTGAACTCACAGAGATCCACCTGCTTCCGCCTCCCAAGTGCTGGGATTAAAAGTGTTCACCAGCACTGCCCAGCCAAATGAAATAATTTAAAAATTAACAATAAATTACAAATTGTAGTTGCTATATGTATCATGTAATCAAATTCAATCTAGATAAAAATACTAATGTGGTTTTGTGTTTTGGGGGGGTTCAAGATAGGGTTTCTCTGTGTAACAGCTCTAGCTGTTCTAGAACTTGCTCTGTAGACCAGGCTGGCCTCAGAATCAGAGATCCGCCTGCCTCTGCTTCCCAAATGCTGAGTGAGATTCAAGGCGTGCGCCACCACTGCCTGGCAACAACTTTGTGCATTCAACATTCCTGATTCCCCATTGCTTATCTGTGAACACAAGGATGTCCAAGTCTCTTAGAATCATCCAAAAAAAAAAAAAAACTGTTGTTGCCGGGTGGTGGTGGCACGGCTTTTAATCCAGGCACACGGGAGACAGAGACAGGCTCTGTGAGTTTGAGGCCAACCCGGTCTACAAAGCAAGTTCCAGAACAGGCTCCAAAGCTACACAGAGAAACCCTGTCTCAAAAAACGGAAAACAAAAAGACAGACAAAAGAGAGTGTTGTCATTTATCCATGATGCAAAAAATAAGATGAAACGTGATTTTAGTAAGGCATATGATTTAACTCGGTTTATTATCACTTCTATTTATAATCAGTATCTTTAAATTACTAATGGGGTATTCAACTGTGTTATAATACTGAGGCTTTGAAATGTATCTTATGGTTCTTAACACAACTTGATGTCCTCAAGGGCCAGCAAGACTGGGTGTAGCTGTGGTCTGATGAGTAGTGTTTGGGGGAGGGTGTTTGGATTTCTACCATCTGGAGCAGAAACCACCAGTGGGTACCCTGACATACAGCCATACTGGGGGGTTCTAAAATAGTTCGAAACTCTAAGGTCCAATTATATGTGGGATGATCTCCAAGAAAGCCTCATGTCAAAATCTAATTGTAGAGCTGGAGATGGATTCAGTTGGCAGAATTACTCCCCTAGCATACACCAAGCCCCTATCATACACTGGCTTCTATTCCAGCACCATAGAAAGCAGATGAAGGGGTACATGCCTGTAGTCCGACTTTGGGGAAGCAGAAACAGAAGAATCGGGGGTTCAACCTCCACTACATAGTGAGTTGGAGATCAGCCTGGGATACGTGAGAATCTCTCTCAAACATTAGTAAATGAGTAGGGCTGGAGGGGCGGCTCATCAGTTCGGAGAACTTACTGCTCTTGCAGAAGGCATGGGTTCCGTTTCCAAAACACACGAGGCTGCTCACAGCTGTCTGCAACACAGTTCTGGGGCCTCCGATGCCCTCTCCTGACCACCATGGGCCTCCTATGTGAACATAGTGCATATATATATATATATATATATATATATATATATATATATATACCCTCAGATACACACACATAAATAAGCGAACACTTTTCTTTAAGATTTATTTATTTATTATCTGTAGTGTTCTGCCTCCTGCATGGACGTCTGCAGGCCACAAGAGGGCACCAGATCTCATTACAGATGGTTGTGAGCCACCATGTGGGTGCTGGGAATTGAACTCAGGACCTCTGGAAGAGCAGCCAGTGCCCTTAACCACTGAGCCATTGCTCCAGCCCCAAAATATTTTTTTTTAAAAAAGTAGTAAATACACAGAAGCAATTTGCAGAGCGATATGTGCAGTGTTTCCTGCAGTGTGCCTGCAGTGTGTGTGTGTAAAACACGGACAGGGGACTTCCAAGTACACACACCAACTGTGGCGAATGACCACATGGGGAGATAAAGAGGACTAGGAGGGTAAAGGCTGTCCTTTGTCGTTCGTTCCTATAGCCCCATGTTTGAATTTGGAACAAAGCAAGGAAAGAAAGCAGTGAGGAATGAGCAACCATATAAAAGGTTTGGTTTGAAAGGAAAACAGCAAGATAGATGGACTAGAGAGCTGTAAGCTAGGCATGTTCGCGTAGGTCTGCAGTCCTGGCCCGGGAGAGGGAGAGGCAAAAGCATCAGGAGAAAGAGGTGGGAAAGGAAAGGAGAGACAGAATAGTAAATGCAGGCTTGTGGGATCGATTTCCCCTTTGAGCAGCAAACACATGATCCCAAGGTCTGTCCCCAGACTTTGAGAGGAGCATTTGTGGAGTTGATCCCTACCTGAGCAGGACTGTGATCCCACAGGAGTCCGTGACATTCAAAGATGTGGCTGTGGACTTCACGCGGGAAGAATGGCACCACGTGGGCCCGGCCCAGAGGAGTTTATACAGGGACGTGATGCTGGAGAACTACAGCCACCTGGTGTCTCTCGGTAAGGAGCGCTACTTCCCCACCGGCTCACACGCAGTCTGGTAACTGAGAGGCTTGGTTGTGAGCCTGAAAGATCGTTTTACAGACCTAGAAGAGGGGACTTCGCTAGCATGCCTTCTTAGCTGTACTTTTCCTTCTCTTCAGAGGTTCTGAGGATCAAGGACTAGTACTGACTTATGGGAAGGTTCTTTGTCTTCTTGATCAAAGACCCAAATCTTGTGTATTTACCCATGAGCAGGGTATCAAGTTTCCAAGCCAGAGGTGATCTTCAAATTGGAGCAAGGAGAAGAGCCGTGGATATCAGAGAGAGAAATCCAGAGATCCTTCTGTCCAGGTAAACAAGTAAGAATTCTGCTCATGGAGATAGATCAGTGTAGACAGTGGCACGGGTTACGGAGAGGCGTGGGAGCTGTTCAACACCCAGAGGAAGCTGAAACCGTTTCTGGCTGACATTCTGCACATCTCTCTTTTCCAGTCAGGCATTCCTACTGACAGTAAGTCTTCAGGGAAAAGAAACCCAAGTGCTGGGATTAGAGGCATGTACCACCACACCCAGCTTTATACCGTCTTAAGTGAGAAGTTAGCCCTACCATAGCCCTTTAATACCAGCATCCAGAAGGCAGAGGTAGGTGGATCTCTGTGAGTTCTAGGCCACTCATCTCTGCATAGTGATATCCTATCTCAAAACAAAGCAAAACAAAAAACCAGAAAGAGGTTAGTGTAAGGTGAGTCTTGGTCCTAGCATCGCAGTGCCATTCTAAGCGCACGTTCTGTAGGACTCAGCACTGCCTTCACTGTTTAAAAGGAAGCATGTTAGTTGGGTGATGGTCACGCCTTTAATCCCAGCAGTCCGGAGGCAGAGGCAGGCGATCTCTCTGAGTCCAAGGCCAGCCTGGTCTACAGAGCGAGTTCCTGGACAGCCAGGGCTACACAAAGAAACCCTGTCTCAAAAAACAAACAAAACAAAAAAGAAAAAAAGAAAGAAAGAAAGAAAGAAAGAAAGAAAGAAAGAAAGAAAGAAAGAAAGAAGAAGCATGTTAGAGTTTTGAAAAAGCAAGGTGTTCAAAAGCCAGCAAATCTGTGTTCATTTTTAACTCACAGAGAGAGAGCTCACCTTGTGATGGAGCTTCAGTCTAACCTTAGTACATTGTGTTCTGTAACCATACACTCCTTAGTAAATCTATGCTCAGTGAGTGCACACTATTTGAAAAGTCTAGCTGGGCAGTGGTGGTTCATGCCTTTAATCCCAGCACTCAGTCGTCCAAGTACTGGAATTATAGGTATAAGTGACCGTGCATGGCATTTCCCTTAGCTATTAAAGATAACCATTTTTTAGATTTATTTATTTTACTGTTTTGTGTATATGAGTGTTTTGCCTACACATACGTATATGCATCATGTGTATGCCTGATGCCCTTAGAGCTCAGAAAAGAGGGCATTGGGTCCTCTGAGACTGGAGTCACAGATGATTATGAGTTTGCACGTGAGTGCTGGGAATCGAACCTGGAATTCTACAAGAACAACAAGTGCTCTTCAACACTGAGCTGACTCCCCAGCCCTAAAGGCTACCATTCTTAGAACCTAAAAATGAATGTATTATCTAGTATTAGTATTCTGTGGTTAAAAACAGACTTAGGAATACATCTGTTGATTGAAATAGATCTGAGGTCAAGAGAAGGGATTGGGGAGCTGGGGAGACGGCTCAGCAGTTTGAGCACTTGCTCTTGCAGAGGACTTGGGTTCAGTTCCCAGCACCTACATAGAATAAATGTTATTTTACTATAAGTGTTATACATACATCACACACATTAAACACACACACACACACACACACACACACACACACACAAAGATGATTGCTATAGGATCAGAGCTTAGATAGACTGAAACCACTCCTAACTGTAAGGGCAAAATTAACTTGATTTCTGAGACTTTAGTTTTTCTCCATTTTTAGTACAATGTGTCAAGGAATTTTTTCAGTAGATCCTTGACAGTAGATCCTATAAAGAGATTATGAAATCAACTTTAAAGAAACTATAAAATTGGTGGATTAGAAAGGTAGATTTTTTTTTGTTGTTATGCCCCTAAAATAAACAGAAAACATGGAAACCTACAGGATAGAGTAGGATTCTGTTTTGCTTGCATCTGCATCTCACACACTTCGGCTCCTTTCTTCTTTTTGTTTCCTGTCAGACTCACCCCACTCATAAGGGCTTGCCTCGTTCTCTGGACGTGACAGACACTCTGGATTCGTAATACTCACTTGACGACTCCCTCTCTTTCCCGCAGTGTAAGGCTTCTGCAGTCTCATCTGTCCTGTAGCCTTCTGTTTGCACTGAAAGGAATTTGGGAACTTTTGCACTTTATATTTCTTTTAGACTGGAAGACCAGGCCTGACACCAAGCCGTCAAGTCTTCGGCAGGGCAGATCTGGAGGATCCCACAGTACAGATGTTCTGCCACGTGCCACACAAGGAGATCCCTGGGATGTCAGGATCCAGAGGCACCAGGAGAGTTGGGGGAGACATCTGGGACCAGAGGCATCGTCCCAGAAAGAAATAGCCACTCTGGAGACAAATCTTAAGCAAAGTAAATTTGTTGAAGACTCTAGATTGAGCACAGACTTGGTCCCACAACTAGACATGCCTTCAAGTGTAAGGTCCGGTGGATGTGAAACGCTTGGAAATAGCGTGGAGTATAACTCAGAATTAGTTACTCGGAATAGTGTCCTTGCAAAAAAGAAGCCTTATAAGTGTGATAAATGTCGGAAGTCATTTATTCACAGATCATCACTTAATAAGCATGAGAAAATTCATAAAGATGATACCCATCCCAATGGTACAGACCAAGGCATTTATTCTGGAAGGAAACATCATGAATGTACTGATTGTGGGAAAACCTTCCTCTGGAAAACACAGCTTACTGAACATCAAAGAATTCACACCGGGGAAAAGCCCTTCGAGTGTAATGTGTGCGGGAAGGCCTTCAGACACAGCTCATCCCTCGGTCAGCATGAAAATGCACACACAGGAGAGAAACCCTACCAGTGTAGTCTCTGTGGGAAAGCCTTCCAGCGCAGTTCCTCCCTTGTTCAACACCAGAGAATCCACACTGGAGAAAAACCGTACCGATGCAATCTCTGTGGGCGGTCATTCAGGCACGGCACCTCCCTCACTCAACATGAGGTTACACACAGTGGAGAGAGACCCTTCCAGTGTAAGGAATGCGGGAAGGCCTTTAGTAGATGCTCTTCCCTTGTCCAGCACGAGAGGACTCATACCGGAGAGAAGCCTTTTGAATGTAGCATATGTGGGAGGGCTTTTGGGCAGAGCCCATCCCTCTATAAGCATATGAGGATTCACAAAAGAGGCAAGCCTTACCAAAGTAGTGACTTCAGCACGGCTTTTGAACCTAATGCATCTCTTATTCAAGGTGAAAGTGCACTTAGCGAAGTGAAATTGTACCATTGTGATGACTGTGGAGAAGACTTCAGTCACATCACAGACTTCACGGAGCATCAGAGGATCCATGCTGGAGGGAAGTCTTATGACTCTGAGCAGGCCCTTAGTCAGCAGTCTGTGTCTCATCCCAGAGAGAAGCCCTACCACTGTAATGTATGTGGAAAAGCTTTTAAAAGGAGTACAAGTTTCATAGAACATCATAGAATTCATACTGGAGAGAAACCCTATGAATGTAATGAATGCGGAGAAGCCTTCAGCCGGCGCTCGTCACTGACCCAGCATGAGAGAACCCACACTGGAGAGAAACCCTATGAATGTATTGACTGCGGCAAAGCCTTCAGTCAAAGTTCATCCCTTATTCAGCATGAAAGAACCCATACTGGGGAGAAACCCTATGAATGTAATGAATGTGGGCGTGCCTTTAGGAAGAAAACCAACCTGCACGATCATCAGAGAATTCACACTGGAGAAAAACCTTATGCTTGTAAGGAATGTGGGAAAAGCTTCAGTAGGAGCTCAGCTCTTACCAAACACCAGAGAATTCATACACGAAATAAACTGTAGGAGACCGAACATCATGGAGCGGGTAGGAAGCTTTGTCTAAAGTACTGTTCCAATCTAGCATCAGGATTCTGAAAGTTTGGAACTGTAGTTATGTTTTGTACACTGCGTATGGAGAAAACTGTGCCAAGAGACAGTTTGTTTTTAAATAAACGCCACTCTTTTGTATTTGATTGCAGGCTTTTTGTAAAACTGTATATAGTCATTTAGAAATGATATGACCTTGCTAAAGCTTTCGAGTATGCATGTCTGAAATCACCAAGTTTTGAAGCTTGCTATATAAATCCTACTGTTTACAACCTGAAAAGAAAGAAAACTCATAGTGTAGCCAAAACATTTTAAACATTACAGTTTCACTTGACTGAGACAAATTCCTCTTCTTCCTCTTTCTCCTCTTCTTCTTTTTTTTTCAAGACAGGGTTTCCTTTTAGCTTTGGAGCCTGTCCTGGAACTCACCTTGTACAGCAGGCTGGCCTTGAGCTCACAGAGATCCGCCTGCCTCTGCCCCCCCCAGTACTAGGATTAAAGGTGTGCGCCACCACCCCTGGCGTGACTAAAACTCTTCCATGAAGCTTGAAATCAAGGAAATCAGTTTGTGTCCAGGAAGTCAGCACTGAAAGAATTAGAGTCGCTAGCCTAACCACTTCTCTGGTGGTGGGGGGGTTGGGGGCGGGGAGGACGGAAGCTGAAATGGGTTGCACGGTAGGGTGGAACTTAATAGCGAAGCTAAATGGAAAAGCTGGGTTCCTGGTTCTTTGGCCTTATACCACTGGTATGGAGAGGGCATTTGGGAATCCAGCGAGCTTTAAAGTAAAACTTTTAAAATAGATACCCAAACCAAACGGTTTGTGAACTCTCGTGGGCTGGACATTTTAGAGGGACTAAAGACATCATAGGCAACAAAGAATATGCAAATTTGTCACAAATGCAGGGACTCTTATTGGACACTTACAAAGGAACAGATTAGTGGAACTGAAAGTGGTTGGACTGGTGGCACACACGCTTCTTTCTCGGCGGTCATTACCCCTTCGGCTCGCGTGCCCTTCCATGGCGCCTGTCATGCCATTTCATGGGAAGGTCTGACTCTGAGCTATTTCAAAAATTTTAGCTCGGTTGCTTTTCTGCTAGCAAACATGAGATAAGCTTCCTTGGTACCTGTAAACTGACCATCCTAAGGGGATTTCCAGAACCTTTTGGGTTCATTTAACAAGAGTGCCGATGAATTTGGAATAACCGTGAACATTTCTGGGGTCCCCTTTTTTCCCTCAAGGTCCATTGGCCACCAGTCCACAAGGACAAAGGAACGGAAGCAGTGACAGAGAGCTTTGGGTGGTCTGTGACCATGGCAGAAACAGCCTTCCAGGAGATAACTTCGGTGAGCCAGTTCAACCTCAATCCAGAGTGAGGGGAGACATAAAGAATGGGGACAGAGACTGGGTATCATATAGTTTACCTAAGGTGACACGCTTCTATCTTATAGCTGGATTAATGCCAGCCATGGTCAATGGAAAAAACTGGAGCATGTTGCTTAATTACCATGTGGGCAGCAGGGGAGAAAGTTTTTAGGTAGCTGTGTCAAGGGTCATCCTTAAGTCAGGAGTCTGGGCCTAGAGACATCTTCCAGATAAGGCTAGGTAGAGAGCAGAAAGCCCCCACTGGACTGGAGTCCTCTTATTGTACAAAGCCCAGGGAGAGCTGTTAAGCTATGGTGGACTGCAGCCTCTGACAGTGGGGCCTCCCTTTCACACAGTATACCTAAGTCCTCCAAGCCCTAGATAGGTTTCCGGGAGGGATGCTAATTGTTACGAATGCGGCTAATTGGTGAGACTTTCCTTTAGCTTTCTGTGTACTGGACGGTGACATCCATTACCCTTTCTTATCCTGTATGGTATGAAGTAGCTCTCAAGAATTCATCAGACTTTTTCTTAACAGGGATAAATATTCATGGGAGCTGAAATGTAATGTGTCTCCTAATAAATCTGTTACCCATGATTCAAAATAAGACATTCCATGGCAGATAGGCCCTTCCAAGATGGCGGCCATTCAAAAAAACCTTGTGTATGGCTCCATGCTTAGCGTATAATGTCAAGACCATGCTGGTAATGTCTGGTAGAATTTCACAGTGGGTAATTTTGTTCAGATTCTCTCTTATTCAACAGTTAAGAGCTCCTGTCAGGAATGTTCTACTGATTCGGGGGGATCTTTATGTGGGAGTATTTAAGGAAATAGCATGAATTATAACCAATCGAGTGTTGCCCAATGTTACTGAAGTTTATTTAAAAAAAAAAAAAACAGTTCCAAAAGACCAGAAAGGCACTCATGGTTAGTATGTGGAAGGAATCTGGCCCTCATCTACTTACTCTTGACTGTGAATTTCAGCACATCTTCACTGACAGGAACGAAATCCCGGACACATTTGTGGCTCGGTGAGCGGAGGGTTCTCCTTGCCTCAGCGGTCACACACCATAAACACCCAACCTTTCAGGGCTACATGAAATGCGTACGTACCAACATCATTGCATTCCTTCAATAAACAGCCTTCTGGGGGTCTGTTTGTCTTTTTCTGTTTTTAGCACGTAACTAAAATTAAGGATAGCACAGCACGCAAGAGGAGTTAACCGCCCCGTTCTTGTTTACAGCCAGGGAAGGTATTAATCACTGCCTTGGATTAGTGTTACTCCATGAAAGACCTGCTGAGTCTTTCATTCTGCTGTTCTCTTTAGTCCTCCCAGCTGGATGGAGGTGCTGGGAAAGCCCCATGCCCGCTGTCTTCATTAATGTTCTATTGCTGTGAAGAGATGCCAAGGCAACTTATAGAAGGAAGCTTTTCTTTGAGACAGAGTTTCACTCTGTAGCCCTAGTGGTCCTGGAACTCACTATGTAAACCAGGCTGGCCTCAAACCTAGAGGTCCACCTGCCTCTGCCTTCCAAGTGCTGGGATTAAAGATGTGTGCCAACACCACCTGGCTTAGAAGGAAGCATTTAATTGAGAGCTTGCTTACAGTTTCAGGGGATTAGCCCATGATCATCGGGAAGCATGGCAGTAGGCAGGCAGCCATGGCGCTGGAGGAATATCTGAGACCTCACATCTTATCTGCAAGATGGAAGTTGGGGGGGGGGGGGTCATGGCCTAAGTTGTGCTTTTGAAACATCAAAGCCCACTCCTTTCACAGTGGCACACCTCCTCCAATGAGGCCACACCTCCTAATCCTTCCTAAACAGTCCACCAACTGAGATCCAAACATTTAACTATATGAGCCTCTGGGGCCATTCTCATTCAAACCACTACACCCACCTCTTCTCTCTCGTAATACTGCCTGTTGTGCAACCATAGGGACATAAATCAGGATGTCACCACAGTTCAGTGGTAATTTTAGGGGCTGGCATGTTTCCTGGTTCCTCCAGTCAGGGTTCTTAGGGTTTGTTTTGGGGGGGGGTGGGGTTGTTTTGGTCTTTTTTTGTTTTTGTTTTTGTACAGCTGGAAGAGAAAATTTGTTTTTGATTGCTCAGCTAAAAAGGCCTGATTTCTTACTGGAGTATTATAGAAAAGGATAAAGCTGGTGTGTAGATGTTCTTCTTATCTTCACTGAGCTTGGACCTGACTTAATTTCTAAAATTCTCTAGGATTCAATGAGCTCCTATTATCAAACCAACAACCCCTCCTTTTTGCTTAAGCTTATTTTGGACATGTTTCTGTTGTTAATATTCAATAATGCTACTGTAGGCAGATTTTTCAGATATCTTGCATATCAGATATTTACTTTTGATTCGCAACAGTAGCAAAATCACAGTTATAAAGTAGCAATGGAAATTTTATGGTTGGGGTCACCATAACATGAGGAACTGTATTAAAGGGTCACAGAATTAGGAAGGTTGAGAACCACTGCTCTAAAAAGATATTTGTCCACCTCGCTTTGGCTATCAGACTAGTGTAAAAGGGGGCTGCAAGGAATTAAAATGTCCCCAGGAATCCCATGCTGGGAAAAAGGAAAGGTTGAAGGCCTAATGCCATCAGGATGATGAACTTGTCACCCAGGAGGAGCTCCTGATAACTTACCAGACCACCTCAGAGACACACTGGATACCAGGCGATGGGTCACTGCTGAGAGGGATCAGGCAGTGGTTATGACTGTTTAACTATGTGTGCATACACCTCTTGCCTTCAGTTTAAAACTGTCAGTACCAGAAAGATGGCCTTGGGAAGGGGTGGGCTCTGGACCTGTTTATTTGTTCCCTTCCCAATGTGGACACATGGAATGAACCTCTTTCCTGCCCACCAGTTGCCAAATAACTGACATGGAGACTCAATTATAAATGCTCAGCTTATAGCTCAAGCTTATTACCAACTAGCTCTTACAACTTAAATTAACCTCTTTCTAGTAATCTACATTTCGCTGTGTGGTATTACCTCTTATTATTATTATTATTATAAACCTCCTGTTTCCTCTCCATGTCTTGCTAGTGACTCCTCTGACTCTGCCCTTCTTCCCAGTGTCCTTAGTCTAGTTTTCCTGCTTAGCCTTATCCTGTCCAACTATTGGCCAGTCAGTTTCTTTTTTAAACCAATCACAGCATAATTTACACAGTCTATAGAAGCATTATTCCACAGAAGTGTCCTCTATGTGTTTTATCCTTGTTGGAGAAGCTGATAACCTGCCTATACCTTTGATCACACTGTCAATGACAAGTTCATCATTTAACCCCAGGATTGCCTAGCTCTAAAAGCATAGCTCTTAGCATCTAAAAGTATAATGTTGTTATTATTTTTTTTTCTGTAACAGGGATTCTCCATGTAGCCCTGGCTGTCCTGGAACTTGCTTTGTAAACCAGACTGTCCTCAGACTCACAGAGATTTTCCAGCCTCTGCCTCCTAAATGCTGGGATTAAAAGTGTGCACCACTACCATCCAGCCTAAAAGTACAGTCTTAATGACATCTCCAGAGCCATGCTGTATTTGAGGAGCTGCATGTAACTCTGTCTTTATGGGGTAGCATAAGGTCTGTGTATGTGTTGAGTGCTTGCATGCCACAGGGCATGTGTTGAAGTCAGAGGACAACTGTGGAGTCAACTCTCTACTAACCCCCATGTGGGTCCCAGGGACTGACTTTAGATTCTCAGGGTTGGCCGTGGTGCTATTACGCACTGAGCCATCTCTCATCTTTAAAGACATCACCATGCAGGGCCTCCTGGGTAGCCACTTCTCCCACATACAGGCAGAGTCCAAGCCTGGGCTTCCTATAGCCCTGTGTCAAAGGGAGGGAACAGCCCAGCCAGTGCGGTGGCTGGGATCAATACCCTGCATGGCCACACCTGGGAGTCTGATGCACAGCCAGGCTGGAGGTTTGGAGCAAGAAGAGCTGGTAGTAGATGCCTGTTGCTGGGCATCCCCTCAAAATCATACCGAGTTGCCAGACTCCTTTTCACACACAGGATTTCAATACACTTCCACCGAGTTACTCCTTCCCAACTGACTCAGGAGAACGGCAGCAGCCTTGCTTTCCTTGAAAGTGGTTTATCCAGCCAAGCCTTAAATTGGGACTTGCCAGTGTGCTACAAACTGCTGGGTCTCACTGCAAAATGTCTGTGTTCACTTAAGGTGTCTCCTTCCTTTCCCTGGCAGGGTCACCTGTTCACATTTACTTCTTCTTGGGACTGGATTTGAGCCATTCCATGCTCCTTCAAGCTCCTGTTTTCGGGAATTCATTTTGTGGATACGTGAGGTTCTCTCAAAACGTTTTTGCATGTTGCTAGCATTATCTCTCTCTCTCTCTCTCTCTCTCTCTCTCTCCCTCTCTCTCTCTCTCTCTCTCTCCTTTTCCCTCTATCTCCCTTTCCCCCTCTCTCTTCCTCTCTTTTCCCTCTTTCTCTCTCTTTCCCTCCCCTCCCCCTCTCTCTCTTCCCCTCTCCCTCTCTCTCTCTCTCTCCTGCATGCCTCACGCTGAGCTGCACACAAGGACCAGTACCTCCTAGGTGCACACTTAGCAGTTATAAACAGAACTTAGGGACAAGCCCAAGGCTGTTCAGTGCTTTCCTATTTCTCTTTTATCGTCTTTAATTTTTTTTTATTTTATGGATGGGTGCTTGGTCTGGGCATACGTCTGGGCATCATACGTGCCCCCGGAGCCACACAGGCTAGAAGAGGGCATCAGATCTACAGACAGTTGTGAACCATGTGGGTGCTGGAAATGGGATCTCCGTCCACTGCAAGAGCAGCTAATACTGCAGAGTTGTCTCTTTAGCCCCCGTGTTCCCAGTTCTTGCTTGGTCCTCTACGCTCTCTGTGTGATCTGAGGCAAATACCTAAGTTCTCTGCATTAATTTCCCCTTGCTGTTAAAGGGACACATTAATAGCCCCATGGGGCTAACACTTGCACGATATGTGGCTATGGTCAGCACTTTCAGATGCTTCTTGCTATAATTTTGTCCTTTCAGAAACAGGTGGGCCTGAGTTAGTAGACGCTAGCTGTCTCCTCCCACCCCCATCCTGTAAAATGAGAGCTGCCACAGCCCCACCCAACAGGACTGACCAAGAGGATTAAATGAGAATACCTGTAATGTACTTAGCACTGGGCCTCAAACATAAAAGTACTTTTTAAAGTGCCCAGGGCTAGGACAAGCATGGTGGGACACACCTGTAATTTCAGGACTGCCCAGGTTGAGGTAGGATTAGTCATTCTCCTACTATGTAGTGAGCCTGAGGCCGGCCAGGGCTTCATGACAGCGTGGCTCATGCAAAACAAACAAAAACTTCTAAATAAACGAGTGATTAAGCTTATGGACCTCAAGTCAACAGGGTACAACTTTGGAGGTCCAGGCTGGCAGGAGAACTTGCTGGGAGCCGTCCACCCTCTGCCAGACTGCCGCTAAATGTGTCTTCCTGGTGACCACCAGGGGGCGCTGGCGCACTGCTGAGGGCTCCAGACCTCCGGAAGAGCGGAGCTGGAAGAACACAGCCCGTCCTGCATCCTAAGGGTTTTTTATTCTATTTCATTTTTTTTCATATTTCCTTTCCCTCCTATAAATGATCCTGGAATTTCCCTCCCTTCATGAGATGAGCCACCCTCTGCAGCTTCCATCCTACCGCTCTTCGCCTGAGAGGAAATAACCCAGACCCAGAAGAAAGAGTGATGTAAATAACGCGTGGTAGAAAAATGGCGAGGCCCACTCCACAGGTCCTCAGCACTTGGTGCCCTCTATACCTAGAATATTCTTCCCCCAAAATGAATGGTTTCCTCCCTCATCTTCAAGTCTCTGTTCAAACACCAGTTTTTCAGCAAAGCCATCCTCTACTGTGTTACCAAGCACGGTGGTGTTCACCTTTAATCCCCGCACTTAGGAGGCATAGAGAGATGAATGTTTGTGAGTTCAAGGCCAGCCAAGGAAACATAGTCCCTGACTCAAAACAGGGAAGAAAAAATCTGCCACAGTTCATAAAGCGGCTTCCATGGCAAGGGGTTTTGCTTTTGAAGCAGTTTGGCACGGGAAGAGCGTTCTAGACGGCACAGGTGAGCTCCGTCTGTCATGAGGATCTTTCTAAGCAGGAAGAGGAAGCCCAGGGGAGTCAGAGTGAATGACAGGTGGGATGATGGGAAGGAAGATGGGGGAAGGGACCGTGAGCTAAGTCATGCAAGCAGTCTCTGGATTGAATGGACAAGCTAAGGAAACAGATTCTTCCCTGGACCTTCCAGAAGGAATGAAGCCACACATTTGGAGAAACAGTGGATAGGGTGTGTGCCCAGAATGTTCAAGGTCCTGTGGTTGAAAAGGGGAGAAAGAAAGGGGAAGGAAAGAAAAAGAAGGAAGGCATGGAGGGAGGGAGGAACCCTGCTGATCTTTGACTGTAGTGCAGCAAGACCCACGTCAGTGAATGGCTCCCAAAGCTGCAGAATAGGAAAGGGGATTACTTTAAACCATCACGTCTATGGGGATTTGTGACAGCATCAGTAGAAAATGAGCAAGCCAGCCTTGGTTGTATAAATTAGAAGTGAAACACCATACAGTTCACATCCACAGGGGTTGTGAACACACACAGTTATTAGGAATCATTTTAGACGCTGCCTATCACAATGAATAAATTAATGAACCCCACTTTGCAGGTAGATAAACTGAGACCCGGGGGAGTTAAATAACTTGCCTGCAGACACGTACCTAGTTCCAAGACAGGCTTCAAAGCTGCAGAGAAACCCTGTCTCAAAAAGGTGGGGATTATTTTCGAGAGCCCCCAAACCCAGCTCCACCCCAGGACTTTTGCATTTGCCTTCTCCACTTCATCCTCATGTCCCTGCTGGAAGGCAAGTCAGGTCTTCCCTGACTGCCACTCACAAACACAGTGACTTCCTGTCTGTCCACCCTGTTTAAGTCCTGCCTAAGGTCCATTCTCACCACTCCATCCCTCGTGAGGATGGAGCGCTGTGTGCGGTGTGCTGTGCTGTATTCCCGGTACACACAGTACGCATCCAGTACGGATCTACTGGATGCATTCATGCCTTCACAGAGAGGTCCAGCAGTGACACAGACTGGTCAACTCACCTCTCCGAGTTTATGACGATGAGAGGAAGTTTATAAAGAATGACATGGCGTTGATTCCTAGGGTGTAGTTTTAACTAAACGAGTTTCGGTTCCCTACCCACCCGCTGGACCCGGGGGCACTGACAGGCGTGATCTCTGACAGCCCTTTGACCCCACAGTCTTCATTTCAAGGCTAGACTGGCCTATATAGTGAGAATATGATTTAAAAATGTGAAATAGAGGGCTGGAGAGATGGCTCAGAGGTTAAGAGCACTGCCTGCTCTTCCAAAGGTCCTGAGTTCAATTCCTAGCAACCACATGGTGGCTCACAACCATCTGTAATGAGGTCTGGTGCCCTCTTCTGGACTTCAGGCATACATGCAGACAGAATATTGAATACATAATAAATAAATAAATATTTAAAAAAAATGTGAAATAGAGAGGTAGATAGATAGATAGGTGGATAGATAGATGGATAGATGGAAAGTCATTTGGGAGAGACCATTTGTCTTAGGGTTTCCATGACCACAGCAACTCTTATAAAGGAAAACATTTAATTGGGGCTGGCTTGCAGTTCAGAGGTCAGTCCATTATCATCATGTCGGGTGGAATGCCGGCAGACATGGTGCTGGAGGAGTCGAGAGTTCTACATCTGCAGGCAGCAAGAAGAAAACTATGACACTATGCACCGGAGACCTCAAAGCCCACCCCCACAGTGACACACTTCCTCCAACAAGGCCACAGCTCCTAATAGAATCATTCCCTAGGGGAGCCAAACCACCACACACCATTTATTGAGCCCTAATATTTTTCTAACTCCAGGGAGCAGTAGAGAAGGCGACCCCCAGCCGACTTGAAAAGTGAGCTGGAAAGTCTGGTTCCATAACCAGGTGGTGTGTGTGGCAAGGATGTCTATACCAGTCCTAGTGGATGGATCTCTTCATGCAAACGAAGGATTACCACCTACAACAATCCAACAATCTGTGTCTTTTTGCGGGGCCAGGGTGAAGGTAGAGGAATGGGGAATGGAGGCAGGGGTTGCGATGGAGATCTTCCCTCTGATCTGAATAAGACAGCCGAAGAGTAACCGCCATAGTTTCAAGTTCACCAACACTTATCTTATAATTGATTGATTGATAATCTTTTTTGTAGATAGAGCCGATGTAGCCCAAGATGACCTCAAAATCACAGTAGAGGCTATCCTTGAATTCGTGACCCTCCTATGCATCTCCTGGGTCCTAGGATTGCACAACCATGCCTGGTATGCCCGGGAGCTGCTGTATTGCACAGAGCACTATTTTCTAAGCCGGTGTTGTCACCATTGGAGCACGTGATCAGCTGTGGTGAAAATGGACCTTGGTCACTGGGTAACAATAAAGTGCCCAAAACAATCAGGCTGCCATGTGGGCAGTCCAGCCAGGTGCCAGCTGAGGAGCTGCTCCGGTAACAGTTCCCTGACCAAGACATGAAGGAAAGGCCTGTCAAGACTGCCAACTCTCCACTGTCCAGCCATTCCCAGAAACATTAAAGGGGTGTTTATAGTAAAGATGCAGCAAAAGCTCAGAACAAACAATTCTAACAGCCTTTAATACAATTTGGCAGTGCTTCATAACGCTTGGCGGTGCTCAACTCTCGACCCAGCAGCCCAGACTGAGGCTGTCTCCTCATCCGTCCAATCACCATAGGTCAAATCCAGTTTCTCCCTGTGACAGCCATTTTGCAAATGTCCCCCAGTGGGTCTTCTGGTAGTCACATCTTTGAGTTCCTTCTGCAATAAATGTTTGCATTCCTACAAAAGATATACATCAAAAATGGAATAAATTCAATGACTTTTTGGAAACAGAGCCTTTGGGAGGTAGACTGAATCGATTCAGATGCAGTCATGAGAGCGGAACATGATAAGGTTTGTGTCTTTGTGTTTATTTCTGATAAGGCCCCAGTTATCCAGACTGGCCTAGAACTTTCCTTGGGTGCTGGGTTTGCAGGTGTGTGCCACCATACCTGGCTGTGAGTTTGCACCTTTAGAAGAGGTAGGTGAGGAGCTTGCACGTGAGCATGAGGACCTGAGTATCCCCTGCGGCGCCCACATAAAGCCAGGTAGCACTACACACCTGCAATCCCAGCATTGACCGGACAGAATTCTTAGGGCTTTCTAGCTAGCCATTTTAGCTGAATGGGTGAGCTCCAGGTCAACAAGAGACCCTGTCTCAAAATATAGTGTGGAGAGATGTTAAGGACACCTGACAGCAATCCCTGGCCTCCACATAGCTGCACAGATATGTGCACACAAACGTGTAGACACAGAGAAGAAGGAAGAGCAGGAGAGGGAATACCAGCTCTCCCTCCAAACAAAGACCAAGGAGCACACAGAGATACTGGCCACCCACAAGCGGAGAGAAGAGACCTCAGCATAAAACCTGCCTTGCTGATCTTAAATCTCCCCATCACCAGAACAGGACGTTTCTGTTGCTGAAGCCACCTGACTATGGGTATCTTGCTGTAAATAACCAGCTGACTGGGGTCCCTTGCTCTACTCAAATAGAAATCCTGTTTAGAGAAAAGCAGCTATTCTTGAGTTGGCAGACCTGGGCCCCTGAGTGCCAAAGGCTTGTGGACTGAGCTGCAGATCCTGAATGTCTCAATAAAAACAACAAAAACAAAACCCAATGTTTATTTTATGCATTGAGTTTGCTATATAATTTCCTCTCCTTCCTTTTATGTTATGTGTATGTACATATGCCCGAGAATATGTACAGGCGTGCTTCATTTAAGTCCACAGAACTCCATGAGCAGCCACTGTTAGGCCCACTGTGCAAGTGCAAACAAGGGTCCTGGGGCTGCTGAAATGGCTTGGCAGGCGTGGGGGTTTGAATGAGAAATACTTTCTAAAGCCTCACATGTGTGAGTACTTGGTCTCTGGTTAGCACTGCTTGGGGAGGCTGTGGAATCTTTGGGAAGTGGAGCCTTGCTGTAGGAAGGATGTCAGGGAGGGAGGGCTTTGAAAGTTCATAGTCTGATTCCACTTCCAAGTTGTTTTGTATTTGTGACTGAAGGTGTGATCTGCCATGGCTCCCCATCACTTACGAACTCTCCCTCTGGAACCGTAAGTCCAAACGAACTCTTCCAGAAGTGGATTGTGGTCAATTTATCATAGCAACAGGAAAGTGTGTAATACCGTGGGTATTAATGGATCCCCAGGACCCACGTGGTAGGAGAGAAGCACCTGTAAGTGTTCTGACCTCTGACCTCCACACTCAGACTGAAGCAAATATGGCCTCTCCCCAATGCATGCACCAGTGAGCAAGCACGTACACAGACACACACGTGCGTGCGTGTGTGTGTGTGTGCAATGCATGCACCAGTGAGCAAGCACGTACACAGACACACACGTGTGTGTGTGTGTGTGTGTGTGCGTGCATGTGAGTGTGTGTAAAAACAAACAAGGTCAAACAACATGACACACAGATAACTAGTAATCACCAGTTACAGCACAACTCCTGTTATTTTGTTCTGTTTTATTTGTGTGTGTGGGGGGGTCTTATTCCATTCCACGCTGACTCTGAATTTATGATCCTCCTGTTTCATCCTCCCGAAGCTAGGATTATAAATGTACACCGCCATCCTCAGATATTGTTATTTTGTCTTTCTTTCTTGTTTTGTTTTTCTAGACAGGGTCTCTCTACACAACCCTGGCTGTCCTGGAACTCACTCTGTAGACCAGGCTGCCCTGGAACTCAGAGATCCACCCGCCTCTGCCTCCTGAGTGCTGGGATTAAAGGTGTCTCACCAATACCCAGCCGTGTTTTTGTTTTTATACTTCCCAATTCATCTGTCTAGCCCACACTCCTCACAGACTGTGGTATAATCATAGAGTTGTGTGACTCCATCACGAGCAACTCCAGGACATTCTCACCATCCCTAGAAGAGATGCTGTGCTCCTCAATCCTCTCAGCCTCAGTAACTGCTCATCCACTTTCTAGCTCAACAGACTTTCTTACTCTGGGCCTTTCAATAAGTGAAAGCGCACAGCGCACATAGGGCACAGCTCGAAGCGCACAGCACACAGGGCACAGCACACAGGACACAGCACACAGGGCACAGCACACAGGGCACAGCACACAGGGCACAGCACACAACTCACAGGGCACAGCACACAGGACACAGCACACAACTCACAGGGCACAGCACACAGGGCACAGCACACAGGGCACAGCACACAACTCACAGGGCACAGCACACAGGGCACAGCACACAGGACACAGCACACAGCGCACAACTCACAGGGCACAGCACATAGGGCACAGGACACAGCACACAGGACACAGCACACAGGGCACAGCACACAGGGCACAGCACACAGGACACAGCACACAAGGCACAGCACACAGAGCACAGTACACAGGGCACAGCACACAGCTTGCAGCACACATAGGGCACAGCACACAGAAGTATCTAGGTAGACATATATCATTTCTTTCAGGTATGTACTCGGGAGTGGAGCCTCTAGGTCAGATAGTAATTATGTTTAACATTTTGAGGCAACACCTGTTTTTAATACATTCCAGCAGCTGAAAATGGTTTCTGCCATTAAAGATAATCAAAAGGATAATAGCATACTGTAACACATGAAAATGGCACAGGGCTCCCATTCAGAGTACACAGAGCTGCCTTTATTCGTCTGGCTATTTTCCGTGGATGCTTCTGCATTGCAGTGGTAGCATTGACTAGTATGATGGAGGCCAGTGACCTGCAGAGTCAAAAATGTTCACTCTGTAGAAAAAGGTTTGTTAACCTGAGAAACTCTGTTGATGTTACTGTTGACTCTTCTGCTTGCACCCTAGGCTGACCTCAAACTCATTATGTAGTCCAGGGTGACCTTCAGCTGCTGATTGCCCTGCAGATGTGTTCACCATGCCATGTTGATTCGGTGCTGGGGATCACACCCAGAGCTTCTGGATGCTAATCACACACTTCACTGACTGAGCTGCAGGCCACCCACCTCCTAGTGGTCCTTGCCAGTCCCTGAAGGCAGCCTGGCTGTGTCCTGCTTCCAGGTTGGACGGTAACAGGACCCAGGCCACCAGTTCTCCCCAATAGATGCTTGCCATAACATAAAGAAATGAATTCCTGGATCAATGAGATGGCTCAAAGCATAAAGATATTTGATGCCAAGCTAGAGACCTGAGTTTAGTCCCCGGGACCCACATGGTCGAAGGAGAGAGCCAAGTCCTACAAGTTGTCTTCTACATACAAACAGTGGCACACATGTACCTCACACATTAACAGACACACACAGTCAAGAAAAGATAAATAGCTAGGCATGGTGTTGAACATCTTTAATACAACACTCTGGAAGTAGATGCAGGAGGATCTCTGTGAGTTCAAGGCCAGGGATATCTATAGAGCGAGTTCCAGGTCAGTCAGCTCTACACAGTGAGACCCTGTCTCAACAAACAAACAAACAAACAAACATGATCTTAAAAAAGAAATGAAAGATCATGCCTGGCCCTACTTCTGGATAAGACGGTCGGGCTCAGGCTGGTTCGTGTACTGGGGGAGGATGAGGAGAGAGACTCAGCTCTTCCATCTTCCTAGGCTACCTCCCCCGCCCCAGCTGAGAAGACCTGACCCTGAATAATTGATGGCTGGGGTCTGCAGACACTCCAGCTCCTCAGAGCACATGGCTATCATCAATTAGTAAGAACTGGCTCTGGCTGTCACCATGTTAAAGAAAACCAGAAGTGGCTGTAACACCTCTGCTGCTAAAACTGGAAGCTTCCACCTTCATGGCAAAGCTTTGACCAGCAGGTTCCTTCTCCCTGCCTGCTGCTCCATTGTCTCCCTAGACCTGCTGTTTTGGCTGATGTCCCCTGAGAAGCCATGTCCCGTCTTTCTCCTCATTGTCCTGTCTGAAATGAGCAAAGAGATCATCTCTGGGTTTGTGAGGATTATGGTCATTAAATTTATGTTTACAAAACTGTTCTGAAAAGAGCCCTCATCCACAGACATCCAACTGGGACATCCAATGGCCCTGCAGCTTTGGGAGGCAGCTCAACAGCTCCCCAAATGGTCAAACATCAAGAGATCAGATGTCCCCGCATTTCCGTGCTTGGGTTCACAGCCAGGAGGGATGATAAATTGCACAGAAGAGCCCGTACATACGGCGGCCGTGTTAGGATAACTCAGATGAAGTAGCGGGGCTGGAGCGATGGAAGAGCACTTGTTGATTTGCATAGGATGCAGAACCCACATGGTGGCTCACAACCATCCCTAACTCCAGTTCCAGGCCATCTGATGCCTTCTTCCGACCTCCGAGGGCACCAGGCATATACATGAGGCCCAAACATACCTACAGGCAAAACACTCATATACATAAAATAAATACATAACAACAAAACAGATTCCAAGGCCCATTTCAGATAGTGAGATGATGGGTTTTTGTTTTTATTTATTTGGTTGGTTGGTTTGGTTTGGTTTTACAAGACAGGGTTTCTCTGCATATTCTTGGCTGTTCTGGAACTCACTCTGTAGACCAGACTGGTCTTGAACTCACAGAGATCCTTCTGCCTCTGCCTCCTGAGTGCTGGGATGAAAGGCGTGTGCTATCATTGACCCAATTTTATTTTGTTTTTTTCCTATCAAAAGTAACGGGTTGGTCCATAAATCTCCCTCACTTTAATCTCCAGACTCAAAAATTTTTATGCAGATCTTTTAATCTCCCTCACCTGGTAATACTTTTGTTTACATAATAGATGCCCTGAGCTCTCTGAACTTAATAGCCTAGAATAACTGCCCCTCCTCCCTTTTCCTTCATTTCCTTTGCACTGACCTTAAAACTAGCCAATCATGAAAGATTGTGAGATCAGACCCCAACCAATGAGGAAACCACACACACAAACACACACACACACACATGAACACACACGAACACACACGCACACACAGCACTCAGAATAAATGCCAGGTGAGCTTCCTACCACAGTGTGCTTGCTTGTTCCTTTGGATGGCGGCACATCCTTTCTACAAACAGAATTCGCCTCGCCACACCACTTACTCACTATTCATGTGTTCCTCTGTACAGAGAATAGTCTTTGTTTCTAAGAACACCAGCTTTTCAGAATCTATATTTTTAAAAACTCTTTAGGTGAGTCAGGCTACTTTGAGAAAATGATGATCCAACATGAAGCCCTGTAGCTTTTTTATGCCCTCCCTCAAATCCCTTTCGTTGTTTGTTGTTTATGGCTTCATATTGAGCTGCCACAGATTGCTGTATTTAAGAGTTTAGCCTCAATAATAACACACAGCTCCTGGGAGTTTATAATTTCCCTTTAGTTTAATTCAGGGCAAGGACTGATGATGTTAATAACAGAAATAGAAAACTAGGTTATGCTGGGCCCTCTGCAAGGGTTTCCCGGGCACCGCGTCCTCTGTATTCTCCTAACAGATAAATCAGTGAAATTGGTGTTCCCTGTTTTGCTCAAGGATTTGGGAGAAGTTAAGTGGAGAGGTCAGAATGAAGACTCAGTTTTGAATTATTTTAAATGTGATTTTTTTCCCCTTATTTTTATGTCCAAGTATATGCCATGCCAGTCCAGTGCACACAGAGGCCAGAAGAGGGCACTAGAAGCCCTGAAGCCGGAGTTACAGGTGGCTATTAAGTCTTCGCACTTGGGCACTGAAAGTCACACCCAGGCCCCCTGAAAGAGCTGCAAGTACTGCTACCTGCTGAGCCATCACTCTCGTCCC
This sequence comes from Myodes glareolus, assembly GCF_982192425.1. Taxonomy (NCBI): domain Eukaryota; kingdom Metazoa; phylum Chordata; class Mammalia; order Rodentia; family Cricetidae; genus Myodes; species Myodes glareolus. The sequence continues at coordinate 35,064,707 of NC_142047.1, read as the reverse complement.
AACATCCAGTTCTATATGACCTAAAAGCCAGCCTTGTTAATATACTGCTTAATACCCAGTAATCATATTCTTCATGTGAGGAAATAGAGGCACACAGAAACTTCTAGAAAGTTCTAGAAACTTCTAGAAAGCTGGGACACAGGTCTTCATCTCCCCAGTCCTGTATTTTCTCACATCGTTGTGCCTAAGTCCTGCGCAGTTACTTCATCAGCAAACAAGGACCTCAAACAAAAACATGCAAAACACTGATGGTCTTTTCAGGTCAGAGTAGTAAGATCCTGGTTTCACTGGGACTTTTTTTTCAATCACAAGTGATAGTAGCTAACACTGAGCGTTTTCTCTGTCCCAGAAATGGTTTTATGTCTGCCCCTCCCTCAGGCTGGCCTGTGTGTTGGAATTACAGACAGGCCCCAAAACACTGACTCGGGGCGTCTTATTTGAGTAACACGTTTTGAACCCAGCAAAAGATGGCATGGGTGCTGTTACCACCAGCACCATTGTGCTCACTCAATAGACTGGCTGTGGAGGTCCTGGGCCTTTGTATGGTTTTGTTGTTGTTGTTTTATCGGGGGCTAGCAAATATTAGATCTGGAATTCAGATCCTGACTGGGTCTCTACAACCTGGACTTTAGCCACTATTCAGTGATCAAGCTGTCTCCTGAAGTGTAGTTTTTAATATGGACTATATAGAGAAGCCTTATCTCTTGCTCTTTTGAGACAGCGTTGCTTCTAATTCACTTTATAGCCAGGGGTTATCTTGAACATTCTATGATCCTGCCTCCCCTTCTTGAGGCATGGGATTACAAGCATGCACTACCATGCCTGGCTTCATGTAGTGCTAAAGATGGTGCCCCGAGCTTCCTGCACACTAGGCAAGCACTCTACAAACTGAGACACATCTTTAGCTCTGAATCGAAATTTCCGAAGCCATCACACACTCTTCGGATAGCTAGACACAAGCCTATAATCAACTCAGGAGATTGATGCAGGAGGATTGCATGAGTTCAAGACCAGCTTGGATGACTTGAGACTTTATCTAAAGAAAGGTGATAGGTGGGTGGAGATATATGTGACTCTTGCCTAGCATGCACTAAGCCCTGGGTTCAATTTCAATTCTAAGCCGCACCACAAAAAGTTAATGTCAAACAATACAGAGAGAGTTGGTGACCATTGCAGTACAAAAGAGGCTAATGAGCTATGACATTAGATCCTGGGTTAGATCCTGACTAGGGAAATATAAAAGCACAGATAAGAGATAGGATGGGATGTGTCCTGTAGATGAGACTGGAGTAATAATAACAGCCCTGAGTCTGCTAACTGTGCTGGAACTATACATGGCCGTGTCTTCATTCTTAGGGAGACTGTCCACACCAGCTGAGGGTGGATCTCCAGCATAGCTCGAATAGTTCAGAAAAGGTAGACAAACGTAGGCTGTGTGTGGCACTTGTGTAAACACTACAGGGAAAATGAGATCATGAGACATAAGGCAGACTGAAATGTTTCATGTGGATTGAAGGTTTCTTGGGATTTCTTGTACTTCTTCATAAGTTTGCAATTATACCAACACTATAAATGATAAAGGGGAGTGGGGGCGGTGAGATGGCTCTGTGGCCACTTCGCAGCAAGCCTGCCTGTTAGTGTTCAGACTTCTGTACTGCCCTGCCCTTGGGGCTCTGACAGGCTACGCCCTCGGCTGCAGCCACTAGAGCACCTCCTGCTCATTCACTACCTTTCCTTTTAAAGGTGGGACCTGCCCACTCCCGTCTCTTTCTTAGTCTCTCTCTCTCCCTCTCTCTCTCTGTTTCTCTCTATCTTTCTCTCCCACTTCTCTCTCTGCCTCTCTCTTCTCTTCCACCAATCCTGCCCTAGAACCTCTGCCTTCCTGGGAACTGGGATTAAAGGCGTGCATCGTCACTCTAGCTCCATCTTAATTTTTGAGACAGGTTCTCTCGCTGAATCTGGAGCTCATAAATTCAGCGAGATTAGACCGCCAGCGAGCTCCAGGGATATTTTTATTCTCCCTACATACAGGAATCGGAGCTAGGATTGCAGCCATTTAACATCATACCCAGACCTTTGATGATTGCCAGGGATCTGAACCCAGGTCCCCATCCTTGTAGGACAAGCGCTTTACCAACAGAGCTGTCTCCCAAGACCTTGTTTTTCAGTCCTCTTGTTGCTTTGAGACAAGATTTAGTAACCTAAGCTGTCGTAGAATGTTATAAAATAGCCCATGCTGGACTGGAACTCACAATCCCCCTGCCTCAGACTCTCAACTGCTAGAATTACAAATAGATCCCACCATGCCCACAAACAAGTTACTTGTGTTCTCTGTGCCCATTTCCGCTCCCCACATGTGCAGTGAGAACAGCAGGGCCTACCCTGGCGCCTTCATGAGAAAGCATCGTAGAGCCCATAAGGGTGAGGTGGGCACACACAAAGGCTCACACAAACACAGCCATGGTCATGTCACGGCAATGAGATTTCAAGGAAAATACTTTGGACTTTTTAAACTCCATAAAAGAAGATGGTCATCTTAGCACCCAGGAGGAGGAAGCAGGAGGACGGGAGTTCAAGGCCAGCTCTAGAGGCCATTCTGGGCTTCCTGAGACCTTGTCTTAAAAAGCATCAAATTTGCCAGATGGTAGTGACACATGCCTTTAATCCCAGCACTCAGGATGCAGAGGCAGATAGAGATAGAGCTCTGTGAGTTCAAGGCCAGCCAGATCTACAAAGTGAGTTCCAAGACAGCTAGGGCAACACAGAGAAATTCCGTCTGAGAAAATCAAACAAAAAAAAACCCAAAAATTTATCAAATTCCATAAAGTAAACAGGATGCTTTTGTAAGCAGACATTATGAAATGAAGTAAAATAAGCCGTGGGTATGATGGCGAAATGGTTCAGTGGGTAAGAGTGTTTGCTAGGCAAGCAACAGGTTGTGAGTTTGTATCCCCAGAAGGTTTGTAGAAGCTATGCTTGGCTACATAGGTCACAGCCATGTTGGGACTGCAGAAGCACGGGGATCCTAGGAATTGGCGGACCAGCCATCCTAGCTGAACCAGTCAGCTTCAGTTACAGCGAGAGAGCTAGTTTGTAAAAATTAAGATGAAGGGACTGTCTGCTTTCAAGGGACCTGAGTTCAGTTCCCTGAACCCACAATCACAGCCATCCTTAACTCTGGTTCTTAATTCCTCTTCTCATCTTCTTGAGCACTGCACCCAGGTGGTACACATACATATGTGCAGTCAAAGCACTCAGGCAAATAAAATAAAAATAAATCAATATTAAAATAATAATGTGGGGATTGGTAAAGGAAAACATCTAATGTCATTCTCTGGCCTCTTCATATACACATGAATGAACTTGAACACATCTGCACATACACGTGTATGTATACAATACAGATGCACACACATGTGCATACATCACAGATTCACACACACATGTGCATACACCAGAGATGTGCATGCACACGTACATACACTACAAATGCGCACACACATACACACATACATACATACACCACAGATGCACACACGTGTATACATCACAGAAGCACACACATGTGAATACACCACAGATGCACACACACATATATGCATACACTATAGATGCACACACACACACACACACACACGTCAATGTTATTCATTTTGAAGATGAAGGAGAATCTTTTCCAGTGGTCCAGCTCTTCTCTTAGGCCTCCCTCCATCTCCATCTTCCCCTCTCTCTAGCCTTCCCTCTCTTCCTCCCCCGGCATTCCTCACTCCTTTTCTCCAAAGATCTATAATTAAGATCTTGCTTGGTAATTGCCACTTCAGGTTTGCCATAGAAATAAACTCCCACCTGGTCTATTTCCTTCTTCTTATCAACCTTGGGAAGCATAGGCAGGAGGCCAAAGTAAGCTCTAAAATTCATAATTGTTCCCATCTCTATGTGTTGAACATTCCCTGGGTGTGCAGGTGAGTCCGCACGTACCCAGCTCCCTTTGCATACTGCCTGTTGGGTGTAAGCATTATAACTTGAATGGAAAGGTATCCTGGCAGCCAAACCAAAGAATACCACAAAGTCACACCGCTTCTTACACTGGGCCCTTACGACAGCCCAAGAATGACCTTGAACTCCTGATCCTCCTGCCTCTACCTCCCAAGTACTGGGAATACAGATGGACACCATTATTCCTGGTCGGTGAGGAAACTGAAACTTGAGATCTTAGTGAGCCCTCCAAACTAAATGGTAGAGCTGGGGTTTGAATCGCATTCCATCTGTCTCTAATGCACTTCTCTCTCAGTGAACTCTCCAGACCCAGGTACATGCTCTGGTCATACGATATGAAAAATTCATCTCTTTATGGTCACCCTTCTTAATAACCCCTTTATAACAATGACCTCGTGGCCCCTCCTACCTGAAAGGTGGAGTCTTCCCCCCCGCCCCCCCCCCCGTCCTTCACTGTGGGCTGACCTTACTTTGGCAGAAAGATTGAGGCCGCAGTGATATGTGCAGGCTTCTATTTTGTCTCTTTGGTCACGGACACCACCATGAAAACAAGCCTGGACTGGACTGCTGGAGTATTGTGACTCCCTCATTCTTGTCCAGCTGACAGCTAACCAACCGCCAAACGTATGACCATCCTAGATGTGAGGGCTGCCTGTGGCTAGACAGGTGAGGGAGCCCACAGGAGATGAGCTGAGCCTGCTCAGACCCACAGAACTGCCAGACTGGTTCACAGACTTGAGCAATTGTTGAAGCCACTAGGTTCTGGGAGTGGTTAGTTACACAGTGATGCCTAATGACGAAGAGGCTTGGAGCAAGTGGGGTGGGAAAACCTTAATAGAGAGGAAATACCGCTTACCTTATGTCTACTAGGGGCTGGTGGAGCACTGGCCTAGCTTGTAACCTGGCTCTAGTTCCTAACACCAAAAACCATCAATGACAGCGATGATATCAACTCAATACTTATTATGCGCTGAGCGTCTTCAGTGAGTCACTGTGTACATTTTATGATGCAGGTATTGCTGTATATCCTTTATCCTAAATGCTTGGGTCAGAACTAACTTTTAATTTTCTTTTGATTACTTTTTTTGTCAAATCTGCAATATTTAGAGGTACATGATGAGGGAGCCTGGGGATGGAACTGAAGTTTAAACCCAAATGTGATTTATTTCATATACACCTTACATTATATTGCTTGAAGGCAAATTTATACAATATTTTTAATGCTCCTGGACTGTTTCTGTCTTGTTTTGTTTAAGACTATGCAGCCCTGGCTGCCCTGGAACTTGCCATGTAAACCAAGCTAATCTTGATCTGCCTTGCCTCCCAAATTCTGAGAGCAAAGGTATTCTATGCTTTACCAGACTGTGCCCCTGAATTTTGATTGTAACGTATCACATGAGATCAAGTATAGAAACACACACACACACAATCTCACACACACAATCTCCATCTAACTTCCTGGCAAGCGATGTGTTCCTCTGCACATTCAAGTCTTTCTGCATCAGCAGCTCATACTTGCTGAGGCTCTGCCCGTGCAGCCTGATTGATTGAACAGGCTTAAAAGGCCTGGGCTTGAATTTGAGATCTCGGGCTTCGTAGGACAACAAAGACCAAAGGGCCTGGCGTGAGCAGGAGGTTATTATTCACCCGAGAAGACATTAAGAACCGCAAGAACGCAAGGGCAGCAGGCAGGAATGGCCACCCAGCTCACCAGGCACGCTGTGTCCTCATCCCTCTATCCAACATGATCCATCATGAAACCTGCAGCTGGCAGGAGGCAAACGAGAACTTCATGCAAGCTGTCATTGGGGAAGCCCCAGGAATGCAGTTAATTACATTTGGTACCCAGAGCTCTGAAGCGGACAGGCCTGCAACTTTGCAGTGAGAGCTCTGCCTCCTGAACCAGAAGATCACCACCTGAAAGGAGGTGACCAAAACAGGCTTACAGTCAATAATAGGTGAAGTCTAGGTTTGGAAGCTATGACAGCAAAGATACTATATGTCCAGATCTTACCTATGTTTCCAGTTAAATGTATCACTAAAGAAAAGAGAAGGAAAGCCAGTGTGTGGAAAAGGGGACATTAAGAATACATGGATGAGCCTGGTGGTGGTGGCGCACGCTTTTAATCCCAGCACTCAGGAGGCAGAGGCAGGTGGATCTCTGTGAGTTCAAGGCCAGCCTGGTCTATAGAGCAAGTTCCAGACTGGCTCCACAGCTACTGAGAAACACTGACTTGGAAGAAGAAGAAAAAAAAAAACCTCATAGATGATGAAGCCAGGTGATTGGTGGCCCACGCCTTTAATTACAGCACTTAAGAGGCAGAGGGAGGCAGATCTCTGTGAGTATGAGGCCAGCCTGTTCTACAAATTGAGTTCCTAGACAGCCAAAGCTACATAGTAAAACCCTGTCTGGAAAAAAAAAGAAAGAAAGACAAAGAATAAGAAAAACAGAATTCATAAATGAATTCATAGATGAAAGTAGTGAGCAGCATCTACCCATAATTCTTGGGATGTGCAACACAACCCCAGGGGTCAGCACTAGGATTGTATTCTGTTTACAGAAATTTACGGTTTAAGGGACTGTAAGACGGGTACACAGCCATGGGTCATCATAAGAGACCATTTAATAAGCAAGGTCTGGGTTCGTCAAAACTAAACAAACAAACAAAACCCCTCTTGGGTCCCTGGACTCCCCAGTGATTTTACGCTCTGCCTTACCTCAGCCTCCCCAGTCCTTGGTCCCAGCTTTGACCTTCTCATTCCAATAACTGGAAAGCCACAGTCCTAGCTCCCAGCATCCTGCTTGAAATCCCCCCAGCTCTCCCTCTACCCTTCTGGTATCTCAACCCCAAGAATTATTTGGTTCCTTTGAGGTGGCACCCCACTGGGCCGACCCCTTTCCAGGGTCTCCTGAGCTCTCTTCCTCACTTCCTTCACTGTGTGGCTTCAGTCTCTGACCTGTGCTGTCCGCATTTAACATGTCCCTCTTTGCTGTGCTCACGCAGATAAACCCATCACAAACCCAGCCCTTCTGCTCCATCCACAAGCGTGCAGCTGAGGGGCTGAGGAAAACTCACAGCCGTGACTCCCAAAGGACTCCCCAGCATGCCCAGGCCGGCTCACTTCTTTCCTTAGGCCTTTCGCTCTCCCACCTCCTAGAAGGTTCTTTCACAACTTCACTTTCCTCTTCTAATGCATGCCCATCCTCCCCTGTGCTCACTCTCAGCTGATGACCTCATCAGAGAATTTCCAAAAGGTCCCACACCCAGGTACACCTACTTACTCAAGCCTGTCCTAAACCCCACCTTTATTCCTGCAACTCCTGTCTTTATTAAGCCGGACAGGTTTGGCTTTTGCTTCCCATCTGGCCACTCCTTCTCCTGCATCATCAGCTTCCTTCACCCACTGAAATCTTTCCATCGTCTTCTAATTTATCAATTAAAAACAAAACACTGCAGGAAATTATATATATATATATATATATATATATATATATATATATATATATATATATGAAAGACAAAGATAAAGATCTGTTACGGAAATCACACCATAGGTTCATGGAGGCTAAGAGTCCTATGATGCACTGAGAGTTCTGTAATACTGATTCAGACCCTACCAAAACTGAATTAGGGTAAGGGTTGAGGAGGGAAAGGGATGCTGGGATAAATCTTAAATACCAAAATTTGGCCCTGTAAGGTCGGAATACAGAAACAGATGGATGAACCAACTCGGGTGAAGGAATTATCCCTTCCTACTGTTTTGTTTGTTTTTCTTCTTGTTTGAAACAGAGTCTCACTATGTAACTCTATGGCTAGTCTAGAACTCACTGTGTAGACCAGGCTGGCCTCCCACACACAGATATCTGCCTGCCTGTGCCTCTCAAGTGCTAGAATTAAAGGTGTGTGCCACTACACCTGGCTCCATTCCTGACTTTTCTTCCATTGACTTCTCAGCAGACTGCATGATGCCCACCCATACTGGTGAGGGTGATCTCAGTGAGTCTGTGGACTGACTGATTTCCTAATCCCTGCTCACAGTCACACTCAGAAATAATGCATCATCGGCCAGCCTGGATTCCCTTAGGACAGGCAAGATGGTATAGGAAGTGAACCATTAAAGCATCTATTTGGAACCTAGAATATGAGAGACTATGACATAAAAGGGGAGGGGGAGTTCCCAATATATTTGTTACTGAACCAACCAATCAACTCACTCATGCAGAACAGATTAAAAAGCAAGTTAGATTCCTAATTTTTGGGAAATGCTCAGATCTCGGAGATAGTAACTTTCACCTCCATCTGATAAGACTGATGGTTGACCACAGTTCAGCATGACCAGTCATGCCGTCACGTGTGGATCTATACAGGCCCACCTTTCTTCTGCAGAGTCTTCTCCCAGATTGTTACGGATTTTGCTACCAGTTCCTATGTAAATCCATGGGGAAACTGGGAACTTTTCTCTTGTTGCTTAACCAGCAATCACTTGGTTCTGAAAGTCTCGTGAGAAGACATGTCAAGAAACTGAGTCACGAGTGCAGTCCATGGCAGTGTGGAAAAGGAGAGGAGCCTTTGCCTTTTTTCTTTTTAAGCAGGGTTTCTCTGTGTAGCCCTGGCTGTCTTGGAACTCTCTATAGACCAGGCTGGCCTCAAACTCAGAGCTCCCCCTGCCTCTCTGGATGCAACACCATTCCTGACCACCCTTGACTTTTTGAAGATTTCCCACTATGTATGAAAAACCCCAAGCCAGCTTTTCTGAGAAGGAAACCCCGTGGAGGGAGAAGCCTCACCGAGAGCCCACACCGACTAACAGATGGCGGTTGAGACCATCAGGCCCCAGTCTACGCCAAGACGACCTGTCTTGTGAGTGAGCCAAGATAAAAACAGCAGAAGAAGCATCCTTTTCTTCTCAGATTAGTGTCTGTTACACAGAGTCCCACAAGTGAGTGCTGTAGCCCAGCCTGGCCCTGAACTCTCCATCCTCCTGCCTTCAACCTCCCAAGTGCTGGGGTTACAGGTGACAACACCATATCTGGCTGTCAGGGTTTTTTGTTTGCTTTTGTGGGTTTTAGTTACTTCTTTTCATGTCCTAAATAAAGGCTAATGTAGGCACATAAAGTTTTTAAACATGTGCTTATTTGTGTGTGTGTGCCTTAGTGGGCATATGGAGGTCAGAGGACAACGTCCAGGGAGTTGGTTCTTTCCTTCCACCATGTGAGTTCAAGGGACTGGCAGCAAGCAGCTTTACCAGCGGAACCATCTCACAACCCAAGATTGCCTTTTCAAAACTGAATATTGTGGGAGGCATGGAGGGCCTTGTGATCACGGGTGTGCTCTAGAGGAACAAGAATGTTAAACATACACATTGTTCCTTCAAAGGAAGAGGTGCATAACCTGTTCACTGCCCAGAACGCTGGGAGCTGCTGTGGGGAATAAACTGTTGACCTTTAAGCTTTCCTGTTGGCCAAGACCACACCGAATCCTCCCATAGACCCTTATTGTGAGTCGTAAGCTATAGGACCCATCTTTTTGGAAGCTACCACATGTACTTTACAAAGAGTTTTGATATAGTCATGTCTTGGGCTTTATTGTGAACACAGGATTGAGTTAATTATCACCTGAAAGTTTTCACCAAAATATGCTGTGCTTAAATATGCCAAAAATAAAGCACTTTGGACCAGACTCCTGAAGTTTGAGCCAGCATTGGATACTGAGTTGTGTTGGAATGAACTGCCTTTTTGCCTCCTGCAAATGGCCACTCTACTGGCCATGGTGGGCACAGAGACCCTCGGAACCGTATATTGTTTGGTTTCATGAAATTAGGATCTAGAGGTGAATGAACGTATGAATACCAGTTTGGACCCATAGAAATCACCCAGGGCTTACTTCTACCATGCTAGGTTCTGGGTCAAAAATCTGTGCCCTTCCTGTGTTGGCATGTGGGGAAGGCAGACATGAATGGGGGAGGAGAGAACAGCAAACTTGTAAAAGGTAAAGTACATACTACTCGGAAAGGGCCAAGGTGAAAGAAGAAACAGGAAGTGTGGGAGAGTGGTGTGTAACCGGGCACGGCTTTCCACTAGGGCATCAGGAATGTGTCACCATAGGCAAAGGCCTTGCTTGGACATCTGACTAAGTCAGGTCTGCAAGCCATTTGTCAAACAATGGTTTTTAAGGCTGCGTGACTTTATTTTGCAAACAGCATTTGATTTCATTTTTAGTACAAAGTCATCTGTAGACTAACTGACTCTAGACCAAGCTGAACACGTTAACACAACCAGCCAGCCATATTCTCGAGGCACAGGACACTGCGTAACTTATTCCTAAAAGTAAAAAAGGTGCCACCCAACAAACTTACTGTATGAGGGGCTGGAGAGATGGCTCAGTGGTTGACACTTGCTATTGGTCTTAACTGAGTTCGGTTCTGAGCATACATGTAGTAGCTGTCTGTGACTCCAGTGCCTTCTTCTGGCGTCTTAGGGTAACAGGCATGCACATGGTGTGCTTACATACATGCAGGCCAACACCCATACACATAAAATGAAACAAGTCATTTTTAATTATCACTTGAGCACATGAATATATGAAATTTATATCAGGAAACCCAGGCCTAAGAACTGACGGAGCACAATAGACCAAGGAAAGGGTGCAACACCCTCTCCTGGGCCCTCTAAGAAGAAGACACGTAACACTGTGATAGTGATGACCCCACTGACCTGGCATCTGACCATCAGGTATATGCATCAAAGGACTGACGGGCAGACATTTCCCAAGTATTCCAGGGCTTCAGTTGGTCTTTATCTGCTGGTGTAGCCTACAAAATTTGCAGTCTGTCACCCACTCATTTGTTCATCTGGATCAGGTCCCATACTTTCATGGTCCCACACCTTACTTTGGTAGATGAGCTCAGCTCAGCTCAGACCTGTGACCTGGTGGCCTGGCCCTGCAGCAATGTCTTCTGTAGCTCTCCTACGTGGCTCTTTATCTAAACAGCCCCCTTACTCCAGAGACTGTTTCCATCTCTGTCAGCCTCTGTCTCTGCCTCCAGCAAGGCCTCTTCGGATTCTGCTGTGGCCTTTTTAACCCTTTTGTCCCCACCCCCGTAACCTCCATATATACACATATGAATATAATTATTGTGAGCTGTATAATAGGTGAGCTGAGAGTTCATATTCGTAACTAAGAATGGAGTAAAAGAACCTGTGTTTGCCAACAGCCAGCTGGAAAGGGAAATTGGGACGACCAGACAAATTTCAGCCGGCAAAACACAGAGTGTGTGAAATTGGTGTTAGTTTCTAAATTCCTGATGTTGTGGGAAGCGCTGACACAGAGCCCAGAGGAGCAAAAGCAGGAGATAGGAGATGAAACAGGAGGGAGGCAGGAAGAGCTCACCTGACCTTGTGGCCAGCATGAGGGCTCTGGACAGTTTGAGGCACAGGAGCTGCGTGGTCTGACTGCCTTGAGGCACGGACTGGAGCCAGAGGCAGAAGTGGGGAGGATGGGGAGGAGGCCATTGCCCTGAGGACGGAAAGCTGGTAGAAGCTTGAACCAGGAGATCCCAGAAAAACTTTGTCGTTAGAGCCCACAGCACTGGGATGAAAGGTGAAAGAGAAGGCAGGAAACGGTGCCAGGGAGAGACTGGTGGTCACTTCTAGCATTGTGACCTAAGCGACCGCTCTGGGTTGACTGAGGCGGGGAGCTGGCAGTGGCAACAGTGAGGACTAGCTTGGAAACCACAGAGATTAGCGCTACAAGGGCCAGAGATGTCTTCACCTCAGACACAGGCAAAGACCACGTTAGAATGGATAATGTTTATATACTGTATGAAAGCAAGACGTGGGACCGGAAATCACACGTCTACACAAACACGTGTGCCGTTTCCATCGCAGCGTTATTCACGACAGCCCACGTGTAAGAGTCACCCAAAAGTCCATCACCTGATCAGATAGACTGAATGGGGATGTCCACACAATGGCACACTACTTGGCAGAAAAAGATGTGAAATCTGAACACACGGCGCATCATGGATGAACCCCAAAAACATCATTCAAGCTGGGCCCAGTGGTACACACAGTATTCAGGAGGTTGAGTTTGAGGTCCGTTTGGGCTATAGCTTGAGACTCTCTCTCTCTCAAACAAACAAAATCATAATTCAAAGCACGGGAAAAAAAGAGTCGCAGAAGACGATTGTATCCAGGAGCGAAGTGAGGGGGCATGACTATAAGTAATGCCCGTACTTGGGAGACGGAGGCAAGAGGATCAAGTGTTCAAGGTCATCCTCGTCCACTTAGTGAGCTCCAGGCCAGCTTGGACTATCCGCTGCCCTGCCTCAAAAAATAAACAGGCCGGGCGGTGTTGGTGCAGGCCTTTAACCCTAGCACTTGGGAGACAGAGGCAGGCTGATCTCTGTGAGTTCGAGGCCAGCCTGGTCTACAAGAGTTAGTTCCAGGACAGGCTCTAAAACTACAGAGAAACCCTGTCTTGAAAAACCAATAAAAATAAATAAATAAACAATAGAAAGATTAGTTTATAATTCTATTTTTACAATAGACAAAATAGATAAATCTGTATGGGTATAGAAGACAGACAAGTGGTTGATGCTGCCCAGGGAGCCTGGGAAGAGGTGCAGTGAAGCTGGGAGATGGGATACTTTAGGGGGTGATGAAAATGTTCTAAAATTGATGGTAGTGATGGCTGCACAGGTCTGTGACTCTATGAAAGACACAAAACCACATTCTTGAAATTGGAGAACTATGGGCCAAATTTTAAATAAAGCTGCTATTAATGTTTTTTTTTTCTGAAGAGCTTGAAAATAAAAAGCGCACGCTACAATTTCCCTGAGGGAGCTTCCAGTGCAGAGGCCTCACATGAGCGTGTGTCAGGGCGGACACGGGGGCCGATCAAACCACAAACGACTCTGACCAATTGCCCTTGGCAGTTTGCAGTCACACACTGGTCACACGGTGCTCTTGGTGCTCAACACTGGTCACGGGAGTTCACAGTCCATTTTGTGGATGACACGCTGGAGCAGGCAAAGTGGGGTTTCCAAAAAATGAAAAGCAGTGGCTGGAAACACAGATTCTGTGTGGGGCAAGGCTGACTTTGAAATCAGCTCTGTGCCACGGCCACTGGCCTGCTAACCTCTCTGTGCTTCAGTTCGGAACGTGTAGGATACAGATGATAATACTCACTGCACAAAGTGATGAGTGGATCGAGCGAACTTCTGCTTGCAGAACACAGCATAGTGCTGGAGATGTTTGCACAGGACGGCAGCTGGCGTCACCAACGATAGCACACACAGGCCTCTGAGCAGTGTGAGGAGGAATTATTCTATGAAATGATAAAAGTGTGAATATATATTTACCGTTTATATCTCTACATATGGACGAAAGCATATGGATAAAAGTGATTCTGTATGTGTGACCAGGCTGGCCTTGAACTTACAGAGATCCACCTGCCTCTGCCTCCCAAGTGCTGTATTAAAGGTGTGTGGCACTAGGCCCAGCGAAACTAGAGTTTTGACATGGAGCCAAGATGAGAAATGATACTGCTCCTTCAAGGCATCAACTGTGTCAGAAGCTAGGGAAAGAGCTCAGTTTAAAATAAAAAGTACATTTCCTTTACACAGGAATTCAATGGCATGTCAACATCAGAAAAGTCGCTCATGTACTACTTCACACTATTCCGGTTACAGGGGAAAAATGGGATTATCTCGCTGTCTGATGGGAAAAGCCATGGATGCTAAAACTCAGTGCTCACTCGTGGTTAGAGACGAATAAATCAAAATCAAAGGGAAATTGCTACTATTGTTTCAAATTGCATTTGTATATTAGATACTCCAGTATAACATATTATATTATATGATATTACAAGTACCTTAAGCCTTATCAAGCAACATCGCTAATGCTAAAAACAAGAGAACTGCTTTCCAGGCAGGAACAGTGTGAAGATGCCCTCTTATCAATCCATGTGACTGTGATGGACAGCTGATTCTGAACAAGGCTGCCGGTTCATCCAATGGGGAAAGAAAGGACGCTGCCAGACAACTGGATATCTGCATGTAAATACTAACCCTAGATTCTCATACCATAGTTTAAAAGGAAGAATTCTAAATGGGCCAAACATGTAAATGTGAGAGGTAAGACCATACAACTCAGAGGTAATTCCTGACCTGGAATTTGGCAGGTGTCCTAGGCAAGGCACCGAGAGCTTGACTAACAAAGAAGAAAACAGATCAATTAGACTTGACCAAAATAGAACTGTCCGTGGTGGTGCCCCCCTGAAACCTCAGCACCTCAGAGACAGAGATGGGCAGAACTCTGTGAGTTTGAGGCCTACCCAGGCTAAATAGTGAGTGAGATCTTGCCTCAAAAATCAAAACAGAACAAAAGTTAAAAGCAAAGAGCAAAAACAGGGTTTGAGGTTGAGGGTATAGCTCAACAATAATGTGCTTGTGAAGCAAGCGTGAGGTTCAAGCTTCAATTCCCAGGACCAGGAAAAGAAGGAAGAAGGCGGAGCCAGCAATGGCTCAGCTCAAAAAGACAGACAAAGCTGATGTTTGAGCTTCGTTCTGCTGCTGTGATTAAACACTCAGACCAAACGTAACTTAGAGAAGGAGGAAAGCGCTTATTTCAGGTTAAAGGTCACAGTCCATCGCTGGGGGAAGTCAGGGAAGGAACCGAAAGCAGAAACCATGGAGGAATGCTGTTTGCTCACTTGCCGACAGACACTGCTTAGCCCAAGACCACCTGCCCAGGGAATGGGGCTGCCCACAGTGGGTTGGGCCCTCCCATTCAAGATCTGGATAATCATTCCTGGAGAATCCCTTCTCAGGCTGTGTCAAGCTGAAGGTGAAAGCTAACCGGGACTCCTGATGATGCCCTAGATTCAATCCCTAGGACCCACAGGGTGGAAGGAGAGAACTTCTCAAGGGGTCTGTCTTCAGACCTTCATATGTATGCCTTGGCATAACCACACACACAATCACAGTCAATCCATGAATGTGAACAATAAAGTTCCAGCAAGTCTACTTTTTTGTGCATATTTTAGAGCGCTAAATACCTCCTGTCTTCCAGGAATCTATATGAAGATATCACTTCAATAGATTAAAAATGGCCACAAAGCCTTTCCACCCCTCCACCTCATCCTACATCCTGAGGTGAAAACTCTTTCCCACTTTCAAATCTAAGCTGGTCATGTGGGTCGCTTTAACCAATGGGGTTCCACAGACATGGCAGCTGTCTAGTTTGTTTCTTTTTGAGGGGTGGGGTGGGGGCTCGACACAGGGTTTCTCTGTGTAGCCCTGGCTGTCCTGAAACTCACTCTGTAGACCAGGCTGTCCTCGAACTCACAGAGATCCACCTGCCTCTGCTTCCCGAGTGCTGGGATTACAACTGTGTGCTCCACCACCGCCCGACTAGCTGTCTAGTTCTGAGAGTCAGTCCAGGCTTCACGACATCTGCTCGTGTACTCTCTTGCAGCATTCCCACTGCTCTGCAAAGAAGCCCAGCCCGAGGGCAAGCCCCTGACCTTCTAGGAAAGGCACCGGATGCACGTGAGCCATACAGACCATGGTGTCACGGCTACCAAGTACTCTGGGTGTGAATGAAAAAACGTCCTTGTCAGTTTACAGAATGTTGTTGACAAGAAACGTACTGGTTTAAGACATTGAGTTTTCTCATTCCCCACTGATAGTAATGGAGAACGGGAGCTAAGCCACCGCCTTCATAGATCCCTACTTCCTGACCGGACATAGGCTATGACCTGCTGCCTGTGCCTGCAGCTGTGGGACAAAGTAACCTCTCCCTTCCTCAAGTGGCTGTTGTTAGGAGTTTTGTCCCAAGGAATACAAAGTAACTAATACACTCACCATCATGCAAGAAAGTTCATCTGCAGAGGGGCCCAGACAGTCTGGCTGAGCTCCAGACATGTGAGAAAGGTCTCCCAGGTCCCGCAGAATTCAGAGCTCAGCTAAGGATGTAGCTCAGAGGTAGAGCCCATCGACAAAGCCCGGGGTCCAGTCTCCAGCACCACAAACAGCACCAAAATAATTCAAGGTGCTACTATTCAGATGAGCTAGGCTGGCCTCTGGTCGAGAGAAAGACACTTAGCTGTTGGCATGATGTGACCATCAGTAAAATGGAGTTCCTCTGTGTAATGGGGGACTCTATTCTTCACAGGTCACACACAAGTGTCATGTGCATCCTCTCGGAAAAGGCTCAAAAATGCATAATTGTAGGACAAAAAGCGAGTTAGTTGTAGTCAGGCGTGGTGGCACATGCCTTTAATCCTAGGACTCTGGAGGGAGAGGCAGGCGGATCTCTGGGAGTTCCAAGCCAGCCTGGTCTACATAGTGAGTTTTAGTATATACAGGGTTATGTAGAGAGACCTTGCTTTAAAAAAAAGGGAGGGGGGATATGGAGACTGAACCAGTCATCTTCTGTAACCAGGCAAGGCTTCCAATGGGGGGATTGGGACACCAACTTAGTCACAAAATCTTTGACTGAAAATTTGTCCTCCATGCAAGCAAGATATGCTGGGATAATGGTAGTGCAGAACTTGTGGGAGTGGCCAACCAAGGACTGGTCCAACCTGAGGACCACGATACGAGAGGGAGACCATGCCTGACACTACCTATATGGCCAGGGACCAGAAACTGGCTAGTCCAGAGAACTAAGATAGAATCAAACACAACTGGCCAAAAAAAAAAAAAAAAAAAAAAAGAAAGAAAAGTCAACGAAATGATCCCTAATGATATTCTGCTATACTCGTAGAGCAGAACGTAGCTTAGTTGTCACCAGAGAGGCTTCTGCCAGCAGTTGACGGGAATAGATGCAGAGACCCACAGCCAAAAACTTGGTGGAGCCAGGGAACCCTGCAGAAGAGTAGGAGGAAGGATCGTAGGAGTCAGAGGGGGTGAGGACGCCACAGGAAGACGGCCCACAGAATCCACTAAGCAGAACCCATAGGGGCTCACAGAGACTTAAGTAGCAGCCGTGGAGCCTGTATAGGAATGACCTAGGCACTCTGCATATATGTTACAATTATGTGGCTTGGTCTTCTTGTGGGACTCCTAACAGTTGGAACAGGGGCTGTCTGTAACTCTGTTGACTGTTTTTGGGACCCTTTCCTCTTACTAGGTTGCCTCACCCAACCTTGATAGGAGGGCATGTGCTAGTCTTACAGTAACCTGCTGTGCCATGTTTGGTTGACATACCCGGGAAACCTGCTCTTTTATGAAGGAAAATGGAGAAGGAGCGGATCTGGGAGCGAGGGGAGGCGAAGCAGAGTGAGGGGAAGCTGCAGTTGGGATGTAATACATGAGAAAAAATAAATCGATGAATAAATAAGCCCCCAAAAAGTGAGTCGCAGTGTGTCATAAACGTTTCTTGACTGGGAACAGTGGTGGTACATTTAATCCCAGCATTTGGGAGGTAGAAGCAGGAGGATCCAGGCCTTTCCTGACTGTGAAGTGAGTTAGCAGCTGGCCTACCTTTAAAAAATGAAACAAAATAAACGGGCTTTCAAGGAGCAGGAAGAGCATCGTGCTGATTAACAGTCCAGCAGGAAGGCAGCCTCTGGGCACACCTGGGAGACTACTGAGATTAGGTTCCTTGAGGCAGAGGATCCACCCCCTTCTTAGGGAGGGAATGCCCTGGGCAAAGGAAGGCCTTAGACTAAGAAGGAGGCAAAGGTAAGTGTCCTAGGTGTGGGCTCTGCGTTACCAGCTGCCTCAGCCCCTTCCCACCAGGCCTAAATGGACTGTGTCGTCGAGCTGCCAGCCAACAACAAAAAACAAGAACAAAACAAAACAAAAATAAAAAAAAACCAAAAAGCCGGATCCTTTCTCCCTGAAGTCAGTGTGTTTTGTCATGTGAACAGTACAAGTGATTAAGACAGACACACAACAATTTAGAATATGGCCTGTGCTCTCCCTCTGGTTCTTGACTAGCCTCCAACTCACTGTGCAGCAGAGGCTGGCCTTGAACTTCTGAGCCACCCGCCTCAACCTCCCAAATACTGAGACTGCAAACCCGTTGAACGTGCCTCTTTGAGGAAAAGGAGGGGGCACAGCTCATAACTGAGTTACGATGCCTTATTTTTACTCTGCGGAAAGAACACCAGTTGTGTGATTTATTTTTCCATTCGTTTTCATTGCTTGTCGTTTGCGTTAACTGAGTCTGATTGCATTGACTGAGTCTGACTCTGTAGCCCAAAGTGGGCTTTAACACTCTTTACATTTAAATTTACAACAATTCTGTCTCCACCGGCTTGGTGCTGGGAACGTAGTCATGAACCACCATGCCTTGGTGCTTCTTTAAAGTATATGTTAAAGGAGGAAAGGAAGAGAGGGAGGGAGGGAGAGAGGGAGGAAGGGAAGGAGGGAGGGAAAGAAAGAAAGGAAAGGAAAGAAAAGGAGAGGAGAGGAGAGGAGAGGAGAGGAGAGGAGAGGAGAGGAGAGGAGAGGAGAGGAGAGGAGAGGAGAGGAGAGGAAAGGAAAGGAAAGACTGCTCTGCACCTTACCTGGGCAAAACAGGTGGCCCTGGTGGTGGCGGTGCCAGTGAACCAGCCCCTAGGGCGTGAGAGTAGGACTGGCCCCACTCCTTGCTGCCCGCTGCCTTGGGTAGGCCAGGCGGTGCTGGAGAGCTGACCCAGCTGTGAAGATGAGGGAAAGCTGGCAGGCTGATCAACCCGGCTACTACCCAGGTCTAAAACCAGGGCTGTGAGTTTATCCACTTCATCTATAAACCACCAGAGCCTGTAAAGGGGCTAGACCTGCAGATACAAAGTTGCAGGATCTCCATGACACGAGGCAACAACAGGCTATCCAGGAGTTCTAGTGAGGGCCCAGCATCGCTAGTGCAGCAGAAGCCAGAAGCCTTGGACCAGACCAATGACTTACAGCAATGAACACTTGCAAGTAAAGATGTACGGACTAAAGGGTTGACTGGGTGACTCACTGTGTCGCCCTACAGCTTCCCTGCCAAGACTTTTTGTTTGCTTGTTTGTTTTTAAATTTTATTTTATTGGGGGGAGGTTGCAAGGGAAGAGGGCAGATATGAAGGGATGGGAAGATGAATGGGGTCGGAATGCATGATGTAAAATCCACAAAGAATCAACAAAAAGTTTTTTTTTAAAAAACTGACAGGGTCTGGGGAAATGGCTCAGTTGGTATAGTGCTTGGCAGTGCAAGCCGAAAAACCGAAGTTCCGACCCCCAGCGCTCACAGAAAAGTGCGCACATGCAGGGTACATGCACTTGTAACCCCTGAACTGGGGAAGGGGGACACTGAAACAGTGGATCCCCAGAGCTTGCTGACTAACTGAATCGGTGAGCTCCAGGTTCAGTGACAGACTGTCTTAAAAAGTACAGTGGGAAGTGACTGCAGAAGCTATAGCGTCCAGCCCACACATGCACATACACACACACACACCACCACCACCACCACCACCACCATCACCAGTTCCTTCCTTTCTGCAGCATCAGCCTAAAGCCCTGCCTTGCACCAGCCCTTGCATCTCTCTGTCTGCAGGTAGGCAGGCAGGCTAGTGGAGCCAGGGAACATGCTGCACCCCGCTGAGAGCTCAGGCCTCTTGCATGCAGGGCCCACCTATGCCCTTGGGTGGTCACATTCTTGCCAAGGCTTTAGATCTCAGGCTTTGATCCTCCTGAACATCAACTCATTAGTTTTACCCACATGACAGGATGGGAACACACACCCCCCCTCCGCTGCCACTCCAACTCTGAGGAGACCCGGGCCCTCAGGCCAGCTCCAGAAGATGGCAGGGGTGGGTGTTTGTACAGGTGGGCAGCCACAGAGGTGCTTGCCAGAGGCGATTTCCTTGCCTAGCAGATGTGGAACGGAGGGCTTTACCCGGCCTTTAAATTTTTAAAGCCCTTAGCTGCTGATGTTTTTATCTTGCTGTCACCCTTTTATCCAGGGAGTGGCTTTGGTGTCCTAACTATTGTGTAGTAGGGTGTGAAAGCCTACTCCAGCAAGCCCTACAAAATGCAGATCAGTGGGCAGAGCCGAAGACTTGTTAGCATCTCTGCAGAGATATTCTGGAGTCTTCTGTTAGTCCCTCTCCTGCCCTGGAGGTTGTCCTTTCTGGCTTGGATCAACCGGTTCTTTCTGAAAACCTGATCTCTGTTTAAAACTACTTTTTAAATTCACAAATGACAACATTTTAAAATATTTCATTTTTTACATTGATTGATTGGTGTATATGTGTGGGTAACACTGGATCAGAGAACAACCTGGGGGAGCTGGTTCTCTCCTTCTCTACCTTGTGGATCCTGGGAATCAAATTTGGGTCATCAGGCTTGGTGACAAGTGCCTTTACCTGCTGAGCCATCTCGCTGGCCCAACAGTTTTGTTTGTTTGTTTGTTTGTTTTTGTAGAAAAACAAAAGAGAAAAATATACAAATACGATAAAAGGAAAATGAGAGAGGAAGACACAATTGCTCATAATTTTGCCACTCACTGACTAGTCTTCCATCTGACTCAGATTCAATTCCAAGTACCTATATGGGCAGCTCACACCTGTCTGTAATTCCAGTTCCAAGGGATTTGACATGCTCACACATGCAGGCAAAACACCAATGCGCATGAATAAAAATAAATAAATACATAAAGATTTTAGAGAGAGAGAGAGAGAGAGAGAGAGAGAGAGAGAGAGAGAGAAATGATTTTCAGCTGAGCAGTCA
Source organism: Myodes glareolus (assembly GCF_982192425.1). NCBI lineage: Eukaryota > Metazoa > Chordata > Mammalia > Rodentia > Cricetidae > Myodes > Myodes glareolus. The sequence continues at coordinate 35,044,005 of NC_142047.1, read as the reverse complement.
CTGCGCACGCCTTTAATCCCAACACTTGGGAAGCAGAAGCAAGCAGATCTTGGTGTTCAACACCAGCCAGGACTACACAGAGAAACACTGCCTGGAAAACAAAAAAGAAAGGCATGTGGTGTCCAGCAGAATATGATACTGAAGCAGAAGGATGGAGACTTCAAGTATGGTATGAGCTACACAGAGAGTTTGTAATCACTTGGAGCCGGGCGTTGGTGGTGCATGCCTTTAATCCCAGCACTTAGAAGGCAGAGCCAGGCCAGTCTCTGATTCAAGACTGACCTGATCTACAGAGCAAGTTCCAGAATAGCCATGGTTACACAGAGAAACCCTGTCTCAAAAACCAAAAGAGAAAGGAGGGAAGGAAGGAAGGAAGGAAGGAAGGAAGGAAGGAAGGAAGGAAGGAAGGAAGGAAGGAAGGAAGGAAGGAATTAATTTGTAGCAAGATGCTGTCCTGAAAGGAAAGGGAACGGGGCTCTGTATCTCGTCGTTACTTCATTCATAACTGCTGCACGCCTTGTCATTTGCCATCATGCCTGCAGGGAACAAGGTGTGCTGCTGCGCATGCGCTCAGACTCTTCGTGGCATTCCCAATGAACGTAGAGCGTCAAGCACACAGAGAAATGCCAGCTTCAACAGTGAGACGACAACAGGCTCAGTCCAATAGATCTTTCATTTTTTTTATTGTTGTTGTTAGTGGTGGGTTTTTTTCCCCCCCGACAGGGTTTCTATAGCCCAAGCTGACCTGGAACTCAGAGACCCGCCTGCCTCTGCCTCCTAAAAGCTTGGATCAAAGGTGTGCTCCACCAAGCCTAGCTGCTACTACTTCTTCTTCGGTTTCATTTTTCAAGTTATTTTAATTTTTTTCTCTTTTCTTTCTTTCTTTCTTTTTTCTTTTTTTTTTTTTTGCCTGCATATATGTCTGTGCACTGTGCACTGTGTCTGTGCCTGGTACCTGCAGAGGCCAGAAGATGGTGTTAGATTCCCTAGAACTGGAGTTACCGACAGTGTGAGCTGCCGTGTGGGGCTGAGAACTGAACCCAAGTCCTCTGAAAGAGCAGTCAGGGCTTTTAATGGTTGAGCCATCTCTCCACCCTACTTTTTAATACAAACGTATTTCTTTTTTATGTGTATGAGTTCTTTGCCTACACAGATGTACATGTACCAAGTACATGCTTGGTACCCATGGAAGCCAGAGAGACCATCAGATCCCTTGGAATTGAAGTTACAAAAGGCGGTGAGCTACCATGTGGATGCTAGGAACTGAACCCAGGTCCTCTAGAGGAACGGTCAGTACTCTTAACAACTGAGCCATCTCTCCAGCTCCACATTTGGAACTCTTGAGTCTCTTGCCTCTCGTTCCCAAGTGCTAGGATTGTAGGCCTGTGGCTCCGTGCCCTGCATCTTTAGAGTTTTTGAGACAGGGTCACAGGTAGCCCACAATGGCTTAAAACAGTCTACTTAGCTGAGACTGGCCTTGAACTCCTGATCTTCCTGTCTTAGCCTCTAGAGTACTGGCTTATCATTATTGCTGTCGTTATTTTGACACAAGATTTCGCCAAATTGCCAGGCTGGACTCAGATTCTGGATGCAGCCTCGGCAGGCCTTAAACTATCAGTCCTCCTGCTGTGCCTCCCAAGGAACTAGCTTTATAGGATCATGCTATCAGGGTCTGATAATTTTTTAAGTTGTTCTATTTTATTTTATTTATTGTATGTGTATGAATGTTTTACTTGGATTGTATTTCTGTGCACCACGCATGCGCCTTTGGAGACCAGAAGAAGGAACTGGAGCTGCAGGTATCTGGTTGAGAGTCTTCATGTGGATGCTGAGAACCAAACTCAGAGTTTCACAGTAACTAATGCCAGCTGCTTAGTCACCTCTCCAGCTCTGAAACCCATCTAGAATATCATGAGGGTTTCTGCTTTGAGATAGTTTTCCTCTGTTGCTTGGTTGACCTTGAATGTGAGCCTGCCTCTGCTCCCTAATGTTGATATTCTAGACACACACCATAATACCTGGTCTTAGATATTATTTTTAATTATTTGTTTATTTATTCATTTACATTTTTGAGACAGAGCCTAGCTGTGTAGCCCAGGGTGACCTTAAACTCACCATCTTCCTGCTTCTGCCTCCCAAGTGTTGAGGACAAAGTACCACATCCAACAGAATAATTAGGTCCAAATAGTATATTACAAATTATTCTGAAAAGCTGAGGAGATAGTCCGGAGGATAAGAACATTGCCGTCCAGGAATGAGAACCTGAGTTCAGATTCCACACGTACATTAAAAGCTAGGGGCGGCTGTGCACACACCTGTAACCCCGACACTGTTGAGGATGGAGGCAGGAGGATTACTGGGGTTTGCTGGTCAGCAGCAGCTGGTCAGCAGCAGCCAGCCTGGCTCCAGCTTCAGTGAGATACCATGTATCAAGTGAGCAAAGCAACGAGCAATAGAGCTGACACCTGTCATCCTCCTCTGACCATGCACACACCTGCATGTGTGTACACACCATCCACACCTACACCACACTCACATACATATATAAATACATGCTAAAGTTTTGCAAGGGCTAAAAAGGATCTATCAGTCAGTAAAGTGCAAGCCTTGCCAGTACGAGGACCTAAGTTTGATCCTAGAACCCATGTTAAAAAAAAATCAAATAGGTGTGATGGTGCATTCTTGTAGTCTTTAACACTAGGGGAGCATCTGCACACTCAGGACATGCACACGTGCACGTGCGCATGCACACGCACACGCACACACACACACACACACACACACGTGAGCGCGGGGGGGGGATTAAAAATACACAAAAGAATGAAAGAATTGTACCAGAAGCAACCACATACTACCCCCTGGATTCCCTGAGTGACACTTTTGTATGTTTGCTTTATCACATATCTGTCTAGTCACTCACACTCTAGACAGCCACCGGCACATTTCTCTTTGTATTCAACAGCACACTGAATACGTCTTTTCATAAAAACAAACACTTCCACGGTAGTGTGTGAGACGGCCTCTCCCCATGCTGCCACTGATGTGGCCCTTCTGTAACACCTGCAAGGACCTGCCTTAATGTAAATTCTTTAAGGAGAATGTTCCAGTTGGATGTTTGATGGGGCAGGGAGTGCTCAACACCCATATTAGAAAGCTGAGTTCTAAACCAACAAGGAGACAAATCAGTAGGTGGGGGCCCAATTGCACCTGCATTGCTGGTGAAGCCACTACTGGAGAGTGGAGGCTCTGCCTGCAGATCAGCAGGCTCATGAATCTCCCAGGAGGAGAAAGACCTGGCCAGCTAGCTGTTATCTCAGCACCCGAAGGAGCAGAGTAGAACGTGTTCTCTCATTCTTTCGTGTGTTTGAAGTTTTTCATAATGTTTGGGCTTTGCTGTGGTTTGAACACATCTCCCAAGCTGATGTGTTAAAAACTTGATTCCCATTGTCCTGGTGTTGGGACGTGAGAGTTAATGAAGGGTTGTTAGGTCGAGAGAGGAGACCCTTCAGGAATTATCATCCTTATGTCAGGAGTGAGTTAGTTATCGGGAGCGCGGGGTGCTTCAAACCTGCCGCTGGTAAGGTAGCTCAGTAGTTAAGAGCTTGTACTGTTCTAGAAGAGGGTTGGGTCGAGGTGGAGAGATGGCTCAGCAGTTAAGAACACTGACTGTTTTTCCAAAGGACCCTGGTTTGATTTCCAGGACCCACATGGCTGCTATCAGACATTTGTAACTATAGTTCCAAGAGGATCTGAACCATCTTCTGGCCTCCATGGGCATTACATGCACGTGCTACACAGACACACGCAGTCAAAACACACATACACATAAAAATAAATAAACCTCAAAAATTTGCTGGGCAGTGGTGGCACACATCTTTAATCCCAGCACTCCAAAAGTCAAAGAAGAAGAAGAAGAGTCAGGAAGTTGGTTCCTAGCACCCAAGTCCAGGGGCTCACAACCACTAGTAATTCCAGTTCTAAGGTATCCAGTGTTGCCTTTGGTTTTCAAAAACACATTTGTGAACATGTGTGCATGAGCACACACAAACACACACAATTAAGAATTAAATAAGGGGCTAGAGAGATGGCTCAGTGGTTAAGAGAACTGACTGCTCTTCCAGAGGTCCTGAGTTCAATTCCCAGCAACCACATGGTGGCTCACAACCATCTGTAATGAGATCTGGTGCCCTCTTCTGGCCTGTAGGCATACATGGAGGCTGAATCCTGTGTACATAGTAAATAAATAAATCTTTTAAAAAAATAATTAAATAAAATTAAAAATGGCAAATCCAAGCCAAGTGTGATGGTACACACCTGTAATCTCCCCACTCAGACTGTGGCAGAGAGACTGGGGGTTCAGAGCCAACTTGGGCTACATAGTAAGACTGTGTCTCAAAAAAAAAAGTTAAAAAAAAGGCAAGTCCACCTTTGTACTACTTCTGTTTGTGGGCGCCTCTTCTATGCCCTTGGACTCCCCGAAACTGTGAGCTAACCCAACTTTCCTTCTTCGGCTCACCACCACCCCTTTTTGAGATAGCATCTCATGGCCTCCTATAGTCCAGGCTGACTCCAGAGTCACTAGGAAATGGAGGGTGACCTTGAGATTCTCTTTCCTCCACTTCCCAAGTGCTGAGGTTACAGGATTGTACCACCATGCCTGGTTTGTAAGGCACAAGGACCAAACCCAGGGTTCTGTACTTGCTTCTCGCTCTACCAACTGAGCTTTGGAATGTGCTTGAGCTGGAGGTCAGTCTAAAATTTTTCTTTATAAACTACCACATCTGTGGTATTCTGTAATAGTAATAGAAAACAGACCGAAATCATTTTAAATTATTGTAAATAAAATAGGCCCTCAGGCAACCCATTTTTAATAGATACTCCAAGGAGGTAACATCAAGATGGAGATGCTAGGTGGTTCAGTTAGCCCTGGGTTCAGTTTCTAGCATCCTTGGTTAACTTTTCCTGGGGTAAACACTGTTGAGAACCGGCCTCCACAAAACCACCTATTGCCAGGGTGGGGCACAGGAATTTTAGAAATATAAGTAAAGAATATGAAGATGCATAAAAATAATAAGACAGAAACCATAGAATAATACCGGGAGGGCCTTCCAGTGGTTGCTGAAATCCTGAAGTCACCACGTTTATTTTTCCACTGCTTTTACACCCAAAGTAAATGGGGGAGAACAAAAGACTTTATTAACATGATACTTGAACATCAAACCATCAGCATTCTGTTGTTTAGGCAGTGGAACTGCTCTAGGTCACAAATCCTGAAAGCCATCCCTCCCCAGGTGGCCTCATAGTTATAAAGGAAGGAGCAAAAGTATGTATGCATATCCTGACCATCTGTCAGGATTGAATGTCAATCAATCAATGTCAAAAGAACCAAGAAATCACATCCTGCGTTGGACACACACTATGCTTGTCAACCATTTTGAGTGACCTTCAAACTTTCTCACCGTCAGACAAGGTGGAAATTAGGCTCACATTTTCGGACCTCCACAAAACACAAACAAATGATTCACCCCTAGATGGGCACCAACAACTGAGCAAAGTATGTTGTATGTGCCTATGTGGGTGGTATGTGCTCCTGAGTGTAGTTGCATATGAAAGTCAGAAGAGGGCGATAGATTTCCCCTACAGCTAGGGTCACAGGTGGTTGTAATCTGCCCAGTGTGGATGACCGGAACTTCAATCATGTCCCTTGCAAGCTCATTCCCACTCTTAATGGCTGAGCCATCTCTCCAGCCCGTCTTAGCCTTTCTTTCAGTCAGAGGCCTGTCAAGTATTTAACTGAGAGGAATTTAAACATAGTAATGGAGAGCCTGAAAAGCCAAGCAGGGAACAGAAATGAAACTCAGAGATTAAATAAGATGAAGTCACAGGCTTTTCCTTTGGCCCGCCCTCCTGCCCCCAACAGTGTCTCCTGCTGGCTGAAGGAAGTAATTTCTGAAGGGAACTGGGAGATAACACACAGGGGTAACCCTGCCTTGCAGAGGGAACTGAAGAATGGTCCTGAGAGCAGCTGTTAATATTCAATTGTTATTGTTTTCTTTAAGGTGGGGGGGGGCAGGGTCTAGAATTCTGAGTTTCGGGAGCTCAGCCCGCCAGTGAAATCTGAGGCTTTCTAAGTGCCTTATTGATCCTTTGCCCGCCGTGTGTAGAGATGCCTGCTTGGCTTCTGGCCTCTGCAAGGTAATCGCTCAGGCCTTGGCAGGCACTCAGTAAGCCCTCAAGTCAGCACTGCCTCACCCAAGATTCAGGGAAAGGGAAGTAAAGCAGCAGGGATTTCTCAATAAACATAACAAGGTTGTCTCAGCACCTCTGAGGACTTGAGGCACAGATGGGAAGTACTGGCTAGTGACGTCACACGGCAAAAAGGAGGCTCCCAGGGAACTCAGGGATAGACTCAAAGAAGCAAGACTGTGAAATAGTTTGTGACAGGGCTGGGTGGGGCATGCACAGAAATGGCGTCACCCAGTTTTAAGGCCACTTCCTGGACTACTGGTAAATGTCTCCTGGTCTTTGAGATGTCCCCATCAGTGAGATCCGGGGGAGTAAAGCTGAGGAATTTTACTGCCAAAAATGGGAAGAAAGTCTCTATCTAAATATTTCTCAGAAGACCCAGAGTTTAACCTTGAACCAAGGTCAAATATGTTTATTTTCAGAGTTGAGAAAAAGGATTGTCCTTTTGAAATGGAGCTTATTTGGCCTGCCGTATGCAAGGCCCTGGGTTCAGTCTTCAGCAAAACAGAAAAGTTTCCAATATTTAAAGATTCTTTCTCGGGTACAAAACATACTCTCCAAGTTCATTCCAGAAAATGCTTCTCAATAGCAGGTTGGTAATGGAGTCAGGCAGCAAATTTTGGAGAGCAGAACTGGGGTAGATAGATGGTGATTTTGCCTCTGTCCTGGCTGTCTGACTGTGGGCAGGGGACAGAACTTCTTACTATTAAGAAATATGACCAGGACAACTAGAGCTATCCAGAGAAGCCCTGTCTCAAAAAGAGAAGAAAAGAAAAAAAAAAGAAATATAAATCACGTGAACTACTCAGAGAACTGTATGGATTGGAATAAGCTCACACATGGAAGTCCATGGCTGCAGGTCTGTCATGCAGTGAGCAATGCGGAACTGCGGTCGTTCACTTTCCTATGATGTGCTTGATTTGTGTGCACTTTGCAAAGACCCTTCCCCTTGTGTGATGTACTGCAGCGCTGTTGTGTGAGGTCAGCCAGGGAAACAACATTGATTTTGCTTCTCCTGTGCATTTAGCACCCCGCCGGATGCTAACAGTTAGGCTTGTGTTGGTTTCACTCATTCAATAAATATTTGAGTGTGTGAGTATTTGTTGCCAGGCTGTTTTATGCACTGGGGATCTAGCAGTGGACAAAGAAGACAAAAATTCCTGCCTGGGGCTGGAGCGATGGCTCAGTAGATAAAGTCTCCCATGTCCAAACATGAGGATCTGAGATTGGATCCCCGACACCTACTTAAAAGTCATGTGTCTGTAACCTTAACACTGCAGGCAGAGAGGTGGGTTCCCCAGAGCTTGCTGACTAGCCAGCCTAGCTAAATCAGTGAGCTCTGGGCTCACTGAGAGACTCTGTCTCAAAAAAAGAAAAAAACAATGAAGTGGAAAACCAGTGAGGAGGACACTCGACATGGACCTGTGCAGTCACAGCAAAGGTAGGAGTGAAACAGGTTCCGGAGCTTAGCACAGCTGACTCCATGATGGAAGTACCACTCGGGCTGCAAAACTCAGCGTGTAGACAGCACCAGCTGCCAAAATTGAAAGCAAAAATGTAACCCATCGAAGTCCATAGTTCTGGGAAAGTCTCTAAGCCTACTAACCTTGCTTTTTAGCTTCTGAAGTATGTCAGCCCAGGATATGGTTTTTGTGCTTAAAAGGCTTGGGGTTACCACTGGGATCTCAAACATCCAGTGTAGTCCCCAGCTTGCTAACAGTGACTTTCTATTGGTTTACAGTTCTGTCTAGGCAGTCTTCTCTGGTGGACTCCACACACAAGTGTACCAGCAAAAGCACATGCACATATGTATACACACATGCAAATATGCACTCATACATACACTACACACAAACACACACAAATAAAAAAGCAATGATTAAAAGATGGTCATTAGGACCAGGAAAGAGTCCGTCAAGAGCACTGTTGCTCTCCCAGAGTGCCTGTTTGGCAGCTCACAACCACCTGTAACTCTAGTTTCAGGGATCTGGGGCCTTCTCTGACTTCCATAGGTAGCAGGCACTCACATGTACAGACATTTCAGCCTAGGAAGGCAAAGATATGGGATCCCCAAAGGAACCTAGCTAGTCAAAAGTATAGGTGTTTTGGGAAACTCGGGGTTTAATGAGAAATCCTGCCTCAAAGGATGTGGCAGAAGAACCATAGAAAGATTCCTGACTGACAAACAATCTCAAGCCTCCACATGCATGCATTTGTGTTTCGCACCTGCCCACTACATGTGCCCTAACACTGGGAACACACACATACATGCACACACACACACACACACACACGGAAAAGGAAAAGGAAAGGGAAAGGCAGGCTGTCTGTGGATCATACCTATAATCTCACGCATATTTCCCTGTGTGGGTGTTGTGGGGAAGTCTGGAGTTGTTTGATTCTGACAGCCTTAGCCCCCGTCTCCAAGAGGGTTTTAGGTGGGAGGAAAGAGGGAGAAAGGTAGCCGAGAGTAAAGCAACAGAGACACTTAGAGGGAAGCAGTGGTACCAAAGACTGCACAGCACAGTAAATGGCAAGTGTTTAAAAACAAAATGCAATCAAGAAACACTGGGAAGGGGTGATTCTCTGGAAAAGGAGAAAGAATGGAAGACTTCCAGCCCGATGTAGCCGGAGGATGGGAAATGATATTATAGTTCCAGCCCGATGTAGCCGGAAGATGTACAGCAGGCCATCCCCGTTGGAAACTGTATTATAGTTCTTTGTCTCCCAAAGGGGACTGGGGTAGCAACTCAGTGGTACAGTGTCTGGCACACACAAAGCCCTTGGTTTTATCCCCAGCAAACACACACACACATACACACACACACACACACACACACACACAGGTCTCCAAAGGCCCATGTATTAAAGGATTGATCTCCAAGGTCCACTAATGGGAAATGATAGAATATTTAAGAGCTAGGGCCTGGGGATAGGTGTGATGGTACGTACACTCCTTTAATCCCAGCACTCGGGAGACTGGGGCCAGCCTGGAATATAAAGTGAGTTTCAGGACAATACAGGTTACACAGTGAAACTAATCCTCTTTCAAATAAAACTACACACACACACACACACACACACACACAGACACAGACCTAGAGTTCTTTAGATTACCAGGAAGACATGCTCATATTTTGTTATTTAATATTTGATTTGTTAATGCTACAGATTTGAATTTCGGGTTATTTTTTATTCATTTTATGTGTACGAATATTTTGTCATCTGCATATACATTTTGTGAATGTGTGGTGCTCAGAGAGGCCAGAAGTGAGCTTCAGATTCTCTGGAACTGGAGTTAGGGATGTCAGGAAGTAGTTAGGGTGCTAGGAAACAAACCCAGTTTCTCTGCAAAAACAGTGTTCCTAACACTGATCCATCTCTCTAGCCCCAAATTAATTCTGGTTTTTAATTTTTTAAAATTTTCTTTGTGTGTATGCTTGCCTGCATGCATGTACACCATGTGTGTTTCTGGTGCCTGAGGAGGCCAAAAGTAGGTGTGGAAACTCCTAGAACCAGAGTTACAAATGGTTAAGAGCCATCCTGTGGGTCTCTGCGGGAGCAACAGTGCTCTTAACTGCTGAGCCATCTCACTGGACCCTTGACTTCTGTCTTCTAAAGTTATTATTTTTTGGACAATCTTATGCATGTATAAAATATATTTTGGACACATTTATCCCCCGTTACCTTCTCCCGACTTCTTCCCCTACCAGTTCCCTTCTTCGTGCCTAGTGCACCCCGTTTCCAGTGTGTCTGAGTGCAGGTGGTGTTTTTGGCATGAACTTAAGTGGAAGTTGATTTACCAGAACTTCCAGGTGGCTACCCAACAGAAGAAAAATGTCTCCCCATCCCATTAGGGATTAGTTCTGAAGCACCAGGTCCATTCCTCCTCCATTCTTTGTTTCCTGGCCAGGAGGTGAGTGGGTTTCGTATTCCTTTTTACCTCTGCCATGATGTGCTGCTTTAGCAGAAGCGCAGAACTTTGGGGGCTCTCAGCTGTGGCCTGGAGCCTCCAAAACTGAGCGCCCCAAACAAACCTTTCTCTTTCTAGGTTGCACGTTGTGGGTATTTTCTTATTATGACAGAAAGCTAGCCAATACAGACGTGAACGCTCCAGAGGCCCAGAGTCTGCTAAGTACTTCTGCTGTAAGGTGTATTCCCTTTGTGACAAACGAGTACCCCAGCCAGACACTTCCTCTGAAATGAAACAACAACCGGAAGTCTCCTCATCACACCTATGTTAGGTTCCTGAGACATCACCAAGCAGAAACTCTTGGTCTTTCTCCAATCCCAAGCTTGTTCTGCCCATGATGGGATTCCAGGAACCCAATCTCTTTCTTTCTTTCTTTCTTTCTTTCTTTCTTTCTTTCTTTCTTTCTTTCTCTCTCTCTCTCTCTCTCTCTCTCTCTCTCTCTCTCCTTCCTTCCTTCCTTCCTTCCTTCCTTCCTTCCTTCCTTCCTTCCTTCTTTCTTTCTTTCTTTCTTTCTTTCTTTCTTTCTTTTTTTCAAGACAGGGTTTCTCTGTGGCTTTGGAGGTTGTCCTCGAACTCACAGAGATCCACTTGCCTCTGCCTCCCAAGTGTTGGGATTAAAGGCGTGTGCCACCACCGCCCAGCCAGGAACCCAATCTTGAGATAAAGATTCACATTGCCAACCTGAACATGAAGTGCTCCCAGGAGGAACTGGTAACCAAGTGGGAGAAGCAAGACAGAAGGGCAAGAGGTGATGTGAACACAGTCCTAGTTCCTTAGAGGGCAGCATCAGCCTGACCTTCACGGGAGCTCGGTGGTGAAATTACGTCTTAGGATTTGTCTATCTGGGAGGATATTGGGCTGTCACCTACACCAGGTAATCATTGGTTGTGGGTGGAGGAAGCAAATTCTGGGCGTCTGTTTTGTTTTTCCGAGACAAGAGCTTGTTATATAACCCATGCTGACCTCTCCAGGCTATTAGTAAATTTAACTGAAACTCAAGACCGAAATTCATTCAGTTAAACGAATGAATTGATGAATGGCCAGCTGGGGAAGCTGGGCAGAAGGCTGCGTGGTGATCCAAGCACGCAGAAGAGCTGAGTACCGTTTTCTCCACTCTGCTCAGGGCCCCCGCTGGAATGCTGAGTGCTCGGGAAGGCGGCGGAAATGAGCCCGCTCCACAGCTCTCCAGCCGAGTGTTTACTTAATTAGGGCCTGTATCCCGAGGCTCGTTTGTGTTTAACTGTCCGCCTAATGGCTTTGTCTGGCTCCGCGCCGGCGCAGGGAACTTTGGGGGCGAGGATAGGTCGGGCCGCCCTGTCCCCTCTGGGCCAGAGTCGTTGAGCAACTCGGGCAAGCACCTAGGACTCCAGCAGGAGAGCTAGGCCACTAGCTAGCTGCCTTGGGCTTTTCCTGCAAGTAGCCTCCACCCACCACAGCTGCTGGGACTGAGCGGATCACTGAAGATCCCAGAGATGGCAGATGCCAGGTACCCTCAGCCGTGAAATTGAAGGATTCCGACACCCGCTCATTCTCTTAGTTATGGAAATGGGGGTGCTGTTTAGGAGAGGAACGACTGGCAGGAAAGCCAAATGGACCGCATCCTAGATCCCTAATAACGACAACACTGGGCCCTTGCTCTGTGCCAAGTACCGAATTCAGCGTTTTTAACACATTAATCTATTTAATCCTCATGCACACATATTCACTTAATCCTAATACAGCCGAGTACAGTATGTGTGTGGGGTGGGGGTGGTGTGGTGTGTGTTCATGTGTGTGAGTAGAGGTCAACGTGCATGGCCGCAGGACAACCTTCAAGGTAGCAGTTCTATCTTTCACCTTGTTTGAGACAGGTTTTCTGTTGTTTGACTCCATAAACCAGACTAACTAGCCTGATAGCTTCCCATCCTCCTCCCAGTCCTCCATAGATTACAGAAGGGCTACTGCTTTTCATATTACATAGGTTCTGGGGATTTGAACATAGGACTTTACCAAAGCACATTACCCACTGAGCCGTCTTCTCTATTCTACCCACCTGCTTTTAAAGCACAGGCTCACTACGTAGTACAGGCTGTCCTTGAACTTTCAGTAATCATCTTGCCTCCCATCCCATGTTGGGATTAAAGGCATAGACCACCACTCCCGGCTCTAGTACAGTACGTTAGAGGGTAGGTGTCAAAATAGTTCCATACACCAATGGATAGGTATGCAAGCCTGAATCCTACCCAGTGGAGCAAGTAAAGCCAATGCTTGCCTGATTGTAGCACAAGTTCCATTGTTCAGTCAGAGACTTGTGGAAAGAAGGACAGGTAGATTCAGGCATCATCCTGGAGTTCTCTGGGGAGCAATGGGAGGTGGAGAGAGCTCAGAGACTAAGGCAAAAAAAAAAAAAAATTCGCTTGCTTCAGACCACTCAGCTCCAGAGTCGAGGCTGCAACTCAGTGGTGGAGCACTTGCCAGGCGTGTGCAAGGCCTTGTGTTTAGTCTCTGGCACTGCACAGGTGAAAGGGCAGGGCAGGATTAGCTGACTCTACAGGGTAAGGACAAGGGAGTAGGGCAGTTGGTGCCTATGCCTGCCCAGGGACTTGTGCGCCCCAGGGTGCCTCAAGAACAGCCATTCTTGTCCAATATAGTAGAAAGAGCAATGTAGACCAACCAGGGAAGCTGTCTTCTAAGGGACAAGCATTACACACCACGTCATTTTCAGATGATATACAGGATTTCAGGCCAATAAAAGGTACATCTAAAATTGCCATTATTGGGCCAGGTGGTGGTTGCGCATACCTTTAATCCCAGCAAAACTTGGGAGGCTGAGGCAGGCGGATCTCTGTGAGTTTGAGGCCAGTCTGGTCTACTGAGTGAGTTCCAGGACAGCTAGGGCTGTTACACAGAGAAACCCTGTCTCGAAAAATCAATCAATTAGTAAATAAACGAACAAATAAATAAATTTGCCAATATTAGGACTGGGGCTGTAGTTCAGCTGATAAACTGCTTGTCTGGTATACGTGAAACCCTGGGTTCAATTTCCTTAATCAACTAAACCAGGCATGGGGATACATGCCTGAAATCCTAGTACTAGGAAGGTAGAGGCTGGAGATACAGACGTTCAAGACCATTCCCAGCTGTATATTGAGTTTAAGGCCAGCCAGAGATACATTAGATTTTAAAAATGGTCATTGTTAAGTCATGTCAGGCCGTGCCTCTTTAATCCCAGCAGTTCAGAGACTGAGCTGGAAAGTTTGTCGTGAATTCAAGGCCAGCCGGAGACCACAGTGTGAGAGCAGAAGGACAGCGGAGATGGCTTAGCAGCAAAGCTCTTTCTGAACAATCCTGATGCCCTAAGTTCAAACTCCAGAACTCCTGAGGAGAGAACCGACTTCTCAAGGTCCTCCTCCGACCTGCGCATGTGTGCAGTGGGCCCATATGCACATATAACAATAATAGATAAAATAACATCTCCATTGTTTGTTTTTAACATCAAATTGAGGAAACATTTCAAGGAGGAAGAAATCATTTTTATTGGGAGTGCTGGAAATAACGGGGCTAATAACTCCTAACTGTCTCCCTACCTCAAGCCCTTTGAAGTTACTATGGCTTCCAAACTCTGGGGCTTTCTCTACTTGCTTCCTTTCATTTGTTCAGCTGCAAACGGAAGTATCTATTCTCTCAAACGTATATCAGATCGTGTACCGCGGTCCTTTGAGACCTCAATGCCAGTTTCAAATCCCCAACGCTCCCAGAGGGCTCGCGTGGGAGGTAGAGAAAGTGGCAGAGGGCAGACCCCGCAGTAGCTGGTGTGAAGACACGCCTTGCCTCCACCAAAGCTTTGAACACAACGCCTCCGGCAGCATGAATGGGAAGCCCCTTTTTTTTTTTTTTTTTTTTTTTTTTTTGGTCGGGTTTCAGATGCGTCTCCACTTTTTTTCCGTTGTAGTTGCCAGCAATGAAATATTTGTTTTCTCGTGCTACAGGGGCTGAGGTGGAGTGGATTGGGAGTTTTGTTTTGTTATACTATTTTCCAGAGAAACCAGAACCCTGCAAGAGCTACGGGATACCTTTCCGGAGTAGTTCCAGAAGAGCAGGGAGGACACAGAAAGAAACCAGGATGGGTCCACAAGGGCTACGCGAGTGCCTCCCGCAGGCTAGCCTCGGCTCCACCTGCGAAGGGGCGTGACCTTGTGACGTTGGACCAATCAGCGGCTACCTGAGCGCACCTGGCCTCCTCCCGCGGGCTCCTGCGAGCCGCGGTGCTCAAAACTGTACCAGGCTCTTAGCCCTACCGTCGCGGCAGCCTCTTCACTTCCCTCCAGTCATGGGACTCCTTAGTGGGTCTCTCGCCTCCCTGCTCCTCCTGCTTCAGGTATCACAGTGCCTTGCACTAGTCCTAACCCAGATTGCTCCCTGGAGAGCGGGCGGGGTTCTCACGTTGAGGGCTCGGGCGGGGGCGGGAAAAGGGGGCACGGACCTCAGGGCTGTGTTCCTTGGGGCCAAGGGTGTTCCGGAGATCTACCGAGGACTCTCAGGGATGGGTGTGCAGAACCGGGCACGCCTGTGACTCAGCCTCCCTCTTAACCCTTCTGCTCTCAGAGGCAGGTTTGCTGGCTACCAAGCGTGGCCTCCGAACCCTACCCAGTGCACTTCGGGGAGGCTGAAGTGACCTTGGAGACGGGAGGAACTGAGCTGGAGCCCAGCCAAACGCTGGGGAAAGGTAAGACCCTCCTGGAGCCAGCGGAAGATCTCACTTGGTCTGCTTTGCTGTGACCCTCCGGTGGGGTGTCTGGACCAGAGCTGGGGACATCTGGAGCCACATCCCGGGAAGGCGCAGAAAGTGGCTCCCGGGCTGGGATGGACTCGGGAAGGCTGAGCAACGGTGCACCCACCCAAGTCCAGCTCCTTGCGCAGCAGCCGCTGCTTGTCTTGACCTCCTAGTGCCTGGCGGCTGAGCCCCTCACCCAGCCCCGACGTGGAAAACATCTCCCGCGCCGGCCACAGGCGAGGAATGCGCAGTGCACATTCCTCCCAAAACCCCCTCGCAGGTGTGGGGATGAGCGGTGCCCCGGGCAGCCCCCTTCGCCCTTCTCGGCCCCCCTTTGTGAACCGTGCTTTGTGTCTCCGACAGACAGACCGGGTCTGTTTCTCTTCTCTGGGCTGCCCTCCCCACCCCCCTTCTTCCCGGGCTGGAATGCACTCTTAACCCTGCCCTTCCCGGAGGGCCTGAGCCCCTGCAGGCTGCCTGCGAATGGCCTGGCACACCTGGGCAGAGGCCATCACGCACAGGGGACACACTAGGTCCCGCACTCCGAGCATCTTGGTAGTAGGATGTTAGATCACTTGAGTCGCAGGGTGGGGGGTGTGGGGGAGGGCGCATCTGTGTCCCAAGCCGGCAGGAGTCTGAGTAAACGATCAAAGCATATTTTGATCTTTCTGTTGCGCTTTTCTCCATTCAAATTAAAAAAAAAACCTTGAAAACTTGAAAGTGAAGGGTCATTTTGGTGGCGAGAACCCGTGTGCCATGAGACCCAAGCATCTACCAGCTGGTGGGGGCTCCTGACCAGAGAGGACAATGGCCTTTTCTCTGTAGATCAAACCGACATTGTTAAACCAGGAGTAACTCGGGATCCTTGAGTGAAGTTCCAGAGAACTTTTGCATGCATTTTTTTGGGGAGGGGATCTATAGTTTAAACGACTTTCAGAACATTTACCACTTAGCATTTTTTTACTGCTTCCATCAAACGCTCACCCTTCGTACACATGTCCACAGCTTGAATATGGGGGTGTCAAAGCTTAAGGGCAGAATGACTCTCCTTTGTTTCTCCACAAAAAGTGAGGCCCTTGAGTCTATAGAACTCCTTAAACAAACAAAAAACTTTGCTCAAATAACTCTGCAGATTGACAAAATAATTAACACCCAGGCTAGGCAAGGTTCCTTAAAGGCTTGGCTGTAGGGAGCCGGAGAGCAGGCATTAAGAGGCCATGCCTCATAAAGTTTAAATTCTTGCACATGGGTTTATTACTGGCGGGCTAAGAAACTGCAACTGAGCCAACCTGTAAAAATGTTAACTTGGGCAGGGCCCCAAATCCAATTCCGGCTCCCTGAGGAAGCACTATGGCTAACCAGACCTCTGCCAAATCCATCTCCCCGCCCCCACCATCGCATTCTCTGCTGTATTCTGAGAGCAGGTATGGCTTTGAGTTGTGAGTGTCTTATCTTCCTTACCGAAGCAAAATATATATCAGATTAGCTGTCACTTTACTTGGCTCCAGGTTGCGGGCAAGTGCTGATCAGGTTTTTGATTACATGGTTGAGTTGGCCAGTGCTTCCCGGTGATGTCACGAATTTTAAAACTTTTTTTTTTTAAACTAAGGAAATTTTGTTTTCTCGAATGTCTGGTTTACAGTTGTGAAAACGATAGGTTTGTGCCAAGAATGCACCTAGTTTATAAAACAAAGAGTGGGCTAATGTTCTTAACACACCTTGATTTCCCTGGCTCTTGGGGTAGATATCCCCGGAAATGGGAAGTCACTTTGGGTTTTAAGTAAGAAAAAGCTGCTGGGCCCATATGATGCTAGGAAGTTGAAACTCTTCAAGCTGGATGGCATGCTTGTAGTCCCGGCTACCCCAGAAGCTGGGATAGGATCCCTTGGCCCCGGGAATTCACGGCCAACACAGAAAAGGTAGCAAAATCCTCTCTCTTTAAAAAAAAAAAAAATTATTTTGTGTGGTGGTACATGCCTTTGATCTCATCACTCAGGAGGCAGAGGCAGGTGATCTCTGAGTTCGGAGTCCAACCTGGTCTACAGAGCCAGTTCCAAGACAGCCAAAGCGACACAGTAAGACCCTATCTCAAAAAGCAAAACAACAATATTTATTATTTGTGACCGGGGTGCATTCAGGAGTCTATTCTCCCCTCCGTGGTTTTCCCAAGATTGAGCTCAAGTTTTCAGCTTTTTCACCTGCTGAGTCAACTGAGTACCCTATCTATGTGTGTGTGCACACATCTGCATGAATGTTTGTGCACCACACGTGTGCCCACAGAGGCCAGGAGAGGGCATCAGTCCTCTGAAACTGAAGGTACAGGGCTCATAAGCCACCCAATATGAGTGCTAGGAACTGAACCCAAGTCCTCTCCAGGAGCGACTACCGTCTGAACCACTGGGCCATCTCTCCAGCCCAAGGTTCCATCTCTTAAAGAAGGTAAATAAATACAGTTGTGGGTATAGCTCAGTGGCAGGATGAGGCCTTGGGTTTGATCCTTAACACTGCAAAACTAATTTTTTAAAATGTATTTAGCTTTATTTTATGTGCACTAGTATGAGGGTCTCAGGCACCCTGGGAGTGTTGCAGACAGCATGAGCTGCCTTGTGGGTGCTGGGAATTGAACCTGGATCCTCTGGAAGAGGAACCAGTGCTTTCAACCACTGGTCCCTCTCCAGCCCCTGCAAAACTAAATTTTAAAATGAAACTCCCTAATAACACCAAAAATATCTGTCTTATTCCCCAGTATATTTCTTCATGGTCTTCACCTGCTGAGTAGTCCTCCCCAGTCCCCCTTCATAAAACATCAACGTCCTTGGATCTGACAAGGTTGAAGGGGTTATCCTGCGGGTACATACAAACCCTCAAGTTTGGCCAGGCAAACAATACTTTCCATATTACAATCCCTCTTTGCCCCTGGGTTATGGATATTATAAGCGGCTGTGAAGTCGAGCTCAAAAGAAAGATCTGGTATAATTAGCACCTTGTTTGTGTGTGCACCTTCCTCTTCAAAGCCCTAGCACAGCTCCGAGCTTGCTTTACCCCCCTAACATTCCCTTGAAGCAGGGAAGGTGAATATTAAACACTTTGAGGTCTTAATCTTGGAGCTGGGACTTGAGCAACTCCATAGCCAGACCCTGCCAGAGGTTTAAAGGTGGAGAGACAAAGGGGCGGCTTCCTTGGTTTAATTTGTTCGACAGTTCATGAACATCTTTGAGGCTCCCAGACAGAACTTTACTTCCTGTTACCCGCCCAAGGCCCAGGAGGTCCACTGGAAGACATCGAGACAATCTTTGTGAAGATCAGTCTATTTTTTGCCCCCGCCCACCCCATTTTTAAAGATTAGGGTCTCATTAGGTAGTCCTGGCTAATCTGGAACTGTGTAGATCAGGCTGACTTTGGACTCAGAGAGATTGTCCTGCCTCTGCCATACCCGGCTGGCCAACCCATTTTACAACAGGAACTCTAGTGGTTGTGATTTTACCACGGTCGTTGTTGCAGCGCCCATCTAGAACGTGAAGAATTTTCTAACCCATGTTGTGTGGGAGGCATAATAAGAATGAACGCTGGGTCTCGTATCTCATAGCCACCGGTCACGGTCCCTACTCCCATGAGTTCGAAGTCTTTTCTTCGTTTGGTTGGCTGTTGTTTTTGGCTGTGAGCCTAGCCTTTAATATCTGAGCCTTCTCTCCAGCCCTGTTTGTTCAGGTTTTTTTGAGACAGGGTCTCACTATGTAACCCTCGCTGGCCTGGAATTCACCATTTAGACCAGGCTGGCCTCCAACTCACAGAGACCCCCCTGCTCTACCTCTGCCTCCCGAGTGCTAGGATTAAAGGCGTATGCCACCATGCCTGGATAGTCAGATTTTCTTATTGTAGGATTTTCCAGAAACACTTCTCCACAGGATTCAGTCTCTCGGGGTCCTAGTATTAGGAGCTTGACTAGAGAAGTTAATCTGGAAGGGAAGAGAACAGGGCTGTTGCCCTCTTCTGGCCCCTCCCAGTGGGGATCCGTAGTCCTGTGTGATCTGAGAGCTGAGACAAAGGAGAGGAAAGAGGCGGTAGGAATGTAGTGGTCAGAGATGAGGAGCCACGGCCGCCTACCCATCCTTGATGTTGAGCAACTGAGAGAAACAGCTTCATGACATTGATCAGAGACACTCAGGCCCTAATTGGGACCCCCTCAGCAGTATCGACCAATTCTTAGGAGCCTTTGAGTAAGACTGGAAGCTAACCATAGGAAGCTTTCACTAACGAACATGACTGAGCCTGGATTAGTTTCAAGATGGTGTGTTTAGCTCAGCTATTAGTCAAAAACCCCACCTTTAGTTTGGAGTTACAGGTTATCCTTTCCGCACACATGTAACCGAGATCTGAATGTTTCAGAGTCTGTTCTAGAAGCGTATCTGACAATGAGTGAATATAAGTACCTGCCTTTAGGAAGCTTTCAGTCTGGTGTGAGCTATTCTTTAGTGCTATGGTTACCTGGCAAAGCAGGTGATAGTACCTTCCCCTTAGATGTAAAATGGAGTCTCTGGAGCAGAATCAGCAGAGTCCAGAATGTAAGTCCTGGTTGGCTGCTTCCATAGCCCAAGGGGATTCTGCAGTGCCCCATAAATCTGCCTCGGAGGAATGAAGGGCAGGGAACTGGGGTTTGGAGCCCAGCCAGCTGCCTTCCTTGCTTAGCAGGGGGGAGGGCTGGTTGCTGAAGACTGCCCTCTGTCACCTTCCACTGTGTCAGGGGAGCAGGTCTCAAACCTCTAGTCACCTCCTCTCCTAGCACTGTGTTCCTAGGTTACCCAGAGCGAGTGTTCTCACCTCCCTACTGCATCAGCAGGAAGGTGTCGCTTATGATGGACGGTGAGCAGCTAGGGTCAGAAGCTGAGGTTCTGAAACATGTGGAGCTGGGCGTGAGAGGAGGGGAGAAGGCGCCTGCCAAGATCAGGGAGGCTTCTGTCCTGATGCCAGGCAGTCTCTGTTAAGAGACTTGATGCTGAAGAGTAACTTCTGTCGAGGGCTGGAAAGATGGCAGCACATTAGGGCACTTGTCTCCAAGCCCAGCGACCCGAATTTGATCTCTGGGCCCCACGTGGTGGAAAGAGATGTAGCCATTTGTGCAGGTTGTCCTCTGACCTCCATATGCAACCAGGTATATTGGCTTTCCCTCCTTCCCTTGCCATAGTTAACTAAATAAATGTAATTTATTTATCGTTTATTTTTTGGTTTTTGAGACAGAGTTTCTCTATGTAGCCCTGGCTGTCCTGGAACTCACACTGTAGACCAGGCTGGCCTCGAACTCAGAGAGATCCACCTGTCTTTGCCTCCCAAGTGCTGGGATTTAGAGCATGCATCACCAGCACCTGGCAAATAAATGTAATTTTTAAGAAAAGAATAAAATTGAGAAAAGTGCCAAATTAATTAGCTTATTGGCATCACCAGCTTAAAATGTCCATGTACCTAGCACACAGACCAAGAAATGGCATCACTAGTAACTCAGATGCCCCTTGCCTTCCAACTCCCCTTCTCTCAAGATAACTACTATTCTGACTTCTGATACCCTAGATTAATTTGCCTGCATTAGAACATTATGTAGAGTCATATAGTTCTCTCCCAGCAACCCCAGCACCTGGGAACTAATGGCAGAAAGATCAGAAATTCTAGATCACCCTCAGCCTGTGATATTTAAGAACTTGTCTCTAAAAAAACAGATGGGCCAATGAGATGGCTCAGCAGATAGACACCTACTGCCAAACCTGAGTTCAGTTCCTGGAACCTACATGGTGGAGAGCAAGAATTGATTCTTGAAAGTTGTCCTCCCTCCTGCATGTGTATGTGTGTGCTTGATGCTCTCTCTCTCTCTCTCTCTCTCTCTCTCTCTCTCTCTCTCTCTCTCTCACACACACACACACACACACACACACACACACAAAATAAAAAGCGAATAAGAAACAGACAGGAAAGATCATATAAACTGGGAATGGTGGTGATGCATGACTGTAATTCTAGCACAGAAGGGAAAGAAGGCAGAAGAGTCTTGAGTTCAAGGCTAGCGTGGGCTACATGGTAAGACCTTGTGTTAAAGGAAAGAAAGATGAAATGAACTATGTGCTCTTGGGCCTGGCTTCTTTTGTTGCCCATGTTGAGATCTTCATCGTGATTCTGGGTGTGAGGGCAGTTGAGTCTCACTGTTTTATCCCACTGTATGACCATCTGTGGTTCCACAAGGCTGACAATGGCCGTTTGAGTAGTTTTGGCTTTTAGTAACAGTACTCTGCACACACACACACTCCCCCGGTTCCTACAGGGACTCTAAAGTGCATACTACGCAGGTTCTTCGCCACTAAGCTACATCCCCGTCTTCCTTCATGAACATCTTTTTTTTTTTTAAAGATTTATTTATTTATTATGTATACAACATACCTTCCATGTCTGCCTGTATGCCAGAAGAGGGCACCAGATCTCATTATAGATGGTTGTGAGCCACCATGTGGTTTCTGGGAATTGAACTCAGGACCTCTGGAAGAGCAGTCAGTGCTCTTAACCTCTGAGCCATCTCTCCAGCCCCCATGAACATCTTTTTATCTTTTTGAGACAGGTTCTCATAATGTTGCCCTAGCATGCATAGAACTCACATAGACTGAGCTGACTTTGAACTCTCAGAGATTTACCCACCATAGCCTCCCAAGTGCTGGGACTAAAGATGTGTGTCACCATGCTCAGCCCATGAAGATTTTTGCTCTCATCTTCTGCTGAACCTGTGTCCCTTTCTGAACACATTTGCTGGGTTAACCCTGGGTCTCCTGTGCAGCCCAGTACTATATGGTATTGGACCAAGCGAATAGCTGTCCTCTGTCCTAAGATAGCTGTTGTCTTTTGGATGCTGTTACCCTCCTAGACTCATATGGCCAAGTGCTGAGGACACAGTGGGTTTTTAGTATGCATTTGGTCCTTTGCCTTAGGGAGACTCTCATCCTGTTCGCTGTTAAGTTAAAGACTGTTCCTTTTCCCCCCCAAAAGGAAGGAAGCCTGTCTTAGTCACTGTTCTATTGCTGCCATTACTAAGGCAGTTTCTAAAAGAAAACATTTAATTAGGGTCTTTCTTACGATCTCAGAGGGTTAGTTCTTGACCGTCACGGTGGGGAGTGTGAGGGCACACAGGCATGGACCAGAGCAGTAGCTGAGAGCTTACAGCTGACCCACAAACAGGAGGCAGAGAGAGACTGGGCCTGGTGTGACCCACCCCCAGTGACACCCTCCTCCAAGACGACACCTCCTAATCCTTCCTAAACAGTCCACCAGACATTCAGATGTGAGCCTATGGGAGCCATTCTCCTTCAAACCACCACAAAGCCTGACAAGGGCCGCAGCTTTCTAGGCAGAGATTTTCATCCTGGCCAGGGCAAGGGCGGGAAGCAGCTTTCTCACTCTGTCCCATGGTCAAATCCAGTTCACCCCTCATTATAGAAGCAGTGAAGTATCTGAGATCTAAAGCCAAGCTGAAGTGGTCATTCAGCCCACAAATGCCTGGGCATGTACTTGCTGTGAGATATTCAGAGTTGAGCAAGACCCATAGCTTCTTGTGGGCTCCCAATTAGAAATACACACAGGGTCAGTCTTCAGGCAACTGTAATTGCTAATCCTCAATTCAACACCACCCCATGCCCCACCCTACTTCAGACAGGCTCGCGCTATGTAGCCCACGTAGTCCTGATCCTCTCTTCTCAGACTCCTTAGTGCTGGGATTCCAGTGTGTGCCCGGTTCTGTTTTAGGTGCTGGGGATCCATTAGTGAACAAATGTACAAAACCCCTAAGCTTCAAAGGCTGCTTGGAAAAGCAGAGAGACAGGCAAAATAAGTATTGGGGTGGGTAGGAGTTGAGATTGACATTAGAAGGGAATACCAGGACGGGACCTGTAGGAAATGATGTCTTAGAGACTGGGAAGTCTCTTAGTAGGCTAGAGTGCTGGGCATGAGATATGGCAGAGAATGCTCCTGCGGGTGATCGGCATGGATTCCAGGACTAAATCCAGTTCATATGGCTGGGCCGTAGAGTGTAAAGTGGAGAGAGAAAGTGAGAACTGTTTAGGACTGTCTGAGCCTCAGCAAAAGCAGGTAGGTAATGTTTGGAAAAGGCAGGCCAGATGCCTAGGCCCTTGCTGAAGCCTTCCTCTGAGCCAGGATGCTGAACCACCACGCTGTGTCCCCCACTCTTGCCTCTCCTCCCTGGCTTTCCTCAGCCCAGAAGATGTTTTGTGCATTGACCCTTATCCCTCACTTCATTTATTTGGGCAGAGGAACTAGCAAGAAAAGCTCCAAAAGCCGTCAATCTAAACGCGATCTTTTATTTTCATTATATTTATTTATTGTGTGTTCATGTGTGTGCTGGATCCGTGAGTGGAGAAGGTCAGAGGACAGCTTGCAAGAGTTGCCTCTCCCCTTCTGCCATGTGGGATCCAGGCATCAAACGTGGTTGCCAGGCTTGGTGGCAAGCACCTTTATGCACTGACTCGTCTCACCAGCCCCTAAGTGCCGCTTCGTGAGAGCTTACTGCGTTCCAGAATCACACTTTGTCCTTTATGTACTAAGCCTCTTTAATCCTCCTAAAAGGCCCCACGGGACGGGTGGAATCGGCCCCGGTTAGCTGGATTGGAAACCTACGTTAGTAATTCTGTGACTTGCCTAGTGTCATCGACTAGGAAGCTGTGGCATCGGGCTTTGAGCCCTCCTAAGCGTACAGTATAACCATGTGGGAATCCGGTGGTTGAGGGAAAGCTATTGCTAGTCCTCTGGCCCCAGACAAGCCAGGGGAGGATTGGAAATAGTTAACTTCTGACTCAGGAGGCTTGAATTCCTGTTTCCCTCCCCTGGTCTCTGTTAATCACCATGAACTGGAGTGGTGAGGCCGAACACTTCCGTCCGACCGCTCTGGCATCTCCTTTAGGATGGGGGTGAGGTTCAGATACCAGGCCTGGCAGAACTCAGGCTGATGTTCTTAGCAGACACTGCCACTGGCTGTTCATCCTCTGCCTCCGCTTGACCCACACCTCCTACCCCTGACCTTGGATAGTGAAGCTTGAAAGACCCCACCCTCTTTTCTCCACTACTGCCAGATTCCAAACCTCACCCTTCTGGGTTCCTGGGAGCTTTAGCAACAATGGTCTAGAAACTCCACTAGCTACCTAGGATGCAGGCTGCAGTTACCCTGGTCTTGCTCAGAAATACCTCATCCTAGGAAAGCAAGCCTCTTTAAACTCCTGCTTCGCTTGCCTTTGTCTCTGACTTAGCAACAGAGAAGACGGGTCAGAGCCACACAGCCAGGTGTGTGTGTGGGGGGGGACCTGACTTAATGAGTACAGACGGTGGGCTGCTTCCCCTCGTGGCCTGAATGGGAGAGCTCTGGACTGAGGAGGTTTAATCTCAGACCTTCCTCTCCCTGCTTAACCTCAGGATCCCATCTTGGCTCATTGGAGAGTGCCTAAAGGCCAAGCATTGTGGGACATGCCAGGGATCCTAGGACTTGGAAGGTGGAGGCAGGAGAATAGAGGGCGCCTGAAAGCTGGGCGTGATGGTGCACGCCTGTAATTCTAGGACTCAAAGAGTCTGGGGCAGAAGACTGGAGCAGAGCACCCTATAGCAAGACTTTGTCTTGATAAATACATAAATAGACTGCCTCGGAGGACTGGAGGTATAGCTAGCTAGCTCGGTGGTAGAGCGCATGATTACCAAGCCTTTGATCCCTACAATTACGTGCATAGGAGTGCATGTACATATTTCTAAAAGAGTCTCTTCACTCTCGAGACACAGGCTAGCCTGGAACTGGAGACCTTCCTGCTGCAACCTCCCAGGTGGTAGAATTACATTCATGTTCTGCCAAGCCTGGCTTCCTTTTTCAGACTTGAGGACCATAGCACCTTTCTTCATCTGTCTCGTTGTTATTGTTGTTGTTGTTGTTGTTGGTGGTGGTGGTGGTGGTGGTGGTGTGTATGTGTGTGTGTGTGTGTGTGTGTGTGTGTGTGTGTGTGTGTGTGCCATAGCAGACACTTAAAGGTCAGAGAACATCTTGCAGGAGTTGGTTCTCTCTTTCTACCTTGTGGGTGCTGAAGAGCAAACTCAGGCCGTCAGACTTGGTGGCAGGCACCTTTACCCACTGACCCATCTCACGGTCGTTGGTCATGTTATAGAGAAATGAGAACCCCCATCTAAACTGAGCATGTGGCACAGGTCTGTAATCCTAGTGCTTGGGAAACTGAGGCGGGAGGACCATGAATTAATGCCAACCTGGGCTGTATGGAAAGATCACGTCCCCATCCCCCAGATTCCTTTAGACTCTTGTTAAAACAGTCAGAAGAGACAGACCTTACTTAGAGGAAAGGGGAAATTTCTATCTTGATGCTTACCCCAAACTGTGTGACCTGAGGCTAGTTCCCCTAAGCTCCACCTGGAGGCTCTGAGTGCCCCTGTGCCCTGGGGCTACGTGGAGGGTTCTGCTTAGGTTATTTGGAGAGACAGTTGGAGGGTCTGCTAAGGGTTCTCTGCCTCTTGGCACATCCTGGGTGTCCTGCTTCAGGCTGACTGCTGGCTGAGCTGCCTTCATGGGACAAGCCCTGTCTTGTATCTTTAGGCATGGGGTAAAGAGCTGCTTATGGGCCCCCCCACGTACAAGCCAGAACAAGACACAAGCCCCACACCCTGCCCTCTCCCTCTGGAGTCCCTCAGCCCAGCTTCCCAACAGCCTCCCAGACCTTTTTATCCTTATACTTTATGGTCTTTATTCCATTCCGGAGTTTTCCTGCATTCCCCAGTTTGGACTGAACCCTACTCCCACTGGGTTCATCCCTACCTTTGGCCTCTGAGCCAATAGTTTGCAAGTTTATCTTTTGTGAGAGTAGCGTGTGCTCTTACCTGTCACCGTCTCTCCATCCCCTGAGGCTTTCATTAAACCATGCACATATGCTCCCTTTTACAGTAAAATGTGTGGCCTTTCTATGTGACAGGCGTGATTCTAAGCTCTCGATATGTACTGGTTCATTAAAATCTCAAGCGTTGTTTAAGGGAGGTACCGTCACCCAGTTTAGCAGGTGAGGGAACTGAGTTCAGTTAAGTAACCCCCTCCCAGGTCACAGTGAGCATAGCAGACACAGAATTTGGACCTAGCAGCCTAACTCCTCGTCAATAGCAGCAGATTATAAATACATGCAAGGTAGTTCTTTTTCCAGATTCTACTCCCTATGAGCAAGCACAGTTAGTGGCTTAATGTATTTCTATTTTGTAGATTTTTAAAATTTTTTTAAACATTATTTATGCATGTAGACAACTTGGAGTCAGGTTTTCTTTTTCTGCGGTGTGGACACCAGGGGTTGGGCTTGGGTCATCAGTCTTGGCCGCAAGCTAATTCACCGGCTGAGCCATCTTGATGGTCCCCCTGTGGAACCTTTTCTGTACAAAAACGTGAACACACATACAGGAATTTTTAACAACTGGACTATGTCATGCATACATGTTACTGTACAGCTTGCTTGGCTTGCTAAAAGATTGCAGGCATCTTTCCAGATTGTGAAACGTACATCTATCTTGATTTTGACCACTCCGGAGTCTTCCAGTGGTAGACAGGACATGATTTATTTGAGCCAGCCCTCTGTTTTTATCTTTTACAGATGTGGTGATGGGGAGGAGCTAGCACAAAAAATGTGAAGTGTTTGGATTTTTAGAAATCTATCAGGAGCCGCCTTATTAGGAAAGACAGCAGCTAAGAAATGATGGAGTGGGCTGCGCGCCTTAGCCCCGTGCAGGCGAACTGAGCTTTTATGGCCGGGCTGTGCTGCAAGCCCAAGATAAGGCATCTGTACTATTTAAAAATCATTAGTTTTCACAGTAACATTTTTTATGACTCCATAATGTGAATGTTTCCAAAGCATCTGAAACCACCCAAAACCAAGACAGTTGAAAGTTTAAAGACTTAGAAGTGAACTGCCAAATGTATCCACGCCGACATTTTTCTCAACCACTCAGAGCTTGAAAGTGGTTCAAACAGAACAAGAAAGAAAACGCATTTTTCTCCGCTCTGATTTTTCTTTAGGCTTCAGATTCTGCTAGCAGGTCTTTTGCTCCCTGCTGGTTTCTGGTCTTAAAGCAGACATTCATTTCTGATCTTATTTTCCCACTGAAAGAGATATATACATTCTTTCTTAATCCCAGATAGTGCTGTGGGAGACAGTCTTGGGCAGGGCACAGTTGCACTGATGTAAAGGGTGCATTCTAGAAAGCCTCAAATAATTCATAACACCCATGATTTGAGACGTATGTTTGCATGTGAACAAATGTGAAGTGTGTGCATGGCCCCGCTAGGTGGGAGTTTACAGCCCCATCACCTCTGCAGCCTAACAACTGTGTGACTTTCTACAATTATTTTTAATACAAGATATTTGGGATTTAGGTTTTGTTGTTGTTTTAAGATTTATTTTCTATGATGTTCTGCCTGCGTGTATATAAGTGTATCATGTGCGTGCCCAGGAAAGTCAAAAGAAGGCATCAGATCCCCAGGAACTGGAATTACAGACAGTTGTGAGCCACCATGTGGGTGCTGAACCGAACCAAGGTTCTCTACAGGAGCAGCCAGAACTCGTCACCTCTGAGCCATCGCTCCAGCCCCCAAGACAGGGATTTGTGGGGTTTTTGTTTGTTTGTTTGTTCGTTTTTGTTTTTCTAGACAGGGTTTCTCTGTAGCTTTGGAGCCTGTCTTGGAACTAGCTCTTGTAGACCAGGCTGGCCTCGAACTCACGGAGATCCGCCTGCCTTTGCCTCCTAAGTGCTGTGATTAAGGGCATGCGCCACTGCCTGGCCGGATTTGTTTGTCTTTAAACTTTGCACACGAAGGGGGGCTTTGTTTGTGGAATCATTTCAAACTTGTTTGTTCTTTTTAATGATTTATTTTGCACTGGTGTTTTGCCTGCACGTGTGTCTGTGTGAGGGTGTCGGATTCCCTGGAACTGGAGTTACAGACAGCTGTGAGCTGCCATGTGGATGCTGGGAACTGCTCTGCAAGATGTAGCCAGTGTTCTTACCTGCTGAGCCATCTCTCCAGCCCCTCATTTCACACTTCTGTAGTTGAAGTTTGCATAAAGTTTATCAGCTGTGGCTCCCGGGTCAGACTGTTTTTCTAATCACTGCACCTTAGTTTCTCATCTATGAAATAGAGGTGTTAGGGACTGGAGAGATGGCTCAGTGGTTAGGAACACTGACTGTTCTTGCAGACGACCCAAGTTCAAGTTCCGATACCCACATGATGGCTCATAACCATTCTTAACACAGTTAGAGAGGATCCAGCGCCTCTTCTGACCTCCAGGGGCACCAGTCACACATGTGATGCACATATCTACGTATGTACAGGTAAAGCATTCATACACACAGAATAAAACCAAAAAAAAATTTAAATGCATTTTGAAAATAGAGATATTATCTGGGCACGATGGGAAATAGAGGAAGGAGGATCGGGCGTTCAGTCGGGGAGTTCAAGGCAAGCCTTGGGTACATATGAATTTGAGTGCAGTCTGGGCTACATGAAATTCTGCCTCAAAAAAATAATAATTAGCTGGCTGCAGCGGTGCACGCTTTTAATCCTAACACAGACAGAGGCAGGCTGATCTCTGTGAGTTCAAGGCCAGCCTGATCTACATAGTGAGTTCCAGGACAGTCCAAACCATATAATGAGGTCCTGTTTTGAAAACAAACAAAATAATGATAATAATTAGGCATGGTAATGCGTGCCTTTGGGGGGGGTTGTTATGTAGCCTGGCTGATCTGAAACTCACAGAGATCCCCATTTCTACCTCCAGTAAGAGATTGGTATCAGCCCAGGACCCCCAAGACCAAGTTCTCAGCACAAAGGAGAGTCATTTGCCCCAGAGGGACACAAGGCAGGGAATGAGTGACAAAGACAGGAAGTAGAGGATGAGGAGAAGGTGAAGGGAACAAGGGAAAGGGATATTTTTCCTGGAGCGGAACAAAGACTGCCTCTTGTTGGAGGAGACAGAGAGGAAAATGGCGGTTTATAAAGGAAAGGGGAGGGGCGACCCTGTGTTAGGATGAGGTGTTTAATTTTAACTGGGCATGTAGGGTAGCCAAATGGGGCATTGTTGGACTTTGATAGTTTGGTAGCTGGACTTTGGTTGTCAGCCTCAGGAGGAGGAAGTAGCTAAATAAGGGAATAGACCTTGGTGGCTAGCTTTAGGGCTGTAATCTATGTAATCTAGTGGTTTTTAGCAAGGCAGAGGGATTTGGGGAGAAGAACAAGGCCTGCCAGAGTCATGGTTGCCAGGTCCAGGCTGGCTAGAGTCCCTTCATGCACCACCACATCTGGTCCTGACTCTTGCCTTTAATTCCACTATTTGGGAGGCAGAAGCAGGTGGATCTCCATGAGTTCAAGTCCACTCTGGTCCAGTAGCAAGTTCCGGGTCAGGCAGGGCTATATAGTAAAAGCCTGTCTTAGAGAAAGTTATTACTACTAATAAGCAAAGTGAAGTTGAAGATGAGGGGCTAGAAAAGAAGGGCTAGAATGTGGCTGGAAAGTGGAGGTAAAGATTGCATATTTTTTGAGGGGTTTTGTTTGTTTTAAAGATTTGTTTTTTAATGTGTATGTGTGTGTTATTTGACAAAAGAAATTCCTGAGGAGATGAAACACCCAGATTGGGAACCCACAATAAATAGACCACAAGTACAGATACCACCAAGGACTGCTTACTTTTAGTGGAGCTCCTTAGAGGGATATGGGTGAGGGGCAGAAATGACTCCAAGACAGAAGCATCACCAAAGCCCACCCCAGCATGTGTGACAGCTCAAAAAAGCTGGGCACCTGGAGCACACTGCACTGCCTGCAGACAGCTCATCTGGTTGAAGACTCCTTTCCAGGGAACCCTGGTCTAGACCTCTTCCAGGCAGCCCAGCTGGCTTCTGCTTTCTCCAGGAAGCTGGTCTGGTCTCAGTCTTCTTGGCAGCTCAACTGCTCTGGCCAGGGGAGGAGGTGGAGGGGATGGGGGTGTTAGGGAATCTGGTCAGTTTCAGGTACTTCCTGAGCTATCTTGAGTTGTTTACCTTCGGTCTCAAGGAGCTCCCCTGCAGGATAGAATGACTTCCTTTCAGATGGACTGCGATAGTATCCGTATGTGCCTTCATGAGTTTGTTTGCACCATGTTCTTGCTAGTGCTGGTAGAAGCCTGAAGAGAACGTCAGAACTCCTGGAACCAGCTACAGGCAAGCCACCCGGTATGAGTGCTGGGAACTAAGCCAGGGTCCTCTGCAGGAGCAGGAAATGTTCTTAACCTCTGAGCCATTTCTCCAGCCCTTTCGATTCTGTTTTCTGAAAGCAGAGTCTTAGGTAGATGCGGTGGAATCCGACTGTGCTCTGTAGTCCCTTGAACACATGAGCTTCTTCTGGTCCTGTGTCCCTCCTGAGTTCTGTGTTACAGGGGCACCCCACCCATTCATCCTAAGATCAGTGCCACATTATTGATGAGTTTCAAACAAAAATCACATCCTTTAGCCCTCGGCTAGCCCCAGAAGACAGTAGATTCAGGGTGTGCCTCCAGAACCTCGTGGTGGGGTTTCAGCCTGGCCACTGTTGGCACTTTGGAGAAGCCCTGGACCCCCAAGCGTGCTGGAGATTAACTTCAATGAAGCTAGCGTGGGGATGGACTTTCCAGCATGCCCTGGGACAGTTCAGCCAGAAGCACAGGGGCTCTCAGCCTGCATAGTGGATACATTCCCAGCATGCTTCTCTACTCTATGGCCTCTCCCCATTGGTCTGCTCCGTTCTCGTCCTATTCAACATCTTTTTGTGCTCTCTTGCCTCAGCCCTTGCTGTTGCTGTGTATAAGCACATGCCACCACAACTGTCCATCTTGGTATCCCCTTGTTTAAAAGACGCCTAATGGACAGGGTTCAAAGACAGGGCTCCTTCTTGGTTCCAGGGCTCGGCTCCATCTCCTCATTTGTGCGGTGTGAAACTATTAATATTATATAATTGTTGGACGTGTACTATAAATGGCTCCTTGTGACCTTTTCCCTGCTTTGTAGAGCACTGTTTTTCCTTGGGAGGTTTTCTTTTATAGTATTTGAGGCTATAGTGTAGATATCCAAGCGCCTGTAATACACCCTAATCAAGCATTGGAAGGTTATTGTGTCCTTTCTTTTTCTTTTATGTAAGCAACAGATTTAAGGATCCTTGTTGGTCTGTTTTTGCCATATCTGGAATAATTTCTGTCACTATACTCATGTCAAAGGGATTATTTATGAGGTTTTTTGTTTGTTTGATTGATTTTGTTTGTTTGTTTTGGTTTTTCAAGACAGGGTTTCTCTATAGCTTTGGAGCCTGTCCTGGAACTAGCTCTTGTAGACCAAGCTGGCCTTGAACTCCGCCTGCCTCTCTGCCTCCTGAGTGCCTGGGTATTTATAGGTTTTTAACTGATATAAAAGTGCCAGTTACATTCTTGCTCATCCCAACAGTATACAGCATCTGGTTCCCCAGTAATCCACAGCATGTGACCTTTTCTTTGTTTTTTCAGACAGCATTTCACTATTTAGCTCAGACTGTCCTGAAATTCGCTTTGTCGACCAGGCTAGCCTCAAACTCACAGAGATCCGCCTGCCTCTCCTCCCAAGTGCTGGGATTAAAAGCTTACGCCACTACTGCCCAATTTAGCAATGGTCTTTAAATTAGTATTTTTCAGTGTCGTGTGTGTGTGTGTGTGTGTGTGTGTATGTGTGTATCACAGTATTACACACACACACACACACACACACACACACACAGAGCTTTACTTTGGAAAACCCCAGCATCTTTCTTTCCTGTCCGTTTCACATGCTTTCCCTCTGCCCCTTATCCTACCGCTCTTCAGAAGCTTGTTTGCTCTGTGAGGCAGTTATGTCCCCAGACAAAGTAGAACTGAGACTTTGAAGGCAGTGTCTCCTGCCACTCTCCCAACTGCTGTGTGAACACATCCTGATCAGGTAGATACTTCCCTTTTCCTAGTCTAACACCCGAGATCAGCAGGGAATAGGCCAGGACTGATCGATCACTCTGATGGGTCTTTGGTCCTCAGATGGGTCATTTTCTTTTGCCAGAACATCTAACATATTTGGACATTGGAGCTATGTAGCACCTTTGTATTGTGGCTGAGAAGTCCAGTGCCCCCTTTCAAGGCTGTTTCCTTGGGCGTGGGAAGGAAGGAATCTGGGTATTTGTGACCTAAAGTCAAGCAGATATCCTCAGCACAATACCCATCAGTTTGCATAAATCTGCTTAAAATGCTTCCTTTCTTCCACAGCTCCAGGACCTGAGAGGTTTATAGTGTGTCGGTCTAAGATCTGAGGCCCATCTTCACGGGATGCCTTTTAGAGAGGAGTTTTGAACCTATGCCAGGGACTCCAGATTCTATCGAGTGTCTCCTATCTAGAGCAGAAACCCGAGGCTCTGATCTTCTTTGTTGACGTTCTTGCTCGTTTCTATAGAAACAGTCCCATCTGAAAGCTGTCAGTTTCCCAGGGTCCAGCAGGCACTTCTCCTAGAGTTTGTTCTCCTGTCCAAAGCCCTGTGGGGAAAGCGAGCTGCAGCAGTCAAACGGCTTTGAGGCCTTGGGTGGGTGTGGAAGTCAGAACTGTCTAGGCCTTTGTTTTCCAGCCTTGAAGTTTGAACCATTGCGTCATGTATTCCTTGGTGCTCATCAGCTCACCTCAGAAAGAGCGTGACACAAGCCCATTCATGCCCCCGTGAGTTAGCCAGGATGTGAGGCCTTGAGAGCTTCACAGCCAGGAACAAGTATCTTCTCTCAAGGCCAACGCAGGATGAGTGATGATGAGACCGGGGTTGGGGCTCAGCTTTAGTCTGAGACAGTGGCAGAAAGCCACAGATTCCAGGAAGCGTCCAGGAGGAAGCTGTAATGGTCCGCCCCGGGGCTTAACCTCTCAGCAGTTTCTCTGATGCCCAGCTTTCAGAGAAAATGACTCATGTTCTCACAGATGCCCCAGCAAGTTTCCCTAGAGAGGTCCGTGTGTCTGTGAGATCTCCATCCTCTGCCTCCCCCAGTGAGCCACAGAGCAGACACACACACACACACACACACACACACACACACACACACACGCACACACACCCGCTGAAGACAGCCCTTCCAGAAGCAGACTGAGCCAGTTTTCTTCTATGTTCTTGGGCACCGAGCATCTGCTTACTCTCTTGGCTCTTCAGGTATAACAATCACAGCTAACCTTTTTGCAGATGGGGAGATGTTTTTTCCTGTGGTCTAGAAAGGACTAGTTAGAGGAGGGTTGGTACTGGGGAGATGGTCCAGGGGTTATGAGCACTGGCTGCTCTTACAGAAGCCTCAGGTTCAGAGCCCCATGTGACGCCTCATAGCTTTCTGTAACTGCTGTTTCAGGGACTCTCGTGCCCTCTCTGGCTGCTGCTGGTATTGCATGCACATTTGGACAAAACACTCAAAAAATTTAAAAGTACACATAAAAATTTTTAAATCTTTTTAAAAAAGGCCAGCTGGGTGTGGTGGCACACACCTGTTATCTTAGTGCATGGAAGGCCAAGGCAGGGAAATTAATGCAAGTTTGAAGCCAGCCTAGCCTACGTTAGTAAGTCCAGGCCAGCCTAAGCTGCATAGCAAACCTTACCTCAAAAGGGTAAGGGAACCAGGGAGTTGGCTCAGCTGATAAGAGCGCTTACCCTGCAAGCATGAGGACCTGAGGTCAAACCCCCACATGAAAGCCTGTAACCCCAGCCAGCATCATTGAGGGTGGAGACTGGGTGGTGGTCCTGGGAGGACTTGCTGTCCAGTCAGCCCAGCTGGAGGAGGGGGTCCTGGGTGGGTGGGGGACGTCATGGGGGCCACTTCTCATTCAATAAGAGACTTTTCAAGGCAATAAGGTAGACCGAGATAGACACCTGATACATTGATCTGGCCTCCACATATGTGTTTATGTACACACTCACGTGTAGGTGCCATACACATATATGACACACATATACACAGCATACAAAGGGAGCTGATAGAAGCCAAGGCTTGGATCTGGATGCATTGGCTAACTGTGCTTACATAGATTGACAGTACCTTTTCCTAAAGTCTTATCCTGGACCAGGCACACATGATCATTATTCCCACTTTTCAGATGAGTAGATTGAATTCCCAGACGCTCACACCATTTCGTAGGCATGCGGCTGACAGCTGAGTGTGCTGGACCTCCGTGTTATTCACTGACTGCCTTCAAGATTTGAAGTCCTGCGGCCTTTTAGCTGTTGGGACTTTCTCTCTGAAGCTGACTCTGGGGGCAGTTCAAAGCACCCTCTCTCCCTTTGCCCCTACAGCCTCTTGTTTGCTGAGTTGCCGGATTGGAAGCGTAATACCTACCTTGAAGGTGATATTGTTTCCCGGGACTGGGAAAGAAAACACTTAGCTGAGTGTCTCCAGCAGAGCGGGTGTTTGAAGCATGTCCCTGCCTGCCTGAACGCCTGCCCCTTGGTTGTATCCTGCTTCCTGTTGAATGTGGGTTAGAGCTGATGTGTCTGGAATATGCAGCCGGCGGGGGAGGCCGAGACACCCATTAATACATGACTGCTGACTGCTTGATTGCTGGCACTGTCCCCTCTGAGAATAGATGGGCACCCTAGATACTGAGATCTTAACGTCCAGCACCATGTGTTAGTGGGAAGTGCCAGAAGACAGGGCAACAGGGTGTGCTGGCATTCCTTAGGAGCAGAGTGTGTGGATAATAGGAGGAGATTTTTCTGGCTTACTGCGGACATGTATGGCATATTTTAGAATTTGGGGGGCTTAAGGCTTATGAGTATTGGGGAAGTTATTAGTGCCCTGCTGGGTAACCTGGAAGGATAGACCAGGGAGCTGCTGGAGTCTCCTGCAGTTCAAGAACAGAAACGAAAGTAACTATTACATTTTTTATGTTTGTTGTTTTGAGATAGGCTCTCATACAGCCAAGGACAGTGACAGCTGACAAGCACAGAGAACTGATTCTCCTGCTTCCACCTCCTAGGGGCTGGGATTATAGGCATACAATACCGGGCCTGGCAAATGTTAAGTCAGTGTTTTGAATAGCTGTCCGAGGGCTGGAGAGATGGCTCAGTGATTAAGAGCACTAGCTGTTCTTCCAAAGGTCCTGAGTTCAGTTTGCAGCAACCAACCACATGGTGGCTCACAACCATCTGTAATAAGATCTGGTGCCCTCTTCTGGCCTGCAGGCATACATGCAGGAAGAACACTGTATAGATAATCAATAAATAAACCTTAAAAAAAAAAAAGAGTACGGTAGTAACCATGGGACTCCAGAATGGTCTGCGATAAATAATCACCTCATCTTTGTCCCAGCTACAGGATTCTCTGCCCAGGAGCCTATTTCTTTTGAATTGCTTTTCAGAGATACTTTTCAGTTTTTGTTGGTGGTGTTTTCCATTTTATTTATGGGGGGATGGACACAGAGTCCAGGAGAAGGCATCAACTCCCATCAGGAGCTGGAACTGCAGACATCTGTGAACCTCTTGACATAGCTGCCGGCGTCTGAGCTCCATTCCTTGTGATTGATGAGGAAGTGCTTTTAACCACTGAGCCATTTCTCCAGCTCTCAAATACAGCTTTAAAAGGACACATGTGGACTAGGATTGTAGCTCAGTGACATAGTTTTTGCCTGGTATGTGTAAGGTCCTGGTCAATACACCATTGTCGCACACACACAATATCAAATAAATAATGAAGTACAAATGAGCATATTAGCAGGGAAACAGATCGTTTTCTACTATTAAGACGTTAAGATTTATTAGCAGTATGCCTAGGATCTTCTCATAGACTACAGAATAAGAATGCCCATCTCTTATAGCTTGTTTATTTTTTGGGTGCTGGGGAGTCAAATCCAAGGCCGCATATGCTAGGCGAGTGCTCACCACTGAGCTAGCTCTCCTGCCCTGTTCATAGCTTCCTGTTTCATTGAATGGATGATGACCTAACAAAGTCAATCCCTCACTGATGCGCATTTAAGTTGTCCCTGCACTTCTGCTGTGTCAGCCAGGCATTGTTGATCAAGTTGATGGATGGTGTAGATGGTTAAGAAAAAGTGGCTTCAGAACGCCCTGTAGGAATTTAGAGATGCTTGTGGAGAAGCAGTTTTCGCGTGGTTTCTAGGCAGATGTCATGGGTGCACGGGTTTGAATGAATGCCTTGCTGAAGAATCTGACTTTAGCCTCTGCTGGGTTCTGCTTCTAAATCTACTCTTTAGCAGTATGGGTTTAGGCAAGTCATCTCACCTTGGAGTTTCCTCTTGGTGAGGATGCTAGAGGATGCTGTGTGTGGTCGACAGAGTAATGTTTTGTGTTCTGATTTGTGTGGTCCTCGTGATGGTTCTGTAAGATGAATGGTGGTCTTCCAAATCTAAGCTTTTAATAAATTAATCCAAGTTCTGCATCAAGAAGTCGGTGTTCTAATTTTCGACAAGGGAGCTAAAAGTATACAATGGAAGAAGGAAAGCATCTTTAACAAATGGTGCTGGCATAACTGGATGTCAACCTGTAAAAAAATGAAAGTAGATCCATATCTATCACCATGCACAAAAATCAAGTCCAAATGGATTAAAGACATCAGCATTAATCCGTCCACTTTGAACCTGATAGAAGAGAAAGTGGGAAGTAGTCTACAAGATATAGGCACAGGAGGCCTCTTCCTAAGTAGAACCCCAGTAGCACAGACAATAAGAGAAACAATGAATAAATGGGATCTACTGAAACTGAGAAGCTTCTGTAAAGCAAAGGACACTGTCAGTAAGACAAAAAGGCTGCCTTCTGACTGGGAGAAGATCTTCACCAACCCCTCATCAGACAAAGGTCTGATCTCCAAAATATACAAAGAACTCAAGAAACTAGGCACTAAAACTCTAATTAACCCAATTAAAAAATGGGGTACTGAACTTAACAGAGAATTCACAACAGATGAACTTCGAATGGCCAGAAGACACTTAAGGTCATGCTCAACCTCCTTAGCGATCAGGGAAATGCAAATCAAAACCACTTTGAGATACCATCTTACACCTGTCAGAATAGCTAAAGTCAAAAACACCAATGATAGCCTATGCTGGAGAGGATGTGGGGTGAGGGGAACACTCATCCATTGTTGGTGGGAATGCAAACTCGTGCAGCCACTGTGGAAATCAGTGTGGCGGTTTCTCAGGAAACTGGGAGTCAACCTCCCTCAGGACCCAGCAATTCCACTCTTGGGAATATACCCTAAAGATTCCCTAACATACTACAAAAGCATTTGTTCTACTATGTTCATAGCAGCACTATTTGTAATAGCCAGAACCTGGAAACAGCCTAGGTGCCCCTCAATAGAAGAATGGTTAAAAAAGGTGTGGAACATATACACATTAGAGTTTTACTCAGCGGTAAAAAACAATGATATCTTGAATTTTGCATGCAAATGGATGGAAATAGAAAACGCTTTACTGAGTGAGGTAAGCCAGACCCAAAAAGAGGAACACGGTATGTATTCACTCATAAGTGGATTCTAACCATAATTAAAGGTCTTTGAGCCCATTATTCGTGATCCTAGAGAAGCTAAATAAGAAGATGAACCTGATGAAGATTATTTAGCTATCCACCAGGAGGTAGGAAATAGACAAGAGTCCCAGATTCTTCATCTGGCGAAGGACGGCGATAAAGTCGGAGACCCACATTGGAGCACCAGACTGAGCCCCCCGAGGTCCAAATGAGGAGCAGAAGGAGGAAGAACATGAAAAACGAAATCAGTACTGCGAGGGATGCTATCACCCACTGATACAAGGAAACGGATCTAATGAGAGTTTACCAAGACCAGTTGGACTGGGTCTGAACGAGGACGTGATCTAACCAGATTCTCGGAATTTGGCCGGATTCTCTGAATGTGGCTGGCCCGAAGTCTTTCTGAAAAGCCATTGACTATGATACTGGGACCTGTTTCCTCTGCATATTCTGGATTTTGGGGATATTCTGGATTTTGGGGATCCAGTCTGTTTGGATACTCACCTTCCTGGACCT
Organism: Myodes glareolus; assembly: GCF_982192425.1. Lineage (NCBI taxonomy): Eukaryota > Metazoa > Chordata > Mammalia > Rodentia > Cricetidae > Myodes > Myodes glareolus. Next base: position 35,005,968 of record NC_142047.1, on the reverse strand, counting down.
GGAGGGAGGGGGAGGAACTTGAACTTCCCACAGGGCAGGAAACCCTGACTGCCCTAAGGGACGAAGAGGGAGGAGGAGAGGGAGTGGGGGGAGTGGGAGGGTGTTGGGAAGAGGGGCGGAAATGGAAACTTTTATAATTTAATAAAATTTACTTTCAAAAAAAAAAAAAGAAGTCGGTGTTCATGCCAAATGGTTCTGGTGCACACCTTTAATCCCAGGAGACAGAGGCAGGTGAATTTCTGAATTCAAACATTGATACTCACAACTAACAGGCTTTAAAAATAAAAATATGGTGGGCTACAGAGATGGCGCAGTAGTTAAGAGCATATACTGTTCTTGCCAAGAACCCATGTTGGTTCCCAGCACCCACATTGGGCAGCTCGCAGCCCCCTATATAAGTCCATTTCCAGGGAGTCTGATGCCCTCTTCTGGCCTGCTCAGGTACTGCACGTGAGTGCTGTACTAGCATATGTGCAGGCAAAACTGCCATACACCTAAGGTGAAACACAACAAAAAAGCTGGCTTTAAAAATGATCTCGGTTATTTCTGTAGATGAGGAATAATGGGAAGTGGAGGAAGTTTTGGGGAAGATGAAAAAGACCACATGACTGGGGTGGTTATGGTAATGACAGGTTCCAGATAGGTCTGGGAACTACTTTTAGCGTTTTCATTGCCTAGCTATGTGACTTTAATGAACATGTTAAACCTATTACCTGGACATGATGGCACACGCTTATTATATTTAAGATGATTTAGTCTTTATCTTCTTTTTTCTTCATTTTTCAAGACAAAGTTTCTCTGTTTAACAGTCCTGGCTGTTGTAGAACCCGCTTTTATAGACCAGGCTGGTCTCAAGCTCCACAGAGAGCCACCTGCCTGTGCCTCCCAGGTGGTGGGATTAAAGGTGAGCAACACCACTGCCTGGCTAGTCTTTATCTTACTTCTGTTGTTCCTGGTCCTCTTTCTAGGATTAAAAAGAAGCAAAATTCCTCGGGTGAGCCTGCAGACATGTGCAGTAGAATAAAAGCCCGGGCCACTCCACGGTTCTCATGATTCCTGGCACCCTCTGAAATAGAATCAAGCCTGGGTTCCTTTCTTCCCCTCTTCCCCAGCCAAGTGTGTTAGCCCAGGACTCCTCAGAGAGGAGGCAGGGCTGTCTCTAAGCAGTCTTCGCTTTCCTACTCGCACATTCCAGCTTTCCAGGAGGATGTGTGCCTAACTGTGTGTGCTCTGGAGCTCTGGGGTTCTGGGTCTCCTGAGAGCCGGCCCTGGACTCCTGTGGGCTGCCCGTGGCTCCTTATGGGAGTTAAGCCCTGGGGCCCCTTTGACTGACTTCATCCACCTCCGTAATCTCTGCCAGCTTCCCAGGTTCACGTGGTAGAATCTTGCTACAGGAAACCAAAATGTGTTGCCCCAGAAGATGCCTGGGGGATATAAATATTTTTGAACAAAAGGCAATTAAAAAGCACCACAAGAGGCAGGCATGTTGGTGCACACCTTTAATTTAATTTCAGTTCTCCTAGGATGACTCTCTGAGTTCAGGACCAGCTTGGTCTACAAAGCTGTATAAGAAGACTTTGGAGAGAGAGAGAAGGCAGGGGCAAAGAGAGGGAAGGAAGGAAAGAAGGAGGTGAGCGAGTATATACTCCGCATGTTTAAGCCCTGGATTCGATACTTAGCACAAAGAATAAAGATGGATGGATGGATGGATACAGATGCAAATGCAGGGGCTGGAGAGGTGGTCAGCAGGTAGAGAAGAAAGGGGAGAAGGCCCTTTCTGCCCTCCCAGCTTTCCCCCAACAGGCTATAATTCTCCTTTCTGAAAGCCGCTCTTATCAGTAAAGAAACCTTGCGCTGCTCCATGAGTTTGCTCCCTGGATTTACATCAGTTTCCTGCCTCTGTAAGTGCTTCCCTTTGTCTTGTGGCTTCTCTGAACTGCACTGTTCATTGTTGAGGAAGGCGTGTGAAGTTCTAGCCACACGGAGTCTTTGCCTGTGTGACACATACTGAATGCGTTAATAAGCTTGTTTTTCTCCTCTTACTCTGTCTTTTATTACAGGGTCTGTCTGGACTACCGAGACTGCCAGCTTCGGCTGTTTGGGGGAGGGGGTGTTTCTTCCCCCAGGGGCGTGCATCCTGCCTTCTCTCTGGCTTTGCTTCTCCTCCTTGCTGCACGTCCTTGCAGTTGAGTCATTTCAAAGTGTGATGATACCGCCGTGTTTCTGTCCGGGCTGCTTCCATGGACACCTACCATTTCCGGTTGCAGCAGTGCTGAGCAGTGCTGCTGTGGACACCTTAACATGCACTTTTGGTTTAAAAAAAAAAAGTGCTGGAGATTGACCTCAGGGCTTTGTACATGTGAGACAGCACTCTACTACTGAGCTACATGCCTAGCCTTGTGACTCCAATTTAATTTTTTTTTTCAAATCGTAGTACTTCATGTGTGTGGTTGTTTTGTCTACATGTCTGTCTATGCACTGCATGCGTACTTGGTGTTCACAGAGGCCAGAAGAAGACGTCAGATCTCCTGGAACTAGAATTACAGGTGTTGTGAGCCATTGTGTGGGTGCTGGGAATTGAACCCAGATCCTCTGAAAGAGTAGCCAGTACTCAACGGTGACCACCTCTCCAGCGCCACGGCCAGACCTTTCCACGGTGGCTAGTCACTTACACGTTCCCACCAGCCATGCATGCGAGGCATCTGGTTTCTCCACATCCTCCCTCTGGGAGTGCGACTCCATATTGTCTAGCATTCACTCAGCCCTGGGCTTGACCCCCAGCAACACAAAGTCAAGGGGGTTGGGACTAATAGCTAGCTTGGACTTGTAGTCAGTAACTCCAACTGCTGGGGAGATGGCTCCGTGATTAAGAGAACCGGCCACTCTTCCAGAGGACCCAGGTTCGATTCCCAGCAACCACATGGTGGTTCACAACCACCTGTAACTTCAGTACCACGGAAATCCGAATCCCTTCTCTGCCCTCTTTGGTGTACAGACACACAGGCAGGCAAAACACCTGTATGTATAAAATAAAAATAAATAAAACTTTTTTAGGGTAGAAGGGGCCTTGCAGGTAGAATTGAAAAGAAGTATGACAAACTTAAATTACCAGAAACTGCGGAAAGTGTTTGTGGGTAACAGGATCACACAGTGTCACGTCCTTGGATGCCTACTGTGTGTAGATTGCCTCTAGGAAATCGCCTTCCTTTAGATGTAACTCAACAAGGCTACCAGCAACTGATGCTGTGAATGCTCCCAGCCCTGGTTCTCCGGCCTGGTGAACAAAGGGGCTGAACACACAAGCCGATGGTGAGGTGGTCCTCCCTCCACCAAGACCAAATGGAGGGGCTGGAGAGGTGGCTCAGTGGTTAAGGACATGGACTATTTTTCCAGAAGACCTGAATTCAGTTCCTAACACTCATATATCGGGGGCTCACAACACCTGCAACTCCAGCTGCAGAGCATCTGACTCTTCTGTCCTTCACGGGCACCTGACATACACGGCATACATTCATATACATACAAATGAAAAAAATATTTAAAATAATGGTAAGACGACGCGTAGAAACGCCATCTGAGACTTGTAACCACCTGCTGGACAGAGACTCCGGATGCTACCACTTGGTAGTCCTTAATCTAGTCAGGGGGTGGCTTTCTAATTCCCTCTTTCTCTTTTCCTCACAGTAGCCCTGACTGGACACACCAGACATGAGATGCATGGTGCTGACCATGGAGAAATCACTGTGCTGGGCAGCGGGACAGCCCAGGTAAAACGCCATGTCTGTCTTCAGGACAAAAGGAAGATGCTGCGTTCAGATTACTGCTGGCCAGTCTGATTGGTATAGCAGTGAGCGCTAAGTAAACCCCGAGCAGAGAAGTGACTGTGACTGAAGCTTCCCAGTAGGAGGCACTAGAGAGGCAGCCCATGAGGTGGGAAGAGGGTCATGACTGCCAGCACCCTGTTCACTAAGGCTCCTTAGGTCCCTCCCTTCCGGTTTGGTCCATGTTACCATGTTAACCCCAAGTAAGGGTCATTTCAACACAGGACTGCCAATCCTGTGAACCTCTAGGATTGTAGACCTGAGGCACTTGGCCATGCTTCCTGGTGTCTTCCCTGTGCAGCTCTGGCTGTCCTGGAACTCACTCTGTAAACCACACTGGCCCCGAACTCACAGAGTTCCACCTGCTTCTGATTCCCGAGTGCTTGTATCAAAGGCATGTGCCGCCGCCACCCGGCTTCCGAGTGCCTTTTAATTTTTTGAATAGTCAAATGTTCGAAACAAAACTATTTAAAGCCATATCACAGAGAGCCTCTGTTTCCATCTGCTCGTACCCCTGCCCGCCTTCTTGAGAAGGCAGAGATAACCGCGGTGAGCAGGTTCTGTCCCTTTGGTGTCCTTCTGTGTGTCACACACGTTTAGGACAATTATTACTTGCGTATATACAAATAAAAATAGACGTTTCCTCTTCTTTTCCTTTATTTTTAATATTATAAGTGTTATTACTGGGCCTTTTTTTGGCACGGGGTCTCATGATTTAGGCGGTCCTCCAGTTCCTCAAATTGCTGGTGGCTGAGGGTGACTTTTAATCCTGATCTTTGCCTCGGCCTGCTGAGCGCTGCTGGATTATGGATCCAGTGTGGATTATGTGTGTAACCACACCTGCCCCCTTTTTCTTTCGTGTAAAAGCTAACATATTCACACCTTTCTTTGCAGGCAGGGACGCCCGCGGTGAGCGCCCTGCCCAAACGCATCTTACGAAGACGCAAGAGAGAGTGGGTGATGCCGCCGATATCCGTCCCCGAGAACGGCAAGGGTCCTTTCCCTCAGAGGCTGAATCAGGTAGGACTGTGCCTTCCACTTGGGTCACACTGGTGCCTGCAGGATTTATTGTCTGAAGACCTGAGAGCAAGGTTATTTGCTGCCGGGTGGGGGCTGCAGAAGGTTCCTTGCCACCAGGTGAGGCACCTGTCACTTGGTCAGCTGTCATTTTATTTTGTTTCCAGCTCAAATCTAATAAGGACAGAGGCACCAAGATTTTCTACAGCATCACTGGGCCTGGAGCAGACAGTCCGCCCGAGGGCGTCTTCACCATAGAGAAGGAGACAGGCTGGTTGCTGTTGAATATGCCACTGGACAGGGAGAAGATTGTCAAGTATGAGGTAAGTAGCCTTTAGTATCCAGGGTAGATGTGTTTCCTGAGGTAGGCCAAGGCCTGATGAGGGGGGAACACCAGCTGACCCCGCACCTCTGTGCCTACAGCTTTTTGGCCATGCCGTGTCTGAGAACGGGGCCTCTGTGGAAGAGCCCATGAACATCTCCATCATCGTGACAGACCAGAATGACAACAAGCCCAAGTTCACTCAGGAGACCTTCAGAGGGAGGGTCCTTGAGGGAGCAACACCGGGTAAGATTGGGGAGGGGCTGCCCTGGGCCAGTGGGGTCCAGATCTAGTTGGGGATCAGCTTCTGGAGGTCAGCCCGGAACCTCCTCGCTATGTGTCAGATTCCCTCATCACACCGCCCCTCCCGTCCACCCCGGGAGTTCTGATCAAGCCTGACCTGTGGCAGAGCTCCTCCCGTTTGAGGACTTCCCAGAAGCTTGGGCTCAGCCAGACTTAGAAGCTCAGAGTTAAATCTGGACTTTGCCTCTTTACTGCCTGTGACCTTGGGTACATCCATGACCTATCTCTGCTTTTCAACCCAAATGGGAGTATCAACCTTGAAATACTGTCTGTAAAGGTTAGGAATAACCCACGCCACAGAGGGTACAGCTCGGGTGGAACACTTGCTGACTGTATGAGAGGCCTTGGGCACCAGCACCGTACAGAAGAGAGAAAGGGTTTACTGTGGAGGATCCAGCCAAAGTTCTGCAGCCACAGGGCAAGCAGCAAGGCCTAGCGGGAAAGCAAAAATAGGCTGCTATCACTAGGGAAGAGGAATAGAAGATGAGGGAGCAGATGTGTGCTCCTAAACTCAGTGACAGGCACTGGGGACAAGGACAGGGTCAGGGGCCTCTTCTTTTTTGGAGTAGTCTGCAGTCAAATGCTCTACCACTGAGCTATCCCCCCATTTTGGAGTAGTCTGGACTGATCACCTCTTGGCCGTCTGGCTGAGTGTTTCAGAGATGAGTTGATCAGAGATGTCCAATAACAGAAATTCCCACCATTAAAATAATTGGTTGTTTTTATTTGCTTGTTTTGATTTTTTTTTTTTAGACAAGATCTCCCCATGTAGCCCCGGCTAGCCTCAAACTTGTGACCCTCCCGCCATAGCCTCCTGAGTACAACAAGCTTGCACCAACACTGATAAAAATGTTGGTCCTACTGTACAACTCTGGCTGGCCTGCAACTCACCATGTAGACCAGGCTGGCCTTGGACTCACAGAAAGCCACCTGCCTCTGCCTCCTCAGTGCTGGAATTATAGGCATGTGCAACCATGCCCAGCTTCTAAAGGTCTTCTGTTGTAGTGTGGGTTTGTTTGGAACATGGTCCCACTGTATAGCCTTTGTTGCCTGGAGCCTGTTGTGTAGATCAGGCTGCCCTAAACAGTCTTAACAGGATGAAAATTTTGCTTTTCCCTTCCTGATCCTGAGAAAGCCCTGAGGCAGTTGATCCAGGTGGCGATAGGGCTTCAGTTAAAGGCCCAGGTTTCCTGTCTTGTTATTCTGCTGTTCCTAGGCTAGCTCTTGTGGCTGCTGGAGCCATAGCCCTTACATTTAGCAGAAGGCTGAAGAACAGCATACATACTTACTATTTATTTAGTATCTCTCTACTCTGTAGTCATGGCCAGACTTTAACTCATGGGCAGTCCTCCTGCCTCAGCCTCCAAAGTCCTGGGATTATAAACGTGAGTTAACTTTTCTCCAAATTTATCGGAAGTCGCTACCATGGTCACAGCTGTGGCTGAAAGGCTCAGAGATATGAAAAATGTCCCCATTGGCTGTGACCAGCATAAACTGAGGATCCACTTCCCAGGAAAGAAGGGCGTGACGACAAGTGGGTTCCAGGAAGCTGGCTGCCACTGAGCTGGAGAGAGATCCTTGTGGTGTTGGCAGAACGTCACAGGGCTCCAGAGTAGGCAAGCCTGGCACTGGGCTGAGAGAGCAAGGTGCTAAGTGACCCCTTCCCCTGCAGGCACCTCTGTGATGCAGGTGACAGCCACAGATGACGACGATGCCATCCACACTTACAATGGGGTGATAGCGTACTTCATCCACAGCCAAGAACCAAAGGAGCCACATGACCTCATGTTCACCATCCACAAAAGCACTGGGGCCATTAGTGTCATCTCCAGTGGCCTGGACCGGGAGGTAAGTGACCTTTGGGAAGGTACTTTGTGCCAAAACCTGGCTAGAGTGGAAGCTTCTGTGGCTGCCCCAAGGTCAAGGCAAGGCAGTGGTGACCCAGGTCGTCTGCATGGGCAGCCGTGGAGACCCAGGTCGGCTGCATGGGCAGCCGTGGAGACCCAGGTCGGCTGCATTGACGTGGCTGCTCCTGCATTTACTTTTGCTGTCCCACAGTTCTCTGGGCCAGTGACCTGCTGCCTAACCTGCTGGCTGGATCCCCTGGGGGTGGGGAGGCAGCTGTAAAATGCAGGCTTTTGAGCAATTCTCATTTCCTGTCCAATCGGCTCATTTAGTTTACATGTTGCCCAGATTTGTCCCCTGTGTGCCACAAAGGAGAACTAGCTCCGTGGATATTGGAATTACCTTCTGTTTCCTAATTAATATCTTTGCCTATGTGGAGCAGCCGAGGGTTGGCCAGTGCTGGGGCTTCCACAGGAGAGCTGCTGGGAGATGAGGCTCCAGCCCTGCACCCTCACCCGCCTTCCCTGGAAGTGGGTGAGGGGCGAGCCAAGGAATTGGGAAACGGTGAGAGGGAGGAAGGACAGCTTCTCCTCCTCCATCCCCCCCAGGCACTTTCTTGTTGTCAGGAGGACAACCCCTCACACTGGACTCACAGTGGGCTCCTTCTGTGCTCCTTTCTCCCCCAGAAAGTCCCCGAGTACAAACTGACCATCCAGGCCACAGACATGGATGGAGAGGGCTCTACCACCACAGCGGTGGCCATAGTGGAAATCCTTGATGTCAACGACAATGCCCCCGAGTTTGAGCCACAAAAGGTAACTCCCATTCCTTCCTGCATTCCTCCTTCCTGTAATGGACTGAGGTTGGCTGCTTCTCCGAAACCAACCAAGTCCCAAGTCTGTCACTCACTGGCTGTGTAACCTTGGGCAAACCACCAGGTCTCTCTGTGCCCAGTTTCTTGATCTGTGAAGCGGAGGTAATGATAAATGCCTGATAAATTGTTCTAAGTTTTCGATGTGATCTGATCATGTCCAGTCTTCATGTCATTTGAAACTTACTACCTCACATCTTCCATAAACTTACATAGCTGCAAGGACAGAAAACTCATTGCTGGAGAAATGGCTTAGTGGGCAAGAATATTTTCCACTAACCCAAATGACCTGTTTAATCCCAGGACCCACATGGTGGAAGGAGAGAACTGGCCCTGTCCTTTGATTTCCACAAGCTCACCACGCCACCTGCACCCCACCCCCAATACATAAATGTAATACAAAAATTAAAAGGGGAAAAAAAATCTCAACATCAGTTGAAGTGACACACGCTCCTCTGTGTATGTGCACAAATCTCTAGCCTCGGAACGCTAGTAGGCCTCGTGTTCCTTGGGAGATGGGTCAGTTTGTAAAGTGTTTACTGTTTAAGCATGGAGACCTGAGTAAAAAGCCAGGTGTGTAGGGCCACACTTGTAACTCCATTGTTGGGGAGGTAGAAATAAGATTCCTGGGGCTCCCTGGCTTGTCTCAGGAAATGAAGTGGTCAGCTTCTGTGGAGCAAGCAGTACCTGAAGTTGACCTCTCACCCCTGCAGGCACATGCATATGCATGCACGTGTGCGCACGCACAGACACACAAAACGTGCACACACATGCATGCATACAGACACACAAATTATGCTGAAGACTTCAGTAGGGTGTTACATGCCTGCAGTTACAATATTTGGGAGGTAAAGGCAGGAGAATCAGTAGTTCAGAGTCATCTTCAACTCCATAACACCTTTAATCCCAGCACTCTAGAGGCAGAGGCAGGCAGATCTCTGGGTTCAAGGCCAGCCTAGTGTACAGAGCGAGCTTAAGAACAGCCAGAGCTACACAGAGAAACCCTGTCTCAGAAAACAAACAAAAACCTAAAACTTAAAAGAAAGCTGACTTCCTGGTCTTTGTTACTTCCCCTCAAACTTGTGGCGAGGCCTCCGACACAGTGAGCCGCCTGTCCTTGTGACCATCTCTCTGGGGCCTCTGTTCTATGCCCTAAGGTGGGTGGCTATGCACAGTAGGGGCTTGGGCTCCCAGACTGGGAGAGTCCGGAGCAACAGGCCCTCATGGAGAAGGGAAGTGGGTCTGGGTATGTGACCTTGTCCCCACATCTGTGCTGTCGCTTGGGATTGTCTCTCTGTACCTGTGTGTCCTGAAAAATCTCTATGGGCTGGTGGTCCAGAAATGTGAAAAGGCTGCAGGGCTTCCCGGCAGCAGGATGAACAGCCTGCCGGGTGACGCCGATCTCTGCTCTAACTGCACTGCGTCCTGTCCCTCTCCCCGCACAGTATGAGGCCTGGGTGCCAGAGAACGCAGTAGGCCATGAGGTGCAGAGTCTAACAGTGACTGATCTGGATGTCCCCGACTCACCGGCATGGCGTGCCACCTACCGAATCGTGGGAGGTGATAATGGGGACCATTTCACGGTCACCACTCACCCAGAGACCAACCAAGGCATCCTGACAACCAAGAAGGTAGGTCCGTTTGGGCTTGAGGACAAAGGGACGTCCTGCCTGGGTGCTTCCCTTGGGTCATTGACTGGGGACTACACCAAGACAGTGGCTCCTGGTACTGTCCCCAGCTCTTGTGCTGAGAACCCCTTTAAGCTTTAGAAACAGGGTCTTACTATGGATTTTGTTTTGGGGATTCTGGGGGCTGGGAGAGTATGGTGGTATGGGGATGGCGCTCAGGGACTTTTTCTTTTATGGTCTGGTTTTCATCAGGATACAGAGTAAGGTGAGGTCAAAAAGCCTTTGGAAACAGGGCAGGGTAGTTCACACTATGACCCCACACTTGGAATGAGGAATTCGGAAGGTCAGGAGTTCAAGTTCATTCTCTGCTATGTAGCCAATCTGAGACCAGCCTGGGCTACAAAACAACCTAAATAAATAAATAAACGCTTAGACAAAATCTGTCCTTTAAGAGACAAGCTGTGGATATAGTGTCACATGTGTGTAATCCCGTCATCTAAGAGGATCAGCATGGGCTACCTTACGAGGTCAAGGCCAGGTCGAGCTATATATGCAGTGAGGCTAGATCAACCAGAAAAGATAATAGCATTTGATGGTTTGAGAATATAGGCCCATTTAAAAGGTTCTGGCCAGGTGGTAGAGGCGCACACCTTTAATCCCAGCACTTGGGAGGCAGAAGGAGACAGATCTCTGTGCGTTCGAAGCCAGCCTGGTTTATAATGCGAGTTCCAGGCCAGGGATTGAAAGCTAGCTCAATGGTTAAGAGTTTCAGGCCAAGCTGGGCAGTGGTGGCCCACATCTTGAATCCCAGTACTTGGGAGGCAGAGACAGGTAAATCTCTGAGTTTGAACCAGCCTGGTCTACAGAGTGAGTTACAGGACTACCAGGGCTATACAGAGAAACTCTGCTTCAAAAAACAAACAAAAAAAGTTACAGACCAGCCAGGACTGTATAGTAAAACTGTCTAAATAAATAAGTAGGAGGAGGCAAAACTACTATGTATCTTAGAACTATATAAGGCTATAATATACATAGACAGATAATTATAAAATATAAGGAAAGGTTCCTAACTATCCTGGTGTGTGAGCTACATCTGAGCACAGCTACAGCGGAAAGCACAGCGAGGTGGTCAGATGTTTGCCTTTGCTTGTAGACCTTTCCTGTGTGTCGGCCTGGTGACGCATTGCCACCACTGCTCTTCAGACGGGATAAACAACTGAAAACGTCCTGAACAAATTAAAGTAGAAGCTGAGTTCCTCGAGAACTCAGTCTACATTAAAACCATACCAACGCTCGCTTTGTGTATCAAACATGTTCTTGGCTCCAATTATAAACAGGTTTCTCACTCCAGTAAATGAGTGACCATGGGGACACTGGCAAGTCACAGGAGACACAGAGGGGGTTCTTTGTCAGTAACATTGATAGGATGCAGCATCCTACCCAGGCTAGTCACCAGAGGCCTAACTAACATGCCCACAGCCTCTCGGCCATCCTAGAGACGGCACCGTCCCATTGGGAACTAACCTTCTAGGGCTCACTAGGTCTTTGGGGTGGTCTAAGAGACCCCAGTAGATTTCCACTTAGGAAACACGGGTGGAACAGGGAGTGGGAGAGCAGGATGGTTGTTGACCAGAGTCTTGGTCGCTTTACTGTGACCCTTCTGATGTCCACAGGCCACTTCACAAAGTGCTGCCTCAGCTTTCTCTTCTCTCCTAGGGCTTGGATTTTGAGGCTCAGAACCAACACACCCTGTACATAGAAGTGACCAACGAGGCTCCCTTTGTGGTGAAGCTCCCGACAGCCACTGCCACCGTAGTGGTCCACGTGGAAGATGTCAATGAGGCCCCTGTGTTTGTCCCACCTTCCAAAGTGGTTGAGGTCCAGGAGGGCATCTCTGTTGGGGAACTGGTCTGCTTCTATACTGCCCAGGACCCAGACAAGGAGGACCAGAAGATCAGGTACCTGGGGACTGGGCACCAGGTCAGCCAATACATAGCTACGCTTGGGTGGCTTGTTCCTTCACCATCAAGTTTGTTCAATACCAGTACCATCATCCTTGCACCAAACCCTTCCTGCCTTGCTCAAGGCTGCAGGCTCTTCTGCACTTGGTCTGAGGAGGCTCTGAATGATTGCAGTAGGATTCCTCATGTGCTAGCTGTGACCCTTCTCAACTCTCTGTCCAGCTACCACATCTTGAGAGACCCAGCTGGCTGGCTAGCCATGGACCCAGACAGCGGTCAAGTCACGGCTGCAGGCATCTTAGATCGTGAGGATGAACGGTTTGTGAGGAACAACATCTATGAAGCCATGGTTTTGGCCACAGACAATGGTGAGAGCTTTTAGCAAGTCCTTCCATGGGCAGGCCTATGGTACCCAGAGCATTAGGACATAGTCTGTTCTCTCCTTAGCAGGAGATGCTGGTAGGGAGGAGACTGACAAACCAGTCTAGATTTAAAGTCCTGACTGCTATGATCCTAAGTTTTCTGAATCCCAAGAGATAGGCAAGGTACCGAGGACTCACTTTTCCGCTTGTTTTTAGTTCACTGAACTCTGAATTGACCTGTCAGTTTCTACTGATGGTTGACTGACAGGGATCGCCGAGAATCCCACAAATAAAGTAGTGGTGCACCACTACCAGAGAGATTATGATATTATACCGCCTCTACTTAACAGCTATGAATCAAGGCCTTAGGCTGGTCTCTCTGAAGCTTCAGGTTTCCTGAAGCTGATCGGCAGACAACTAACTGTACAAGCATGAGGTAGCCTGTGGGTTTTACTCTGAGATCAGTTATAATGGCTGTCTGAATGCAGTAGCTGCAGCTGCAATGTGATTTATTAGTAATGTCTGCTGTGGACACAAATGAGAACGATGCTGTGATTGCCATGATTTGCCATTGCCAATTTACTTTACAATGAGGTTAACACATGGAGGGACTTAAGAGGGGAGAACTGGGTGGTAACCAGGAGCTACTTGTAGGCGGATTAAGTAGGTCTTAGGGAAACTTAACATTGGTTCATTCACCAACCAAGAGTAAGAGCAGAAACTGAAGAGATCACGTGTGTAATTGTGAACAGGGAGCCCTCCTACCACTGGCACTGGGACCCTCCTGCTAACACTCACCGACATCAACGACCATGGCCCACTCCCAGAACCCCGCCAGATCACCATCTGTAACCAAAGCCCTGTGCCTCAAGTGCTGAACATCACGGACAAGGACTTGTCTCCCAACTCCTCCCCTTTCCAGGCCCAGCTAACACATGATTCGGACATCTATTGGGCAGCAGAAGTCAGCGAGAAAGGTAACTAACTCAGTTGTGGTAGCAAGAGGCTGCCAGTTCCGCTGGGTGGGTGTCGGTCCCACAGTAGTTAGCACATGCGTTCCTCTTCTCACATCTGGGGTCACAGAACTGATGGTCTCAAAAGTGGGCATCAAGTGCTCTTCCGTAGCTTTATATCAGGAGCCCTAAAAGATGTCTTCAAAAACAAAACACAGAACTAAGCATGATTACACTTAATCCCAGTACTCAGGAAGCAAAAGCAAGCAGATTTCTATGGGTTCAAGGCCAGCCTGATCTACTTGGTGAGTTCTAAGGCTATGTGAGACCCTGTCTCAAAAGAACAAGCAAACAGCAGCATCCACAATAAAAATACAAACAAAAGCAGGTAACGAAAGCTGGAGACATTTCTCAATCATTAAAAACATCTGTTTCAGGGGCTGGAGAGATGGCTCATTGGTTCAGAACACTAGCTGTCCTTCCAGAGGACACTGGTTCAATTCTCAGCACCCACATGGTGGCTCACAACCACCTGCAACTCCAGTTCCAGGGGCTCAGACATTCTTTTCTGGTTTCCACAGCACTAGGTATGCATGTGGTGCACAGACATACATGCAGGAGAAACACCTGTACACATTAAATAAAACTTAAAAAGAAAATAAAAGAGCATGTGTTGTTCTTTAGAGGACCCGGGATCAATTCCCAGCACCCACATGACAGCCCACAATCATCTGTAACTTCAGTGTCAAGGGATTGGGCATCCTCTTCTGACCTCCTTGGGCACCAAGCACACACTTTGTGCACATACATGCAGGCAAAACACTCATACACGTACAATAAAATAGATAAATATTTGTTTAAAGAAGGGTAACCAGGCAGGGCAGTGGTGACATATGTCCTTAATCTCAGCACGCAGGAAGAAGTGGTGGATCTCTGTGAGTCTGAGGCTAGCCTAAGTCTACAGAGAGTTCCAGAACAGTCAGGGCTACACAAAGAAACCCTGTCTCAAAAAAGATAGGTAACCAGTTAATGTGAGCATCAACCAATTAAGTTAGCTACTTTTTAGAATAATATTTGAGACAGGGTCTCTCTGTGTAACCCTGGCTGTCCTGAAATTCACTTAGTAAACCAGTCTGGCTTCACCTCAATCTCAAAGAGATTCTCCTGCCTCTACCTCCTGAGTTCTGGGATTAAAAGCATATGACATCATTCCCTGGCTTATATAATGTATTCTTTTGAGACAAAGAATACTCTAGCAGGTGATTATAGCAAGAATATTAATCCAATATCACATGACTTCCAGAGCCTCCCATTTTGCTAATACTACAATTGCTTTCTTGTTTGTTTTTAATAAAATGACAGCTAAGCATGGCAGCTCACACCTGTAATCCCAGCACCGCCATGAGTTTGACACCAACCCAGACTACAAAGCAAGACTCTGTCTTGTAAAATAATTAATCAATTAAATCAATTTAAAAATAGTGAATTAATTGGGGCTGGAGATGTGGCTCGGCAGTTAAGAGCACTGGTTGCTCTTCCAGTGGACCAGGTTCAATTCTCAGCACCCACATGGCGGCTCACAGCTGTCTGTAACCACAGTTCCAGCGAATCCAGTACCACCCTCTTCTAGCCTCCAAGAGCACCAGGCATGTACGTGGTACACAGATGTACAGACATGCTTGGAGGTAAAATACCCATACACATTAAAAAAGAGAGAAAGAAAAAAAAAGAGAGAAAGAGATGAATTAGTTTTGGAGCTAGGGCTGGAGAGATGGCTGTCTTCCAGAGACCCTGAGTTTAATTCTTCTGGCTTGCAGGCATACATGCAGACAGAACACCATACACATGATAGATAGATAGATAGATAGATAGATAGATAGATAGATAGATAGATAGATAGATAGATAGAGATGGAGAGATAGATAGATAGATTTTATGGGCTAGCAATGTTTCTCAAAGGGTTGCACAAACTTGGTGGACCAGAGTTTGACTCCCAGAACTCAGAGGTGGAAAGAGGAGACCGACTCCCAGAAGACTCACTTCTGATCTTCACATGTGCCTCATAACACATGATTGCCTGTGTGCATACACACACACACACACACACACACACCAGCAACAAAAATAACAGAACAGCTGGGCAGTGGAGGCACACACCTTTAATCCCAGTACTCGAGAGGTAGAGGCAGATCTCTGAGTTCGAAGTCAGCCTGGTCTACAGAGTGAGTTTCAGAACAGGCTCTAAAGCTACAGAGAAACCCTGTCTCAAAACAAACAAACAAACAAACCAAAAAAAAAGTAGTAATAAGACAATAAAGAAAAAAATACTAAAAAAATGAAGTAATTTTTGTAACCCAGTATTCCTTCTCACAGTGTTAAATTTTACTTTAGCCAGGGTTTTGGGAACATTTTGTTTGTTTTGCTTTGCTTTTGGGTTCTGGGTCTTGAGCCCAGAGCCTCATGGATGCTAAGCAGGTACTCCATCACTGCACTACGCTTAGACAAAGACTGCCTCTTGTTCATCGGGTGCTGAGGCTCTTACCACCCTTATCTTGTACTCAGTGCTCACTACGTATGACATTCCCAGACTAAGAAGTTATCTGTCTCTCCAGGAGACACCGTGGCCTTGTCGCTGAAGAAGTTCCTGAAGCAAGACACATATGATTTGCACCTTTCTCTGTCTGATCAAGGCAACAGGGAACAGCTAACCATGATCAGGGCCAAAGTGTGTGACTGCTATGGCCATGTGGTGACCTGCCCCGAGCCCTGGAAGGGTGGTTTCGTCCTCCCCATCCTGGGTGCTGTCCTGGCTCTGCTGAGTGAGTACCATAAGCTTCCATGTGCAACTAGGTACTTAAGAGAATTTATTTTTCTCAGAATTTCTGAAACTAATATTTCTCGTTCCAATATTTCTCATTCATTTCTTTATTTCTTTGGTTTTATGCTTATTGAATGTTTTTGCCTGAATGTGTGAGTACCTCATTTGTGCCTATACAAGCCATAAGGGGTTAGATGACTGAGAACTGTAGTTATAGACAGCTCTGATCTGCCGTGTGGGTGCTGGGAATCGAACCCAGTTCCCTTCAAGAGTAGCCAGTGCTCTTAAACCGCTGATCTGTCTGTCTCCTCCCCAACTCATTCATTTCTTAAACTCTCAATTCCACAAATATCATTTAATTGTGAGATTCTGGAGCTTGAAGAATAAGCCAGGCTAATGTTTTCCTGTCAAGTCATTGTGAAGCATATGCAGTGGTTCTGGGTAGTCTGGGAATTTGTTAGAAAGGCAGACTCAGCTTCAGGCACCCTTTCATTACCCCATCTGGCTGTCCCTTGCAGTATACTTAATAAATCTGCTTTTAAAAGAACGGGCAGATTCTCTTGTCTGCCCTCCTGCAGACTTAATGATCCAGAAACTTAGAGGTGAGACCTAAGTTACCTGTGTTTTAACAAGCCATGAAGTGCTTTTAACCATGCCACAGTGTAAGCACCATGGGCCAGAAAGCAGAAGTATTTCATTAAAAACAAATCTGTCATGACAGCTGCAGGGAAATGGACACAACTGGAAATCATCATGCTAAATGAAGTAAACTAGACTCAAGAAGACACTACCACATGTATCTGCTCGCATGTGGCACCCAGATTTAGGATTATATATATAAATATATTTATGTGTGTGCATGTGCATGTATGTGTGTGATCATAGGTATGCGTTTGCAGGTCATGAAACCAGAATGGGGACTCCAAGGTGAGGAAGTAGAAAGAAGTAATAGACTGAGTGCGTGGGCATGCCAGAGGGGAGCAGGAGGGGCAGCGTGTGGGAAGAGACCAGTACAGGTGGGCAGAGGGGAGCAGGAACAAATGAGAACAAAGTACAGTAACACATGTATGAAGATGACGTGATAACCCCCTTACTTTGTGTGCTCATGTAAATAATAAATAGTTGGGTGTGGTAACCCATGACTTTAATCTCAGCACTTTGGAGGCAGAGGCAGGCTGATCTCTGAGTTCAAGGCCAGCCTGATCTATAAGCGAGTTCCAGGACAGCCAGAGCTGTTACACAGATAAATTATTTGCAGGAAAAATAATAAAATAGTAACAATAAATAAATAAAAATTTCTGGACTGGGCAGTGGTGGTGCACGCCTTTTATCCCAGCACTTTGGAGGCAGAGGCAGGCCAATCTAAATATCGAGCTTTATAATAGACAAAACTGTTACATAGAGAAAACTTGTCTCAAAAATAAATAAATAAATAGTAGTAATAAATATTTCTAGACTGGGCAATGATGGCGTACCCCTTTAATCCCAGCACTCTGGGGCAGGTGGATCTATGAGTTTGAGGTCAGCCTAGTGTACAGAATGAGTTCCAGGACAGCCCAGCCTACACAGAGAAACCCTACTTTGAAAAACAAAAACAACAACAACAAAAAAATTCTCAGAGCTGAACATGGTAGTACACATCTGAAATTCCAGCACTCGGGAGCAGAAACAAAAGTATTGCCACAAGTTCAAAGCCAACCTGGACTAACTACATTGTGAGACCCTGTCTCCAAAATCGTAGTGATGATGATGATGATGATGATGATGATGATGATGATGATGATGATGATGATGCAAATCTGAGCTGGGTATGGTGGCATACACCTGTAATCCCACCACTAGGGAGACTAAGGTAGGAGGATCACGTATTTCATGCCAGCCTGGACCACAGAGTGAAACCTTGTCTCGGCAAACACACGCATACACATACAAGCCCCACGTTTCTTTGCTGTAAAGATAGAGGCAAAACATGCAGGGGCTGCCCTGACAGAATGGCTGTTGCAGCACAGAGAGCCCAGAGCAAGCGTTTAGCAGGCAAGTGGGTGCTGCTGGGGAGAGAGAAAGCCAGAGGAGGGACAGGGTAGGAAGTCTGAGTTTTAACTAGGGTGACTAGAACAGGCCTTCATGAAGGAGGTGTTAGATAAAAAGATCTGAGAGAGGGAAGAAGAGCAACCATGCAGATGTGAGAATAGCCAATGCTGTTCCACACACAGGGGGTGGGGGGTGGGAACTGCAATGGCTGTGTTGGGGAAAGTAGGAAATGCAGTTAGAGGGGTAATGGGTCTGTGGACTGCTGGAAAGATGCTGGGTGACTGGGAAGTCACTAGAAGATTAGAAACATCGAAGTGCTATGTGTTAACTTTTTTGACATTCCTGCTGAAAAGACTGTGCAGAGCCAGGCTAGAGGCAGGAGACTGTTGCCGTAACTTACGGATAAGAAGATGGTGGGTGGCCATACCAAGATGGCAGTATGGTGGTAAGAGTTCAGATTGGTGTGAAGGAAAGAATTGGCAGTGAGTCCAAGCCTTTGGGGTTGAACAAGGAGAAATATGAAATTTTGGAACAACCCCCGAGTTCTCCTGTCCCTTGCCTCAGTCCCTAGACTCCCCACGACCACCCAATTTCCCCCCTAATGTTCACTTAAGTCATGAGTCAGGTAAGGTATTTGCTCACTGGGCTACAGAAATAAAAAAACTTAAGGAAGCAACATAAGGGAGAAAGGTTTGTCTTCACCCATAATTCCAGGTTTCAGTTCAGACCTGAAGCATCTAGTAACACCCACAGTCAAGAACAGGGAGAAGCAACCAGGTACAGTGGCACATTCATTTAATCCCAGCACTCCAGAAGTAGAGACAGGTAGACTTCTGGGACTTTGAGGCCAGCCTAGTCTATCTACATAAATTCTTGGCCAGCCAGAGCTTCATAGTGAGACTGTCTCAAAAGGGGGATGAAAAGGGCTGGAGAGATGGCTCAGCAATTAAGAGCATTGGCTGCTCTTCCAGAGGACCCACATGGTGGCTCCTAACCATCTGAACACCAGTTCCAAGGGAACCAGCCCCCTCTTCTGGCCTCTGTGGGCACCAGACATACATGATACAGACATGTACAGAATACAGACATGCAAGCACCCACACACATAAAATAGAGGAACAGAGAGACTGCATACATGCAGACTTAACGTTCATTCTCTTCACTCACGTACAGCTCAAGATCCCCTGCCTAAGACATGGTGCCACCCACAGTGGGCAGCACTCTCTACCTCTACGTCATCCACCACGGCCCTGCCCACAGGCAAACTTGATCTAGACAGTCCTTCATGAGTTTCTCTTCCTAGAGCATTCTAGATTGTGTTGCATTGACCATGTAAACTAACTGTCATGCCAGTGCTGGTCACATCTCAGAAAGGGGTAAGGACAAGCAAGACTTCATAAGACAGTCCACCCCCACATCGTTCAGGTTCTCAGACTAAGTTGAAATTAGCCAGGACTCCCTGCTTTAAGAGAACTGGACCTTGACAAAGTGTAAACTCTGGCGGACATCAAAAGAATTTATCAGTATTGATATTTGATTGTAGAAAGTCACCTAGAAATGCAGAAGATAGCTCATTGCCTTAGCTGAACAAAGTTTCCTTTATTGAGTACCAATCTGTGTAATGGATTTTAAGAAGACAATGCTTGCCTAACAGGCATGCACCCTTTGACTATATCCCCAGAACCACATAGAAAACTGGGCATGGGTGGGGCTGGAAAGTCGACTCAGTGGTTAAGAGCACCGCCTGCTGCTCTTCCCCGGGATCTGGGTTCAATCCCCAGCACCCATACGGCAGCTCACAACCATCTGTAACCCCAGTTAAGGGGATCTGACATCTTCATACAGACATACATGTAGGCAAAACACCAAGGCCCATAAAATAACTTAACAGATATCAAGTGACTAAGTCTGGTGGAAGGCGGCGACGACCGGAGGCTCCCCCTCAATACCACCAGAGTGGAAAGTCTGATTTGGTAAACACTGTAGGACTATGGTTGGAGGATTGGAGTCATGCTGCTTCGAGAAGGAGGTGACATTAAGTGAGGACCCATAGGACAGAGATGGAAGGGCTCTTAAACCTAAGTGGAACTGAATATGGTAGTGCAATCCTGTGATCCCAGCGTTGGAGAGGTCATGGAGGAGTATCAAGGTTCTCTAGGGGAATAGGACTTAGAGAATGAATATATACATGTATACATTCTTCATATATATATATGTATATATATATATATATATATAATTTATTAGAATGGTTTACAGGCTGTGGTCCAACACTGCTGTCTACTAATGGAAGGTTCAAGAATCCAATAGAAAAATAAATAAAATATGATAAATAAAAAAAGGATCTAGTGTTGTACAGCCCACAAGGCTGGACGCCTCAGCTGATCTTCAGGATGCTGGAATCCTGAAGAAGTGGGCTCTAATGCCAGTGATGGTACGGACATGCCAGCAAGAATGAGAGCAAGCAGACAGTGAGCAAAAGATTCCTTCTTCCATGTCCTTACATAGGCTTCCAGCCGAAGGTGTGGCTCTCCCCAGCTCAAAAGGTCTGGATTAAAAGAGGTCTTCCCACTTCAAATGCTTTAATTAAGACAAAATCCCTCACAGGCATGCTCATCCCTCATTTTAGTTCACTCCAGATGTAGTCACGTTGACAACCAAGACTAGTCTCAGCTAGACAGTGAGACGAATCCCGGCTACGTGAGTTCCTCTCTGAAAAACCCATAAATAAATAAATGCACTGTGCTCCGAGGGCCTGCAGTCCTGGCTGGCCTCGTGGCTGGGGGAGCACTCACATTTCCCCACTCTTCCAGCCCTCCTCCTGGCGCTCCTCTTGTTGTTGAGAAGGAAGAGAAAGGTCAAAGAGCCCCTTCTGCTCCCAGAGGACGACACCCGTGACAATGTCTTCTATTATGGTGAAGAAGGTGGTGGCGAAGAGGACCAGGTGGGTCACTGGAGTGGTTAGGAGGCAGATATGGGTGCTCCCAAGGCCCATGATGGAATGGTTGGGCTACCCAACAACCTCTGCTAACTCTATTCACTAGCCCGGGCAGAGTCTTCATGCAGAATTGGCCACCAACTCCCTCTCCTGGGAGGGTGTCTAGTGCTATATTCTCTTTGCCCTGGCTAAGTGGCTCCCAAGTCTGCCCTTAATTTGGAAGAAGGGGGCAGTAGAAATGAGGGATTCTGGGATCTCTGGCCTCTTCCCGAGCATCAGAGGGGTGAGATGTAGCTGGTGGGAAATGGGGCACATTCTCAACCCGATGCCCCCATTTGTTTTCATGAAGGACTATGACATCACCCAGCTCCACCGGGGGCTGGAGGCCAGGCCTGAAGTGGTTCTCCGCAACGATGTGGCCCCAACCTTCATCCCCACACCCATGTACCGTCCCCGGCCAGCCAACCCAGATGAGATCGGCAACTTCATCATCGAGGTAAGGCCTGGCAGACTAACCCACGCTACCCCTGAGTCACGTGCAAATCGTGTGGGAGAAAAAACAAGGACTTTTCTCTGTTGACTCTGAGTTCAAATCCTGCTCTACCCACAAGCTAAGTGAGCTCTGGATACTCGAGTATCTGTGGCTTCTCTTCCCTCCTCCATAGACTCCAAATTTATAGGAATAGTTTTACCGTTTATTCAAACACTGTGATTAGGAAAGTATTTTGGAGCCAGACTACTTAGGTTTGAGTTGTCATTTTAGTGTATAAGGCTCTCTCTCTCTCTCTCTCTCTCTGTGTGTGTGTGTGTATGTGTGTGTGTGTGTGTTTTGGTTTTTGTTGCTTGTTTTTAAACTATTTTGTTTTATTATTTTGCATGCATGGGTGTTCTGCCTACATTCACGGCTGTTAACCACATTGTATAGTGTCCCCAGAGGTCAGAAGAAGGTATTGGGTCCTCTGGGCCTGGAGTTGCAGAGGCTTCTGAGCTGAGCCCCCATGTGGGTGCTGGGGATTGAAACCCTTTCCTCCAGAAGAGCAGCCAGTGTTCTTGGCTGCTGAGCCATTGCTCCATCCTCTATTTGTTTTTTGACTGTTTTGCTATTTAGCCCCGGCTGTCCTAGAATTCTTTCTGTTGACCAGGCTGGCCTCCAACTCACAGAGAGTTTCCTGCCTCTGCTCTCCAAGTGCTGGAATTAAAGGCAGTGTGATACTATTCCTGGCCTCTTGGTTTTCTAATTTTATTTTGCATTTCTACATTTTATTTATATATTTATGTGTTTATACACTGTCTTCCATGGAGCATATATGAGGATCAGAGGACAACTTTTTTTAAGTTTTTATTTTATTTTAAGATCGTGTATGTGGAGCTGGGGAGGGTTTAGGAGTGAAGAGCACTGGCTGCTCTTCTAGAGGACTGGGGTGTGAGTCCCAGCACTCACACGGGGGCTGACAACTCTCTGTAACTCCAATTCTAGTGGGGATCTAATGCCTTCTTATGACCTTTGCAGACTCCGTACGTTCATGGTATACAGACGTACATGCAGGCAACACCAATGCACATAAAATAAATAAGTGTTTTAAAAACAAAAATAATTTCTAAAAGCTGTATAGTGCACACCTTTAATCCCAGCACTTAGGAGGCAGAGGCAGGTAGATGTCTGAGTTTAAGACCAGCATGGTCTACAGAGTGAGTTCCAGGACAGTCAGGGGTAGATAATGAGAATCTTTTTTTAAAAAAAAGTAATAATAATAATAATAATAATAATAAACAATAATTTTTTAAAAAGTAATTATGTTTATCTGTGTAGGGAGGGAAATGTGCATGAGGAGCTGCAGTGGCCGCCAGTTGTAATCCACTGATTATGGGTGCTGGCCCTGAGCTTGGCTCCTCTGGAAGAGCAATAGCAGTGTGTGCTCTTAACCTCTGAGCCATCACTCCAGCCTGCTTACAAAGGTTTTTTTAGAGGAGCTGTAGAGTGGCTCAGAGGTTAAGAGCACTGGCTGCCCTTCCAGAGAAACTGAGTTCAATGCAATCACATGGTGACTCACAACTATCTGTAATGAGATCTGGTGCCCTCCTCTGGCTTACAGGCATACGTGCAGGCAGAACACATTTTATTTTGTTTTTTTAGATTTGTGTTTGTGTGTGTGTGTGTGTGTGTGTGTGTGTGTGTGTCTGCCTGCCTGCCTGCCTAAGTGTATGCATCTGCACCACACATATGTGTTTATGGAGTCAGAAAAGGGTATCAGAATTCCTGAAACTGGAGTTACATATGGGCAGTTGTGAGTAGTGAGCATTGAATTTAAGTCCTCAAAAAGAGCAGAAAGTGAGCCAGACATGGTGGTGCAGGCCTTTAATCTCAACACTTGGGAGACAGAGACAGAGGCAGGTGGATCTGAGTTCAAGGACAGTCTAGTCTACACAACAAAGTGAGTTACAGGACAGCCAGAGCTACACAGAGAAACCCTGTGTTTAAAAAAAGCAAACAAAGCCGGGTGGTGATGGCACATGCCTTTAATCCCAACACTCGGGAGGCAGAGGCAGGGAGATCTCTATGAGTTCGAGGCCATCCTGGTCTACAAGAGCTAGTTCCAGAACAGGATCCAAAGCAACAGAGAAACCTTGTCTCAAAAAAACAAAAACAACAAAAAAAAGCAAACTCAGGCAGCAGGTGATCTTGTAGCCCCCAGAGACGACAACTTCTGGAAATTGGTTGGTTGGTGTGGGGTCCAGCTTGGGGCAGCAAATGCCTTCACCTGCTGAGCCATCTCGATGGTTCCTTTTTTTATTCCTTTTTCTGTTTTGTTTTGATTTTTGTGTCTTTATTTTCCTTTCTCTTGTCCTTCCCCCCCCCCCCCAGGGTTTCTGTGTGTAGCATTGGCTGCCCTGGGAGTTTCTTTGTCTTTTAAGACAAGGTCATTCCCTATAGCCTTGTCTGACCTAGAACTTATGTAGACCAGGTGGGCCTCAAACTCAACAAGTCCGCTGCCTGTTCCTGCCTCCAATGTTCCGAGATTAACAGTGTGCACCAGCACATCCAACAGGTTTGAATTCTAGAGATTAAAATATGAAGCCAGATGTGGCCCATATGTATAATCCCATCACTTGGGAGGCTGAGGCAGGAGGACTGCTATGAGTTCCCAGCCAGTTTGTGCTTAAAAGTGAAACCCTGCCTCAAAATATATAAATAAGACTTTTGTTTGTTTGCTTTGTCTTGTTTTGTTTGCAGACAGGGTTTCTCTGTGTAACGTCCTGGGCTATCCTGGAGCTAGCTCTGGAGGCCAGGCTGGCCTTGAACTCAGAGATCCCTTTGCCTCTGCCTCCCAAATGCAGGGATTAAAGGGATGTGCCACCACCACTTGGCAATAAATGTGATTGTAATGGAGAGAAAATTGTGGAAGCTATTGTGGATTACTTCAAGGATTGGATAGATTGATACTGACAGAGGCCCCCAAACTTGCCTGACACTGGAATCCCCCAGGGAACTTTCAAGACCGCTGGAGCCTCTGACACCCCACACACACTCCCAGGACTGGGCCTCCATTGATCTGGATGTGACCCAAATCTAGCTTTAACTCTCCAAATAAGCTATTTGTTGAACCATAAGTTAGGAAGTTGGGAGGTCTATGTGAGCCTACTGTAGACTCCCTAAAGTTGTCTTCTGATCTGTACACACACACACACACACACACACACACACACACACACGGTCTTCAGCCCCAACTTCCACTCTGTTACTCTGTTCTGTCTTCTGCAGAGATGGAAACAAACCTGCTCGCCCCTCTTGCCTGTTGGAAGTAGTCCAGCAACAAGCCTCTTTTGGGGTTTTAGAAACAGCATTTCTTTATGTAACAGCCCTAGCTGTTCTGGAACTTGCTCTGTAGAGCAGGTTGGCCTCCAGCTCATAGAGATCCTCTGCCTCCAAGTGTTGGGATTAAAGGTGTGTGCCACCACTGGCTGGCAGCAAACCTCTCTTGAGTTTTATTTAGAAGAATACTACATCAGACACATGGGTGCTCACATCTGGAAACTCATCAGACACACAGGTGTTCACACCTGGAAAGCTCATCAGACACACGGGTGTTCACACCTGGAAAGCTTATCAGCCACACGGGTGTTCACACCTGGAAAGCTCATCAGACACACGGGTGTTCACACCTGGAAAGCTCATCAACCACACGGGTGTTCACACCTGGAAAGCTCATCAGACACACGGGTGTTCACACCTGGAAAGCTTATCAGCCACACGGTGTTCACACCTGGAAAGCTCATCAGACACATGGGTATTCACACCTGGAAAGCTCATCAGACACATGGGTGTTCACACATGGAAACATTGCTCGGGGCAGCTGTTTCAGAGAAGATGCTTTGAGCTTCTCGTTAGAGGAGGACAGTTTCTAGGCGGTTTCTAGATAGTTTGCAAATTCTGTCTTAATCCCCACATTTGTAAATATAAAGACGATGCCCAACTACGTGTCAGCTAGTAGCCTACCAAGAGTTGTGTGTGTACTCAATTCCTCCAAGGCCACAGGCATCACCATGTTAGGAAGCAGACACAGAGTAGCTGAGAGGTTTGCCCAGTCTCAAAACTGCTGTGTATAGTCTTCTGGCTTGATCTGCCTGCCGTCAGAGCCACGGTGTTTGCCCACCGCCTTGGGTTGCCCTGCGCCGCTATGCCAGGGTTGCCATCTTACCATTCCTAACTGCTGATCTCTGTTTCCCTAGAACCTGAAGGCTGCTAACACAGACCCTACCGCCCCACCCTACGACTCCCTGCTCGTGTTTGACTACGAGGGCAGTGGCTCTGATGCCGGCTCCCTGAGCTCCCTCACCTCCTCGGCCTCCGACCAGGACCAGGACTACAACTACCTTACTGAATGGGGAAGTCGATTCAAGAAACTGGCTGACATGTATGGTGGTGGTGAGGATGACTAGGCTGCCCTGCCGAGCTGTCTAGCAAGAACTGAAGATCTGGTCACAAGGGAAACCTCGCTTCCACTTCGCAAGGACTCTGGAGCTTGCCAGGAAGCGACCCGAAAGGCACACTGCATCTGATGTGAAGGCCTGACTGTAGCCTCTGAGATGAAAGGGTGTGGCACCGCCTTCAGCACGGATCCCCACTCAGCCAGGGCGGGGCTGCTTCCAAGGCTGAACTTGCAGAGGTCTCCCACCTGCCACTTCGTGCTCCGCCCCGCCCTCCTCAGGGCCTCCTTGCTCTGACGTTCTTCGTGACTTTCCCACGGTTCCTTCTCTTTGGAAAGAGGCCTCTTTCTGCAGACCCCCACCTTTTTTTTTCTTATGCGGTTTTTAAAAAGTTAGAAGCTGGAAGGGCGGGGTCAGTGTCCCCTCAGGCCCTCTGCAAGAGAAGCCTGCCAGGCTCGCTGGTCCTGGTTTGTCTGATCTCTGGGCCTTGAGGCCTCACACTGGGATGGATTACTGCTTTATTATTTTTTTTTAACTGAGTATGTCTAGTTGTCTTGCATTTTTTATTTTCTCTGTTGTGTCCTGTGGATGGACAGTGATGACAATCATGTATATGTTCTAGAATTTTTTTATTAAACAAACTTTTCCCAGAGGTGCTAAGGGAATCAATTTAAAACAAAACCCGTAACTAATTCTAATTCTCAACTTTACCCGGGCGTTTATGAGAAGGGTTCTGTTTGGTGGTTTTAGACTTTTTAGAAGCTCCTGCAAACCTCCTCACTTCTCAACTTCCTCCTTGTGGTATAGATTTCTCAGGATTCACTCGTGTGCCCTGTGGGCTCCACTGATCTCAGGGCAGGAAAGTGAATTTAATGCTGTGGACAGCCTGGGTTACCGACTTCCCCTCCACTGGAGCTTCAGAGCTCTGAGAGAACCCGAGTTAGCATCCTTCCCCTCGAACTGAGTGGCCCAAGTTGGTAATTACAGCACTAGGGAGGTGAAATCAGGAATTCAAGGTCATTGTGAACTACACAGCAAGTTTGAGGTTGTTGGCTAGGGGGAGGGGAAGGGGAAAGGATCATGGGTGATGTGTATCTGGCTGTAATCCCAGCACACAGAGGCTGAGTCAGGAGTTCTCATATTGGAGGTGGGCTCTTGTCTCAGAAAGAGACAGGCCAGCCAGAGCTTTGTGGTGAGACCCCGTCTCAAACAACAAATGTTTGGATGGATTGATGACCTGCCGCGTGGTAAGGGCTGCCACTTACTCAGGACTTCCCAAGCCCCACAGCGCCTATCTTCCTTAAACTGGCCTCACAGTCATCCTCTGAGGGCACTTTCCTGCGCTAAAGAGTGACTCCTTCAGCTGGCGGTGGTGGCGCACGCCTTTAATCCCGGCAGAGGCAGAGGCAGGCAGATCTCTGAGTTGGAGGCCAGCCCGGTCTACAAGAGCTAGTTCCAGGACAGGCTCTAAAACTACAGTGAAACCCTGTCTCGAAAAAGAGAGAGAGAGATTTCTTCATAAGAACATGGTTTTTTTGTTTTGTTTTGTTTTTTTAACTGTTTTGTTTTTAAATGATATGCCAAAGGCAAGCAAAATGGGGAATTGGAGAATTCACTCAGAGTGTCGGTCAAATTATAATAAATTACAGTGTTTCTGATACTGCAGGGGAGTCAGAATGACTTCAAAGTGAAGTCCAAACCTGGCCTTTGGTTGTTGTTTTATTTTATGTACCTGGGTCTTTTCCCTGTCTGTATGACTCTGTACCGAGTGTGCCTAAGTAACCCCTTTGCCCAAGGAGGCACCAGAAGAGGGTGTTGGATCCCCTGGGTCTGTGAGATGCCGTGTGGGTGCTGGGAATTGAACCCATGTCCTCAGAAAGAGAAGTCAGCATCTTTTCCACTGAGCCATCTCTCTCCAGCCCCACGAAATTCTTTTCAGAAGACACTGAGTATGTCAAGTATGGCCATCAACAGAACTGTTTTTTTCAATGAGTGAAAAGAATAAAACTGAGGAAATTGTAGGTGTCACAAGTGGATGTTCCTTCCCCTGAGAATAGCCTTTGTTTGCTTTGTTTGTTTTTGGAGCATGCTCTCTGGAACTCACTGGCCTCACACTCAAAATCATCTTGCCCTGGCCTCCTAAATGCTGGGACTACAGGTTTGAGACCTCATACCTGACTAAGAGTGGATAATTCTTTCCTAAGGTTTATTTTTATGTATATGAATGTTTTGCTTGCATGTATGTATAGTGTGTGTGTGTGTGTGTGTGTGTGTGTGTATGTGTGTGTAACCAAGGGAGGCCACAAGAGGGCATTAGATCCTCTGGAACTGGAGTTGCAGCCTGTAGTGTGCCGCCACGTGGGTGCTGGTATCATGGGGAGCCCACTAGAGAAGATCACTCAGATGTAGTCTATAGCCAACTGAAAGTCTTTGATTCTAGACTGGGACTACACTCGGATATTCGGGACCTAAATGGAGCCCCAAGCATTTAGAGCAAGGGACTTTTAAAGACAAAAACCACATCCTGGTCTCCTGTTTGGCAGCTACAGGGGGGACGTTTTATACAAGCAGATAGTTTAACAGAAGCTAAGATAAGCAGTCTGCAGGGGGAGGTTTGCAAAAACAGGCAGTTGACCAGAAACCAAGATAAATTAACCCGGGGTATCTTGCCCCTTGGGTTCTTAGAATAGAAAGGGGTAATTTTCTATGGGATTCTCCCATCAAGGAGGTCAGATTCTAGTCAAACCTACAATGGCCTCTGAAAGATGAAGGAAGCGGCCTTGTCTTGTCCTGTCACACTGGAACTGAACCTCAGGTTCTGTAGGAAGTTCATCAAGTGTTCCTAACTGCTGGGGCCTTCTCTCCAGCCCCAGGAGTGCTTCAATCTTTAAAGTAGCTGTACTTCAAATTCAGTACTGGACTTAGAAGCCACAGCCGTCACCTGATGAGTGGCTGGGGTGGAGCCAGTGGTGAGCTCCACAGACCCCAACTGATTTGGGTGTGTGCATAAGTTTGCTATTGAGACTGACAGCTGTCATCTAATGTAGAAATCAAAAGGGAATCATGGGGCCAGTGAGATGGCTCTGCAGCAGGTAAAGGTGCCTGCCACCAGCTCTGACAACAAGAGTGTGATTGCTGGAACCCACGTGGTAGACTCTCCCAAGTTGTCCTGTGACTGCCACACGTGTACCACGGCCTGCATACTCATGCACATACATGCTAATAAAATATAGTGAGTATCTCAGGGGATTTGTAGGTTTCTCACCTACCCTTGGCAGCTCCTGCCTCTGCTCTTGGGCCCCTTTGCCTCTGGTCCCCCTGCTGCTCTTGTTGATAAGCAGGTGCGGGAGGATAGGATGTCCCAGCCAGTCACACCTGCTGCCCCTTATCTTTGGCTCTCCTCTCAGAGGCTTAATGAAGCAGGGAAATCCTATCTGCAGCTGCAGCGAGTCACAAAACCCAACAGCCACTGTTGGACCTGACGTTTCCCCTGGGACTTGCCGAGGGTGTCAGAGGAGAAGTGGCTTTTCACAGCCAGCCCTGGCCTCTGAGTGAATCTAGGCTCCTTTGACAATGGGACGAATCACCGACCTGGTGAAGAACAGGCCTGGAACAGGTGGTTAAGGCGTGTGGTTGAGGTGTGTGCCACACAGTTTTCCCTTTGGACATGCTTCCCCTCTACAAAACGAGGACTTAGGCCTGCGGTCATGGGGTTCTATGCCAAGAACCAGCAGTGAGATGGCACAGCAGGTACGGTACATGCTGCCAAGCGTGATGACCTGAATTCATTAATCCCTGGGACCCAACAAGTGGAAGGAGAAAACTATCTTCCTAAAGCTGTCCCCAGATACACGCACACACACACACACACACACACGCACGCACGCACACACATGCACACACACACACACGAGCACAAACTAAAAAAATTAATGCAATTTTTAAAAACAAAAAATACTTCCAGAGAGTAAGCCAACATCCCTGACTATTCCTCAGAGCAATAATCCTGCTCACCCCTAATAGTCAGCCGTGCTAATGAGGACTGCCTGGGCATTTGGTTCATCTTTTATGGTTCCCCCCTGTTTGGTTGGAAGCATCACCCCAGCCCTTGGCATCCTTATACCCAAAGAGTCTGGAATGTTTGGGTTAAGGCTTCACCTCAGCCCTTGGCATCCATATATCCAAAAAGTCTGGAATGTTTGGGTGGAAAGTTCCATCCCAAGCCCCCTCCACCTGGAATGACTAACCACTCTCGTCAAGTCTCAAATCTCTCCCCACACTTCTAAAGAGCTCCAAGCCCAAGAGAAAAGAAAAAGTGAATCTTTAGGATGGATGTGGTGAGGCCGAGCAAAGATCCCGGTATGAGGGAAGGTGAGGCTAGAGGGGCGAGAGTTCAAAGCCAGACTGGGCTTCATGGTGAGATTGTCTCAAAATCAACAGCAGCAAAACAAAGGTCTGGAGCTTTCCTGAGAGAAAGGTCTTACTTTTCTCTGAGACCAATCTCCTCAGCCTCCTCCTCCCCTTCTCCTCACAAAACCCCCTCAACCCAAGTGAGGTCAGCCTGGCTCACCTCAGCAGCTGCCCCTGTCCAATCAGGGCAGGGGCTCTCTGTGAGATCAGTTGGGTTACAGGCCACCATTGACAAAGTTAGAGCAGTCCCCTGGAGAAACCCACCAGCAGCCCACCCCATATGTATCTAGTCTGGTTCACTAGGGACCTCTGTGGACACTCTTCCCACAAAGTGAAGGCAGAGCCTTTCTTCCTACCTCCCACCAACTTTTTCTTTCTTTCCTGAGATAGGGTTTTGCTGTGTAGCTCTGGAACTCTCTCTGTAGACCAGGCTGGCCTTGAACTCAGAGCTCCGCCTGCCTCTGCTTCCTGAGTGCTGGGATTAAAGGCTGATACAACTTTGCTAAGCAGGCATTTGGTTCAGAGGCCAAATTCAGATCCTGTACTTCTGGATAAGGCCTTGGGCAAACCCTTTAGTTCCCCCTTTTCCCATTTGCAAATGGGGTAAGCAAAAAAGTTTTCACTGGTCAAGTGCTCAGCAGGGTGCCTGGCATCGGAGGGCTGTGTAAGGGAGAGTGCTAGGACTATTGATGTGGGAGGCTGATGGAGTGGCGGGCCTGGCGACACATTCATGTACAGGAAACCCTTCCTGAAAGGGGAACTTCCATGGGCAGAGTTCCTGGAAACGCCCAGAGCCTAGGTACACCTTCAGCGATCAGTAGCTGCGGTTACCCCAAAGGAACTTCCCTTACTCCACCAGAGGGCACCATTCTCCAAACCAAACCACATCCATAGCTGCATTCCCAGTCTGGTTTGCCAGGATAAGGCCAATAGGAAGGGGGAAGGCACACGTCACAGGGCCACTGGCTGTGGCATACCTTATATGGAAGTCCGCTTGTGAAGCCAGCTCTGCTCAGTAAATACTTGAGTCAGTGAATGAAAAAGCACTGTGGCGGGAGACGCACAGTCCTAGGATGGGGATGGGGGCTGTGTGGGCGGCAGCAGTCCATGGGCTTGGCCATGGCATGACCTTTACCAAAGAACCAGTTACATTCTCTCAAACCTGTCAGCCCCCTGGAGAACTTTTTATGGCTTCTGTTTTATTTTATTTATTTATTGGTTGTTCAAGACAGGGTTTCTCAGTGTTAACAGCCCTGGCTGTCCTGGAACTCACTTTGTAGACCAGGTTGGCCTTGAACTTACTGAGATCCACCTGCATCTGCCTCCTAAGTGCTGGGATTAAAGATATGCGCCCCCTCTGCCCGGTTTAGGATTTTTTATTTAAAGAAATTTGAGGGGGGTGCTGGTGAGATGGCTCAGTGGTTAAGAGCACTGGCTGCTCTTCCAGAGGGCCCAGCAACCACATGGCAGCTCACAACTGTCTATAACTCCAATTCCAGGGGATCTAATACCTTCACACCAATGCACAGAAAATAAAGTTAAATAAATTATAAAAAATAAAATATATAAATAAATTTCCAAATAACACATCTTTAAAAAAAAGAATGAAAGAAAAATTGAGGGTCAGAGAGATGGCTCAGTGGTTAAGAGCAAATATTGCTCTTGCAAAGAACTGGGGTTCAATTCCCAGCATCCACATGGTGAAACAAAACCATGCATAAGTGCAGTTCCAGGGGATTCAAAGCCCTCTTCTGACTTACATGGGTACCAGTGTTCACATGGTGCACAGACATACATGCAAGCAAAACATTTGTACACATAAAATGACAAAGTAAATAAATCTAAAATAAAAAGGAAATTGAGAGTTAAGGTAAGTGCTGGGCGTGGTGGCACTTGAAAGGAAAACTAAGACAGGGAAATTGAGAGTTCCAGACCAGCCTGATTGACGGGAAGAGGAAGGACTACGATGAAGACAGTTAGCTTTATGCTTTCATTAAGGGTGGTGTCTCATATATCCCAGGTTGGCCTGGAACTCAAATTTGAACTCATTATGTGGCCTTCAACCCCTGAGTGTCCAGTGTCTGCCTTCCAAATGCCAAGATAACAGGAGTGCACCAGCACGCCTTGCTGATGAAGTGCTATAAACTAAATGTAAGGCTTTATGAGTGCCCAGCAGGCATTCTACCAACTAAGGTACCCTCCAACCCTCTTTTTATTGTGAAGAATAAAACCTCTGCCAGTCATTGTAGATGGAAGTTTCTGTCCCACCTGGTCCTACAGCTGTTCAGTCCTAAAGAAACACACAGAGGTTTATATTAAGTATAAACTGGTTGGCCTATTAGCTCAGGCTTATTATTAATTAGCTCTAACAACTTAAATTAACCCATAATTCTTATCTGTGTTTAGCCGCATGGCTTGGGACCTTACTCAGTGGAACATTCTTATCTTCCTCTGCATCTGACTGGTGACTGACTCTCTGCCTTCCCTCTTCCCAGAATTTTCCTTGTCTGGTTGTCCTGCCTGTGTACTAGCCGATCAGTGTTTTATTAAAGTAATATGATTGTCAACTCTTTGCAGTATACGAAAGCATTATCCTACAAGGGGATGGTGGCAAATGCATGTAATCCCAGCACACAGAAGACAGAGGCAAGCTGATCTCTGTGAGTTCTAGATCAACCTGGTCTACATAGCAAGCTTCATGACAGCCAAGACTACATAGAAAGACTCTGTCTCAAAAAACAAACAACAACAACAACAACAAAAAGACCAAGACTGATATCTCCCAAAGAACAACATCCAACTGAGGTACCTTCTGCTCCGCCCACACACACACAAAAGAAAGAAGGAGAAAAAAAGAAAAGAAAAAGTAAAACCCTGGGGAAATGCCTCAAAAGTAGAACACCTACCCAATATACACAAGATTATACAAAAGTCACACCCACTCTGCCAGACATTACAGTTGGGACCAAACTGCCGACATGCAGGACAAAATGCCCTTCAGATGGTATGCTGGTCCTGTGTTAAGGCAGAACTGCCTGCCTGACCGTCGAACTCCATGCTATACATCAGCCCTTCCAGCCCCTGCCTTTGTAGTTTTGTGGTCAGTATCCCAGGCCTTTTGTATTCATTCATGTAACAACTATTTATTAATAAAGTTGCTGGGTGGTGGTGGTGCACACCTTTAATCCCAGCACTTGAGAGACAGAGAAACGGGCTGATCTCTGTGAGTTCGAGGCCAGCCTGGTCTATAGAGATAGTTCCAGGACAGGCTCTAAAGCTACAGAGAAACCCTGTCTCAAAAAACCACAAAAACAAACAAAAAACTTGGCCAGGCAGTGGTGCTGTACACCTTTAACTTCAGCACTTGGGAGGCAGGTGGATCTCAGTGGGTTTGATGTGAGGCCAGCCTGGTCTACAAAATAGTTTCAGGACAGTCAAGACTATTGCACATAGAAACCCTGTCTTGAAAGACCAAAACCAACCAAGCCAAAACCCCAGTTTGTTCTATAACAGGTACCATTGCTGGTGCTGGAGAAAAAAGAAGTCCGTAAGCAGCTGAATTTTCTAACTATGACATGTTAGGAGCTCTGGGCCAAAATATGTGTAGGGAGACTTGGTGCAGGGCATGTACCTGTAACCCCAGAACTCGGATGAGGAAGGAGGATAAGTGTTCAAGGCTAGCCTTGGCTATATACTGTATAGAGAGTTTGTGGCTACAAAAACACATGTCATAAAAAGAAAATGTGCAGGTCTTATGGTGCATTAAAAGGCAGACTGGAGGGCAGAAGAGAGGGCTGGGATAGGGCAAAGGGCAAAGGGCTGGAGTGAGGGTTCAGGTCCAGCAGCCAAAGAAGGCCTGGCTGAGACTTAAGTACAGACTTCAGAAGGCAGGCTCACAGTCATGTCTCATATGGGGAGCAGATAGTGAAAAGCTAGCTCTATACAGAGGGGCTGGTGGAGCAGAAGGATTCAGGGTGCCCAGCACTGGGCATCTTCCTCCTCCAAGGCTAGGCTATTGGCTGACTCCAGGCCCAGACCTGGAAACCCTGGGAAAAATCCTGACTCAGCATGGCTCTGGAGCAGGCAAAACCTGATTCTTTCACTGAGCCATCCCCAGTCACCAAGGGGGAGCCAGGGCCTGCCTGGGCCTGTGTTGGTTGCAAACCTGGCAGACAGGAGCAGTGAGATTCTTCTCTCAGGGCCCCAGGGCAGACTGGGAACCTGTCAGGAAGGTCGGGAAGTAGAGCCCTGGTTAGAAGTGTGGGGTGTGTGTGTGTGTGTGTGTGAATTGGCTTTTCTCCTAACTGCCATTGCTCTGTCTCCAGTAGAAAACCACCCTGGAAGTTCAATGACTTTGATCCCAGTGGTCTATTCGGAAACCCTCAAGCCTGTGCTTGTGCTGGGAATAATTTGGAGGGATACCGAATTTCCTCTGAACTCTCTGGGTGGGACAAGGACTCTTGTCACTGCTCAGAGGTTTTGTGTGCTATTCCATAGTGGCACTCACCATTGTCCTGACTCCAGTGTCTGGCCATAGACTGGCCTAGGGGTTATTTCAGACCCTCACTGAACTGCTTCCCCGAGGCTGTAACTCCAACAAGTGTTTGAGAACCACCATTCCTCTCTCTCTCTCTCTCTCTCTCTCTCTCTCTCTCTCTCTCTCTCGTGCTCTCTTCCCCCACCTTGCTCTCTTTTTTCTTTCTTCTTCTTTTTTCTGTAGTACGAGGGCCGGCTTGTTGGGGTTTCTGTCCCGCCCAGTACCCCACAGCTGGCAAGCCCAAAGAAAATCAATCACACAGAGATCTCTATAAGTTATAAAGCTGATTGGCCCATTAGGTCAGGCTCCTTATTAGTCCTTGTAACTTACATTAATCCATTATCATTATCTATGTTAGCACATGGGCTCAGTGCCTTTCTCAGCTGGGCAAGTTACATGCTGCCTCTCTGGTGGTCTGGGCAGAACTGGAAGAGGGAACTTCCCAGAATACTCCCAGTCTCTTTGCTCCACCCCTACTTCCTGTCTGGTTTTCCTGCCTATACTGCCTGCCTGGCCAATCAGTGTTTTATTAAAATATGATTGACAGAATACAGACAATTCTCCCACACCATTTTTTGCTCTCTGGGTGGGTTTCTCTGCTTGCTTTCTCACGGACTAATTATTATTACATGAGAAAATGGCTTCCTGCAGCTAAGAAAGACACTCTTACTCCAGTAACTGGGAGTTTTCAATGGCAGTCATGGAGCAATGATATGCTGCGATTTACACTACATCCTCCTGTCTGTTCTTAGACAAAACGAATCCCTATTATTAGTCAGGCAATAATCAAATGCCTAAAATAGGCTTATAAAGGATCTCTGAGCCACAAGCACGGGCTGTTACCAGGAGCTAAGATCCTCTTCAGGGGCAGGTTTTCAGCAAAAGACGCAGCAGCATGCAAATGCACACTCTTTTTAAAACCAGAAACTGCGTAATACAGA
The DNA here is from genome assembly GCF_982192425.1 of Myodes glareolus. Taxonomy (NCBI): domain Eukaryota; kingdom Metazoa; phylum Chordata; class Mammalia; order Rodentia; family Cricetidae; genus Myodes; species Myodes glareolus. Next base: position 34,970,284 of record NC_142047.1, on the reverse strand, counting down.
AGAGAGAAGGGGCGTGAGGGCTGCTATTAGGGCACTCGCACACCCATCGAGTTCTTAACTCAGGTGTCCTCTGGGAGCACTGATGTCAAAGACACTTTTCTGGGCATTGATTGAACTTTATTGCCCAGGAAGTCACCTGAAGGGTCAGAAATTCTGACTAATTCTCAGATTCCTTTCTGCTTCCTGCTCTATTTATCCCAAACTTGTGTGTGCATGTGTGTGTGCGTGCGTGTGTGTGTGTGTGTGTGTGATACACATATGCGTATGTATGTATATATGTGTATGTGTGTGTAAGGGTGTATGTGTGTGCGCATGTGTGATGCACATGTGTATGTATGTATGTATGTATGTGTGTAAGGGTGTGTGTGCGCGTGTGTGTGATGCATATGTGTGTATGTATGCATGTATGTATGTGTATGTGTGGGTGAGGGTGTGTGTGTCGGTGTGCCTGCATGATATTTTTTCACAACTTTCTCATATCCATGCACACCCTGTGCCATCATGTTGAACTGTCATTTTCTCTTTAAGAGGGGTGTTCAGAATAAACAAAACTGTAAACTTCAGTTTTGGAGTAGGCAACTTGTACCGTTGCTGTGGAAGGGAGATGGATCGCCTTCATTCCCACTGAAACCAGGTTTCTCTCTAGCCTAGCTTCTTGCTGACCTCCCCTTCCTCCGGGTTCTGGACACTCTTGGAATCCCTGCATGAACTCTGAGCACGCTCAGGGGTTATGTGGTGGATAGAGAGGCAGTGCCACACCCGGGGAACAGTGAGAACTGGGGTCTATGTGTGTAAGGATTTCTGCTCGGGGGTCTGTTTTTGCTTGAAGAAGCCTAGCTTCTGGCAACTACCGGCTGTCCTCCTACCTCCTCTCCCTAGTACTGTATTTACAGCAAGTGTGGTTTTGTCTTCCCCAACACTAGGCAGGCAGGAGCAGGGGTCCAGTTCCTTGTGTTTTTCACATTCCCGTGGGCTAGAATACTGGGAGAGTTGCTTGTTTATTTCTTGGCCACCTAGACTCCTAAAATAAACACACAAAAACTATATTATTTAAATCACTGCTTGGCCAATCACTTAAGTGTATTGCTAGCTAGCTCTTATATCTTTGGTTAACCCATTTCTATTAATCTGTATGTTGCCACACGACGGTGGCTTACCAGCAAGATTCTGGGCTACATGCCATCTCCCTGACTCTCCTCTCTCTCTCTCTCTCTCTCTCTCTCTCTCTCTCTCTCTCTCTCTCTCTCTCTGGAATATATATTCCAGCCTGGCTATATTCTGTGAAGCCATTGGCTGAAAGCAGCTTCTTTACTAACCAGTAAAAGCAGCACATACACAGAAGGTCTTCCCACACCACTAGAATTCTCCAGGGAAGCATCCAACTAACTTGGAGCCAACTTGTTGAGGTTCTGGGGAGCACTGCTGGGAGGTAACTTGAGGGTGTTGTTCCTAAAGACACAGGAGCAGGCCGGTTAGCACTTGTCACCTTCAGCCTTCACAGCAGAGCTGCTCACCGCAGGGTTTGCTACTTGGAGAACACAGTCTTCATTTCTTCACAGGAACAAAGAACTTTCCTTGGCACATTCCGCCATTCTGGCTCCATGGCAGGAGTCAGATTCCAACACCACCTTTAAAGGGAAGTATTTGACATTCTGAGGCTCAATTCTTACTGTTCAGTGGGAAAGTCAAAGACGATGCCTCTGTGCCCAAGCCTAGGCAACATGGTGACCAAGGAAAGAGGGCATACCTAGTCTCCAGCCTGGTCCTGAGCTTCCCATTAGTATGCAGCCCACGCCTTGGGACCCCACTGCCACTAGGTCAGTTCAGAGACTCCCAGAAGGACTTGTCTGGCTCCAGCTTGGTTCACCACAGAACAATATATGCCCTAGCATGCCCCTTCCCAGTGCGCCTGAGTTTCAGAGACTCCCAGAAGGACTTGTCTGCCTCCAGCTTGGTTCACCATGGAACAATATGCCCTAGCATGCCCCTTCCCAGTGCACCTGAGTTTGTGAGCAGCATTGCTCCTCTTCTTCATGGCTGATCTAGGTCGGCCTGACCTGGGAAGCATCCTCAGGGTCCCAAACTTTGAAAGTTGACTGGTTACAGACTGTGTCCTCTGTCATGATGTGCCCCTAGCTCCCTTCCAACCCATCCTTCCAGAAGGCCATTCCATCTCAATCCTAACCAGAGCTAAGGTCCAGGAAGTGAGTCTCAGTCTCCACCAGATGTGAGAGCCTATTTCATCTCCAGGATCTCCAAGACATGTGGCCAACAGCTGCAGGGTGATGCTGACGTACAGCTTGGAGGAAAGCATTAGACAAAGAATCCAAAGACCTGGTTCTGGTGAATTCTCTTTTGTGGATTTGAGCAAATGAATCTACCTGATTTGCAGATCATACATCTGGAGAGACATAACATGCACATCTGTTCACCCGGAAAGGGAACCTACAATAAACTAAGTAAAAATGGCACCAAAGTCCAACTTAGTGAACCAATGATCTTACTGGGATTCCTAACAGGAGCGTGGGTATTGTGGAATATTACTTTAATTGGACAAAGATCTGTTGCATTTGTCTGTGCTGTGGAATATTATTTTAATTGTGTAAAGGTGTGCTCCGTTTGTTTAGGCTGCATTTATTTAAAGGTGTAAGGATGTCTGTTTAATTTACGTACCTGCCTAAGGCACCTGATTGGTCTAATAAAAAGCTGCATGGCCAATAGCTAGACAGAAGAGGGATAGGTGGGGCTGGCAGGCAGGGAGAATGAATAGGAGGAGAAATCGAGGCTCTAGAGAGGAACAAGAGGAGGAGGAGGAGCTTGAGAGAAGGCGGGAGACACCTGGGCCAGGAGCCAAGCAGGCGCCAGGCAGCAGACAGGAGAAGCAGCGAAAGTGAGATGTAAAAAGCCTGAGGCAACAGATAGATAAAGAGAGACAGGTTAATTTTAATTAAAAGAGGTAGCCAGAAAAGAGTCTAAGCAAGGTCAAACCTTCATAACTAAAGAGATCTCCATGTCATGATTTGGAAGCTGAAAGAAAAAGCCTACTACACGTGGGTGAAGACTTCTTACCCCCACCCCAAAACGAGTGAACCCCCAGGAAAGCTGTGACCCAAGGCTCTCCGCGCATCCTGGAAGCAGCTCCGCAGTCTGAGGATCTATCCTCTGCCTCTCGGCTGGTCAGATCCCCGTCCTCAGCAGCTGTCCTTCCTTTTTTAAAGCTGCCAGGGAGATTTTTCTACTTTCCCAACCTCGTGGCCTTTCCCTTCCCTTTCCCACCCTTCTGGAGGGAACATTTTAATTAGGAGGTTGGCACACAGCAGGCCCTATTTCTTTTACTCAAGAGAAGAAATGTTGTCTTTTAAGTTTTATTGTTATACACAGAAATAGACAAGAATCATAGATATTCCTCAAATCAGTTGGGGTCTGTGGAGTTGACCACTGGCTTCACCCCAGCCACTCATCAGGTGACGGCTGTGGCTTCTAAGTCCAGGACTGGACTTGAAGTACAGCTACTTTAAAGATTGAAGCACTCCTGGGGCTGGAGAGAAGGCCCCAGCAGTTAGGAACACTTGATGAACTTCCTACAGGACCTGAGGTTCAGTTCCAGTGTGACAGGACAAGACAAGGCCACTTCCTTCATCTTTCAGAGGCCATTGTAGGTTTGACTAGAATCTGACCTCCTTGATGGGAGAATTCCATAGAAAATTACCCCCTTCTATTCTAAGAACCCAAGGGTCAAGATACCCCGGGTTAATTTATCTTGGTTTCTGGTCAACTGCCTGTTTTTGCAAACCTCCCCCTGCAGACTGCTTATCTTAGCTTCTGTTAAACTATCTGCTTGTATAAAACGTCCCCCCTGTAGCTGCCAAACAGGAGACCAGGATGTGGTTTTTGTCTTTAAAAGTCCCTTGCTCTAAATGCTTGGGGCTCCATTTAGGTCCCGAATATCCGAGTGTAGTCCCAGTCTAGAATCAAAGACTTTCAGTTGGCTATAGACTACATCTGAGTGATCTTCTCTAGTGGGCTCCCCATGATACCAGCACCCACGTGGCGGCTCACTACAGGCTGTAACTCCAGTTCCAGAGGATCTAATGCCCTCCTGTGGCCTCCCTTGGTTACACACACACACACACACACACACACACACTATACATACATGCAAGCAAAACATTCATATACATAAAAATAAACCTTAGAGAAGAATTATCCACTCTTAGTCAAGTATGGGGTCTCAAACCTGTAGTCCCAGCATTTAGGAGGCCAGGGCAAGATGATTTTGAGTGTGAGGCCAGTGGGTTCCAGAGAGCATGCTCCAAAAACAAACAAAGCAAACAAGAGCCATTCTCAGGGGAATGAACATCCACTCGCGACACCTACAATTTCCTCAGTTTCATTCTTTTCACTCATTGAAAAAAACAGTTCTGTTGATGGCCATACTTGACATACTCAGTGCCTTCTGAAAAGAATTTCGTGGGGCTGGAGAGAGATGGCTCAGTGGAAAAGATGCTGACTTCTCTTTCTGAGGACATGGGTTCAGTTCCCATCACCCACACAGCATCTCACAGTCCCAGGGGATCCAACACCCTCTTCTGGTGCCTCCTTGGGCAAAGGGGTTACTTAGGCACACTCGGTACAGAGTCATACAGACAGGGAAAAGACCCAGGTACATAAAATAAAACAACAACCAAAGGCCAGGTTTGGACTTCACTTTGAAGTCATTCTGACTCCCCTGCAGTATCAGAAACACTGTAATTTATTATAATTTGACCGACACTCTGAGTGAATTCTCCAATTCCCCATTTTGCTTGCCTTTGGCATATCATTTAAAAACAAAACAGTTAAAAAACAAAACAAAAAAAACCACATTCTTATGAAGAAATCTCTCTCTCTCTCTCTCTCTCTCTCTCTCTCTCTCTCTCTCTCTCTCTCTCTCTCTCTCTCCAGGGTTTCACTGTAGTTTTAGAGCCTGTCCTTGTAGACCGGGCTGGCCTCCAACTCAGAGATCTGCCTGCCTCTGCCTCTGCCGGGATTAAAGGCGTGCGCCACCACCGCCCAGCTGAAGGAGTCACTCTTTAGCGCAGGAAAGTGCCCTCAGAGGATGACTGTGAGGCCAGTTTAAGGAAGTTAGGCGTTGTGGGGCTTGGGAAGTCCTAGGTAAGTGGCAGCCCTTACCATGCGGCAGGTCATCAATCCATCCAAACATTTGTTGTTTGAGACGGGGTCTCACCACAAAGTTCTGGCTGGCCTGGGAAACATTTTTGTTTTCTGAGACAAGAGCCCACCTCCAATATGAGAACTCCTGCCTCAGCCTCTGTGTGCTGGGATTACAGCCAGATACACATCACCCATGATCCTTTCCCCTTCCCCTCCCCCTAGCCAACAACCTCAAACTTGCTGTGTAGTTCACAATGACCTTGAATTCCTGATTTCACCTCCCTAGTGCTGTAATTACAAACTTGGGCTACTCAGTTCGAGGGGAAGGAAGCTAACTCGGGTTCTCTCAGAGCTCTGAAGCTCCAGTGGAGGGGAGGTCGGTAACCCAGGCTGTCCACAGCATTAAGTCCACTTTCCTGCCCTGAGATCCGTGGAGCCCACAGGGCACACGAGTGAATCCTGAGAAATCTATACCACAAGGAGGAAGTTGAGAAGTGAAGGGGTTTGCAGGAGCTTCTAAAAAGTCTAAAACCACTAAACTGAACCCTTCTCATAAACGCCCGGGTAAAGTTGAGAATTAGAATTAGATACGGGTTTTGTTTTAAATTGATTCCCTTAGCACCTCTGGGAAAAGTTTGTTTAATAAAAAAATTCTAGAACATATCCATGACTGTCATCACTGTCCATCCACAGGACACAACAGAGAAAATAAAAAATGCAAGACAACTAGATATACTCAGTTAAAAAAACTAATAATAAAGCAGTAATCCATCCCAGTGTAGGCCTCAAGGCCCAGAGATCAGACAAACCAGGACCAGCGAGCCCGGCAGGCTTCTCTTGCAGAGGACCTGAGGGGACACTGACCCCGCCCTTCCAGCTTCTAACTTTTTAAAAACCGCATAAGAAAAAAAAAGGTGGGGGTCTGAAGAAAGAGGCCTCTTTCCAAAGAGAAGGAACCGTGGGAAAGTCACGAAGAACGTCAGAGCAAGGAGGCCCTGAGGAGGGCGGGGCGGAGCACGAAGTGGCAGGTGGGAGACCTCCACAAGTTCAGCCTGGGAAGCAGCCCCGCCCTGGCTGAGAGGGGATCAGTGCTAAAGTCGGTGCCACACCCTTTCATCTCAGAGGCTAAGTCCGGCCTTCATGTCAGACGCAGCATGCCTCTCAGGTCGCTTCCTGGCGAGTTCTAGAGTCCTTGCGAAGTGGAAGCGAGGTTTCCCTTGTGACCAGATCTTCAGTTCTTGCTAGACAGCTCGGCAGGGCAGCCTAGTCATCCTCACCACCACCATACATGTCAGCCAGTTTCTTGAATCGACTTCCCCATTCAGTAAGGTAGTTGTAGTCCTGGTCCTGGTCGGAGGCCGAGGAGGTGAGGGAGCTCAGGGAGCCGGCATCAGAGCCACTGCCCTCGTAGTCAAACACGAGCAGGGAGTCGTAGGGTGGGGCGGTAGGGTCTGTGTTAGCAGCCTTCAGGTTCTAGGGAAACAGATCAGCAGTTAGGAATGGTAAGATGGCAACCCTGGCATAGCGGCGCAGGGCAACCCAAGCCGGTGGGCAAACACCGTGGCTCTGACGTCCGGCAGATCAAGCCAGAAGACTATACACAGCAGTTTTGAGACTGGGCAAACCTCTCAGCTACTCTGTGTCTGCTTCCTAACATAGTGATGCCTGTGGCCTTGGAGGAATTGAGTACACACACAACTCTTGGTAGGCTACTAGCTGACACGTAGTTGGGCATCGTCTTTATATTTACAAATGTGGGGATTAAGACAGAATTTGCAAACTATCTGGAAACCGTCTAGAAACTGTCCTCCTCTAACGAGAAGCTCAAAGCATCTTCTCTGAAACAGCTGCCCCGAGCAATGTTTCCATGTGTGAACACCCGTGTGGCTGATGAGCTTTCCAGGTGTGAACACCCGTGTGGCTGATGAGCTTTCCAGGTGTGAACACCCGTGTGGCTGATGAGCTTTCCAGGTGTGAACACCCGTATGTCTGATGAGCTTTCCAGGTGTGAACACCCGTGTGGTTGATGAGCTTTCCAGGTGTGAACACCCGTGTGTCTGATGAGCTTTCCAGGTGTGAGCACCCATGTGTCTGATGAGCTTTCCAGGTGTGAACACCCGTGTGTCTGATGAGCTTTCCAGGTGTGAACACCCGTGTGTCTGATGAGCTTTCCAGGTGTGAACACCTGTGTGTCTGATGAGTTTCCAGATGTGAGCACCCATGTGTCTGATGCAGTATTCTTCTAAATAAAACTCAAGAGAGGTTTGCTGCCAGCCAGTGGTGGCACACACCTTTAATCCCAACACTTGGAGGCAGAGGATCTCTATGAGCTGGAGGCCAACCTGCTCTACAGAGCAAGTTCCAGAACAGCTAGGGCTGTTACATAAAGAAATGCTGTTTCTAAAACCCCAAAAGAGGCTTGTTGCTGGACTACTTCCAACAGGCAAGAGGGGCGAGCAGGTTTGTTTCCATCTCTGCAGAAGACAGAACAGAGTAACAGAGTGGAAATTGGGGCTGAAGACCGTGTGTGTGTGTGTGTGTGTGTGTGTGTGTGTACAGATCAGAAGACAACTTTAGGGAGTCTATAGTAGGCTCACATAGACCTCCCACCTTCCTAACTTATGATTCTACAAATAGCTTATTTGGAGAGTTAAAGCTAGATTTGGGTCACATCCAGATCAATGGAGGCCCAGTCCTGGGAGTGTGTGTGGGGTGTCAGAGGCTCCAGCGGTCTTGAAAGTTCCCTGGGGGATTCCAGTGCCAGGCAAGTTTGGGGGCCTCTGTCAGTATCAATCTATCCAGTCCTTGAAGTAATCCACAATAGCTTCCACAATTTTCTCTCCATTAGAATCTCATTTATTGCCAGGTGGTGGTGGCACACGCCTTAAATTCCAGCATTTGGGAGACAGAGGCAAAGGGATCTCTGAGTTCAAGGCCAGCTGGTCTCCAGAGCTAGCTCCAGGATAGCCAGGGACGTTACACAGAGAAACCCTGTCTGCAAACAAAACAAGACAAAGCAAACAAACAAAAATCTTATTTATATATTTTGAGGCAGGGTTTCACTTTTAAGCACAAACTGGCTGGGAACTCATAGCAGTCCTCCTGCCTCAGCCTCCCAAGTGATGGGATTATACGTATGGGCCATGTCTCGCTTCATATTTTAATCTCTAGAATTCAAACCTGTTGGGTGTGCTGGTGCACACTGTTAATCTCGGAACATTGGAGGCAGGAACAGGCAGCGGACTTGTTGAGTTTGAGGCCAACCTGGTCTACATAGGTTCTAGGTCAGACAAGGCTATAGAGAATGACCTTGTCTTAAAAGACAAAGAAACTCCCAGGGCAGCCAATGTTACACACAGAAACCCTGGCGGGGCTGGGGGACAAGAGAAAAGAAAATAAAGAGACACAAAAATCAAACCAAAACAAAACAGAAAAAGGAATAAAAAAAAGGAACCATCGAGATGGCTCAGCAGGTGAAGTCATTCGCTGCCCCAAGCTGGACCCCACACCCATGTGGTGGAAGGCAAGAACCAACTCCCAGAAGTTGTCTCTGTCTGGGGGCTACAGGGATGAGGGATGAGGGATGGCCAAGATCACCTGCTGCCTGAGTTTGCTTTTTTTTTTTTTTGAGACAAGGTTTCTCTGTTGCCTTGGAGCCTGTTCTGGAACTAGCTCTTGTAGACCAGGATGGCCTCGAACTCATAGAGATCTGCCTACCTCTGCCTCCCGAGTGCTGGGATTAAAGGCAACTGCCCGGCTTTGTTTGCTTTTTTTAAACACAAGGTTTCTCTGTGTAGCTCTGGCTGTCCTGGAACTCACTCTGTCGTGTAGACTAGGCTGTCCTTGAACTCAGATCTACCTGCCTCTGTCTCTGCCTCCTCCACCACCATGTCTGGCTCACTTTCTGCTCTTTTTGAGGACTTAAGTTCAATGCTCAGCACTCACAACTGCCCATATGTAACTCCAGTTTGAGGAATTCTGATACCCTTTTCTGACTCCATAAACACATATGTGTGCTGCACATGCATACACTTAGGCAGGCAGGCAGGCAGACACACACACACACACACACACACACACACACACACACACACAAATCTAAAAAAATAAAATAAAATGTGTTCTGCCTGCATGTATGCCTGTAAGCCGGAAGAGGGCACCAGATCTCATTACAGATAGTTGTGAGCCACCATGTGGTTGCATTGAGCTCAGTTTCTCTGGAAGGGCAGCCAGTGCTCTTAACCTCTGAGCCACTCTACAGCTCCTCTAAAAAAACTTTTTAAGCAGGCTGGAGTGATGGGTCAGAGGTTAAGAGCACACACTGCTATTGCTCTTCCAGAGGAGCCAAGCTCAGGGTCAGCACCCATTATCAGTGGATTACAACTGGCGGCCACTGCAACTCCTCATGCACATTTCCCGACCTACACAGATAAGCATAATTACTTTTTAAAAATTATTGTTTATTATTATTATTACTTTTTAAAAAAAGATAGATTTTTGTTATGTGCTTTTGACTGTCCTGGAACTCACTCTGTAGACCATGCTGGTCTTAAACTCAGACATCTACCTGCCTTTGCCTCCTAAGTGCTGGGATTAAAGGTGTGCACTATACAGCTTTTAGAAATTATTTTTGTTTTTAAAACACTTATTTATTTTATGTGCATTGGTGTTGCCTGCATGTACGTCTGTATACCATGAGCATACGGAGCCTGCAAAGGTCATAAGAGGGCATTAGATCCCCACTAGAATTGGAGTTACAGAGAGTTGTCAGCCCCCGTGTGAGTGCTGGGACTCACACCCCAGTCCTCTAGAAGAGCAGCCAGTGCTCTTCACTGCTAAACCCTCCCCAGCTCCACATACACAATCTTAAATTAAATAAAAACTTAAAAAGTTGTCCTCTGATCCTCATATATGCTCCATGGAAGACAGTGTATAAACACATAAATATATAAATAAAGTGTAAAAATGCAAAATAAAATTAGAAAACCAAGAGGCCAGGAATAGTATCACACTGCCTTTATTTGCAGCACTTGGAGAGCAGAGGCAGGAAACTCTCTGTGAGTTGGAGGCCAGCCTGGTCAACAGAAAGAATTCTAGGACAGCCAGTGCTAAATAGCAAAGCAGTCAAAAAACAAATAGAGGATGGAGCAATGGCTCAGCAGCCAAGAACACTGGCTGCTCTTCTGGAGGAAAGGGTTTCAATCCCCAGCACCCACATGGGGGCTCAGCTCAGAAGCCTCTGCAACTCCAGGCCCAGAGGACCCAATACCTTCTTCTGACCTCTGGGGACACTATACAATGTGGTTAACAGCCGTGAATGTAGGCAGAACACCCATGCATGCAAAATAATAAAACAAAATAGTTTAAAAATAAGCAACAAAAACCAAAACACACACACACACACATACACACACACACACACACACACACACACACAGAGAGAGAGAGAGAGAGAGAGAGAGAGAGCCTTATACACTAAAATGACAACTCAAACCTAAGTAGTCTGGCTCCAAAATACTTTCCTAATCACAGTGTTTGAATAAACGGTAAAACTATTCCTATAAATTTGGAGTCTATGGAGGAGGGTAGAAAAGCCACAGATACTCGAGTATCCAGAGCTCACATAGCTTGTGGGTAGAGCAGGATTTGAACTCAGAGTCAACAGAGAAAAGTCCTTGTTTGTTCTCCCACACGATTTGCACGTGTCTCAGGGGTAGCGTGGGTTAGTCTGCCAGGTCTTACCTCGATGATGAAGTTGCCGATCTCATCTGGGTTGGCTGGCCGGGGACGGTACATGGGTGTGGGGATGAAGGTTGGGGCCACATCGTTGCGGAGAACCACTTCAGGCCTGGCCTCCAGCCCCCGGTGGAGCTGGGTGATGTCATAGTCCTTCATGAAAACAAATGGGGGCATCGGGTTGAGAATGTGCCCCATTTCCCACCAGCTACATCTCACCCCTCTGATGCTCGGGAAGAGGCCAGAGATCCCAGAATCCCTCATTTCTACTGCCCTCCCCCTTCTTCCAAATTAAGGGCAGACTTGGGAGCCACTTAGCTGGGGCAAAGAGAATATAGCACTAGATACCCTCCCAGGAGAGGGAGTTGGTGGCCAATTCTGCATGAAGACTCTGCCAGGGCTAGTGAACAGAGCTAACAGAGGCTGTTGGGTAGCCCAACCATTCCATCATGGGCCTTGGGAACACCCATATCTGCCTCCTAACCACTCCAGTGACCCACCTGGTCCTCTTCGCCACCACCTTCTTCACCATAATAGAAGACATTGTCACGGGTGTCGTCCTCTGGGAGCAGAAGGGGCTCTTTGACCTTTCTCTTCCTTCTCACCAACAAGAGAAGCGCCAGGAGGAGGGCTGGAAGAGTGGGGAAATGTGAGTGCTCCCCCAGCCACGAGGCCAGCCAGGACTGCAGGCCCTCGGAGCACAGTGCATTTATTTATTTATGGGTTTTTCAGAGAGGAACTCACGTAGCCGGGATTCGTCTCACTGTCTAGCTGAGACTAGTCTTGGTTGTCAACGTGACTACATCTGGAATTAACTAAAATGAGGGATGAGCACGCCTGTGAGGGATTATGTCTTAATTAAAGCATTTGAAGTGGGAAGACCTCTTTTAATCCAGACCTTTTGAGCTGGGGAGAGCCACACCTTCGGCTGGAAGCCTATGTAAGGACATGGAAGAAGGAAGCTTTTGCTCACTGTCTGCTTGCTCTCATTCTTGCTGGCAAGTCCATACCATCACTGGCATTAGAGCCCACTTCTTCAGGATTCCAGCATCCTGAAGATCAGCTGAGGCGTCCAGCCTTGTGGGCTGTACAACACTAGATCCTTTTTTTATTTATCATATTTTATTTATTTTTCTATTGGATTCTTGAACCTTCCATTAGTAGACAGCAGTGTTGGACCACAGCCTGTAAACCATTCTAATAAATTATATATATATACATATATATATATGTGTGTGTGTGTGTGTGTGTGTGTGTGTATTCATTCTCTAAGTTCTGTTCCCCTAGAGATCCTTGACACTCCTCCATGACCTCTCCAATGCTGGGATCACAGGATTGCACTACCATATTCAGTTCCACTTAGGTTTAAGAGCCCTTCCGTCTCTGTCCTATCGGTCCTCACTTAATGTCACCTCCTTCTGGAAGCAGCATGACTTCAATCCTCCAACTGTAGTCCTACAGCATTTACCAAATCAGACTTTCTACTCTGGTGGTATTGAGGGGGAGCCTCCGGTTGTCGCCGCCTTCCACCAGACTTAGTCTTTTGATATCCGCTAAGTTAGCCATGGCAGTAAAGGTAAAATGCTGTGATGATGATACACTGTAGTAACTGATCTCGTGGCAAAGGCTACACTGGAACTTTAAAGGAAGGACTGGCTCCCAGTGACACAGTTGGAAAGACTGGTAAGGCGTTTGCTTGGGGAGAACTGGCAGCTAAGGCCAGGCTGATCTCCCCAGCTGTCATGGGGTACCCTCTAACCTCTGCTGTGGCAAGCTCGGTTTGGAATTGATCATTACTATTATTATTATTATTATTATTATTAACGACTGGCGGAAGTACTGTAGCCAGACAAAACAGACCCCACTTTCGTTGCAAGGTCACGGCTTCTCAGGATGCACACCCAGAAAGGACCAGATGTGATTTCTTTTCTTCCTCCCCTAAAGCGGATTCCCTACCCAAGCCCAAGGCTTATGTGTGTTCACCTACTCACTTCTCCATTTGGCCTGGCCAGGCATATCTTTGCAAAAGGAAACTGTACTTCCTTATTCTCCCCTAACTCCCCACCACAACTCACACTAATTTCCCTTTTATTTATTTATTTTTTTAGATAGAATTTTATAGCCTACACTAGCCTTGAACTTATGTAGCCAAAGATGACTTGAACTTCTTATTCTCCTGCCTCTGCTTCCCCAGTGCTGCAACTGCGGGTCCTTGGCACCGTGCACAGGTTTTTTTTAAAGATTTTTATTTATTTATTTATTTATTTATTTATTTATTTATTATGTATATGTCTACATATATGCTTACACACCAGAAGAAAGCACCGGATCTCATTACAGATGGTTGTGAGCCACCATGTGGTTTCTGGGAATTGAACCTGGGTCCTCTGGAAGAACAGCCAGCCATCTTCCCAGCTCTCCAGTTTTTTTTTTAATTAATTCATTTTTATTTTATGGGCCTTGGTGTTTTGCCTACATGTATGTCTGTATGAAGGTGTCAGATCCTCTATAACTGGGGTTATAGATAGTTGTGAGCTGCCATGTGGGTGCTGGGGATTGAACCAAGGTCCTGGGGAAGAGCAGCGGTGCTCTTAACCACTGAGCCATCTCTCCAGCCCCACCCATGCCCAGTCTTTTTTAGTTTTTCGAGACAGTTTCCCTGTAGCTTTGGAGCCTGCCCTGGAACTAGCTCTTGTAGACCAGGCCGGTCTCGAACTCACAAAGATCCGCCTGCCTCTGCCTCCCGAGTGCTGGGATTAAAGGCGTGCGCCACCACCACCCGGCCCACGCCCAGTTTTCTATGTGGTTCTGGGGATACAGTCAAACGGTGTATGTCTGTTAGGCAAGCATTGTCTTCTTAAAATCCATTACACAGACTGGTACTCAATAAAGGAAACTTTGTTCAGCTACGACAACGAGCTATCTTCTGCATTTCTAGGTGACTGTCTACAATCAAATATCAATACTCATAAATTTTTGTGATGTCCGCCAGAGTTTACACTTTGTCAAGGTCCAGTTCTCTTAAAGCAGGGAGTCCTGGCTAATTTCAACTTAGTCTGAGAACCTGAACGATGTGGGGGTGGACTGTCTTATGAAGTCTTGCTTGTCCTTACCCCTTTCTGAGATGTGACCAGCACTGGCATGACAGTTAGTTTACATGGTCAATGCAACACAATCTAGAATGCTCTAGGAAGAGAAACTCATGAAGAACTGTCTAGATCAAGTTTGCCTGTGGGCAGGGCCGTGGGGGATGACGTCGAGGTAGAGAGTGCTGTGGGTGGCGCCATGTCTTAGGCAGGGGATCCTGAGCTGTACGTGAGTGAAGAGAATGAACGTTAAGTCTGCATGTATGCAGTCTCTCTGTTCCTCTATTTTATGTGTGTGGGTGCTTGCATGTCTGTATCCTGTACATGTCTGTATCATGTATGTCTGGTGCCCACAGAGGCCAGAAGAGGGCGCTGGTTCCCTTGGAACTCGGGTTCAGATGGTTAGGAGCCACCATGTGGGTCCTCTGGAAGAGCAGCCAATGCTCTTAATTGCTGAGCCATCTCTCCAGCCCTTTTCATCCCCCTTTTGAGACAGTCTCACTAGGAAGATCTGGCTGGCCAAGAATTTATGTAGATATACTAGGTCACTCTCTTGCCTCAAGGACCCGGCTCTTCTCGGCAGCCTGTTGTTGAGGGGTCCATTGTAAGGGCTGAGCGAAACAGTGTGTGAAGCCAGTGCACTGCATTAGGGGGGAGATAACACAGCGAAGATTTATGAGATATTTTCAGAAGTTTCCTGGCTGCTCCCAGAAAAGGCAGGGGGAAACTGGAAGCTTCCTTCTAGCCCATAGCAGTCTCGGGGCAGCAGTGTCAAGCCCAGGACTCTTTAGGACAGCTGGGCAGGTGGTGGTACATGTAGTTTCTTCTCCCTGTAACATGTGATGAGAGCAGATAGGGAGGGAGTGTGCACAGGAATCCCCCACCCTGTCTGTTTCTTTGGGCTGCACAGGTAGCGACCGGGTAGTTTATAGCCTCTGAATCAGGGTCTCTGGGTGACTGAGTCTTCGGTGGGAGGGGCGGGCACATCTTCTGGGTGGGATGCCATGCCTGCCCATCCTACATGCCAGCTCTCTGCTCAGCGACTGTAGGGTTAGTTGTCTGGTCATCAGAGAGTGGAGGTGAAGGATACTGAGCTGAGTGTGATGGCAAACCCAGGAGGCTGGGTTAGGAGGATAGCTCAGGGCTAGCCTGGGTTACATGATGTGTTCCAGGTCAGCCTAGCCAGGGCAGCAGCACCCTGTTACAGGAAAAAAACACGTGAAAGAGGCTGGATTTTGCCTGTGAGAGTCAAGTTCAAAACCTCCCTGGAAACTTAGTGGGCTTAGAGGGCCGATAGAAATGGCAGATGGTGGCGGTCTGCTCTTAATAAACCCGCTTTGGAGAAAACCCTCCTGAGACTGGACTGGTATAAGACTCGTCTATGGACACCTAGCCAGGTGGTGAGAGCCCCATGACACGACACTGGAAGGAAGGGAGACGTTAGAAAGTCAGGTGACCTGGGACCTCTCTGGGAGAGGCGAGACTTGATCAGAGATTTGGGCAAAGGTGCTTCAGTCAGGTGCGAAGACCAGAAAGTCATTTTCAACTTGGTTAAAAGAAAGAGAGGATTCTTCTTGTTGTTATTGGTAACTTGCCCCTGGGAGATACAGTTTACTGTCCTGAGCTCTCTGGCTATGATCAGTGCACTGTATCTTTGTATGCGTTTCTCAGCTTTGCATCCCTCTGGGTTGCATGGTTTATTGAGCATGCTCCTTAGACAGCTGGCAGTTCCAGCTTCAAGGTCCTTGCATCCTGCATCTCAAAGTGTGGGAATTTAGCCTGTGAAGTAGCTGAGTTGTGAATGAAGAGGCAATCGCCATGGAAGAAAGGTTCCAATTGTCTTTCCTACAGTTCTTGGGATGGCAATGAGACATGCTACACTGTGCAGGATCCTTGGGGAAGCCCTGTGTTGGTCTCAGGCAGGAGGAACAACAGGAGAGTGTAGGCCAGAGCTTTCCTTAGGGTCTCCAGGGGAAAGCAAGACATGTAACGAGAGGATGGATAAGTATCTGAAGCTGAGAATTTTCTACTTTGGATCATTTTGGTGACTTTGGGTTGGGGGCTCGCCTAGTATTTGGGGAGAAAATTGGTGGAAGGTGAAAGTTTGATGAAGGAGACACTCAGACCTGGCTGACTTGTATGTGGTAGAAATGGACAAATTCTCTCTGGTTTCTAGAGGTTTACTAGTCCTGGGGGAGCATGTCTGAGTCTCATCTCATAGCATAGATACACAGCCCCAGCATCAATCAGAATATATGCTGGGGACATAGCTCATATGTCCCCGGCACCACAAACAAAACAATAAAGCAAAATCAATGATAACCTTAGAAAATCCACCACAAGAAAGAAACAAACAAAAACAGACAACTCCCGCCCTACACTGAAAACCGGAACAGAAAACGAAAGTCAAGAAAAAAAAATATCCAATGTGATTGGCCTGCTGAATGGAAGCCAAACAGGTGAATAAGGAATCTCTAAAGACAGAGGACACCCTGTGAATGACTCTTCCTTGAGTGCTCTGGTAGGGCAGAAACCTCTAGTTGGTGTCCTGAGACATGTGCTCTCCCGGGCAAGCTGAGCATCCCCCAGGAGATGCAGGAGCAAGTAACCATAGCAACCATAAGATGGGCAGAATGGTGCTCTGCTCCGTGTGGAGTCAGAAAGAAAGTTCCTCCTTGGGACAGAACATAAGGTACCTTGGAGCCGGGGTAGAGGAGGCAGCCCTCACCCAGAATTGCTTCTGATTCTTGTCCCCCGTTTTTTGCTTCCCAGGCTTAATTTTCCTGATAGTGTTGGTGACTGACTCATTCCTAGGTGTGGAAGTGTCAGCTTGGGTTCTGTGAAAGTCCATCTGCAGCCTGCTCTTGTTGCCTTCCCTTTGCTGATCATAGACTGATGGGGTCAAATGCACATGGGAGGGGAGCAAGGGAGTGCACTGTCTGTCTCTGTACCCCACCTTTCCTCCTTGTCTACTGCTGCTGGGTGTCCTGTCTTCTGTGTATGAAGCCCCAGATGGGAAGAGCCATAGCCAATGGGCTGCTTATAGGGTAAGCACAGGTGCTATCTGAGAGTGGTATTTAGTTGATTTTGATGGGCATTGTGGCTCCCCCAGGAGGGACCTCTGCTTGATCAAGTTTCTGGATATGAGCTGTGTCCTCTCTGCCTGACCCCAAGACTCTGTGGTGGTTTGAATAAAAATGGCCCCCATAAGCTCATTTATCTGAATGCTTAGTTACTAGGGTGTGGAGCCATTTGAAAGGATTAGAAAAATTGGGAGGTGTGGTCTTATTGGGACAGGTGTGGCTTTGTTAAAGGAGGTGTGTGACTGGGGCCCTGAATCTTTCTCTTTCTGCAGCCTGTGGATCTGGATGTAAAACTCCCAGCTACTTCTCCAGCACCATGTCTGTCTATGTGCCACCACGATTCCTGCCATGATGACAATGGACTAAGCCTTTGAAATTGTAAGCAACTCCCCTCTATGAATGGCCTTGGTCATGGTGTCTCTGCACAATAATAGAACACTAGCTAAGACGGGCTCCTCTTCCTTGCAGGACACCACAAAACTGACAGAAATAACATCTACAAAGAACCTTGAGATGGCCCCCTCCCTTGACTTGTACTTGACCCAGAAGAAACCCCTTGTTACCCTGAGCTGAGGTAGGATGTTCTGCCTTCTGCTGCCCTGTCTCCACACTTGGAGGTAGAAGGCGGTCCAGCCTGCTTGTCTCAGTTTGACCAGGGCAGAGATAGCCCTGAGCCTGTGTATAAGTATGCATACACTGTTGCAGGCATATACCTAGCCTATAAAACAACCCAGGGCTGTGCCTGGCTTCCGGGGGATTTCCTTTGTGCTAATGGTTTAGCTCCCAGTGGCAGGGGAGTTGACACCACTGGGAGGAGCTCTCCATCAAAGATAGACAGAAATTGTTGGATTACCTGCTAGCACCCTTGCCTACAGGTAGGATAAGATGCTTTGTATGATGCCCATGGGACCTCCCATCTGAGATGGTGTCCTGCGGTTCCTTTGGAATGTATTCAGGACCTTAAACCCTATGCCGTGAGAGGTTTAGCTCAGAACTTGAAAGACCCCAAGTTCCAGTTTGTAACTGATACATAGACCTAGCAATTCCATTTCCAGGCACGTAGCAAACGGCAGCATGGCATAGACAGACACATGTACCAGAGTGTCTGTAAAGCAGCGTTGTTCCTAATATGGCAAAACCAGAAAGGCACCAACGTCTACAAAGAGTAAAAGAGATGATTAAAGTGTTGTTATACAGTGGGTTACTACACAGCAGTGAAAATAAACATATTTCATATGCCATGTGACAATATGGATGTGGCTCACAGGCATGAAGTTGTGCCAAAAAAGACATACAAAGGAACACGTGCTGTGTGGCTCAATTGGCATTATGTTCAAAACCAAGTAGAGTTATCCAGTGACACAGAAGCCAAGCTAGTACTTAATCTTGCCGGGGAGGGAGTGATGGAGAAATACCATGAGGAAGCTTCTAGAAAGCTGGTCATGTTCCATTTCTTGGTCTGGATGATGGCTGGGTGTGTTCACACCATGAGAATTAATGCATCTGTACAACTTGGAATTTGCGTATCTTATTATATACAACAGGCTTCAGTTCCTTTATAAATATGTCAACACCATCCCAGTATAAACCTGCTGGGGGCAATGGGGAGAGGGAAGATATCATGTTCTGAGGGGTATATTAGCAAGCATGTGCTGGTGGGAGCCGGAGAGGAACCCGAGGATAGGATTTCTAGAGTGTCTGGTCAGGGGAAGCACAATTTATGACTGAGCGAGCGAGCAACGGGCACTCTCCTGGAACAGAGGGACTTTGGTAAGGGCCTCGACAGTGACTGCTCTTAAAATCTTAAAGAGAGCTAGGGTCTGCACGAAGATGGAGCAGTGCTATTGCAACAGATGGCAGAAGAAAGAAACTGTAGATGAAAGTGGACAAGCAATCATGAAGTCAGGAGAGTCGTCCGAGGATGATGGTTTTAGTGAGAAATGCAAGCGTGGCTCTTCCCTGATGATACTGGGAACACACGGGGGAAGCGCACCAAGCATTCTAATGCTTTCAGGGCTTTCTTTGCCTTGTGTTTGAGGCTGACAGAAAGAAAAGTGTCAGTGGAACGGGGCTCATTAGCACATCCTGGAATAAATCAGAAGCTGTACTGATTGCCGCGGCTGGCAAAACCATGTGGCTTGATCTGAAGGGAGTCCCTAAGGCGAGTCAGGGATCCTGGGGTCCCTGAGGCAACTTTAGTCAGGCGGATAATAAGAGAGGAACAGCTCTGAACTTCTGGCCTCAGACAAGATACAGCAGTAAGCTTTAGATTTTCTCTTGGCTGGTATCTGTTGACTTCTGAGACACCAGAGTAAAAGCATCAATGGGTGAAAGATGCCTGAGAAATAGAAATCTGACGTAGGGAGCCATGTGTTTGCCCCAGCTTCTGGCCACTGTACCGGAAGAGGAAACTCAGATTGATGTTCGAATGGAGAAAGCAGGGCTGAGAGTTGGGGGTCTAAGCTAGCTGGTTAGTAGGATGGTGTCCTGGAGGGGAGGGAGATGCAGAAAGGAAACTCTGGAGCTATCCTGAGGACTTCTTCAAGGGCATGTATGTTCCAGTATGTGAGGGCCCAGCCTCCTACTGTGGGAGAGCCATCTGAAAGGTCTGTAGAGAACAGAAGGACTTCCGGACAGCAGCACTCTACCTGGGAAGAGCGTTAGACCCTATCACACAGTAGAAAACCCTGGGATACCTGGTCTCCAGAGAGAGGATGGAGAAGACTCTGGAGCCAGGATGCGATGGGATTGAAGAGATTACCTGAGGATGAGTGGGGCTTCGCTCCTGCCTAGCAAATCCCAAAAGCATCAGCCCCAGAGAAGCAAACTGCACCCCGCAACTTAACTGCATAGCGAAGCTGATATTTCTGCTGGGCTGGGGAGGGAGCGTAGGGGGCGAGTGCTTGCACAGCATACACCAAGCCCTCTGCTCAATCGCAGGAGCCCCCCCAACTCCCCAGATCTGTGTGACATAAAAACCATGAGAACAATTCTCACCATAGGGAAAGGAACCTGTCAAATGAAGCCGACCTGAACAAAGAAGTTAGTGTTGGTAGGCAAGGTCATTAACTTGTCATTATATCTATAGTCTTCGCATTTAAGTGTTTAGCAACTGTAAGGCAAACACGAAGAGGGACCAACTTGGACTTCTGTGTCTCACAGAGTGTGAGATGAAAATGCAGTATGTGGGAAGAATGGTAGGCTGTGTATTGCAGAAAGAAAGCCCGGCTAGTCCTCAACCAGAGGCTTATTTTCTACGTCAGTTACCTGTGGCTAACTGTGGCATAAAGGCATAAATGAAAAACTTGCAGAGATGAACCCTTCTTAATTGGATTAAAGGATACTGTTACTGTTTTCCAATTTCATTTTTAGAAATGAGCTGTCCGTCTCTCCTGCGACGGTTTTGCAAGTCGGGCTCCGTACAGGTATGCATTAAAACCACAGCATACTCCACTATGCAGAGGATCCTCAGGGGTCCTAGCATGTGGACCCCGTGGGTGAAGGAGAGATCCCAGAGAGACCCTGAGGACACAATGATAGAAGCCATCTAAATTGAACCACGTCGGAAAGAACAGGGACAAATACAGCACCAGGAATCTGAGGGACATCAGGCGACCAAGGACATGCGCTCCCATAGGAGAGAAGACATAGAAAGGGATTTAAGCATTCTTTGGAAGAAATAAGGAATAAGATGTTTTTCAAATTTGATAAGCTCAGAGGCCCACGATGCTCAACCAAATTTAGCAAAGTCCAAGAACCAGGAAGACATCCACGCCAAGGATGCCTGCTGGCCACGCTTGATTAGTAAGATGAAAATTTGAAGCTAGAGGAGGAAAAGTAAAGGAGGGAAAACTAGATGAAATTTTTGTATAGATAAGGACAATGGAAGATTTCTTCTTAGAAACAATGTGAGAGGGGAGATGGGGGGCATTTTAAGAAATCAAAATGGGATTGGGGCTGTGAGCTTCGAAACATTCTTGAAACTTATCTGAAGTCTTGGGCAGAGGCCATGGGCAGCGCCCTGTAAGAAGCAGGCTACAAAAAGGAGGATGGAGTAGAGACCCAAGGGGACATACGGAACAGCAAACACCCTGAACACGTCTCAGAGACTTCCCTGCCAGGAAATCCCACCACAGCAGGGGACTGAGCACCAGAGTGGATGGGATGACTCTTTACCCTTTACCCCTGACCACCAAGTAGAGGGGGTCACAGTTGCCTGGGCGCGATGTCATGACTGTGGAGATGAAGGCTGGTACAGGTTCTGTCTCAGGAACTACTACTACAGAAGGGCACTTCAGTTACTGCTGCCCCTGGAGGCCTGGCTGGCTAGCACTGAACTCCGTGAGGGCACTATTCTTCTGGAAATCAATGTACCACTGGTGGACAGTTGTCTGTAGCAGGTCCCTTCTGGAAAGACCAGTGGTTCCCTTATAGGAGTAGATTCCCATTAGAAAGTGAGTCTGCTGTTTCTGGGTGCATCAGACTCTGGATGCCCAGGGACAGTGGGCAAGGGGAGCACTGTGGTGGCAGAGCTAGCTGATCACAGCTCAGAAAGGGCTCAGGCTACTGTTACACGGTGGGGGTGCAGGGACACATGGGTGGGAGCGGGTAATGTATCTTCCTGCCACTCCCTTGCCCGACTGTATCTGAGAGGATAACCAGAGAAGCCCAAATATGCATGGTTGTCAGTGGCCCTGACTCTTCAGTAGTAAAGGGTTTGCTTGTGGCACCAAACAAGCCCCACACATTGACAAGCTGGGGGTGCACATGAACAAAAGGAAAGGGGAGATCCTTGGGAGGTGACTTGATGGTTAAGGTGCTTTTTGCACAAACACAAGGACCTAAGTGTGTATCTCAGACCCATGTAAGTTCCACGTGGAAACATGGGATTCCTAGAGCAAGCTGGCTATTGAGACTGGTTCCATCCGTGAGCTCCAAGTTTCTGGCTTTGAAAGAATAAATAATTCCTGCTAGGATGGAGAACACTTTTTATCTCCCATGAAACCTAAAGTTTAGATCTGGAAAAGATGCTGAGGCACTGCTTTCTGTGTGTACGGGAGCCGGCAGCCCTTGCAGAGCCACGGTGCTCCTCCATGTTCATTTTGTGGCCTGTATCAAGTGATAAGTGACCCTTGGGTCAGGCCTGGCACGCCCCAGGAGTTCCTACAGGTAACTGCTGCCCCTGTCCCTGTGTATGACCACCATGGACTGCCCAGCTTGCTCCAGCCTCTTCCCACTCCACTCGACTTGGATTGGGGAAGGATAACATGCAGCTCCATTTGTGGGGGCCCTGAGCAGGGCTCACCGTGAACAAAACACAGGGCTTTGCTGGAAAGATCCTCTTACCATCTCACCCCCTTCCTCACGGCTTCTCCCAGAGCATCTGTACACACCCCACACAGGAACTGGACCACATTCTGCACTGTCCCGTTTAGTTCTGGCATTGGAGGTCTCCATCAGTGAGCTCCAGGTGCCACTCTGGTGGCTTGGGGGTCTAGCTCTCCTCGGGCTGCTGGCTTTGCTTTGTTTTGATTTTCCTTTGCCTCCTTGCTCCTAGATAATGGTTCATGGTTCAAAGGCCTTCGTGTCCTGCAAACTTTGTCGTCAGCAAGTATATCACCGGGAAACCTTTTGAGGGAATTGGTGGTTGCACATCTGCCCTGGGGTAGGATGGAAACCCTGGTAACATTGTTTGTAAGGAGAACTGGGAGAAGTTTGCATGTTCAGGATCTGGATACATTATGGTAGAATTAGACTCCAGAGTATGGTGCAGTGTCTGATGATTCTTCTGGGTTTTGTGTGTGTGTGTGTGTGTGTGTGTCTGTGTGTACCTCAGAGGTTGACACTGAGTGTCTTTCTATTTCTATTTTTGACTCAGTATTTCTCACTGAACCCCCTGAACAGTAGGTTTGGCTAGGCTGGCTGATCAGCAAGCCACAAGGATCCTACTGTCTCAGCCTCCCTGGTGCTGGGATTACAGGGGTGCACCTCCACACCCAGCTTGCTATTTTTGTACACGGGTACGCTTTACCAACTGAGCCATCTCCACAGCCTATGGACAGTTATTTTGAAGGACACAAGCCAAGGTTCATA
The DNA here is from genome assembly GCF_982192425.1 of Myodes glareolus. NCBI lineage: Eukaryota > Metazoa > Chordata > Mammalia > Rodentia > Cricetidae > Myodes > Myodes glareolus. The sequence goes on along the minus strand of NC_142047.1, from coordinate 34,947,132 downwards.
ATATAATGGGCAAAAGAAGTGGGTTATAAAAGCTCACATATCACAATGGGCCTCACTTTGCTTATAAGTATGTGTGTGTGCACACACGCTTGCACGTGGATGCATGTATGTCGAATATGCCTCTAACAGACACTGCACTGGCTTTGCTCTTCTCTCATCCGGCTCATCTGAACTGAGCAGCAGGAGCTCAGGGAGTGTGACAGGGTGTGTCAGCAGAGGTAACAGGAACCTTGTCAGCTGTAGATCACATGCTACGTGGTACTCCAGATGCTGGGGAGTATGCAGTAGAAATTCTGGAGGTCACTGGGATGGCAAAGCCTGGGCACGTTTCCCTTAGGTTTGCAATGAGCCCTTAGGTTTGCAATGAGCCCTTCCTTCTCTTGGCCTCTCTGGGGAAAAAAGGCCCATGCCTGTGAAAAGCAACATCAAGATGGAGGGTGGGTTGTGTGGCCTTGTGGAGAGGGGAAGTCTGTTGACCTCATGTGCGTGGTGCCAGGACTCTGGGGGTACTGTCACCGTGACTGAAACCATCCATAGTCCAAGAGGGTCAATCTGTAGCTGCATTATTATGGGAGACTGGAGAGGAGAGATTGTGCATCCTCCACATTAGCTAAATGTCTTTCCCTTTCCCAGCTAATGGTATCGAGGTTCTGGTGAGAAGGACGACATGGACAAAGGGCACCCAGGAGGAACAGAACAAGGCCAAGCACACGGTGTGGATAGAGGAGGTGCTGAGACACAGACAGTGTGGGAGGACAATGGACGCCTGTGCATAGATGTGTATAACCTGGAACCTGAGATAGGGACAGATAGGGACAGGGAAGGGCTGACCAGGTAGACATACTCGGGATTCAGGCTACGTGCTTTGTGTGGGTTTTTTTTTTTTTTTGTTGTTGTTGTTTGAGACAGGGTTTCTCTGTAGTTTTGGAGCCTATCCTGTAACTAACTCTTATAGACCAGGCTAGCCTCAAACTCACAGAGATCCGTCTGCTTCTGCCTTCTGAGTGTTGGGATTAAAGGTGTGCGCCACCACCGCCTGGCCAGGCTACATGTTTTTAAGGATGCTAAGGATGAAGGAGTGAGGGCAGAAGATGACAGAGGAGAAACAAATGAGAAAGCAGGGTGTGCCTGGCCTGGGCCCCAGTTTCTCTACCAGGAAATCATCAGTCGATGGCTCAAGTTCTCTTTTCATTTCTCAGCTTGGGAAACAGAGGCCTTGACAGAGCCATGAGACTTGAACTTGGCTCTAGAGGCTTGGCCTTGACTCTGAAATAAGAGAGAAGTGCTTGGTCATGGTGTTTTGTCAGGTTCCACTTGTAGAAAGGCCATAAGAAGGGAAGGCCCCTTGTGTGGCTCCAGCTCTTGGGCCACAGGAATGTACAAGGTGGTTTTGTTTCTTCTCTGCTAATGTCATGCCACTGGCGAGAGCAAGTCTTCCATGTGGGCCTTCTGCATCCCCCTGTCCTGAATTCGGGTCACACGCCATCCTAGGGACATCCACTCTGAGCCCGGGCTCCTTTGCTCCTGCAGGCAGGTGTCAACTGTAACATGAGGGGGCCTGTTTGTTATTTGGGTTTTCTATCCTGACCGCCCCCCCCCCCCCAGTTATTTAGTCCCAGAGAAAAATCAATCACACAGATCTCTAGAAGTTATAAAGCTGATTGGCCCATTAGGTCAGGCTTCTTACTGGCTAACTCTCACATCTTGACTAACCCATTTTTCTGATCTATTTTAGCCATGTGGCTCAGTACCTTTTTCAGTGGGGCAGCTCACATCCTGCGGCTTTGGTGATCTGGGCAGGAGTGAGAGGAATCAACTTCCTCCTTCCCAGAATTCTCCTGCTCTCCTTGCATCATTTCCACTTCCTGTCTGGTTTCCCCACCTATACCTCCTGCCTGACCAATCAGCGTTTATTTAAAACATGATTGACAGAATACAGACAATTCTCCTACACCACTTCTCCCTCTCTTTTTAAAAAAAAACAAAAACAAACAAACAAAAAAAAACAAAGGAAAATATCCATAGTCCATTTTTTTGGGAATGTGGGCGTAGTATTCCAGGCTACTTCCAGCTTGTTGGGGGCACTGATAATCTTATGGGGACCTAAAGAAAATTTAGAGTTATGATCAAGTCCTGACTGAAGTATCCTGTGAGTCTTCATCATCTCAGGCAGCAGTCTTGAATCTGTTCTGGATGAAGAACTCAGACATCTGGGCCATCTGTTCCTACCAGAGATTGTTCAGGTGGCTTCCCTTGGTCAAAGATGATTTTTCTTAACTCTGAATGAATCCAGAGCCTTCTTTTTCTGTGGAAACAGAAGCAAAATCTCTTCTCCAAAGTAATATACCTTTTGACTTCAATTTTGAATCCAAGGTATTTTCAAAATACCTATCTTGGATTAATTCTGCAGCATTTATAAGCAAATATCTTTTAGCAGCTGTTGCTCCTTCCTCAGCATTTAAACAATTCAAAGAGAGCATAATAGCAAACAGTATCAAGATTCTCTGTATATTTTCCATCTTTATGTGGCTTTATTTTAACCTCTATTTCTTTTATTTTTATGTTTAACTTTTGGCTTTTTGAGACAGGTTCTCTGCATATCTTTGTCCTGGAATTCCCTCTGTAAACCAGGCTATCCTTGAACTCCCAGAGATCCGTCTGTCTCTGCCTCCCCAGTGCTGGGATTAAAGGTGTGTATCACCACACCCAACTATTCTCTTTCTTTCTTTTTTATTTTAAGGCTTTATACCTTTTTTTTTAAAGCCCGAGTATATTTTAACATACTATAAACCATTTAGAGGTTTTCTTATTGTTTGAATCTCTCTTTACTGTATATCTCTCTTTTTCTGACCATGTGGGTCTTTAATTTGCTAAGGAATATGGAGGAAACAACAGTCAAAAGCTCTTAAGGCATTTCAAGGTCCTTGCCAGGAAGCAATCTGCAACAGTGTTTCCATAGTCGGGACTGCCTGCTTGAAAGAGTCAGAGTTTTCCCTGGCAGGACGGCCCAGAAAGCCAGCATTTTAAAACAGCGTAGCTTTTTTCCTGCCACGGCTGAAAACTGAAATGCTTTAATCTTTCCCAAGCATTCTCAGGCTTTTTGTGGGTGAAGTTATCCACGTGGGCGCCATTCTGTAACATGTAGGGCCCTGCTTGTTTGTGTTTTCTGTCCCCGCCTGGTACCCCACAACCGGCAGGCGCCAGAGAAAATCAACCATACTGAAATCTCTGTAAGTTATAAAGCTGATTGGCCTTTTAGGTTAGGCTTCTTATTAACTAACTCTCACATCTTGATTAACCCATTATTCTGATCTATATTAGCCATGTGGCTCAGTACCTTTTTCAGTGGGGCAGCTCACATCCTGCGGCTTTGGTGATCTGGGCAGGAGTGGGAGGAATCAACTTCCTCCTCCCCAGAATTCTCCTGCTCTCCTTGCATCAGTCAACCCCAGCGCACCACAGGCATCATTCTGGCTCCTGTCGCCACCAAATGTATGTCACTGTGTGGAAGTCTGTGGTCTTGCACGCTGAGGTGGAGTCAGTGGTTGTCACTGGACTGGTCACATTCTACCACAAGCTCTCCTTCCTTGCTGGCAGGGCTCTGTTGAATAGGCATCCCTTCATCTGAGATGAGCACACCCAGGCCCTCAGGTGAGTCAGAGACAGGGCTGGAGCAGGTGAGCCCTCCCACCCTGGGTTTGCGGAGGGATGCAGAGAGAAGCATAGAGGGATTGCTGTGAAGCTCAGACTCTGAGGCTCCTCCCCCCAGGTGGACTTCTTCCTGGAATGCATGCTGGGTATTGCCTGAGTGACAGGGCTAGGCTGGTCACATGCTGACGTTCCACTATTAAACAAGGCATCCTAGCTCGTGGCTCTTAAGAGGGCCAGGCTGATACTGTAGTGAAGGAACAGGGTTTGTGCAGCCAGAGGGAGCAAGCGGGAGGTCCAGTCTGCTCTGCTTTTCTAAATACAGTTTTCCAGAGAGTTCCTCATTTGTAGGGTTCCGACAGTCATCTTCTCCTGAACTGACGAACCAGCGATGTGTGATCTCCACACGCTCTCTGCCACTCCGAGAGGTCACATCTTCTCTCCGGGCCCAGACTGGTGGCAGCAGGGTGGGAAATCTAGACCCACGCAGGTTAGAGTTCTGCCTGTGTGTCACCCTCCTGGCTCGCCAGCTGTCATGGCACAGGGACTCTGGGAGTTGACTGGAGGCCAGCATAGCATATGCAAATTTGATCAGGTTGCCTTTTGAATGAGTTAACTGTCATGAATAACAGAAAAAAGGGCTCCATAAAGTTCTTCATTCAACTTTATTATTTGTAATAAGGGAAATTAACTGTAATGTGTTTCAAGCCTATTCTTAATATGATTCTTGTAAAGAGGGAAGGTCACACATGTTTCTTATATTTGGATAATACCTTAAGTATTTTGTAATATTTGCTTTGACTATTCTAGTTGTCTGTTGTGACCTACCCTGTTACTGAGTATAAACTCAGGTTTCCTTGTGCAAAAAGTTGGCAGACTTTCATCACTCTCTGCTAGTTCACTTTAAAAATGGTGTTTTAAAACTTCTGTTTGTTTCCAGAAACCTTTTTACTAGCCAAAAAACTATCTTTTTCTTTTTTTAAACTGTGTACTACTTCCATTAATGAGTTGCAAAAGGCAATTTTGTAAGCAAATTCATTTAAAATATAATATCGTAAAACAAATAAAATGATTTGTGTTGATTTGATAATGTTTCATTAACACTTATATTTTTCATTTCAAGCTGTGGCACTAGTTGTTAAGTTAGAGAATCAATAGAATAGGCAATTTCCAGCTTACTATTTAAAGATCCCTGGTTTTAGAAAAAAATTATTTAAAAAATAAAATAGCTCTGAAATGTTTTTGACCAAAAATTTTGCACTTTAAAGAGATCCTCAAACAATAACTCACTACTTTTTGATTGTTTCAACCTCTGGGAACAGTCTCAAGAATATCTTTGTAATAAGGCTTTATGCACCTTATTTTTCAAGACCCTTCTAGAATTTTCTGTTCCTTTTGTTTTTGTTGCTTTGCTTTTTTAGACACAGAAACATACCTCATCACCTCACTTCTTAGAACTGATTAGAAATAGTAAATTGGAAAGCAAGGAGGCCACAAAAAGAGTCAAAGACAGACTGCAGGAAACCACAGAAAATGGCTGATTGCAAGAGGGCCAGTATAGTATAGACTATGATTTATAGAAAACAGGAAAGGGAGCCAGAAGACAGGATGGAAAGCTTTTTAATGAAATAAAAATAGACATATATTTTGAGGCTCACTAATAATAATTTATATTCCTAATGATTCTTAGCAATTGAGGAAAAAGTAATTTCCTTTCTTGAAAAAATGCTGACATATTAATAGCATTTAGTAAAACCAAACAAAACAACAACAACAACAACAAAAGACCAAACACTTTATCTTGGTGCCTCAGAGGCACAGAGGCACATTAAGGGGTTGGGTAGCTTCTTTGGTGCTTTTCTTCTTTTTTGAGGGATTTTGTTTATGTGGGGCTAAGATTGAGGTGTCCACAGGTGTGTTATGTAAGTGGCAGCTATAGATTGATTCCGTTTCTGTTGAAGTAGACAGTGCCCTCCAGTGGAGTTATAGACACATTACAAAAGGAAGCAGAAAGAGGAGCCGTTCAAGCTGCCATGGGCTTCATCCATTTTCACCAAATATTGCACAGATGCTTTAAGTGATGGTGGATTGGAGGAGCGCTGACTTTAGCCTGTCTTGGGCGATTTATGTCTCTCCTTTAGACTTAAGGAGGAAGAGACTTGTGAAAATGTTACTATGATGGGACACTTTATCACCTAAAAGTGTTTTCTAAGAGAACTGTTACTCTGTGTGTTGAATTGCCTGGTTGCTTAATCATTGAGTCAAATAATACAGTTTGATGCTTTAGTTTTAAGTTTATTTGATTTGAATTACAAGAATAAAATGCTTACATAGTATAATTGTTATTAATTGCTGCCTTCAACCACAGGGCTGGAGAAGGATATCTCTGTCTCAAAGAAGTGTGAAACAAACAAGCACTGTTTTTGGGAATCAAGTAGCTACATCCTTATGACAGAGATACATGGAAACCATTCTTTTCATGGAGATAATTAAATAAGTCCTTCATTTTAAGGAATGAAATTGAGTTTTTAAAATTTTTCTTTGGCAGTTAGCCTCTATGCCATGGGTTTCTGAACTGGTTTATACCAGGCATGGATTCCCTCTACCAGAGCAGGCCTCAAATTCAATAGAGCATGGTTGACTGAGTCCGTCACAGTCTTGCCTGCTTGGTTAGTATTGTAGTCCATAGGATTCACAGCTGGGCCAGACCACTGACGTCCTACTCTGCCTACCCAGCCTGCGTAGCACCTTTCAGCACTGTGAAAGCTAGTCAGAGGATGATGTGTCAATCCCAACTCTAGCTTCATGTCTTGGTTTCTCTGTATCTTACAGCTAAGGAATGTGGTGTCTTAAGTAATAGAATCTCATCATCTAGTTCTGGTGGGCAACCAAGAGGACTGGCAAGAGTCTGGACTGTCTTGGAGGCATATGGAAGCTCCCTGCCTAACAATTCTTAAGGAGGTATTCCTACATCTGGCACTGGGATTTTTGTTTAATAACCATGACTTTCAGGGGTAGCATTATTTAGTCAAGCAGGATATCCCCCTTATAAAGCTAATTTTCTTTTAACTTATATTTCTAAATTGGCTTATGAAATAGTATATGTTTGACTGGAAAAATGGCTTAGCAGGTAAAGGCGCTTGCTGCCAAGCCTGATGACCCGAATTTGATTCCTGGGGCCTACATGTTGGACAGAGAGAACCGATTCCTGTGTTGTCCTTGTACCTTTACATGTGAACTGTGGTATTTGCGTGTAACAAGAGTGGACAACTTTGCCTTGCTCCTGATTTTAGTGGGATAGCGTCAAACTTTTCTTCATTTAGCCTGGCGTTGACAATGGGCATGTCATTTACAGCATTTGAAGTTATGTTGTTTTAAGTCATTAGTTAAAGTTGTCTTTAAAAATGAGGCTACAAATTGTAAAATTATTTGTGTAACAGTTTTAAATGCAAGTTAAATCTGGAAAGTAATCATTTGTATATTCTTTCCTTTTTACATAAAAATTGTGGTATAAAGCCCACAATTTATAGATATAGGCATCTATAATTCAGTATAATTTATAGACATTAACATCAAAATCAGATGGGCTAAAAATCTTGGAACAATGTAATATAGTCATATATCATTATTGCATTGTCCAAATTTTGATGCTACAAATAATTTCCTAATATATATGTATATATATATATTCAAGATTATAATATTTAATGCTTGTGATTTTAAGAAATTAAATAGTAGTTATAATTAGTATAGTTAATATCTCCTTGTCTAAGCACAAAAGGTATATGAAAATGAAATTGAGGAGCTAAAGAGATTGGTCAGCAGTTACTGCTCTTCCAGAGGACCTGAATCCTGTTCTCTTCCCCCATGGTGGGTGGCTCACAACTGTCTGTAACACCAGCTGCTGAGGATCTAACCGCCCCCTTTCGGCCTCTTGGAGTACACACATGTGCCATACAATCACAGAGATACAACATATATATGTAAATAAAAATAAAATATATGAAAAAATAAAATTGAGTGAGATAATGTTCCATTACCAAAATGAAGCTTATCGATAAATGAATTTTGGATAAAGTTTCAGAATGTAATATTGTCATATTTTTAATTGATTACAAGATGTTTGATACTGTAATATGTTACTTTCTAAGTTACACGTTTAGAAATAGCCTTTTTAATTTATAAGATTATGTGTGTTTTCTCAAATATTGTATCTTATTCATTCAAGTTAGACAGAAATGCTACTTTGTAAAGTTTAGAAAAAGTCTCAGGGTTTGTATATTAGGATAATCTTAAAGTTTTTGTTAGATTCTAATTTTGGAATTTTGGAAAAGTCGTTATTGTTTCTATGGATGCTTTGTTGCTGGAGTTCTTTAAAAATGCAGTTACAGTGGACACAAGTCATATGGGTCTTTTAGCTCATTGAGATATTTATATAGTCAAATGAGATTTTAAAAAAATCTTTAGTTTTATTTTAAGGTTGTATTGAATAGAGTCTAAAGTTTGTTTTGCTTGTTTGCCAGGCACTTTGAATTGCTGTCTTTTTACAGCATGGACACCAGGTTGTTAACAGCTTGCTTTGGGACTTCCAGTAACTTCATTTTTGGGGATTTTATGACAGATTTGCTAGTGGCTCCTTTTTGTGAGTTGATGTTCTGAAGTTCCTGTCACAATGAGTTCAGGCCTATGGAGCCAAGAGAAGGTTACTTCACCTTCCTGGGAAGAACGGATTTTTTAACTGCTTCTTCAAGAATGCGGTGTAACAGACAAACAGACACAGAAACTCCTAAAAGTACCCAAAGGAAGTATAGGACAGTGCATCCAAGACCGTTCTGTGGGGCATTCAAGAGTTCCTTCTGCAAAAGGCAAGAAAAGTCAGATTGGATTACAAATCTTAGAGCAACCACACACAGTTCTCTTTGTTGATGAAAAGGATGTTGTAGAAATCAATGAGAAATTTACAGAGTTACTGTTGGCAATTACCAACTGTGAGGAGAGGCTCAGCCTATTTAGAAACAGAATTCGATTAAGTCAAGGCCTCCAGGTAGACGTAGGCAGCCCTGTGAAGGTACAGCTGCGATCTGGGGAAGAGAAATTTCCAGGAGTTGTACGCTTCAGAGGACCTTTATTAGCGGAGAGGACAGTTTCGGGGATTTTCTTTGGAGTAGAATTGCTGGTAAGTTTGATAGGACATTTGAGAGAGAGAGAGGGAGAGAGGGAGAGAGCACATGAGAAAGCGAGCGCGCGCGTGAACGAGAGACCAAGAGCACATATTTTCCCCTTTATAAGATTTATGTTTTCTGTTTGTTTTTAGTACAATTCTCAGGATGGACCTCAGGGCCCTCTGCCACTGAGCTATATAGTTCAGCCCCAAAATTGAGAGGATGTAAAAACAATCCTTGAAAAATTTAAAAACTTATCTCTTACAGTAGAAATTTACAAGTCATTATTCTGGACTTCATATCTTAGAAGTTTTTAAGTTACCTATATTAAAAGTTAACCTACCAATTGTAATTATAAACACTTAAAAAATTGTGAACTATCTTGTGATAGTACCTACAGGATTCCCAGTTCTTAGTGTATGCTACTAAGTATAACAGTTTAGAGGTAAGATTTTGAATTGTGTTTCAGCAATGTCAGTTTGCTCATACTTATCCCTGGAATGTACAAACTGCCTTGGAACTTATTTGCCTTGGCAACATATCTAAGAATTCTATATTCCGAACTGACTGTTGGTTCACATTTGGACACTCTCACGAGTAGAGAGAGGTCGTGCTTTGCTTGCTTATTGATTTGGCTTTTTAAGCAGTGAGATAATTAGGCTTCGACTGTCAGTTATGTTATGTACTAGCAGGGTTGCCAGGGTACTTAACGAACCTACATCAAGTTCTCCTAATCTGTTTGTTCCTCATCTGTGAAGTGCTTAGAGCACACATGACTTTTAGTAGTTGTACGGTGGATGGCTGTAGATGGTTACAGTTTGTTCTCAGTAAATGGATGGAGCTGATGCTGCTGTTTGGTTAAAGCTGAATGTCTGTTCATAACAAAAGTCATGGTAGAACTATGTTGTAAATTTAATCCTCACTCTTTCTCAAAAGAATTATGATCTGAAATTATGAGTTAGTTTCATCATCAGATACAGCTTCTTTATTCTTTAAACACCCTAAACCCAACAGCAGCTGCTAGTCATATTTCATATTATGGATGTAATTTATAGTTTCTCCAAAGTAATTTCCTGAAATCCCTTTAATGGATAATCTTTTTTATATCTCTTTTTAAAAAAATGTTGAAAACTAGGAAAAAGGTCGTGGCCAAGGTTTCACTGATGGGGTATATCAAGGGAAACAGCTTTTTCAGTGTGATGAAGACTGTGGCGTGTTTGTGGCATCGGACAAGCTGGAGCCCATAGAAGATGATGACACCAAATTGGAAAGTGATTCTGCAGCTCCGGGGGATAAAATGCAGACTGAACCTCCCCCTTTAGAAATAAAGTCACGAGTTTCACTGGAAGTTGGGGGAAGTGTGGAATCTGGAAGAGTAATATTCTGTGATGTTTTGCCAGGAATAGAGAGTCTAGGATATTTTGTTGGTGTGGACATGGTAAGGATTTTTTGAGTTTTATTATTGTGAATATATATATATATATATTAATTTTATTATCAATTTAGGTATAAATTAAACACTTTGTATTCTTAAAATGGACTAATTTACAGTATTTTAAAGAAGATATTCCAGTTTATCTTTGGTACAGGAACATTACAGTAGGAATTTGAGCAGAAACAATACGTTTACTACATTTTTTCGTGTTTTAATAAACTGGGATAATACTCTCAGTCTTTAAATTCTCCTTATTTTAACTGACCAGTAGACAAAAACAAAAACCAAACCAAAACAATAAAGCAAACTGACATTTCTCTGACTAACCAAGTCCAAATACATTGTATGATACTGTATTTTTCTTTAATTTAAAAATACTTTTGATACTTTTCTGTATATTTGTAAAGTTTAACTAATAATAATGAGTGTATAAAGTTATTAATAGAAAATACACAGGAAAAGAACCATAGTGCTTTTTGAGTTGACAGAGTATTCCCACAGGATTTTCACTGTCTAAAAACTGTTTTCTTATTGTGGCAAACTGTGTATAAGAAAGGTTCCAGCGTAACCATCGTTACCCTCACAGTTCAGATCATTTGGTTTGTTCTTATCATGGCCTCTCCACTGTCTGTCTACAGAAGTTTTTCATCATCCTGTGCTGTGCTCTGTTTCTATTAAATAAATTTTGCCCAGTTTGCCCATGCCTGGTAACTACAGACGGGGTGTTTGCCTGCTGTAGGACCTCAGAAGTGAGGTCATATGGTGTCCCTTGTGTTTGTGTCACTTATTTTATTACTGAATAATCACGCTTGCTAACAATGGATGATTCCAGTGCACATAGTGAATTAACGTGGCCTTAAGAGAATGAGAAGAATCGAGAACATTTTTATCATTGACTGAAAGTACAGGCAAAAGTTCATTATGGATAAAGGAGATTCCTTCATAATTGTTCTTACCAGGGTGTATTAGGAGAGGATATGAGCAGCAGACTCACACAGTCAATATTTTTAATAATCATTTTTATTTATTCATAAATGCTCTACAGAGATGGTTGGGTATGAATGTTCCAGTGTGTTTCTATTACCTTGTACTTAGAAATTGTGTAAGATGGCTCATTAGTTAGGTACAAAATAAGAATTTGCCAGACTCTCACTTTGTGAAATTAGAGCCAGAGGAAGACCCGTGGGTCTCTCAGAATTGTTAATAATTAAGAACAAGAACTCTTTAAATGTGAGTTTAGTGTTTCAGAGGAGTTGTAGACCGGGTAGAGAGAATGTTGGAGAAAGAAGGCCGTTATTCTTTGGACTTAGTCTCCCCTTGCTATAGGTTTCTTGGCCCAGGCTTTAGATGTTACATGAACTGTTTGGATCCTCTCCCTTCTTAATGGTGACCTAGGGGGTCATCTTATTTAGCCCAGGCAGGCTGTCTTGAGACTTGCCTGCCAATTCCACACCAGTTCTGTCCCTCCGTTTGATTTATGCGAGCGTCAGTTCCAAACACTCCCATTAGACTTCTTGATAAGAAAGTTCGTCAAGCCCAACTTTACTCATGCCTGTCTGTTTGCAGGGACACGCTAACATTCCACACTGGTTCTCAGAGCAGTTGTTTTCCAGCCAGCTGCTTGTGCCTCACTAGTAACTCCTGTGGCTGCTTGTTCCTCACTAGTAACTCCTGTGGCTGGTTGTGCCTCACTAATAACTCCTGTGGCTGGTGACACAGTAGAGAATAACTTAGAAAATTCCGATTTTTTGAGGAAAATCTTGTATACCCACAAGAGAATTCTGAAGTAACTGCTGTTCTGTTTATAGAAAGACAAATAGCAATACAGTGAGCACAGTGCCCAGGGGGTGCAAATGTGTGATTAACTTTAAGGGTAAGTTTCTGGGTAAGATAATGCATTCCTAGTAAATTTTCTTTTGCAGACAATGTCTCTTTAAACCTCACCTGGTGTTATTACTGCAGACTAAAGTATGAAAAACGCTTTTTGATTCATTATTTTGTGTGTTTGCTGTAAGTTGATTGTTACTACTTTTATTGTAAAACGTTGTTACTTTAGCAGATATTTCTAATACAGCCTTTCTTTTGGGAAAAATAGTTAACATTTCTCTATGAAAGATATTTTAGGTAATACTTTTGTATGAAATGTTAGTGTTCATATTTATATTTTATTGACAAAGGTATAAAGGTTTACTTTTTTGGCATTTCAAGGATAACCCTATTGGCAACTGGGATGGAAGGTTTGATGGAGTACAACTTTGTAGTTTTGCGAATGTTGAAACTACAATTCTTCTGCACATCAATGATATCATTCTAGGTATGTCTCCTTTATGTACTCAGAAGATAGTTTCTCATGTATTTTGTTATGAGAATGCAAATTTATACTAAAGATGGATCTTTTGAAGTTGGCTTTATATTGTAGAATTGTCATTAATAGACTATTCTTTCTTTTCTCCCGAACCAAGGCAATAAAGGTTATTTCTAAAAAGTATGTAAGTATAGTGAAGTTTATACATTATCTCTTACATTGTCTTCTCCAAGACATTCTAATAAAGAAAGAAATCCTGTCTTGCAATTGGAGGGTTCAAAAATACAAAAAATGTTGTCTCTTGGAGTAAGCGATGAAGCTAGAAGCTTTTAAAAAAATTGGTTATCTCATCTAAACTCCACAGAGGATTCAGGATTCTTATTAAATGATGGCTGAAGTTCCTTTTGTTGTTTTTAATTATTTTTTCATTTATTTTACATCCTGATCTGAGTTTTCCCTCCCTTCTCTCCTCTTGTTCTCCCCACCCGCCGGCCCTGGTTGCCTCCCCTCTGCTTCTGTTCAGAGAGCTTATTTTAGTCCCTGAATTTCTTATTTCATAGAAACGGAAACTGAAGGCTCCTAACCTGCATTCTGCCCTTCCTGTCTACCTGTTGGTATCAAGTCATAAATTAATTGTTCTACAGTTTGAACATGCTTCCCATGCAGCTTTTAGTTTTGTAGCAAGAGGCATGAGGTTCATATGACAGCTTTACTTCAGTTCTGCTCTGAAAAAATCTGACATACTTTACTTTTGATTTCTCTTAAGATATATTTGTTATTGAGAATTTCTATGCATGCATATAATACATTTTGATTATAATACCCCCCAACTCCCCTTGGGTCTCCCACTCCTAATTCTTTTTCTTACTTTTTGGAAACAAATGATTTATATTCAGGGAAAACATATGTGTCCTTATTTTATTTAGTTGTGTTTACTTTTTCATCCATGTTTTATAGACAGCACAGTTTGGGTTGTTTGTGAATTAAAATGTTTTTTTTAATGTTACAATGAGTGCTTATTGTTTAAAATACAGCAGTGTAAAAACACCATTCATTCAGATAGTAGACAGCCCTCACATAGACTTCTTTAGATGTGGATATTTAGGAGGCAAAGCACATAGGCATTCTTGGGGTTGAGACTGTAGCTCCATGGTTAGAATACTTGAGTGAAGCTGTAAGTTCCAGTCTCAGCACTGAACAAAAGTGATGATTAGGGCTAGCAAGATGACTCAGTGGGTAAGGGCACTTACCCTCAAGACTGATTCCTGGAACTCACATGGTAGAAGGAGAGAATGACTCCTGCAGATTGTCATCTGATCTATACATTCATGCTATGGAACATGGGTGCACACACACACACACACACACACACACACAGAGTGATAAATTAACTAAAAAAATTTAAAAAAAAAGTAATACCTATGTAGAACTTTCATTTAATAAGTTGAGATAGATAGTAAATGAACAGAATTATTTAGATAGTAAACGGACAGAATCTGTGGTCAGTAAGATGGTGATGAGGCTGGAGAATGGTCAAACAAGAGGTAAAGAAGATGGGGTGCTGCCCTGTCACATTCGTGTGCTCCCACAGACCCCTGCAGGAGACATTTGAGCAGCACACACAAGAAATTATTTGGAGCTGAATTAAGAGGGCCTGTTCTAAAAGTTGGAGAGTTATGCTGATTTTATAATGCCAACTTGCTGAATGGCTGGGAAGAAGCCCTTGTAATTCTTTTTTTTATTTATAAATTTTTCACAGGAGCCAATTCAGGGTAATACTGCTTCTCTAAGTCATATCTCACTGATTTCACAATTTCCCACTGTAACATGAGGGCCGGCTTGTTGGGGTATCTGTCCCGCCCAGTACCCCACAGCAGGCAGGCCCCAAAGAAAATCACGCACAGGACTCCATCAGGTTATAAACTGATTGGCCCATTAGGTCAGGCTTCTTGTTAACTCTTATAACTTATGTTACCCCATTATTCTCATCTATGTTAGCCATAATGGCTCCGTACCTTTCTCTGCTGGGCAAGTTACATGCTGCCTCTTCGGTGGTCTGTACAGGAATGGCTGAGAGAGAGCTTCTGCTTCCAGAATACTCCCAGTCTCTTTGCTCCACCCCTACTTCCTGTCTGGCTTTCCTACCTATGCTGCCTGCCTGGCCAATCAGCGTTTTATTAAAATATGATTGACAAAATACAGATAATTCTCCCGCACCATTTCCCTCTTTTTTAAAAAAAAAAAAAAACAAAGGAAAATACCCATAATCCATTTGTTGGGAATGTGGGCGTAGTATTCCAGGCTACTTCCTGCTGGTTGGGGGCGCTGATGATCTTATGGGGACCTAAAGAAAATTTAGAGTTATAATCAAGTCCTGACTGGAGTATCCTGTGAATCTTGATCATCTCAGGCAGCAGTCTTGAATCTGTTCTGGATGTAGAACTCAGACATCTGGGCCATCTATTCCTGTCGGAGATTTTTCAGGTGGCCTTCCTTGATCATACTGGATTTTTCTTAACTCAAAATGAATCCACAACCTCTCATTTTCTGTGGAAACAAAAGCAAAATCTCTTCTCCAAAGTAACATACCTTTTGACTTCAGTTTTGAAGCCAAGGTATTTTCAAAATACCTATCTTGGGTTAGTTCAGCAGCATTTATAAACAAAAGTCTTTTAGCAGCTGTTGCTCCTTCCTCAGCATTCAAACAATTCAAAGAGAGAATAATAGCATACAGTGTCAAGATTCTCTGTTTATTTTTCATCTTTATTTTAACCTCTATGTCTTTTATTTTTACTTTTACTTTTTGAGACTGGTTCTCTGTATATCTTTGTCCTGGAATAACTCTGTAGACCAGGCTGTCCTTGAACTTTGAGATCCCCACCATCTCAGCCTCCCCAGCACTGGGATTAAAGGTGTGTGCTACCACACCTTGAGGTCACAGAGATCTGTCTCTGCCTCCCAGGCATTGGGATTAAAGGCGTGTACTACCACACCTTGAGGTCACAGAGGTCAATCTACCTCTACCCCTTGAAGTCACAGAGGTCAATATGCCTCTGCCTCCCAGGCATTGGGATTAAAGGTGTGTACCACCACACCCAACTACTCTCTTTCTTTCCTTTTAACTTTAAGAATGTTAACTTTCAGCCTGCATATACACACTGTAAACCATTTAGAGGTTTTCTTCCTCTTTGAATCTCTCTTTACTGTTTATTTTTTTTTGACCACATGAGTCTTTAATTTACTAAGCAATTTGGAGAGCAGTGGCTTTGATGGCTAGATCCATCTTATTTTTTAGCTCTCCAGTCTCATGGCTGAGATACCAGTCAGAGCTGTGTTTATTGTCATAATTTTATGGCATTTTAAGGTCCTTGTCAGCAAGCAAATTGTAGCATTTTGCTCACAGACCACACTCAGTTGGACTGCCTGCCTGAAAGAGTCAGAGTTTGTCCTGGTAGGACAGCCCAGAAAATCAGCACTTTAAAACAGCGCAGCTTTTTTTTTTGCTACGACTGACAACCGAAAAGCATGTGTTTAGCTTTTTATCAATACTAGTTAAGTGTTTTGTGGCAGGACAATTTAAAAGAGCTGCAAAGTTTTGCAGCTAAAGCTGAGTCAGGAAGCCTCTCTTAGGTGAGAGCACTTGCTTGCCTCTAGCAAGCAGAGCAGACCCGAGAAACTGTTGCTATCAAGAAACCACGTAATATTGTTATTTTGTTTTAGAATTACTTTTTAAGCTGTCTCAGGCTTTATGTGGATACAGTTGTCCCACATTGGGCGCCATATGTAACATGAGGGCCGGCTTGTTGGGGTATCTGTCCCGCCCAGTACCCCACAGCAGGCAGGCCCCAAAGAAAATCACACAAAAGACTCCATAAGATTATAAACTGATTGGCCCATTAGGTCAGGCTTCTTGTTAACTCTTATAACTTATATTAACCCATTATTCTCATCTATGTTAGCCATAATGGCTCCGTACCTTTCTCTGCTGGGCAAGTTACATGCTGCCTCTTCGGTGGTCTGTACAGGAATGGCTGAGAGAGAGCTTCTGCTTCCAGAATACTCCCAGTCTCTTTGCTCCACCCCTACTTCCTGTCTGGCTTTCCCACCTATGCTGCCTGCCTGGCCAATCAGCGTTTTATTAAAATATGATTGACAAAATACAGATAATTCTCCCGCACCATCCCACAAATTCCACTTTAATTAGTAAACAAGTATGTTTAAGCATTTTTTTAAGGATTTTTTTTCAGGGAACTGTCCAGTGGTGCTTTTGAAAGCTTAAAACTTGCGACATTTTTGTGTGAATATAATTATCAATTTTTAGCTATCTTAATTGCATTGTTTTGTGTTTTACATATTATAGTTGAATGAAGTATGTTGTGGGATTGGGAAAATCATTGTTAGTAAAACCATTCAAGAAGGAAGAAGAGGGGCTGGAGAGATGGTTCAAGGTTCAGAGCACTGCCTACTCCTCCAAAGGTCCTGAGTTCAATTCCCAACAACCATATGGTGGCTCACAACCATCTGAAATGAGATCTGATGCCCTTTTCTGGCCTGCAGGCAGACACACAGACAGAATACTGTATACATAATAAATAAATAAAATATTTAAAAAAAAGAAGGAAGAAGATTCCTGAGCTGTGGAGCTCAGAGATGCAAAGTTGGTCGCGTTTTCAGTGTAAATTAAAGATTGATGTGTTCCCTCCCCCAAATTTACAGCTTTCTTTCTTTATATATGTATGCATATGACTAATATATGTTTATATTCCAACTCTAAAATTTGCTTGAATTGTAAATTGTCTTAGATTCTGCAGTAGCACATAATAAATAGAAAGAAGAAAAGTGAAACTCTTTTGGAATTGGGCTGTAACCTTACAAGGATATTTTTTAGCAGTACCCACCTTAAAAATATTTTAATTATCTTCTATTTCAACAGTGGTATAGAATTAAAATAACAAAAAACAAAACAAAACAAAACTTGAGTTTCATGACTTGGGAGTCCCTTGTCAAGATCTTCAAGATTCCTGCTTGTTGTTGATATTATTGCTGGGTTAGAGCAGTGGTAAGAAAGGAAGAGAATGCTTTTTCTCTTTCATAGCTATTGATACTCATAAACCTTGAATAGTAGATCATTAGGAATGATACTGCTTTTATACACATAAATTACACGTATTTGCCAACAAAATAAAACTTGCAAATAGACTTTGAAAAAGTAAAATTATTTAAATGAAAATTAATTTGGTATATTTGAATAAGCCTTCATCTATATTTTGTATCATTAACATTCTTTTCTTGAGGGGAAAAAACGTGACAGTGTCTCCTTTAGTTCCTTAGTTTCTTTATTTTTTCTTGCCCAATTACATCCATTTGTGGGACAGAATTAACATTTCTAGCACATAGGAAAGATTGTTTTTGGAGCAGCTGAACAGTTGGTGAGATCTGGGAAGAATTCTCCCCAGTGAACTATTTCTCACTGTTGGTATCTGGAAACCTTTGCTTCACCCTGCTATAAAAGTGTCCCTCTGTGCACTGCTGTTCCTGATGGTCCAAAGCATTAACGCTGCTGTGACAGCACATCCAGGTTTGTAAAGTTGTGATGAAGTATGCCAATTTGTGACACTCCTAAAGTATGCGTTTCTTTGAGTAATGCATTAAAAGTATACATTGAGCTGTGTCTGTCGTTGTGAAAGTTAAGAGTATAATGCAACTATCAACAACAACTCAGACTACACTGTATGTGCACATTCACAGAAATTTGAAAAGGAAGTCATTTAGTGGGACCCTTTCCTCTTTAGGAAAATCTTTGAATTTAAAAGAAGTTTGCCAGAATTTTTTGTTACCTGTGCTTTGACGTGAAACTTGGAATGCTTTCTTCAAAAAATTTAGTTCTGTATCTCTGGCTTTCTGCATCATTGATTGGTGTGTAATTCTCTGCTTTTCCTGTTTGCATTTGTTTGTATACTTATCTGTGTTATTCTTGGTGTATGATGTGTTTAAAGGTGGACACATACTTAGTACTGAGTGCATTCCTAACTCTGATTTGTCTCCTACCCAGGTTTTTATCAAGCTGTGTTGTGTGAAATACACTGATCCAGCATACTTACTTGGGTGGCTGAGAAAGTTTTATCAAGTCAGTTTAGTGCATCACATTGTTTAGAGGTTATCCAGGCACGTGGGCATGTAAAGGCTCCAGTTCTTACAGCAAATAAATTGTCCATGTTTATCTTGGCACCCTCCATAAATGCTTGAGTGTAAAACACTGTAATGTGTAGGGTTGTGCTGGGCATGCTGATCTGGAAAATGTAACAAAAATTATGAATAAGGTTTTCTTTAAAGCTTTTTAAAACTTCAAATAAAATTGACTGCATCCGAATAACTTTTCAAAAATTAAAGCATTTTGATAACTGATGATTATATTTTCTTACAGAAATTACATTTTTAAGTACAGTGTTGATGTTTTTTTCACCTGAGAAATTACTTTTCTGTTGTGGAGTCTTTAAAGAGAATCTGTAAGACTATAATGATTGTGCTTTTTTTGTTAGAAAAGATTTCTTTTTTATGCTAAACTATTTTTCTTCCATATATATTTAAAAAGTATGTTTACTGTTTCAGAGAGCATGACACCGGAAAGAAGGCCTCCCAAACTTGCCTTTATATCAAGAGGTGTTGGTGACAAAGTTTCATCTAGTCTTAATAAACCAAAGGTTACAGGTATGGAGGACATTCTTGGTAGTCTACATGATAATCTGATTCTCCAAGATGTTAAATAAGCTATATAAGCTATATATACATACATACATACATATAATTTGTTCCTACACTTTATGTAAACTAAAATTTTATGTACGTGATTTTAAGTGAGGATGTAGTAAAGAAACCACCGAAATGGCCAGCCTAGGAGTTGTGGAGGGAGATTTTTATTTGGATAACAGAGAGACAGAACAGCCTGCAGTGTTACATGCCTTCAGTCCCAGCACTAAGGAGGCAAAGGTAGGTGGATCTCTGTGTTCGAGGCCAGTCTGGTTGACAGAGCAAGTTACAATGGAAAAACCCTAGAGAGAGGGAGGGAAGGAGGGGGAGGGAGGCAGGGAGGGAGGATTGGACATGACCAGGACTATCTGCAAGAGAAGTGAGAATAGTGGGGCAGGGGGAAGTCTTGCCTTTATATGGAGAACAAATGGGTAACTGAGGGTAGGGAAGCCCATGAGGTGAAGGGAATTTAAGGTAGGGAAGAGGTGAGAAAAGCTAGGATGGGCTGTGAAATGTGTAACAGGTACTTGTGATATTGGTGGGGCCTGGAGGCCAGAATGTACTTTGCTAATGCTAATAGATGCTACAGATAATCATGTCTCTTCTGCCAGTGGTTAGGGAAATGACTCCTTTTGGTAGAGAGGAATTGACTTCACAGATTCCTAAGGAATGCTTTTTGTCTAACCACCAGCAATCCTCCTATAGTCCTTTGGGGTTGGAGGAAATAGAGTTTTCTTTGGATCTGATACTAGGGACATGGAGACATGGAAAGTCCTGAGACTTGCTAGCTATTACTAGCTGGTCAGCATGCCTATCTTAATTGGCAAATTTCAGGCTAATGGAGAACCTCTTCAAAAGAAAACAAAAGTCAACAAGATGGCTCTTGAGGACTAACACACACACACACACACACACACACACGCACACACGCACACACACCTGCAGACAAACCCACATGTCACACACACAGAAAAGATACCATAAGATCACTACTCTCAGATATAAAAAAGCTATAGATTTCTTGTTTGTGGTTGAGCGCCTTGCTAAGTTTCCTGTGCTGACTTTAAACTTCTGGACTCTGGTGATCAGCTTTCTGAGTAGCTGGCTACAGGTGTCCCACATAAAGTATGAGTTAAGTTATGGGGTACAGAGCTTTTTGCTTTACATTAAAAAACCATTGGCTTCACTGTGAGCTGTCGAATTCCTACTGATCACTATGAAGTGTCCTTGTAGTTAATACAGAGGCAGGGAAGTGTCTGTAACTGTTTGTGATGCAGGTATAATTTCTCCTTATTTATCAGTCACCCTATAAACCAATGGTTCTCAACTTTCCTAATGTTGTGACCCTTTAATACAGTTCCTCATGTTGTGTTGATCCCCAAACATTGTTGCTATTTCATAACTGTATTTTGCTACTGTTATGATCGTAATATAAATATCTGATATGCAGGATGTCTGACATGTGACCCCCAAAGGTGTCGCTACCTACAGTCCTACAGGTTAAGGACTGCAGCTATAAACCTATGAGGTATGTGGAAGCTAACAGAATGAGAATTACATGTTCTCTACTGGTATCATGGGGAAGTTTCTGGAAGAGAAATAAGTTTTACTTAGCGTTTTGAAATTCACCTTGTATTACATCTAGTTATCAAGACCCACATAATTAATCTCTAGTATAATTTGTTCTGCAATAAATATAATTTGTGAGAAATTATGGTGTTTTGTTTTTTCAGACATGGAAAAAATAGAACTTTTATTACTTTTTTTTGACTATGAATGACACTTAATTCACTTATTTTCTTTATGACTGAAACTCTGGGAATTCCAGATTAACATCCTTGCCCGTGGGCTTCTAATACATACCAGAAAATGTTTCGACCTGTGTTCTGCTTGTTCTGCTGAGCTTTGTCTAAATGAACCTTTAGGAGCTGACTGCCATCCATTCACACGGACTATCCACAGTTTCACTTGGGAAGAACAAGTCCCCAAGGATGGCGTCATGTACAGATGCCAGGGTGCTGCTTTTGGGTGCTTTTTTGCTTATTTTTTTGTACATTTTTTCTGAGTTGGCTTGGGCAGAATCTTCCTCGAGCAGTGAAGACTGCATGCTTGCCACTAAACTTTTTCTCTAATTCATGAACCAGCCAGACTTGGATTTTCTGGAAAGATTTCTGCTGAGAAACTGGTGCTAAAATAAGGATTGCTTTCTGACCATTACCAGCTTCAGTTTCCTTGGCTGTGGTGGGTGATACTGAGTTTCCAATCTGTGCCTTGAGATCTGTGTTCATCTCTAGCTTGAGCAGTGCATGAGAGATGCTAGACTCAAAGTCATATGTCTTCTTGTCATTGGGCTTCATAGTCTTGGTGCTTGAGCTGATCATGGCCTTCTCCTGAAAGGAGGAACGTACCACTGGTCATGTGGGTCGTGAGCTGCATTGTCAGGCCATTGACAGGAACAGGCCGAATATTCCACCACATCCCTACCGAGGGCACAGGGTAAACTGCAAAGAACAAGAAATTGTGTTAATAAAATTCTAAGATGTTTATATTGTAAATCTAAAAAAAAATAATTTCTTTTGTATTGTTGGGGATCAAAGTCAACAAAACCTTATAAGCTAGGCAAGTACTTTATTACTCAGGTATTGTTCCAGACACTGAAATTACTTTTTTATTTTTTATTTTATTTATTTATTTATTTATTTATTTTGGGGTTCTTGCATCAAATCTAGCATCTTACACAAACTAATATAGGACTCTGCTACTGAGCCACATACCCACCCTAAACCTGAATGTTTTTTAACTTAATTTGTTCATCAATTTGTATTATCACATTTGAAGTTTATGAAGGGGAATTATAATCATGAGTCACTTATTAATGGGATGAGTTCTGAGAAGTGCATCATTCAGCAGTTTTTTTTTTTGTGACTATTGTATGAGACCTCTTGTTTGTTCCCAGCTGCTCAGCCCCAAAATAATCACACAGAAACCATATTATTTGCAATACTGTTTGGCCAATAGCGTAAGCATATTTCTGGCTAACTCATCTTAAATTAACCCATCTCCATTAATCTATGTATTGCCATGAGGCTGTGGCTTACTGGGTAATGTTCCGGTGTCTCCAGTGGGGCTACATGGCTTCTCACTGACTCTGTGCTTCTTTCTCCCAACATTCAGTTTAGTTTTCCCCACCTAGTTCTATTCTACTCTATCAGGCCAAGCCAATTTCTTTATTAACTCATGGTATTCACAGCATGCAGAGGGGAATCCCTCATCATGTGACCATCATAGAATGCACTTCACAAACCTTGGTGAAAGAACTTTGTGTATGTCTAGGTTTTACAACACTGCTGGATGTTCTTTTGTTGACTGCAATGGGGTTTCATCCTGTGAGTCGTGACCCTTTTGGGGTTTGAATGATCCTTTTATTGGGATCGTTTAAGACCATTGGAAAACAAAGATATTTATATTACAATTCATAACAGTGACAAAATTGCAGTTGTGAAGTAACAACGAAAATAATTTTCTGGTTGGGGTTTGCCACAGCATGAGGTATTATGTTAAAGGGTGGCAGAATTAGGAAGGTGGAAAACCACTGTTATATGGTATGAATGATAGAGGTTAAATTTGTGAGCCAGTAATTTCATCAAATTGAAATAAAGGTGACATTGAAAAATAGACTACATGGAATGATTTTTTTTTGAATCCAGGTTTCTTTAGATAGTCTGTAGTGTCCTGAACTTGCTCAATAGACCAGGATGGCCTCAAACTCAGATCTGCCTGCCTCTACTAAGTGCTGGGATTAAAGGTTTGTGTCATCACTGACCACCAGAATGGTTTCTTAGAGCTTTAATATCAATGGCTAATTTTTATATTAATTTTATAACTCCTACTCTCTTCTGTGTTGACTAATTACCAAACTTTTAAAGCCGAAGACAATACAATACTATGTATATGTATATTAGTTGTGTGAGCAGTTGTTATACCATACACATGTTAATTTATTTGTAAAATTTCTTTTTGTAACATATTGGCTTTTTTTAAAAAAAAAACAAAAACTTTTCTTGTTCCATAGGATCTACCTCAGACTCTGGAAGTAAAAGCAATTCTGAATTATTTTATACCTTAAATGGATTATCTGTTGACTCACAACAACAATCCAAATCCAAAAATCAATGGTACATTGATGAAGGTAATCTATAATTTTAGTCCTCTTTATAATGATATCCTCTGTTTAATATGTAAGGGGAAATGACTTTTTCATCAATATATGTTAATTTTGGAAACAGTGAAGAGATCATTGCTAATATGACAATATTGCTGAACTAAAATATTAAACATAGTTTGAACTACACTGTTATTAGGGTTGCGGATACATTTGAAATATGTTAGTAGTCTGGGTTTTGTTTTGCTTTGTTTTTATACCCGAGACAGGGTTTCTCTGTATAATAGTCCTGGATGTCTTATAACTTGCTCTGTTGACCAGACTGGCCTCGAACTCACAGAGACTCACCTGCCTCTGGTTCCTGAGTGTTGAGATTAAAAGTGTACACCACTACGCCCAGCTGTCTGTTCTTATCTCTTAATACATCTGCTTAGGATCAACTGTTTCTAGAAATGAAGTGACTCATTTAAAGACTTGCCTATCTTTCTTTCAAACATCCTACCTTTTCTTGTTTCTTAGATATCATTCTCCTTTCATGTATTTATTTCCTTCATCTGTTCAGCAAATAGTTATTGAGACATTCTCAGGCTACAATGACAAAGAATAAAATAGATATAGCTCCTTGCCTGTTTGAAGTTGTAGTCAGAGTGTTTTAAATGTATTTTTTTATTTGAAAGATTTATTTATTATGTATTCAGTATTCTGTCTGTGTGTAGGCCTGCAGGCCAGAAGAGGGCACCAGACCCCATTACAGATGATTGTTAGCCAGCATGTGGTTGCTGGGAATTGAACTCAGGACCTTTGGAAGAGCAGGCAATGCTCTTAAACTCTGAGCCATCTCTCCAGCCCCCAGAGTGTTAAGATAGAAGTTTTACAGTGCTTTGAAGCAGACTTGCAAAGGGATCATGTGATCAGATACACTAGAACTTTGTATTGTTTTTAGAGATGCCGTTATATTTAATGTTCTTGAACAGCCTTTTCTAATTAAGGACAATTTTTCATATTTGTTGAAGACCCTGCAAAGTCACTTACAGAGCTGTCTCCAGATTTTGGACATTCATCACCTCCACCACAATCTCCTTCCATGAACTCCTTATGCAACGAGAAAACATTTCACTCTCTACCGTTCCTCCTGACCAAGACGCCCAATACTAATGACAGCATTCCTCACAAGCCACTGTCATTGTCAGTGCAGTCTGTGATGGGCAAGCTGAACAGTACACCTGTCCAGCAGAGCCCGCCCTTGCCCATCTCTTCTGGTAAGGCATACGGCCTAGAGGTGGGCTCACTGGTTGAAGTGAAAAAGAATCGCCCAATCTATGGGGTTATCCGTTGGATTGGCCAGCCGCCTGGGCTCAGTGACGTGCTAGCTGGACTGGAACTGGTAATTTATTTTGGCTTGAAATCTATAACTTTTCTTCATGAGGTTTTAAAACTAGGTTTTCCTCTATTAGATAATTTCTTGGGAAGTTATTTTTTTCTCAAAAAAAAAAAAAGCCAGTAGTAGAGGAAATATTATAGTATTGCTTACCTTCACCCTTTGCCATTCCTCAGGCTCTCGCCCACTTATTCCTCATGTTTGTTTGTGATCAAGGAATAGATTGATTTTTAGGCTAGAACATGTAGTCTCCACACACAAACAGAATGCAGCAAAGAAAGTCCAGTGATCAGCTTTCCTTCTTATTCCTTAGCCTCCTCCCATTGCAGTCAGTTCAGCCATGTGACTGACTTTAAAATTAATCATCATGTTTGGAGTCTTTGGGAGGGGAAGGTTTTATTTTTGGGCCTGAAAAAAGCATATTGTGTGATATTTCACAACCAGGAGGGAAAACTTGAATAAATTTAGCTATTACCTGAATATAGTTTTTAATTTTTTTTCACTTGTCTTCTTGCTGGTGAGGAACTAGTTAATTTATCTACTCCTGCCCCTTGATTTTAATACTTTTGAAATGGCTCAGGGAAACTCAGTAAACCAGGGAAGTTCTAAGCATGTATTTTGAAAGGAAATGCATCAAATACTTCCCGGAGGGCTAAAGAATTACTTTCTTAAACCACCAGGTGAGGGCCAAAGCACCAGTTAGTCAGTCCCTTTTCCTTGGTGCTGTTCTGTTCAGAAAAGATTTGAAAAAGAAATTCAGAAAAAGTGAAAACTCCATAGCTCTTCCAGGTGTAACACATACCAAAACCTTTCTTTTTCAGGAACACAAACGTGCAGGCTGCACAGATGGCACGTTCAGGGGCAAGCGCTACTTCCCCTGTGCCCGGAAGAAGGCCCTGTTCGTGAAGCTGAAGAACTGCAAAGGACGCTAGGTTTGTGTCCTTGCAGGCTGTCTCTAATCAAATTGAAAGATGTAATTCTTTAGGTAATTGGATACTTTTAGTGTATTTACCCATCTGGAATGACTGTTTCTGGCTACTGTTCAGTACCTGAGGTGACAGTGTTAAATGAGTCATTTACTTGCCAGTGTTCATCGAGTTTCGAAGTTGGTAAAGATTCTTACTTGGTGCATAAGAGAGTTGTCCTAAGAGGAGATATGTTGAAAGAAGAGTTAGGAAAAGTGTTTAGGATCTAAAGAGTGAAAGGCAGTGTTTTTTCTTCTCTTTCATTGATTATAGACATTAAATTGGCAGTATGGGTGGTAGAAATGAAAATGTGGTCCCTTTAGCAATAACTTTCCCTCCGCATCTATTTAAGTCCCTCATTCAGGATGTCCTCATGAAGAAATCTGATACGGTCTGGGGATGCAGTTGACTTGACAGATGGAGGACAATTCTCATTGTCACTAGCTTGCTGATGCTGGCCTTTCCCTTAACCATAGTGAGAGTCAAGCAGGAGGGAAATAGGGAAACTATCTTTATGAAAAACATTTTTCTTAGTGTTGAAGAGTATTTTGGAAACTTGTTTTCTTTTTATCCTTGGAAATGAAACATTGTGGACTAGTAACAAAATATTCTTTGACAGATGCTTAATTGACTTAATTTTCTAAACTCTATATGACAGGAATGATGTTGAAAGTGAATAATCACATTTTTATAAGTCCAGATAAATATCAGTTAACTGAAGTAAAAAAAAGCAGAGGATGCGAAAATATACTTTAAATGGTATACATGTACATGCATATGAATATATACTGTCATAATTTAAAAGAATTATTTTTATTTTTTATCTTTTCAGCATTTGGAGGCAACTTAAGTAAAGTAGTGGAAGAAACTACTCCACCAAAAATGGAAAAAGAAGGTTTAAAGATAATGACTGGCGGTCCGGGCCGGGCCCAGCACCGGCTGGGCTCAAAGTTTGCGGCCGCCCCTGCGCCGCGCGCCCGATGGATGGGTGATCTACTGCGGCGGCGGCAGGGTGACGGACGGCCATATTTGCCGGCGCGGCCCGAGCCGGCAACAACAAAAAGTGCGCGGGCGCCCGCTGGGCGTTCGGACGGGCGCGGGGACGCAGGGACGCCCGGCCCGGGCCTCGGCCTCGGCCTCGCCGCCGCGCTCGCTGCCTGGCCCGGCTCTGCCCGGCGCGCCCGCCGCCCGCGGGGATGTCGTACAAGCCGAACTTGACCGCGCACGTGCCCGCCGCCGCCCTCAACGCCGGAAGTGTCCACTCGCCTTCTACTAGTATGGCGACATCCTCCCAGTATCGCCAGCTGCTGAGTGACTATGGGCCACCATCACTAGGCTACACCCAGGGAACTGGAAATAGCCAGGTGCCTCAGAGTAAATATGCAGAGCTGCTGGCCATCATTGAAGAGTTGGGGAAAGAGATCAGACCCACATATGCAGGGAGCAAGAGCACCATGGAGAGACTAAAACGAGGCATCATTCATGCCCGAAGCCTGGTTCGGGAGTGCTTGGCCGAAACGGAACGTAATGCCAGGTCCTAGCCCTGGCCAGTCTGAAGGCCCATCTCGCTGCCCCATGGAGATGACAGGCTTTGTTCAAAATGGCAGCAGTTTTCCTGTCCTGGTCATTAAGCTCTGAACCCACATTCAGATTGGGAAGACATTTTGCAGTTACTGACGATGTGCATTTTAAGTAGTTAGAAACGATCCAGCTCTTTTCTTTCCAAGCATTGATTTGAAAGATGTTTGTGAAGCCACTTCACAGCAAGCTATTGTTTGCCCCCAAATACCAGTGTCCCCCTTAAAATCTCCCTTTGGATACACTTGCCATTTGCCTCACCCCAGTTGACTTCTTTCCATGAGCTCACCTGCCTCTGAGGACTGGAGTGCAGACCACAGCACATCTGCTTAGTAGCTGGCCTGCCTGTGTACAGTGTAGACCTGCTTCACAGAGCTGCTCTGCTTAAGCGTTTGCATGACTGAGTGCTTTGAAGTCAATCTTAAACATGCACAAGTTATAAATACAGAAGAAAGAGCAATCTACCCAACCT
Source organism: Myodes glareolus (assembly GCF_982192425.1). Taxonomy (NCBI): domain Eukaryota; kingdom Metazoa; phylum Chordata; class Mammalia; order Rodentia; family Cricetidae; genus Myodes; species Myodes glareolus. The sequence continues at coordinate 34,919,280 of NC_142047.1, read as the reverse complement.
GCCACATGCCCTGCAAATGTCCATCCTGAGACTGTGGATCTCAGTTCCGGTTTACTGTGAGACGGTCACAACATCTGGAAGAAAACGACTGTAACTGTTGCATCTTTGTATTTATTACTTGATGTAATAAAGCTTATTTTCATTAAGAAAAAAAAACAAAAAAAAGCAAAAAAAAAAAAAAAAAAGATAATGACTGGAAAAAAGAAAGGCATCCAGGGCTATTACAATTCTTGCTACTTAGACTCAACTTTATTCTGGTAAGTTCCTATTTTCTGCAGTAAGTGTATGTAGTGCTGTGTGGGGTAGAAGGGAGACAGGTATGTATGTGTGTGTGTGAAAGAAGGTGCCAGATGCCTTTAAGTAGAGAAACTGACAGAGTTAGGAAAGATCATGAGATTTGGTCCTTAGTGACTAAAGAATTTCATATCCTATTCCTAGATCCAAAGCACTAATCTAAAAATACTGCAATGAATAATCAGTGAACAGATACTCTGAGGACATCTGTCTCCAATGTAGATGATTGCACGTGTGCCAAGTAACCTGCAGCAAGCTATTGGCATTGCGTGCTGCGTGTGTTCTGGAATATCGAGATGATCATAAAAATTCTTAATATTAAAAATTACTTTCCATGGGATCACTGTTGCCCTCCTTTGTGTAGTTTTCCCTAAAGTGGATCAAGTTGAACAGTAAGGATCATTAGGCTATAAAGATTAAATCTGTAGCAGTAAGCGTTGTGCATTGCCAGTTAAATTAACTGGATCTGCCACTCTGTAGGCTGTGCCACAAGAGTTAGGAAGTTAGTATGGATGTTAGAATTTTAAAAGTAGAGAGCAGAATAAAGGTGGGTCTTTTCGTTGGTGGAATACTTTTGATTAAACAAACAAGCAAGCATTACTATAATATTCCTTAGATTTACTGATAAAAATTAATTTTAACTAAAATTATTTTCTTTGATACCAGCAAATTTTTATTGCTAATCACTCACAAGTTATTTTAAGGAAATGCCTATCTTATGATAATGAGATGAATGTGTCCTGACTAGTCTGATCTGGTCTTGACCAGTCTGACTTTCTCCCTATGTTGTCTGTGTGTGTGTGTGTGACTGATTTCCAGGCCTCTCTTGGTTTATGTAAACAAGCTTCTTTCCTAATGTTCTCTGGCGTGTTTTCAACCTTCACGTGTATGGTGCAGTCTTGGTGTTTCTGGTCCGGATCTGCAGGGTCTCTGGGTGCTGAGCACAGGGCCTGTGCTGTCTGTTCATGAGTTCTTATACCAGTGGTTCCCTACACTTTATCCCTTTGCCCCTTCCTACTCCTTTAAGAATCTTTCTCAAATATTATTGTTTTTATAACATGAGGAAAATATTCTTTTCTTTGGCAGCTTATTTGCTTTTAGTTCTGTCCTGGATACTGTGTTACTTCGACCCAAAGAAAAGAATGATGTAGAGTATTATGGTGAGACCCAAGAGCTACTAAGGACAGAAATAGTCAATCCTCTGAGAATGTAAGTAGAAGACATGTGTTTTGTCTTTAGTTGGTGTTCTGTTTACTGTTTTATTGTATATCCTATTTTATAAACTAAGTGTTTTGCGGCGCGCTTCCTGACCAGCAGGAATGAACGCCACGAAAAACGAGAATTCCTTCCCTGATCACGTCTTTATTCAGAGCACTCGGTTGAGGAAAATTGGGGGAAGGGAAGAGAGAGTGCAGGGACGAGAGAAAGCTTAGAGAGAGAAAGATGAGAGAGCGCAGGGACAAGAGAAAGATTAGAGAGAGAGAGAAAGATGAGAGAGCGCAGGGACAAGAGAAAGATTAGAGAGAGAGAGAAAGATGAGAGAGCGCAGGGACAAGAGAAATATTAGAGAGAGTAAGCAGAGCCCAAAGGCAGCTACTTTTCTAGGGTGAAAGGCTCGAATGCTGATTGGTTGATGCCATTCTGCTAGGGCCCAAGGCCACAGGACAGGTCAGGAAACCACATCTCTGAAATGCAAAACAAGGCTCCAAGCACACTGGCCTGGACGGCAGCAACAAAGGATTTGTATACCTCCAGGCTGTAGGACTGCTAGCACTATCTCGCCAAGGCGACATCCTGGCGGCTCCCTACAGCTCCCCCTTCTATTGTTATTAAGAGCAATAAGGCAAAACTATTTCCCAATCTGGTCCCCACCTCATGATGTGTGGACTGATTAAAGAAAAGAAAAACAAGACACACCCTCCGCCTATGCATACCTTCCTCTGTGCCTGTGGGACTATCTGGTCCCTAGAGGGTACAAAGGCTATGCATGGCTAATTGCCTATGAGCTCTTATGAGGCTGAGGGCCAGACTTGGGGTGAGGATACACATTCCAAAGCTGCCAAGGCCTGTGTCACAAAGACCATGTCCCTCCTCACTTGGGCTAGCAGGTAGCACACCAATCAAAGACATACAGCACTTCCACCTAGACACAGCATGCCAAGAATATCTCTGCTCCCACCCATTCCTAAGGAAGGAAAAAAGGCAGAATAGAGTCAGTCAGAAAATTGTTAAGAGATAAGAGGTTGCACAGGGTGCTGCTCAAGGTGATAACGTGAAACAGCTGCTCTTGACACCGCCCGGAGGGTCATCACTGCTGCCTCCGCACGAATCTTCCCTTGCAGCATCCTTCATTTCTCTGGTCAGTCTTGCTGGCACCCAGATGTATGTCAGCATTTCTAGAAAAACATAAACAAAACTCTCATCCCAAATTAACATTTAAGAGTATTAAAAACTCAGTGTAAAAATTCAGCACAATCAGTACTGGAAGTAGGCTGGTTTTGAACTTAGAGACCTGCAGGTCTCTGTTTCAAAGAGCAAATCTGGTTTGCCTGTGCCATTAAAGCAGGCCTTAGAATTAGACGGAATTGCTTTCAAACAGAGCGTCTCTGTCTGTTGCTGTTTTTCCAGCAAAATTTTGAATTAAAAATTAAGTGTAAAGAGTGCAAGAGAAATCCTTTCTCTGGGGGAAGCTGTCACTGCTATTCCCCCTCTTTTGTCTAAAACCAAACAGTTGTCACTGGGAATTGAACTTGCAACCTCAGGAAGAACAGGCAGTGCTCTTAACCATTGAGCCGACTCACCAGCCACTCTATTCAGTTGAAAAAAAAAAACCTCTAGGTCTAGTATTGTTTATTACACCTGTTGCCTGAGGCAATAGGTCTGCCTTTGTTACCTAGGATACGGGTAACCAGGTTGATGCGCTTTTATTATGATAATTATGACCAGTATTGTCTGAAGACTTTGAGGGAAAATGGGCGTCGACAGTCGAATCTGGCTGCTTCCTGCTGAAGAAGGGACGATGTACATTTTTGGTGGGATAAATGTTTTTATCTGACTGAATTTTTGGCAGCCGTGGCTGTGAGCAGCAGCAGCGGACAGCGGCGGCTGCGGCGACAGCTCCGCCTCTGAGGCACGGCCCACTGTGGCGCGCTCAGCACGACCCAAACAAAGGCATGGCCCTGCCCCGGGCCATGCGCGGGCGCGCCGTTTTATCCTGTACCTTCGAACTGTGCACCCTGAATGTGCCCGCCCATGTTGCTATGGCAACGCGGCTCAGAGTTTGGCCACTATGTTGTCTTTGTGAAGTATGGGAAGGATGATTCTGCGTGGCTCTTTTTTGACAGCATGGCTGATCGAGATGGTATTTAAAACTTTTCTTTTGGAGTGAGATGCTTCCTACTGAGATCACGTGTTCGTAGTAATAGGGTATTTTGTGAGCAAATTCTCTAAAGGATACCGCATATATATATAAAGGTATTACTTAGTCTATACTCAAACTAAGGAGCAATAATGCTGTGGCATCTTGGTCTTTACATGGATTTGTTAAAGAATCCTAGCCATAATCCCAGACTTGGGAAGTAAAGAATTGTGAATCAGAGGTCAGTTTGTACTACATAGTGAGAACCTGTTTCAATTTGTCCCACCTCAAAAGAAAAAAAAATCCTAAAGTTTATTTAGGGCTGATTTTACCATCTACTTCCTTGCATTGTTATATACAGTAGAGTAGCTATTTATTGAGGACATAAATGCCAAACTCTGTGGGAATACTTTGGTCATGGAAATCATGCCTGTTTTCCTATTGTCTAAGTTAACGTTAAAGGTGGTGAAGGTTGCATGGTTTGTATTTAACTCAGTCTTTCTGATCTCATGCATTTTATTTCAGGAAGAAATCTTCACTCACTGAGATGTTTTTAGGGAACTTAGTCATGACTTAGTACACACTTGAGTGACAGGGGTCTTGGTAGTAAGGTACTTGTCCCAGTACCTGTACATACCCCGTTTACTCCACAGCTCTTCTTCCAAGCCCTAGTTCCCCAGGTCTTCAGGTGTGACTCCGAGTGACAGCTTCTTGACCAGAGGCCCAAGCTGTAGACCAACAGGTCTCCATTTCTCCGTATGCTCTCAGATACCTGAGGCTACAGCCCACCCCTGTGTGTGTGCTTCACTCAGTTAGCATTAGCAGCATGGCATTTGGGAAAGCACCTGGGAGATCAAACCCGACCATAGAGCGCATTCTGATAATCAGTATCTAAATCAGCCGTGCTAGAGGTATGCAAGTATGTTCTTAAAATGTAGGGAAACAGTAGCACTCAAAATTGGCTTTTTGTGGAAAAGAATCAGGCTGCTAGTGTCTGGGAGGAACAGAAAAGTCTGAGGGGCCTAGAGTAGCAGCCTGCAAATCAGGACTGCAGCTTTTCCTAAGTGCGTGTCCTTTTACCAGGTTGGGTTTTGTTTTTGTTTTTGTTTTTGTTTTTCACTTTTCTCTGCTGAACCCTCTCAGAAGCCAAAGGAGACTGTAATTCTAGAAACTGAAAGTCAAACAAAGTTTTGTTGTTGTTGTTTGTTTTGTTTGGTTTTGTTTTTGATTCTGGGAGTCAGTCTTCACTAAATTTTAGGATAGTAAAATTGTTCTGGTGGGACAGGCTGCCAAGAGGACTTAGAAGTTTGCTGCCCTAATGAGAGCTCTCTTTCTCCCTAGGGGATCAGAATGGCTTTAACATTCCACAAGTGACACCCTGCCCTGAAGTGGGAGAGTACTTGAAGATGTCTCTGGAGGAATTGCACTCCTTGGATTCCAGAAGGATTCGAGGCTGTGCACGCAGACTTCTTTGTGATGCGTACATGTGCATGTACCAGAGTCCAACCACAAGCTTGGACAAATAATAGGTCATCTGAAATGGGCAGAGGCCAAGCACAAAGCTTACCACCATGTTTCTTTCATCTGGCAGTTTAGTCTAACACCCATTGCCGGCGATGGGTGTCTTTTGTGTTGATGGCCCTTCAGCAAAGGATTCTTGTGTTTTCAAACAAATGACTTTTGTGTTCTTGAAGTATTTAATAAGCATTTTGCACTTTAGGAAGTATATTTGTGTTGGCTTTTTAAAAAGTTTAATTTAAATGAAGTTTAGTTTAAATGAAGTTATGTTTAGTTTTCTTTAAGTTTATTGAGTTTATTGCATTGATAACATATTTTTGGAAACATACAATTTTAATTGTGACGTCTAAAATCTCTTTTAGTCCATTGAGGATGTAAGTAAATATTTATTCTTATGGACCAAGGATATGAAATCATTTTTCTTTTGTAGCCTTGAGGAAGAAATAATTGGTTTTATTAAGAGTCTACCTTTATTCCAGCTATTGAAGGTGTGCTGAGTTTGTTAAGTTTTCCTATATAGTGCTGATTTTCTGCATGTCTGTATTTTGCCGAGTTCTGTGTCCTGCAACAGTGGGCAGAACATGCTCAAATTCCTTTCATGGTGTTATTTTCTATTTGTTCTGGTTTTGAGATAAATGAATAACTTTGTTATAAAATGTCCATTTTTAATGTCAACTTGGAAGATTATGGGTACAGAACCATTGGAACATCGCAGTCATAACAACTGTCACCAGGCAGGTTTCCTATAGGAGCTCTTAAGTATTTATGGAGCAAGGCACGGTGACTTATGAAATGACTAGAGTGGTAATAGATAATGTATTCTCATACAGATCACAGTACAGAGAAAATAAAGTTGGCTTAGAGATATTCCTACCATTTTCCTGAAGAGATCTATTAGGTTTGAAGGCTTCAAAAACACCTTCTCTTCGTGTTACTGTGGCTCAAACAATGCTATTGTCTGTAGCAGTCATTCTATGTAAGTGTGAATAAGTGGACATGGACTCTGTGTTTATCTGTGTTTACACATGAACGTCTAGATTAAGTACATTTGGTCTGTGGACCTCAGTGCTCTACTCCTAGAGGGATTAGCAGTCTTTGGAATGTGCATAAATCTTGGAGGGTATTTGGTGGTACTTACTTGGATATTTCCTTCCACCCTATTTCTATAGAAATAGAGGCCCTGGGAGCCAAAGAAATAGACAAAGTTCTCATGTTGAAGGGGAAAAAACATTACTGAATTGATTTCTCTCTACTACTTAATAATGTAAACATTTAACTTCTGGGAAGATTTTGCCTGCACCCCCATACTACCAGATGACAGGTCTTCATGTTCTAAGTAGGCTATCCTTCTCAGAGCAGGTAGGTCGGTCATGAGACCTCTGTTTAAAAACAAGACTGCCCTCCTTGGGCTTGGTGATTCCAGCACCACCCCCAATTCTTCATCGGGGAGATAGTTGTTTAGTGTCCTAATGCAGCTGGGATAGGTGGAGAAGAGGATGTAATGGTAGAAGCTGGTGAGCAGAAAGGGGCCTGAGGAGGCCGTGAACCACCTGTCCCAGCAGAGGACAGGACTTGTATGAAGGCAAACTTCTGTGGCTTTGGGCCTTGGCCCTGTAATCAAGATGTCAAAGTGACTTCCTGGCAAGGAATTAGGCTCCTGTGTGAGCTTCTGTCGGTTGTCTCATTAGGTGGTGGACTGGCTGGAGTTGTTGAGGGTCTTTGCTTTGTCTTATTCTAAATCCTAAAGGGTTTCTCTTGGGTCCAAATGCAGTGATAAGCTGAGCAGCAGAGATGGCCAGGAGTAGTGAATAGTGAGGATATTGGGGATAAACCCTTGCTGGTGGGTGGCCCTGGCAATGCTGACAGCTTTGGGCCACCATATTTTAGTTCTCATTTTCTTCCTAACAGATTTGAGGGAGAAGGGCTATTGATGTAGGGATTATCCTTCCAGGCACCATTGGCCTCTGCAGAGTTCTCATGTGCTTTTAAATATTGTTGATGTTCACTAGTTATTTATTCTAAGGGGATTATACTGAAGACACAACTGTCTTTGGTTTTATATTATGAAATAACCTTGTACTGTGGAATGTTAATTCTGGAGAGTCACCCTCATACTCGAAGTATTCATTAAAAAAATCCCACGGATACTCCCTTGGGGGGGGGTTATTATTATCAGGCTGACCCAAAGGAACACATTTTGTATTCCATTTCCTTTATTGGTATTTTGTTAAAAAATTTGCCTGAAGAATATTCTTTTGTTTATGAAAACATGAATAACATTGTATAAAACAATCCCTTTCTGTCAGTATGCTCCAATGTAGCCTTAATTTTGTTAGAGATGAATGAAGTGCTGCTGTGGAAAGAAATATACTATGTACTATTTTTGTATCATTAAAATGCAGTTTTTATGGCTCTTTCTCTTTGATTTCTTTAGGGGAAGGGTCTTGGGTTGGGGGAACATAGAAGATGGTTTTTCGTCAGGCTTCCAGGCACACACCGTGTCTAGGGCATGTTTGAGGGTGTTGCCATTTGACCCTGGGTCATAGCATGGCATCTACCTACTCTAGAGATGTGCTGGATATGGCTCATCACCACCATCTCTAAGCCTCCAGCCTCAGGTTACTCCTCCCAAGATGCCGTTTCACCTGCAGGTATGTGACCCAGAGCTGTGCATTACGTAGGGTGCGTGCTGGGCCTAAGAACTGCCAAGGACGTGGCTGCTTCTCTGTAATGCCCAGGAAATGATCACATGACATTTTAGGAACTGAATTTTTTTTTTTTATAGATCTTGCCTCAAGTTTATTTGTAAAAACAGCATAAGGTCCTGATCATCTGCAAATACTGTGTAGATATTCACACCAGTCCATCTGTCTTCACATTGGCAGACTGAGACCTTTTTTATGGGGCCTTCACAGGGGCCTGGGCACCTTTGGGAGCCTGAGCTGCAGCTGAGGCCTCTGCCTTGGCTTGAACCTTGGGTTTTGTTTTTTGGAGTCTACGACCCCCGGCCATATAGCTTCTAATCCGCTTCCCAAGCTTGGGGTGAGCAATCAACGGGAGCCGGGTGAGTTTGCGGGTGGGGCCCTTTGGCACCTTGGGCTTCACCACCTTGGGCTTCAGCAGGGCCTTGATGGCCTCTGCTCGGGCACTCATGGCCTTTGCATTATTCGCCTGCATCTTCTTCAGGCCTTTCTTGTTGTGCTTCTTGGCAAAGCGCATGTTCCTCAGGAACTTGGGGTCGAACCCCTTGAGAGATTCGTATCTTTGTGACCGCGGTTTCTTGATGTCATTTCTGTGCCATTTCCGGGACTGGTTGTGTGTGGTGTGGTTCTTGGACTTGGCAATGGCTGGACGGTAACCGGCGGCTCCCGAAACGCCTGCGACTGGAAGAGCTAGGAACTGAATTTTTACTCCAGGCTTCTTTTTTTTTTTTTTTAAGATTTTTATTTATTTATTATGTACACAATACAGTGTTCTGACTGCATGCCAGAAGAGGGCACCAGATCTCATTGTAGATGGTTGTGAGCCACCATGTGGTTGCTGGGAATTGAACTCAAGACCTCTGGAAGAGCAGTCAGCATCCTTAACCTCTGAGCCATCTCTCCAGCCCTCCAGGCTTCTTTTAGAAAATAAAATGCATGAGAAATCCTCCTTCCTTGGAGACTAAGCCACTCGCTGCAAACAGGAAGAGACGCTAGGCTGATCTGAGCTTTATTGCTGTTGTAATACGTCAAGGTTTCTGTTTAGAAAACCCACCCACATGACCATGCTGGTAACAGCATGCTGCAACTCTACATTTTCTTGCTGAATTCAGAGGTTGGCAAACACTTTCCTAGATCTCACTCTTGCGTTTGGGCATATTGATGTGACAGGGAATGCGCTGCCCATCTGTGTATACGAACAGTCAAGTGAAAACCAATCTTTGTTGAAGAAAGCTGACCTAGCCAGAGGAACTGTGATCCTATTGACCTCTGGCCAGGCTCCCTGACACAATCTGAAGGAAGAGCTGCACTGTCAGTAAGGGTTTTCCATCCTGGCTAAGGATTTTTTTCCTGTGGCGCTCATGGCTGGACGTAGGCCCGTGGGAATATCTGAAGGTGACTCGGAGGTATCTGCCCCGTGTGCAGCCACGTAGGAACCACTCATGGACAGAGTTTTTTCAAGGGAAGCGATCCTCACATCATCCCTACTGGGATCCTTCTGCTCCGGTGGAAGACAGGCTATGGATGCGAGTTCCAGAGGGGAAGTAGAAAAGTGTGGGAAAGTTGTGTGTGTTGGATGCAGAAGAGAGAGAGTTTAAAAGCAAGGCGGGAGAAGGTCTGAATAAAGAATACTGACAGGGCAGGAGAGATGGTTCACTGGTTAAGAGCGCTGGTTGCTCTTCCACAGGACCTGAGTTCAAACCCCTACACCCACATGGTGGCTCGCAGCCATTCGAAGTTCCAGTCCCCCTGCCTTTTAGGCTGCTGGGGCAGAGCTAAAAGCTAAGAACCCCAAGTGCACGCTGCTCCCCACCTCAGCCGCGGTGGCTCCGCCGGCTAGCACCCCTCCTTTTTGGTCCGGAGGAACCGGGTTCGAATCCCAGGACCCCCACCACCCCCTTCTTTTCGGGGCTCCCGTTGCGTGGAAAGTGAGAGGGAAGCGCAGATCGAGTGAAAACACGGCAACTTTATTACAGGAGTCAGTGGAAAATCCCGAAAATCCCGAATCTCTGCCACTCACACACTCTCTCGCGTCTCTCCCGGGTCCCCAGGCTGTCCACGTGGCGGCCGGGATGCATCCGCTTTTGCCTGGAAGAGAAGGGGGAACGGTGAATGAGCCAAAAGCCGGGGTTCGGTGCCCTTCTCACACAGGAGCGAGCGTGTTAGAAATCCCCATAGCCCGCCGTGGACGTTGGGGAGACGCGAGGGAGGGCCGAGCTGCAGCAGCGTCTGTCTCTGTCTCTCCCACGCAGACACACACACGCGCGCAGCCGCCAGCCTGTGGGAGAGAGAAAGGGGGAAGATCGGGACCAGCCGGGGCCACCACGTGAACGCCCAGGATCCCGGGGTTCCCCAATCCTGGCTCCGGTTCCGTTCTCGTGGCTCCCGCGGCGCGGCCGGGCGGCCGGAATCCACGTGTGCGCCTGGAAGAGAAGAGTGGGGAAGATGCAATGAATGACCCAGAAGCCGGGGTTCGCTCACCCACCCCGGAGTTGGAAATCCCGCCTGCTTGCCTGCCTGCCCGCCCGCCCGCGTTCGCTCCCTGTCCCGGGTCTGCACGCTGCAGCGTCTCTGTCCCAATCTCACACACACGCAGGCACATGGCAGCCCGCCGCCGCGGATCCAATCCAATACGCCTGACAGCCAGCCTGTGGGAGATCCGGCCTCCCCAGCCCCCCTCTTCCGTTTCCGGCCTCCGCCGCGCCGCTTTCAGGGCCCCGGTACCGGCGGGAGTCACCGCCGCCCCTCCCCCAGCTCCCGGGAGCCGGCAGCCGCCCCTCCCCCAGCTCCGGACCGCTCGCCCGCTCGCCAGACACGCGGGACGGGGTCCCGGCCTCGGCTCGCACGCCCGCGGGGCTCTGGGCCGACGCTGCAGGTCGCGGGGAGCAAAAACGCTGCGTTTCTGAGCGAAAAATCCGAGTTTTTCCCGAGTTTTCAGTCCTTTTCCCAAGGACTACCAAGATGGCCGGCGTCTGCCCCCCAAGACTACAGACGGGAGGGGCCCCCGGGCAGACTTCCTCTGGGGCCAGGCAAGGGGGCTTCCGGTCGGACCGGTCTCCTGCGTGAGATATGGGGGCTCCCTGCCCGGGCCGCGGGGGCTCACGGGAGACGTAGTGCTCAGAACGGGGTTCCCTGGCGCCCGCCTAGGCTACCGAAGGAACCCCAGCCCCCCAGCTCTCCGGGACCCCCCCGGGCCTTCAGCACCCTTCCGGGACCGCTGGCAAACCCACACTGTGGGAGCCATCGTGCAGATCAGCACCGGGGAGCCGCTGTCTGAGATGAAATCAGCCCCGTCCCCCTTTCCCACCAGGTTTCGGTCCCGGTGTCCGTTGTAGCGAGCGCAGCCCTGTCTGAGGCACACACACATACACACACACACAGCCCGGGGTGCGAGGCTCTCCCGGGAGGATGTCCATCCATCCCGTGTGGGAAACGCCCCTGCGTGGCCTGTGCCCGGGTGTCCGCTCACTCACGAGCCCGTGGGGTAGGAGCAGAGCCGGGTGCTGTCTGCCGTCCGTGGCGGAGCCCCCACCACGCTTCCCGCGGGCGTTTCTGGCTCGCCCGCCCGTGGAATATTGAAGCTGGGTCGAGAGCCCCTGGGTGTGTTTTTCCCTGTCAGCCTCTTTGTGCTTTTTCACAGTCAAAGACAGGCGATCGATCAGACAGGCGTGATCGTTGCAGCCTGCCTCGACCCTTTGCTTTCTAAGCCTTCACAGTTTGCAGAGATCTGCACGGAATTTCTCAGTCCTGTGCTGAAAATGACTTCAGTTCTCAGAGTCCCGCTCCTCCTTTGGGCTCCAGCCGCGTGGGGCTCGACTCTGGGTTTGTTAGGGCTCTGTGAGAAACGTTCAAAACAGCCACGTCCTTCCCTTTTTAAATCGGTCTCTGTGAGAGCTGCAGAGACGGCTCTGCGTGTGTGTGAAGAGGGCACGAGCTGCCCGTCACCCAGGTCACCCAGTGAAGAATCTCCCAGTCTGTCCCCAGCCCTCTCCCGGTGGACTCTGAGGCTTCAGCTCCTCTGCCAGCCCGCGCAGAGCCAGTCAGCGCTGCCAGGGATCACTGGAGTCAGCGGCGCACACACGGGTGCCAGGGCCGCCCGCGACTGCGTGTGGGTTTGTGGGCGAGGAGACGTGAGAGAATCCGTTGTCCATTTACCACTGGCGCTGCCCAAGTCAATATCCAGGGTTTTCTCTCCGTGAAGCCAACCGTCCCGTGTAAAGAACGCGCCTGCGGCTCTGTATCTGCCCGTCCCGTGTAAAGAACGCGCCTGCGGCTCTGTGTCTGCCCGTCCCGTGTAAAGAACGCGCCTGCGGCTCTGTGTCTGCCCGTCCCGTGTAAAGAATGCGCCTGCAGCTCTCTCTCCCCATCCTCTGCCCGCTCCGAGGCCGAGATGAACCCCACTCTCTAAGAAGAAGAAGACTGGAATCCATCCACACCGGTCACTGTGGGATGGCGTGGGCTGGGGCGGGCAGACAGGGAGGCCGGGTAGATGTCACCCTGGGCTCCGCCGTCCCTCACGTCCCCGCCCCCCCCCCGTTCCCGTCCTAGAACGGGGTCCCGGGCGGGCGCTCCCGCCACGAGGCTCGCTGACGGGTGCACAGTTTCGGGAACAGAGCTTGGACTCCTCAGTGTTTAGTTTCCCGTCGGCGAACTCTGCCGTCCCGGCGGACACGGGGACGTCAGCTCAGAGGTGGGGGACGCAGGCCGTGGGCTGTGACTCCGCGTGTCAGCTTAGAAAACTCAGCGGCTCCCGTTATACACGGACAGAGCCGTCAGGGAAGCGCTGGCTCTGTTTCAAAGGCGGGACCGCTGAGCGTTCCGTTATTTCTACCGTCTTCAGAAGGGAATCTGGGCTGTCCTTTTTTAGATTTCATTGTCTTCCATGACTCGTCGGATTTCATCTCTGTATCTATGTTCCAGTGTGTTTCAGTGTTTGAATTTCGTTCCGTTTTTAAGCGTTGCTTAGCAGGGATTCTCAACCCGCTGGGCCACGACTCCTTTTGGGGGATCAAACGAACCTGTCCCAGGCCTGGTCTGAGACCACCAGACAGTACAGATATTTATAGTATCCTTCGTAACAGTAGCAAAAATATAGTGATGCAGGAGCATTAAAAATAACTTTCTAGGTGGAGCGATCACTACCTCCTGAGTCGCTGTATTAAGCAGGCCCAGCCCTGGGAAGGCTGAGAACAACCGATTTAGATGAATATCTCCTCAGCTCGGGTTGGCATCCTACTAGGTCACTGAGAATCCCTGTTGGCCCCTCATCCTGCCTCTGCTACCCAGTGCTGAAAAGACAGTCCTGCCTGCAGCAGCTGCTACCGGGCTGGACCTTGCCTGGTCCGTGTGAAGGAAGGAGAAATAAAGAGATCAGGGAATGAGTATCTTCCAATGTCAGCTGATTTGATTGGGAATTTACAGATGATGTGGCAGGGACCCATGTGAGAATTGATTTCATGGCCTAACTGTCTCTGCTGCTGCCCAGTGCTGGCTGGGGAGAAAGTCCTTCCATCTCTTCAGGACTGGGCCTTGGTTGGTCAGTCAGGGAGAAGGAAAAATGAACCAGTCCTGAGGCAGGCAGGCACAGGAAGTCTTGACAGACCCTAGAAACAAGTCTGGGGTGTCTAGGGCCTCAGGGCCTCTTGTTCTGCACGTTCATTTCTGCCCAGTGTGGTCATTCATCCCTGCAGATTGGACCTGGGCAGGGAGATGGCCTCTCAGGAAGTCATCTGAGCTCCCCACCACATCTCTGGGCAGCGACCATCCACCTCCAGGGGCTTCTGGGTCACGGGCACTGACATCTCCCACGGGTGTCTGGTGAGGACGCAGTGCAGTTGTGACTCAGTGAAAGTGAAATCACAGCGAGTCATCGGTAGACGTGATAGTCATCGTTTCTGTAGGGGGACAGTGGCTGCAAAATCAGGGTCAGGCAGGGTGTGTTATAGGAGCTAGGAATCATGGTTCTCTGTGGGGTTCTGAGAGGGTGCTTTGGAAAGCAGTATTTTAAATCCGAGTAATAGCCAGGCGGTGGGGGTGGTGGAGGTGCACGCCTTTAATCCCAGCCCTGGGGGAGGGCAGAGGCAGGTGGGGCTTCCATGAGGTCAAGGTCAGCCTGTTCTACAGGAGCCAGTTCTAGAACAGGCGCTGAAACAGTGTCTACTGAATGAAAAATAAAGAGCAGCTATACAGATATCTCATGAACCTCTGCATGGATTTGTTTTGAGTCGATTCTTTCGCTTTTGTGAAATATTCCATCTGTATCCGTATTAATACTCTTTGTTTTAAAGTCTCCCTGCTCTGATATTAATACAGAGACACTCATTTGTACGTGCTTGCTGACTATTAGCTGGGTGGTTTTGATTTTTGAAACAGGGCACCGTGTATCCCGGGCTTGCCCTGAACCTACTGTGTAGCTGAGGATGACCGGAGACCTTTGGATTCTCCTGCTGTCCCCACCGCAATGGTGTAGGCAGGCCGAGCTGGAGACCAACCCCACGGCCTTTTCCACACCAGGCCAGTGTTGTTCCCCCAGCTGTGTTCCAGCCCCGGCCCCTCACTCCTTGCTGGGTGTCTGTCTCTCAGCCCCCCTTTCTCTCAGCTCACTCAGTCTTTCTCCTCTATCACCTCCCCCTCTCTCTGGATTTGTCAGAGACGTCAGCCATCATCAGACTCATCCCTCTGAATATCATGAGCCACGCTGATTTCCCACTTCTCTACTGTTTTCACGGCCTCCCCTTGTCTGAACTGAAAGCTTTATTAATAGACTGACGCGGTGGGTCCCGTGGCTGGTGGAGTCCCTAACGACAGGCACCGTTCTCACCCTCTGGGAGGCTCCTTTCTGAGGACCCCGATAAATACACGGGACGGCATTCCCGCCCCTTCCCTTCGTGTCCCAGGTCCCGTGTCCTCGCCCCCGCCCGGCCCCGGGGTTGGGCATCAGCAGCAGCAGCCCCGCGGTCGGGTTCTAACCGTCACCCGCAGCGACCCGACAGGACACGGGCGGGGACTGCGCTTCCTGTGGGGCTGGGGGAGTCTGCTCCGGGACCGAGGACGGGGTCGGCGTTCGAGAAGGTGCCCTGAGCTGCTGCGTGCGGGGAAGGACGTCTGTCTATCTGTTCCCTCCTATTCGGGTGGGACTCGGCACCCAGCACCCAGCACTCAGCGTCCTGCATGGAAGCCTCAGCACCCAGCACCCAGGATCCTCCACGAAAGACTCAGCACCTAGCACTCAGAGCTCAGCATCTTCTTGGGGGACCCAGCAAAGACTCAGCATTCAGCACCCAGCAGTCAGCACCCAGCAAAGACTCAGCACCCAGCACCCAGCATCTTCTCGGGGGACTCAGCACCCAGCACTCAGCAAGGACTCAGCACCCAGCACCCAGATTCCTCCACGGAAGACTCTGCACCTAGCACTCAGAGCTCAGTATCTTCTGGGGGGACTCAGCACCCAGCACAAGCACTCAGCATCGTGCAGAGAAGACTCAGCACCCAGCATCCTCCACGGAAGACCCCTAGCACTCAGAGTTCAGTATCTTTCTTATTGGGGGACTCAGCACCCAGCACGCTGCACCCAGCATCCTCCACGGAAGACTCAGCACCTAGCACTCACAGCTCAGCATCTTCTCGGGGGGGACTCAGCACCCAGCACTCAGCATCCTGCATGGAGGACTCAGCACACAGCACACAGCACTCAGCACCCTGAGATCTATCTATCTGTCCCCTCCTATTCGGGTGGGGAAGTCCTACAGACGCCTGTGGGGT
Source organism: Myodes glareolus (assembly GCF_982192425.1). Lineage (NCBI taxonomy): Eukaryota > Metazoa > Chordata > Mammalia > Rodentia > Cricetidae > Myodes > Myodes glareolus. Next base: position 34,903,647 of record NC_142047.1, on the reverse strand, counting down.
CCGTGGGCTCCGTCACCCCCGTTCACTCTCTCATCTCTCTGTCTGTGGGGTGTCTGTCGGACCGCCCTGTCTGGCGGCGAGAGCGGCGTGTGCTGGGGTGTCCTACTCTCCGTGTGCGTGGGGTCTGACGGCCGCCTGGAGTCCTAGAAGTGTTCCCACAGGCGCCGGGGACGCGGGGGCGGGGGGGGGGGAGGAGGAGGGATCCGCGGCTCCCCTCGTTCCTGGGGACGGGGCCGCGGGCCGAGGAGAGATCAGCTCCGTCCCCTGGCAGTGCCCCAGCGCTCTATGTCCGTCTGTCTGTCTGCTGTGGACAGGGCACGGGGACGGCGTTCACCTCTGCGCCCGCCCGTGGGACGGTGGCCGTTCTGCCGCCCCTCCCCCCTCCCCCCTTCCCCTGGCTTCCGCGAACGCGGCCGCTCAGCTCCCCACCCGGGCGGGCGGGCGGGTCGGGAGCCTCTGCCCTCGTCTTGCCCGCCGCCCCCCCACAGAGCCGCTGCACAGTCCGTCCTCGGCCCACGGGAGGAGCGGGAGCGGGCGTGAGTGAGCGAGGGGCCTCGGTGATGCCCGCCCAACCGCCCAAGCGGCCCTCCGTTCTCTGGATGCTGAGTGCTGGGTGCTGAGTCTTCCATGCAGGATACTGAGTGCTGAGAGGCACCCGGGTTCTTTGGACACGCACGCACACACACGCTGCCAAGCCTCTGTGGCTAGGTGCTTGCAGAGCAGGGCAGGGCAGGGCCCCAGGGCTTTATTTAATTTAATTTTATTTTATGAAATAGCGATCTCTCTGAGGGCAGGGAAGGGCAGGGGACCTCGTGTTTGTGTCTGTGAGTGTGTGTCTGTACTTGTGAGACGTTCACCATAAAAGCCCCTTGGATTTTTTTGAAAAATCCGGGCCTGCCAGCGTGCCCAGGCGTCTGCAGACTGAGTCTGCTGTCCCCTGGGCCTTTCTCTGGATGCTGAGTCCTCCTGGCAGGATGCTGAGTTCTGGTGCTGGCTGCTGGCAGGACTTTAGTCCCCTCCTTTTTCAAATTTTTTGAAGATCCCCGCCAACTTGTTTCCATTTAGAAATATTGAGGGCTCCACTGGTGATGAACCAGTTATGTTTTTATAGTTTTAAGAAAATCATTTAAAGTCTTAGTTTTTACAGCTGTTCCCTGCTCTTCAATAACCTCTTTAACTGAAATTTTAGCTCTGATTTACCCGGGGCATTTTCCTTTTTTTAATTATCTTTTATCTTTTAATTATCTCTTAATTATTTTAAGTATCTCTTGTTTTTTAATTATATCTTAATCCCCAATGTATCCTGGCCGGCTACAGGATGACCCAGTCCATTTTTCTCACCTTTTCGTTCTCGGTGGGACCTCCAATTACCGTGCCAGCAAGGTCTGGAACCACAAGGATAGGTGGAGGGTGTCCAGGTTGAATGAAATCCACAGAGCAGGAGGTTGAGGTGAAACAGCAGCTCGTTTATTGTTCTGCTGGGGCTAGCTTTTATACCATGGCACCAAATGGGGAGGGGGCTGCGAAGAGACTGTCACCTGACCCAAGGAGGAACTCTCACCTGATCCCAGTAGGGGTCAAGGACTGATCATGTGCACTCCACCTTCACCTGTCCCCAGTAGGGACTGTCACCTGACCCCAGCAGGGATCAAGGAATAATCATGTGCACTCAAACTTCCTCATCCAACTCCAGGAGCGGAGAGAAGTTATGATTCTCTGCAGATAAGCACCTCAAATGGGGGCAGGGAAATATAACTCGGGGTAGCAATTCCCACAGTCTCTGTAGTTTGATGGGCCAGACACAGAGCAGGTATGACACAAGAGAGGGCCAGACAGGAGAGAGGAACCCACAGAGTCAGGGCACCTCTGTTCTGCTGGAGAGGTCACTAAGCCTTCTAGGGAGAATTAGCGCCTCCATCACCTTCCTTGGAACCACAAGGTGGCAGTCTAAGGAGGATACAGAAATGCTAAACCAAGTTCACATTCAGGACCAGAAAGGTAACCAATGTGGGTGGCTGCTGGGTATACCTCCAGCGTGCTCTTGCCCTGTGGTCTCACCTGGAAAAGGCTGCCTCAGCTAATTTTGCCTTTAACCCTAGGGCACATGAAAATACTTGACCAGACTCAGACTATCGGACTCAGACTCGTCAGTTCTCCTGATGGCAATTTAGACTCCAAGAAGGGTGACAGAATAAGAGACCAGAGCAGCACAAAGAAATTCCAGCGCTCTGCAGACTCCCAAGCCCATCACACCATCATCCTTTCTCTTTCTTCCTTCCTTCCTTCTTTCCTTCCTTCCTTCCTTTCTTTTCTTTTCTTTTTCTTTTTTTAAACTCTGGAGATATGGACATGCAAGAAGAGTTTGACAGAGTTTGGAGAAAGGGCATTAACCAGGCAACAAAAATGAAGGCCACAAGAGTCAAAATATGGAAGACAGAACAATGGGAAGACAAGGGGACTCCAGCTGGAATGTGACCGGGTTATGCTTGCTCACTAGGGCTAGCTATTCACTCCTCTCAGGCCTTGTCTCAGTTAGGGTCTTAAGGGATTTCAAACCTGCAGATCTTGTTGTGAACCTTGTTGTGTGGAACCTTGTTGTGGGAACCTTGTTGTTGTGGGGAACCTTGTTGTGGGGAACCTTGTTGTGTGATCCCCACGTTCCTGACTTCCTGATGGCTTCTATGGCCCAGGAAGGCTTCTATGCCATTGACACTTTCTTTCCAGACACCTGAGCCCTCCCTCCAGGTGCCAAGTTTAATGTGACCTCTTCAAATTCATAATATGTATGAAATGAGCAGAAAACAGCAAAAGGTGAGTCATTCATTAATCACAAACAAAACAGGCCCGGATCAAGGGCATAGCAGGAACCATAAAACTGAAAAGGGAAGAAGCGTTGCCCAATCTCTTTATTTAATATTAACTACTTTATGTTTTATCATCTGGGTTCTGAGAAAGCTTGCTTCCCGCTCAATCCAAAGTCAATTGTCCTTAAGGACCTGGGTGCAGCATGCCTTTGAGCCAGGATCACTTGAAGGAAGGATGCCCAGCTGGCAGGCCCACCTCCACTACTACATCAAGGGGCCTTGTTCTTAATCGCCTTTTCAGTATTGCCTGTGATCAGGGGAAACAAATGGTATCAGAACCTGTCAATGACAAGTGCTTAAGAGTAAGGAGGCAAGGAGCCATCCAATAATACCAGTGGGCGATGGCCAACGCAGGCAGTCACAGCCTTCCTCTGGGACGCAGACTGTACTAAGGGGTGTGTAGACTGCTCAATTATGTTTCCATTTTTTCCCCTTCGCTCTCAACTCTGTCATATAACAGAGACAGAAAAAGCACAGGACCCCATTTTATAGATGGGCAAAGTATGGATGATGCCCAACATGGGGTTCTTTTTGACCCTGCCCCCACACCGTCCAAGAAGCAGGACCTGGGGCTCTGTGTCTTTAAAGGGTAGATGCTGCTTCCCGATGGGGGCACGGCCCCCAGGGCTACTAGTTTGTCCTGAGTGGAAGAATCTGAGTTTGGCAGCTATGGCGCTTTGTGAAGCTATGCTCCCCCCACCATCACGGAGCCCATTGTCTCTACCCAGCTGAGGAAATAGCTAGGCTCCACCGCTCTCTGATTAGTATGCGGCTCCCTGCAAAGGTGGCAGGGCCAGATTGGTGTGGGTACGCCCCCTGTGTCATTTGCACACCATGGGAGCTCTGTAATCCCAAGGTGTACTTCAGAAGCCCTGTCTCCCAAAAGCCAAGCTGAGGAAAAGGCCGGAGATGGTAATCAAAGCTGCCGCAAATTACCTGGTGTTTGATGAAGCCAGAGGGAGCTTCAGGGGCAAATCAGGGTGGCCCCATCTCCATGACACTGAGGCTGGCTTGCTGGTTGGGGGCTCAGGCAAGGGAAACACTCCAGTGGACTTGCTTTGGACATCATTTGGAAACTCTACAATGTCAGTTTTATTTGAATAGAAGTTCCAGTGCCTCACTGTAGCCAAATTCCCCCCACCCCCAAGAACCTCCTAAAATGCGGACAACTGCTCTTACCCTTGGCACTTCCAAATGAGAGATACCAGGCTGCCGCTAGTGTAGTCATATTGTCTGGCACCTAACATGATTGTGGTGCAAAGCCTGCTGGGAAATCACTATTCATTCAGCAGTTCCCTCCACTTCATAAATAAGGAAATCGATCCCAAGAAAGAAAGGGTCTGGACTTACTGGGAGCTGGATGGATCTTTCAACTTCCTCTTCATCCTACCCTTGTCCCTCCCTCTTTTACGCTTCCTCCTTTGACTGATAAATTCATTCAACAGGGGCTGGAGAGATGGCTCAGTGGTTAAGGGCATTGCCTGCTCTTCCAAAGGTTCTGAGTTCAATTCCCAGCAACCACATGGTGGCTCACAACCATCTGTAATGAGGTCCGGTGCCCTCTTCTGGCCTGCAGACATACACACAGACAGAATATTGTAGACATAATAAATAAATAATTTTTTAAAAAAAATAAATTCATTCAACAAGCGTTTGTTGAGAAGATGCTTTGTGCCAAGTGCTATGGTAGGTACCAAAACATTCTTTGCCTTCCCTAGTGGGAGCAAGCAACAAATAGGAAGGGCAGGCACTAATGAAATAATCACATATATAAATGGACAGCTACAGCAATGACCAGGAAAGACCCCACCAGTGCTGTTTGGGGGTGGGGGACCTGACATGGCATGGAGGGCACTCAGTATCTTCATCTGCGAAGTGGACTCCACTTGCTCTGCTTCCCTTCCCTGTACAGCTGGCTCACACAGAACACTAGCGAGGAACAGACATTGCAAACATAAAAGAAAACTCTCCAAATGCTGGGCTTAGCCTCACTCTGATAAACATTCAATACATGTTTGTTGAAATGAATTGCTGAATTGAATTATGCTACAAAAATAAAGCAAGGATTAGCAAGAATTCCCATCACTAACCACAGTGTTCATTCAATTTCCCTGTGAGTGCAGAGAGAACCCAGGCTGGGTTGCCAGAGCTAAGCATGTAAGAGCTGGGAGGAATCTAGGGACACCTGGCCACACTGATTTAACAGAACAGTGAATCAAGGCCCAGAGAAGGGGAAGATTGTTCAGTGTCATGTATGAAAAAGTGTCAGAGCCAGAGACATCAAATTGCTGATGCCCTGAGTGATTGAAGCTCACAAAGTGATTGGGCCTACGAAGCTAGGGGTTGTTCTGCGTGTGCAAAGTCCTAAGGATGGAACCATTTGAGAGCTATTAATTAGTGTTCTATTATCCGATCAATCCCCAAGACCCCCAGACTCTTTCACACTCCCCACCATAAACGTTTGTGTCTGGTGACTGTTGACATGTTTTATGTGCTGGAAAAGTATCCACACCCCTCTTTGGTGAGCCACACTCTCTCTCCCTTCCCATACTCAGTCTGTGAGGTCTGGGCATGGCAGAATCTATCCCTTCCAGAGAACATAGTCACATGTCTCACACCCAGCCAAACAACTCCAGTTCCCTGGATGTTAGGAGTGATTCAGGGACGAACCTAAGATTCACAGATGCCCAATGTCTCATGACTTGTGGGTAGAATACGTCTTATATATTATTAATGGAATATAAATCGGTGGCGCCTAGGTCATGTAACCATACTTCAAAAAAGGCTGAGACTTTGAATGTATTCCATTTTCCACTCCTCTAGTGGGAAACAGGCTCCTTCCTCAGTTATGGGAAGGGGGTCCAAACATAGATTGTATTGACAAATTAATGCTTCTGACATCTTGGGACAACTTCCAACATTGCGCAAAATGCAGCATTCAAGAGATTATGCCATGAACGCACCACGGCACAACAGTGGTGGAAACTGTTATTTCCACTCTAGGATAGAGAAACTGAGTCTTGGAGAAGCCTATTCCTGGGCACACGGCAAGGACACAATGGAATCCTGCACTTCAAAGCCCAGAACCACAAGACAGATTTGGATACACTGAGTGACTATCTGGAGGTGACATTGGAATTCAAGTGAATCTGGAATACAGCAAGCTGCAGGAATTTGGGGGTGGGGAGGATAAAACTGAGGGATCTCCTAAGACCTGATCCTGAGGAGAAAAAAAAGGTTCAAAAATAAGGATCCTGAACAAGAGAGAAAAGCCTTGGCCACAGAATGCCAAGCAAAGGCCGTGAGCGTGCTGGGGCAGGGTCGGCACGGCCCTCACTTGCCTCCTGGCATAGTCTGGTTAACCAACCTCAGAGTCCTGTGAGCGAGAGAGTTGAAGGTGGCCCTGCGAAGGACCTGCACCCGGAGGATGAGGACATGGTGCCACCTTGGGACTCCCCAGGCAGCAGTATCCTGGGGTGGGGATGCCTCAGCTACAGACTCAGGAGCCTGTGCCATCTGACTTCTGGCTAGGCTCGGCCTAACTGCTCTGTTTCCCAGAGTTGCCACAGACTCACTCCACTGCCACCCAGCCTCGGCCCCTGGGGATCGTGCGAGCAGCTCTGGGGTCTTGTCATGTGTCCTTCTCTGGCTCTGTCAGCCTGATTTATCGCACACTGTTCAGGAGCCTGTGGTGAATCTACCCCGGGTGGGGTCCCTAGAACCTGTCCATGCCTTGGTGAGGAATCCCAGGATTGAATTCTCTCTGTTCCCTCATTTTCATCTACCAATGCTGAATGAGAGGAAAAAACAGAAACCCGTGCAGAGGCAGCTGCTCCATGACCTTGAGAGGCCATTGACTTTGGCTGTGTCTTCCTGTCTTCCTTCCCTTCAGTCAGACACACCTGCACTGGGTTTCTGTAGACCACTGGGAACCTGGGCGTCTTGCTACAGAACTTTGAATATTGTAACTTTGGGGCCCCGTCAAGCTGGCCTTAGATTTTCATTACTGGGGAAAATGGCACAGACCAGGGAGTTTCTACAAGTGACTGAGGGATACATCCCAGAACCAATGATGTCAGAGCCTAAGAGGAAAGGATGAGTCCCAGTCTCTCACAGTTATGGAGGGTCTGAACTGGCCCCAAATGGGAATCAGGCTGGGGAGAAGCTCACTGACGTAGCCGGGGCTGTGCCGGTCCCTCCTACATGGTGCAGGTCTGTGAGACCCTTGGCTCCCTTCTTTCCCTCAGTTCTCAGTAGAGGCAGCTGCAATTGCCCAGGTTCTGACAAGTTATGAACCACCACCCCCATCTTCCTGCAGCTCGGGGCTCTATACCCTCCTGCATAGCCCAAGTGGTCCACAGATCCCAGGCAGGAGCTGGAAGGGACGAAGAAAACGGCCAGTTACTCGTTGCTGCATTTAGGTAGAAAGGGCCGTGAGAGGCCTTCCCAGGAGCTCCTATCTATCTCTCCCTCTTAGGATGACAGACACACCCATGCCTGCCTTACAGAGTGAGGTTGGCTGCGGTCCAGTGGTCCAGCAGTCCCAGCCCACCCAAACGCTGGGGAAAGGCCCCTGTATCATCACCGTCTCTTACTATGTCTCCTCCCCTGGGATATCCTGTCAGAGTTATTGCTCTGTGTTCCGAGTACAGGGGCTTCATACTTCCAAAGAAGGCGTCCCTAGTCAGGAGCCATAGTAGCCCAGAAGATATAAGTGTACAGTCCCAAGAGCTATTTGCCAAAAGGCAATCCTGAGGAAGGGACCTTAGTTGTCTCTGGAGGGGAAACCCAGGCTTTACCAGAAGTCCAGGTCCTGACTCAGAGCTAGGTGCCTGTCTGCACCTCACTCCTAGGTCCTGACTCAGAGCCGGGTGCCTGCCTGCATCTCACACCTAGGCGCACTCTATAGTCCTTGGAGTTTCTGAGGCCGCTAAAGACACCACAGCTCCAGGTATACGACAATGCTCGACTCTTGATCTTTGACCTTGGCTGAGGACAAATTTGGCTTGAGTCCCCAGTGGACTCAATTTTGCTTTCTTTGCTCAGGTCTTTGGCCCACCCTGACCCTCAGGTTCCTCATCTGAAAGACACAAAAAGCAGACCAGGGCAAAGGTTGCATGGTGGCCTTTTGTTCCAGACTGGCCCACACAAAAGTTCTGTTTGTTCCTGTGTGAGCCTCTACCTCTCCTGTGGTGTCCCCAGCCCTGGGGTCACCACTCCGAGATCCAGGGTTACCACTTATCTGATGGTCTCAAATGATGGAAAGACCACTGCTGGTCCAAGAGGTCAATGTGTCGCAAGAAAAAAAAATGGAAAGCTTGTCAGCTACCTAGTCCATGCCCTGCGGGAGAATGTCCCTGCGCTGTCCAGGGGACGAGTCGCTAGTCACAGGTACCCACCAGAATTTAATTTTAAATGAATTAAAATGAAACATAACAAAAATTTAGGTCCTTGGACACTTTTCCCCAATTCCAAGAGTCCAATAGCCACACATGCCTAGAGACTAGGCAAAGGGCATGACCATTACCACAGGAAGTGCCCCAAGACAGCCATGTTCCAAGTTTCCCCACAGGATCCCACTGTCCCTTCCCTCCAAGCACCTGGCCTGTCACAGTCAATGAGCTGACAGGGCACTGTGACCCAGGCGAGCCTGTCCCTCTGTTCGCTGTCTTCTTTCACAGAAGAGACTAATCTGTATCGCAGCCCCTCTTCTCAGGAACAATGGGAGCGGCCCAGGGAAGGGGCCACCTCACTCCCAGCACCTCCTTCCGACTCCCTTAATAGGTGAAAATGCTCGGTTATTTCAAATGAATATAATTACAAAATCCTCTACTTAGAGTAATGTGCCTCCTTTGTGGGGAGAAGACGTCTCCTCTTTCTCATCCTTTCTGCGCCGAGAGCCACTTTACCACTCTGAAAGGTGTGATTCACCGGTCTCCGTGGGCCACTCTCTCCCCGCTCGGCAGTGGGGCACAGTGACTTTGAGCCACCCTATTGTCCCACATCTCCGGTTTGCCGCCTCTTTTCCTGGGTGGACATGGAGCTCAGGGGGTCTGACACCAGAAGTTCTTCCTCTAGAAGGAGACCCTCATGCCCAACTCCAAACCCCAACCCAACCTTGCCCACCCACAAGGAGTTGAGTTCAAATCACACCTCTCCCAGGGAAGCCTTGGACAAATCACCCCCTTCACGGTTTAACTTCTACAACATGAAGAAGAGGATTCAATTCATTGTCCATGCTTCACGATTTCCTACTCTTCCTCGACGATTGGTCTAACCATGTACGTCTAATGTTTGGACTTAGCACTGGTAAATTTTTTTGGTCAACTTGACACAGACTAGAGTCATCTGAGAAGAGGGAACCTCAACTGAGAAACTGTCATTATAAGATTAGCCTGTGGGACGTTTGCTTGATTAATCATTGGCATGGATGGACCCAGCCCATTGCGGGTGTTGCTATGCTTGTACAGGTGGTCCTGGGATATATAAACGTGATTTGGGTGAGAACAGCTTTCATAGACTCATATGCTTGAATACTTGGTCTCCAGTTGGTGGAACTGTTTAGGCCAGATTAGGAGGCGTGGCCTTGTTGGAGGAGGTGTGGCCACTGGGGGTGGGCTTTGAGGTCTCAAAAGACTTAAATAATCTGCAGCACCCACTCCTCTCTGCCTTGCGGCTGTAGATAAAGATGTAGATAAAGACCTCAACAGTTCTGTAGTGCTTTGAAAGGTACGGTCCACATAGACCCATGTGTTTGAACGCTTAGCCCACAGGGAGTGGTACTATTAGGAGGTGTGGCCTTGCTGGAGTAGGTGCAGCGTTGGTGGAGGAAATGGGACACTGCAGGGTAAGTGGGGTAGGCTTCGTGGCTTCATATACTCAAGCCACGCCCAATGTGGGGCACACCGTCTCCTGCTGCCTGTCAATCAAGATGTGGAGCTCTCATCTCCTTCTCGAGCACCATGGTTGTCTGCACGTTGCCATGTCCCATCATGATGATAATGGACTAAGCCTCTGAAACTGTAAGCCAGTTCCCAATTAAATGGTTTCCTTTATAAGAGCTGCCATGGTCATGGTGTCTCTTCACAGCAATGGAAACCCTAACACAGACAAGTCCCTTTGCTCTGCCATCATGGGCTCTAACCCTCAGAAACAGAAAGTCAAATTAAACACTTTCTTCTATAAACTGCCTTTGCCATGGTGTTTTATCACAGAAATAGGAAAGGAACTAAGGACATAAAAAAAAAAACCCTGAACAACCCAGGAGAAGTAAGCCAGGAAGAAGCATTCTTCCAGGACAGCTGCTTTGGTTCCCGCTTCTGGGTGTCGGTTTTGAGTTCTCCCTTAATTCTCTCAGTGATGGAGTGTGTCCTGAGAGTTATGAGCTGAAATAAATCTTTCCCTCCCCAAATTTCCTTTCCTCATGGTGTTTTATCACAGCACTATAAACCCTGCGACAGACATTTGTACCAGGGACCAAGGAGGTACCTTGTGTTGGCAGCTGAACTTGGTCATGTGTAAGCACTTCTCAGGTGGTACTGGTTTTGAAGACATGAGGGGATCATGGAGAACAGCTTGGCACTGTGAGAGGCCAGGGGAGGCCATTGGTTGGAGGTGCCATCTCGGTTGCAGTAGAAGTCCCTAGATCATGGAGTCATGGAGAGCGATTAAGGGTTGGCACCATGTGGCAGGGTCAGAGCTCCCGAAGAGAGCCCAGCAGAGGCTGCTGCTGAAGGCGTGTATTCTGAGTCCCAGGGAAGACCTCAGCATATTAGAGACCCCAGTACCATGGGGCAACCACGGACGGCAACAAGCCCACAAGACAAGCTCCATGTGCTGGAGACGGTAGAGGCAAAGAAGCGAAGCTGTCCAAGACCCCCCCGGAGCCCAGAGTACCACAAATAGGGCCCAGATGTCAAGCTCTGAATGTTTTACACTGTTGGGTTTCGTTTTGCTTTGATGTGATTGTAGTTGTGCCCGGACTCTTCAGTTTTGAAATAAGAAGTACATAACTTATTATTTTATAGGAGCACAGAGTTAATAGGCCTTGAAGAGTTTAGAGAAACTTTAGAATTTTAGAGAGATTTAGAGCATTAGAGAGATTTTGGCATCTTATTTGTGTATTTTAGAGAGACTTTGGATCTTTTAAAGAGACCAAACTTGAAAAGTGTTTGTTTTTTTAAAAGACTGTGGAACTTTTAAAATTATATTAAGTTTCATATCATTATGTTAATACGACATCTTGGGGATGAATGAGAAAGAAAAGGTTGTGATGAAGCAGTGATGTGTTTGCGTTTCCAGTTGACAAGGGGTCAACTGTGCTGGCTAGTCATGTAAACTTGAAACAAGCTAGAGTCATTGGAGGGGGGAAGCCTCAATTGAGAGAATGCCTCCACAAGACTGTCCACTGGTCAAGTCTTTGGGGGAGTGTTCTTTTCTTTCTTTCTTTTTTCTTTCTTTCTTCTTCTTCTTTTTTTTTGTTTTTTTTTTTGTTTTTGTTTTTTTTTTTTTGTTTTGTTTTTCGGGACAGGGTTTCTCTGTAGCTTTGGAGCCTGTCCTGGAACTAGCTCTTGTAGACCAGGCTGGCCTTGAACTCACAGAGATCTGCCTGCCTCTGCCTCCCGAGTACTGGGATTAAAGGCGTGCACCACCACCGCCCAGGGGAGCAGGGAGTATTCTGCAGTTGAGAACTGTCGGTTTTCTTCCATCCTGAATACACAAAGGGTAGACCCCTGGCCAGGAAGGAAGGAGCCAGAAAAGTGAACATTTTAGGCTGATGGTTCACCGTGAGGGCCATGCGTACTCAAACACGTTCAAATTCTAGCAGATACCCAGCTATGCAGAGGGCACCTAGCAAGTTCTGGTTGCACCATGGAAATAGTGGAAGGCAATGGCCTGCTCCCACTGTTCTGAGCACCCGTGTATTTGAGGCTTGCCCCAAACCTTACTGAGCTCAGCAATTGGGAAGGCTGGACAGTCATAAGGATGTAGCTACCTCACCCCCCCACACACACTCTCTTCGCAGCCCCACTCCGACTCTCTTCCTATGTAGATGCCCGCCTACCTCTCACAGGGAGCTGCCAGGGACTGAGGACTGTGGAGTGGCACAGGATCGAGAGCCACTGTACCACACGGGTCTGTCATTTAAGGACCCCATCTGAGGTCAGGTCCTGACTCTGGAGATCACCATGACCTCCAGATCATGTAGTGACTGTGTAGCGACTGGTGTGGCTGGGGCGTGCACGCATCTCATGACAGAGGCGAGTGGGGCCTGTCCCCAGCCAAGCCCAATCAGGGGTGTGTGGCTCAGTTGCTCTAAGGACTGGCACCAACATGACCTGCAGATCAAAGAGGGCTTCGTGGAGGAGTGCACACTTAGCTATGCCAGACACAGCGAGCAGCTGTGGATGAAGCAGAGGAGAGTAAGGGAAGAGAGTAGCCCAGGCTAAAGGAACAGTCTAAGCAAAATGAAGGTTATCTTCTTCAGTGGGAAACACAGGGTGGAGGATGTGGAAGAAACAAAGACCTTTTGACTGTGGGAACCAGCTTCCCACAGGGAACCGGAAGCTTTCCATTGGCGGTTTCATTTACCCACTCATCCAAACATGTGCTCCAAACTGTGAAAGAGCCTTGGGGCCCCTGGAATGTTGGGAGCTGCATTTAGATCTGTTTTGTTCTTGCTGAGCCCACTGAAGAGTCTGTCAGGTGCTTTTGTATCCCGGGACAAGCATGGAAAAGAAATGAGAAACAAGGCCCAGAAAATCTTGAGAACAGAGTACCTGGAGGCTGAAGAGAAGCCAGTGGAGTGTGTGTGTGTGTGCGTGGTGTATATTGGTGTGTGATGCACCAAACCCCCTAAACTGTGACTTGAAGTAAATCCTTCCCTGCAGGGGTTGCTTCTGTCCAGTGTTTTGGCTTAGGGATCAGAAGAGCAGCTCACGCACCATGATGACCGCAAAGATACTCTAGGTTTGTAACAGTGAGGGTCCAGATAACAAAATGTGCAATTAGGAAGCGATAATGGGGATTTCTAAGTTTGTTTTTAATATGATCTTTTAACTATAATTTTACTATGTAATTTAGCTTTGAATAGAGAGCAATTAAGAGCCCGCTTGTATTTTCTCGGTAAATTTAGCTGGATCTTGCAAGCTGGATGTGCTGTCGCTAGTGAAAGAGCCGAGTAAGGTAGCATAACGCAGGGCCTTGTGTGCTTTGGTCACTCAACATAAAGCTGTAAACGTTCTTATTTACTCTCGCTAGTCGCGGTGCTGGCGAAACTTCTTCAGCAGGACGAGAAAGGCCACTTCTGCTCCACCAGCTCGTGCACTTGTTTGTCACCCGTGAAGCAGCTCGTACTCCATCATTTCCTAGGAGCCCGAGGAGGTGAAGTGCCCGGAAGCACAGGGAACGCTGTTTGTCTTGGAAACTGAGCAGTCTCTGAAATATCTTACATAGAGTGGTAAGTCCCACCTTGAGTGTGGGAGGGGCTTGACAAATGTTTTCAAACGCTGAAGTAAGATGTCAAACACTGGAGGGTACAAATCTCAAAGCTGCACTTTGGGTTTGAACAGTGTCCCCCTCAGGCCCCACGTGAAGGTAGACGGTCCCTGGCACTCTCTTCCAGCTCACCCTCAGCATATACCATAGGTGACCCGTGTTCTGTTACCTATCAGTGTGGAGTCATTTGCCCCTGTTAAACTTCCTGTAAATGAGACATGCATGTGCAGTCTTGTGTGGTTGGCGTCCTCTGCTGACATGTGGGTAAGCGCCATATTTACTGTAGACTGGAGGTCTGTTCATTTTACTTGCAGGCATGCCATCATGTGCTTATGATTCTTTGTTTATGGCCATATGAGAGGGTTCTGCTTGGGGCTGTTGTAGTTTCCAGGAGCAGAAGTACGTAGAGGCTTGTAGCTGGGTCTGGGCAGACTCCGGTAGGCGCTGCTACTGCAGACACCTGTCTCCAATGCTGGCCCTGCTAGATAAAAGGGCACCACAGGTGCACAGAAGGAGCTGGAACCAAACTCCTGGAGACTGGCTTTGCTTGGGGAGTTGCAACATCTGTTAACCTACAGCCCTTGTAGGCCCTGAAGGGAAGAGCAAGTCTTCTAGAGAGATTTTCCTCAGGAGACAGGAGTCACAGCTTGTTATGATTTGAGCTTTCCTTGGGCCTGTGTGTGTGTGTGTGTGTGTGTGTGTGCAGTGTGAATGTATGTGTGTGTTGTATGTGTGTGCGGTGTGAGTATATGCATGTGCTGTCAATGTATGTGTGTGTGTGTGTTCATGTGTATGAGTTTATGTGTGGTGTGAGTGTATGTGTATGGTGTGTTATGTGTTGTACATGTGTGTGTGTTGTATGTATCGTGTGCGTGTTAACATGCATGCTGAGCTTGCAGCTTCAATGGACAGGGAAACTGCAAGGCTGTAGTCGATCTGATCAATGCTCTGTCTAGAGAAGCCTGCAAGGATTTGTGGCCTGTCTGGGGGAGAGGCAGCCAGAGGATCTGTGATCTAACATATTAGCTTACAATCTCACCGACCAAAGGTTTCTGCCAATGTTTGGCGAAGTCTTTTTAATGGCAGCTTGTATGATGGGGCCATGCGACCATCTCACTCATGGTTTGAATTTGTGGTTTTAAAGTTTGATTGGTCTGAAGTTCAGTGCTGCTGAGCATTTTGTGTGTGTGTGTGCAGGCAGTCCATGTATGTTGCTTTGTGGCATCAGCTCAAACTTTTATGCCTGCTGTTTATTGGGCTGCTTGTATCTTTATTATTGAATTGTTGATGATGTTCTTTATATCACAACAATAAGTTCTTTATCAAGTGTAGACTTTTCTTTCAGTCCATGGATAATGATGTCTTTTGAGGACCAGATTTTAACATTTTGAGATAGTCCCTCCTCCTTCCTTCCCTCCCTCTGTCCCTCCCTCCTTCCCTTCATTTCTCCATCCATCCTTCCCTCCCTCCCTCTCTCCCTTCTTCCCTCCATCCTTTCTTTCTGTCTGTATTATCTTCTCTAATAAACTGTTGACGGCCCCAAGTAGAGATCTCATCTTAGATGTTTGTGATGTTTGAACGTCCTCCATATGCTCATTTGTTTGAATACGTGGTCCCTAGCAGGTTGCCTTGTTTAGAGAGGTTTAGGAGGTATGATCTTGCTGAAAGAAGTGTCTCTAGGGGCTTGCTTTGAGGTTCCAAGTCCTCAAGCTGTTCCCAGTTCACTTTCTTCTGATGCTTGCTGTGGTTTGAGACAGATATTGCTGCCCCAGCCATAGGCCTGCACGTGCCTGCCGCTTCCCCATGATGTGCTGGACTCTCACCCCTCTGGTCTCATAAGCCCCAGTCAGCTCATGTCAGAAGCCGTTCCCTCTGAAGCTGCTCTCGATGGCCATGGTGTTTTACTGCAGCAATAGAAAAGCAGCGATGGATGAGCTTATTACCACAGCGTTCGCTTTCTTCACTATATTGTCTAGATGGCTTTATTGAGAGCCAAGTTCTTACAAGTGAATGAGGCCTTTTCTGGGCTCTCTGATATTCTATGATCAGTTTGCCTATGATTTTCATGATCGTACGGGTTTGATTACTAAATCTTGAAATCAATAATGTCTGTCCCCTACAGGATGTTTTTTCTCCCTCAAGTTTTTTTTTTTTTTTGACTATTTAAAGTCCTTTGAGCAGGTGTGGTAACACGTACATGCAAATCCTAGTGCCGGGAGCTGAGGGAGGAGTGTATCTCAGGGATAGCTTGGGCTACATAGAAAGACCCTGTCTGAAATAGACAGTACTAACCCAAAACTCAAATGTAAAAGCTCGTTTGCATTTATATATAAATTTTGAATCAGCATGTACAAAAGAAATTGTACAAAAAAATTTCTGACTGAAATTGTGTTTTATCAATACTATCAAAGTGTAAGTTCTCTCACAAATAATATAAAGCCATGCACATAGGCTCAAACACTCATTAGACACACAGCGCCACCCTCAGCCCAGACAGAGTTAGATACACACTCCCACATAGGCAGGCAATGTTTGCAGCAACTCAGCAGGGACGCACACACACATAGGTTCACACCCTGACACCCAGCCACACACTCACAATACCCCACCATCCAACAACACCCCCCCACACACACAACAGCAGGCTATAAGTTTAGAGGCAGGCAGTGGGCTCCCACACTGCTCACTCAACTTGGCCACCACCAGCAGCAGCACCCAGCCTGCAGGTGCCTGCAGAGGTGCCACTCAGCCAATGGCCGCAGCCTCCTGAGCTCATTCCACCAACAGCCATCTCCATGAAAAGACGCATGTAGACTGGGGCGGAGCCGGTAGTGAGAAGGGCAGAAGATGAAATCATAATCCTTCGGTTTGTTCATTTCGGTGATAATTAGCGGAGCATTCACGCCGCCTCACCGGCCGCTCCCGGCTGATCCCGCGTGATGGATGCCTGGTGGTGCTGAAGGCAAATTAGCATAATTTCATTACCGAGGGACCTGTGAAAAGGTTCAGTTATAGAGCAATCTCATTAATACCAGGGCTTGTTAAACTAATAGAAAGAGACAGGCCTCGCAGCTCAGAGAGGAGACACGTGCTCTGAATGCAATTCCGTGAAGCCCCAGAACCTGGCCACGCCTGCACTGCCCCCCTTCCTCCACTGGCCTGCAGTCTTGGAGCTGAGATCCTGACATTCAAGACCAAGAGTCTCCAGAGGGCACAGGTACAAAAGGCACAGAGTCTGAGCTGAATGGGCCCCAGTTAATCGGCTAGATAGAGGCCACAGCAGCAGAGTCCTGGGCCCACCGTGTAGAAGCGATTTGCCCAAGGTGTGTGGCACTGAGGCCAGAGTCACGGGGCCCGCAGGTGGGAGAAGGGGATGCCCACTTCTAACTAGGATTGACCACATAATGTAGCTGCCAAGGTTTTTCCCTTCTCTCCTGGCATTTCCCAGGGCCGTGTGACCTCCGGCTCCCTGGAGACTCTGCACTAGCTCTGGCTTGAGGGGTTAACTTAGCAAGAGCCTGGTTCTCTTTGTTATGGTGATTCCACTTGTATTCAAGGTCTTAGCAGTGGGCCCATAGCCTGGCTCCCCAGCTGACCCTGCCCGAGGGGGGCCGGGAAGCTTTAATCTTCTCCTCCTGCTCCTGGATGGGAGGAGGCCTTGCCCTTTTTGATCCTGGTTGCCCACTGGTATAAATACCTGACTTGAGTTTAATAAAGTTGCAATTTACTCTGGTAAATGAGCAAAGGTCTCTTTTGTGTGTGTCTCTTTTCCAACCCTCAGGACAATCGTCCATTCTCATGGGCTCGAGTTCGGGAAAGCACGCAGCCTGAACCGGGTGTGGGTATCCATTGGGAAGTGCAGACTCTTACAACATAACATGTTGGTAAGCTCTCTGGAGTCTTTCAGCTGTGATTTGGTTTCTCCATGATTATCAGCTTTGTTAGTCCCCAAGTCCCGGAGACCTGGCTCTGAAGGGACAGCAGACTGGAGGTCATGATCCATGTGAGGTAAAAAAAAAAAAAAAAAAAAACAAAAACAAAAACTTCACACACTCCACTTTCTGGCCACCACCATGGTAGTCTAGCTGGAGAGCAGCCCCACCAGGGAGTGCACTCCTGAGCCCCGGCAGGCTCTCCGAGAAAGCTACTGCCTCTGTCTTTCCCATGGATTTTCTTACATGGTTCACCTTCTTCTTATGTGGCCTTAGCAAAAGTGGGCCAAGATTGGCCCAACCTCCACATCCAGAAGCCCTTGGCAATGACCTCAGGCCTGTGCTCTTCCCACCAGCCTAGGACAGGCAGAGGTTGCTTGTATGACTTTGCTGTATTTTATTTTATCACCTCTGTAATATCTGATTTTTTTCAGCAATTGTAAGTAAAACAGAACAAGTCCCCAAATGTCCCAAGTGGGAGAATGAGTCACCCCGTTGTGTGACTGCACACACAAAAATATGTGGTGACTCAGAGGGCCTAGCAGAAGAGACCAGCCCACAGAAGGCCTCATTGTTCAGACTTTCAAGGTATAGGGGAGGGCGCTGAGTGTCTGCCGACTGCCAGGCTGCCTGGATTGTGGCTGTTGACACCAGCGTGGGTGTGTGATGGCTCCACAAGTGCTGTGCCTCCCCCTCTGTTTGTTTTGCTGTTTTGCTTTGACACAGGGTTGCGTATAGTCCAGGCCATTCTCCAACTGACTTATGTAGCCAAAGATGGCTCTGATCATCCGGCCCCTACTTCCTAAGTCCTGGGTCTAGAGATAGACCCATACCACCATATCCTGATTACTTTCCTCTTCTTACAATAACAGGGGGAAGACAGATGATAGTATGGGGGTAGACCAGCAGCTACAAGCCATTGCTATTTTCAAATGGCGGTGGGAGAAGAGAGGGGGACCTCAGAAACAGCTAGCCCCTGGGATTCCAGAAGCCACACGACAGACAGGAAAGCTGGTCTAGTCACACAGACCTGAGATCTCAGCACCCAGGTTGCTGAAGCAGGAGGATCTTCATGAGTTGGAGATGAGCCTGAGCTATACAGTGACATTCTGGGTGGGGGTGGGGAGTAAGTTATGAACAGGTATTGCAGGGCATGGCAATGCCTGGTGTAGGTACAGAACCTCAGGGAAGGGACAGCGATGAGATGAGAGTTTCCTGGACCTATGACCCTGCTAGCTGGCTGGTCCCTAGGGAGACTTGTAGAACTGTGGGCACAGAAAAGTCTTAGAACAGAGGGGTTATTTTTTTACCCCGAAGGGCTCAGAGCTGTAGGAAATGCTTCCAGCAACCTATGAGTTAAAACTAATTTTCAAAAACTCTGGTAGAGGTGTCTGGCCAGGGTGGGAGCCAGAGCTACGTCTCCATTGATCACAGCACGAAGCTAACAGTCACCCGCCACCCAAAGTGATAAATTGGGAAGTCCTGGCAGTAGACAGGCATTACTGAAAGTGGAGGGTGGTTAGGAGATGTTGGGCTAAAGTGAACCCCAGGCCCCTGGGGGAGCAACCCTGAGTGGCAGTGGGAGTCACATAGAGCCCTTCTTCTTAAAAAAAGCATTCTATCAAAGAGCCTTCATTTATGTGCCTGACCAAGCATCTAACCCACCCAGCCCTGTCACCCAGTATGGTTTTAGTCATCCCTTATCTGACCTCAGCAAAAATGGACCAGGATGAGGACCGAGAGAGGGGTGGGGTGAGTGTGTCTGTGTGTGTGCACCTTCACACGTGTGCATGCATCCCGTCATCACTACTCTACTGCAAAACAAGGGCCTAGTCTCCCATCTCTTGAGCCAAGTCTTTGTCACAGACAGCCCTTCCCTCCTGACAGGCAAGGTTTTGTGAGTAGGTTTACTAATAATCGATCACAAAGGGCTCAGATCCCAGTTGAGCTCAACCACTTCCTAACTGTGCAGCTTGAACGAATCGCCTAACTTCTCTGTGCCTGCTTTTCTCTTCTTTAAAATAAACAGGCCAGTGGGGTCTGGGCTTGCTTTTAGGGTGCTTCAGGTGGGGTCCTTGATCCTCAGGCTCCCTGGCCTTACAAAGCGCCCACTCTGTCCCCTAAGTCCCTCTCAGACTCTGTGGCCACCAGAAGGAAGCACATGAAAAGCTTGCACCAAAGCGAAGGATCAGGACACAGACAAACACTGGATTAGGAAAAGGAAGGGCCAGAAACCGTGGGCCACGCAGGAGAGGCACCAAATGTGGCCTAGGGCCGTCAGGACTCTGGACTGATACTGGCCCATTGCGAAGGAGGTTGACTGCCTCAGGTGAGTGAGAGCCTTGCACCACTTCCCCTCGTGGGTAGACACAGACGGTCCAGCAACCACTCTGTCCTTTGTTCTCTGGTCTGAATCCCACCAATCGCAAGCAGGCGGCTTGGGCAACTTACCGGAAAGATGGCATCTGTGGTCTCTGCGCCAGCTACTTTTCCTGTCGATATGAACAAACACCTGGGAAGAAGTTATCAGCCTGAGGAAGGGTTGATTTCGGCTTACAGGTCTGGGGGTACAAGCTGCCCTGGTGGAGAAGGCAGGAGGGTCAGCATGAGCTGCTTGGTCACGTGATGTCCGAAGTCAAAAAGCAAATAGAAAGAAGGACCGCGCTATAAAGCCTCAGGGCTCTCACCTTGAGCCATTCACTGCCTCCACAGAAGCTTCACCTTCTATAGCTTTCCCAAACAGCACCACCAATTGGGGTCCAAGTGTCCAAACACAGGAGTCTCTGGGGGACAGTTCACAATCAAACCACGTGTCTCACGACCTCTGGTTTCAGAAGCTCCTCCATCCTAGCAAGACCCATAAAGGAAGTCCTTCAATCACATGTGTGTTTCTGACCAATCACATTAGGCAGCCCTTCAATCACATGTGCGCTTCTGACCAATCCCAGTTCTAGACAGCTAGCGGCTTCTTGATTAACCCCCTGGGGTCACATGATCTGCCCTAGACGTACAGGCAAGTCTTCAGACAATATACCTGAATGTATATTGTCCCCCAAGAAAGAAAGGGAGCCCACAAAGAACACGCAGCTGAAAGTCACTTCCTGAGCCAGGTTCTTAAGCTGGGAGAGAATTTAGAGAGAGAAGGCGGGGTCAGCCATGGCTGTGCCACTGGGTGCCAATCCCAGGGGGTTCGACAGCTCCTGGCGTGTGAACTGCAGTTAGAAGGTAAGATACAGCCAGGGTGAGGGCCATGGCGGGAGCACACGGGGTACGGAAAACAGAAGTCCGGGTGAAACTTACTGGGAAGTAATGGGATCCATATCTAAAGCAGACCGAAGATTTTCTGGACCCCCGAGGGACAGAGGTGCTACATCCATGGCTGTCTCACCAGTGTAGCGGAAATGCTGACTGGATGGGCAAATATTGCCGGAAGGATCAGGATTCACGCTTCTCGGAGTTGTGTCCTGGGCTGTCCCGTGGCAATCAGTTGTGGTGTAATGCTACCTGAGTCGCCATTAGTACTGACTCGACCTGGCTGTCCTTGGAGCCATATGTCTGTCTTTTCCCCTTGTCTGTGTGTTCTTTGTGATCCTTGTATATTGCTAACAGATCAGACTATTCCAGGCAGTTGCAGATACAAACAAGACTGCTGAGGACATTTTTGAGTTTTGCGCCCCTATTCATTAAAGCCTTTAAAGAAATAGCCAGTTCTGGAAATAGGGAAGTCATCGTTAAAATAATTCCTTAATGATGTGGAGCAAAAGGAGTTGCTCTTATCAGGAGAAACCTTAGAAGCCTTCTGTAGGAAAACAGCTGCAGCAACACTAGATGTTTGCCTGAGAATTGCGTGCAGGAGGCCTATGCAGCCTTCATTATAGTCAGAATAAACCTAGGCTAATTACAACATCTGACCCTGAGAGTCGGGGAAGGAAGAAAGTTGAGATTTATGGTATAAAACCAGATTCAGACAAGTTTGAGATCATGTCTAAAATTTCCTAGCAGAAAGTTTTCCCAGGAAGATAGTGGCCTTCTCCTCTCACACCCCAAGATATTCTGAGCACAAGGTCACTTAGCCCTGCCAGCCGCCTGGTACAGACTGGGCGAAAGTCCTTGTGCCCAAGTCAAAGCATTTTCAAAGATTCTTTTTGTAAACTATTCTATGCTTTTTTTTTATGATCTGATGATGTATGCCTTTGCCAAATTCTTTGTAATAATATAAAAACCTCGCACTGGAAAAGTAAAACACAGCAGCATTTTCAAAAATACATTGAGAGTGGTCTGTCTGTCAATTCCTCCGCTGTATCCTGAAATCTTCCGTCCTTCGCCCTGATTCCCTCACGGTCTGAGTGGCTCCCCTGAGCCAGTCCGTAGCACAGAGGGACATATACAGAGATATAAACTTAGTTGAAAATTTTAACTTTAGACCTTCCAGGGGTCAATCTCGGTCGCTCTCTCCTACCCTGAAACTACCCCTCCGGAATAGGAAAACACATCGGGGTCAACCCTGCTCTTACACCTGCTATGGCTCCCCAGTGCCCCGGCAGGACATCGTCTGTTCCAGTTTAGCTTCATGGCCTCCACTGTGTCTCCTCATGCCTACCACTTTTCCCCCAGCCTTCATGCGGAGCGCCTGCCCAGCCCAGGAGACCTTCAATTCAGCCAGGCCTCCACACAGAGCCCCAGCCACAACCACAGCCACAGCCGGGGCCACCCTCCAAAGCCTCATCGAGGTATATAGACAATGGGGGCTTATCCCTGCCCCGTCCGACCCTCTGCGTGTTCACTTCCCCTGACCTTCCTACTCTCCTTTTTCAGAGATCTGTCCCCAAGCCAGGCTGTCTACCGCCCCTCCCCCACCCCCAGCTGTGTGCTAAGCCTAAATCCCCAGGCCACATCAGCACAGGTGACTACTGTACACACAGCAGGATGCTTACGGAGATTGCAGATGAGACCCCGAAGACAAATGTTTAGAAAGGAATTGCACCAATGGCCTCACTGTCGCTACCGCCACCTTCTGGCAGGGGTGGCAGGTTGGCTATTTCTAAGTATTTTCAGTACCCTGGGCTCCATTAGCTGGGGGAGCTGGAGTCTGCTCCCCCAGTCTCTCTTCCCACTGAGGGAAGGACGTCGTGTGACTTCACAGGACACAGGAGAGTACTGCCTCTGCTCGCCCCACCGGCTTCCCTCCCGAGGAATCCAGCTGCCATGCTGCAAAAGAGCCCAACAGGAAGAAAGACCATAGGTGTTCCAGTAACTGTGCCCAGCCAGGCTCAGACAATTCTCCCGCACCACTTCCCCCTCTTTTTTAAAAAAACAAAGAAAAATATCCATAGTCCATTTTGGGGAATGTGGGCGTAGTATTCCAGGCTACTTCCAGTTGGTTGGGGATGCTGATAATCTTATGGGGACCTCAAGAAAATTTAGAGTTATGATCAAGTCCTGACTGAAGTATCCTGTGAGTCTTGATCATCTCAGGCAGAAGTCTTGAACCTGTTCTGGATGAAGAACTCAGACATCTGGGCCATCTGTTCCTGTCGGAGATTTTTCAGGTGGCCTCCCTTGATCAAAGATGATTTTTCTTAACTCTGAATAAATCCAGAGCCTCTCATTTTCTGTGGAAACAAAAGCAAAATCTCTTCTCCAAAGTAACATACCTTTTGACTTCAATTTTGAAGCCAAGGCATTTTCAAAATACCTATCTTGGGTTAATTCTGCAGCATTTATAAGCAAAAGTCCTTTAGCAGTTGTTGCTCCTTCCTCAGCATTCAAACAATTCAAAGAGAGCATAATAGCATACAGTATCAAGATTCTCTGTGTATTTTTCATCTTTACGTGGCTTTATTTTAACCTCTATTTCTTTTATTTTTACTTTTAACTTTTGGCTTTTTGAGACAGGTTCTCTGTTTATCTTTGTCCTGGGACTCCCTCTGTAGACCAGGCTATCTTTGAACTCCCAGAGATCCGTCTGTCTCTGCCTCCCCAGTGCTGGGATTAAAGGTGTCTGCCATCGCACCTTGAATTTACAGAGGTCTGTCTGTCTCTGCCTCCCAAGCCTTGGGATTAAAGGTGTGTATCACCATATCCAATACTCTCTTTCCTTCTTTCTTTCTTTTTTTTAAGGACTTTAAATCTTCTAGAGGTTTTTTTTTTAATTTCTCTTTACTGTATCTCTCTCTCTCTCTCTTTCTGACCATGTGAGTCTTTAATTTGCTAAGGAGTATGGAGAAAACAACAGTCAAAAGCTCCTAAGGCATTTCAAGGTCCTTGCCAGGAAGCAAGCTGCAACATTGTTTCCATAGTCCAGACTACCTGCTTGAAACTCAAAAGAGTTTTCCCTGGCAGGATGGCCCAGAAAGCCAGCATTTTAAAACAGCGCAGCTTTTTTTCCTGCTATGGCTGAAAACCAAAATGCTTTACTCTAATCTTTCCCAAGCATTCCCAGGCTTTCTGTGGATTCAGTTATCCACGATGGGCGCCATTCTGTAACATGAAGAGGTCGGGCCTGCTTGTTTGTGTTTTCTGTCTCGCCAGCCCCACGAGCTGTTTAGTCTCCGAGGAAATCACACAAAGATCTCTATAAGTTATAATGCTGATTGGCCCGTTAGGTCAGGCTTCTTTCTGGCTAATTCTCACATCTTGATTAACCCATTATTCTGATCTATTTTAGCCATGTGGCTCAGTACCTTTTTCAGTGGGGCAGCTTACATCCTGCTGCTTCAGTGGTCTGGGCAGGAGTGGGCGGAATCAGCTTCCTCCTTCCCAGAATTCTCCTGCTCTCCTTGCATGAGTCACCCACACTCTTGTAAAGTCACCCTTCACCTGTGCTCCTGGCTTGGGTGTACTTCTTTCGTTGGCAGCTTGCCAGAGCTCTATCTGGCGTTTGCTCACATTTCCCCAAGAAAACCCACACAAATAGGTAGAGAAGTGTTACTAGGAAGTTGAGCTAAGAACACGACTAAACATGTCTGTAGGAGAACCAATTGAAAACATCAATAAACATAAAACAGCAATCAAACGTAGATCATGCCCACGGGAATAACAATTGAATATTCTATTTAATCCCTCAGACTGGTAAAAATTGTAATGCCCAACAAGAAGATGGGAAAAGGGCTGTTCTTGCTCTAAATGTTGTGACCTTGGAAGTATTTCATATTTATGTGATTTGAATTGACACCATCTCCCAGAAACATATCTAGTGAAGAGAAGCCATGCACCGGTGTTTGTCAGATGCTTATTCGTGGTGATGAGCTACCGACTTTGATCAGGAGATACCTGTTAGAAGGCAAATGGAGCTGTGCAGTTGCTAAACAAATCCTGCCAAGGCCAGGGAATGCTGAGCAAATTTTCTGCATCCGAGACTGCAGATCATCCCTGGAAGCAGGCTGGGGATGAGGGAAGCAGTTAAATCGACTTCAGAACATCCTACCTCTCTGCAGCACTTCACAAGAGGGTTCTGATGTGGGACAGGGATCCTCGTGACAGGGTGCAAAAACAAGACTGGCATGCTTGACACAGTCGCAGTGGTGCCCACCCCTTGCACATGCCACTTCTTACCCCTCAACACACTAGAAGACAGTTTGAGTATTGTCTCCTCCACACTAAAATTGTAGCTGTAGAAGACTGAAATTTGTGCCTAGCGCAAACCCAGGTCCATATAAGCCACCCAATTAAACCCATTGAATGAATAGATGAATTCAATTGATGGATGGATGGATGGATGGATAAATGGATGTATGGATACATGGATGATGGATGGATGGATGGATGATGGAAGATGGATGATGGATGGATACATGGATGATGGATGGATGTTGGATGGATGGATGGATAGATGGATGTTGGATGGATGGATGGATGGATGGATGATGGATGATGGATGGATGACGGATGGATGATGGATGAGTGGATAGTGGATTGATGGATGAATGGATGGATGGATGATAGATGAATGGATGGATGATGGATGGATAGATGGATGGAGGAATGAATGAATGAATGAATGAATGACCTTTCCACATAATTCAAAGTGGAACTAAAACCAAGAAAGACACCCACAGTGAGCTGAACAGAGTCCTGCCCTCTGAGCATCATTTCTCTCCTCATCTCCCCTCTGCCTTCCACAGGCTCCACCTGGCAAAACCTCATGTAGCCCCCAATCTTTCTAGAACCTTCTTCCGTCCATCTGTGATTCATTTAGCAGTCATCAAGCATACCCTCTAGGCCAGGCCTTGTGCAGGAGGGACACGGGCCCTAAACCCAGAGTGCTCAGTTGTATAATGGACACAGTCAGTCCATTCCCAAGGACTTACAGGGGAGCTTGGTGCCACCTCCCACTAGAATAGATGACAGCAACCACTAAAGTAGTCATGGACAAAGGTGGGCAAGAGCCTCCTGCCTCACCCATCTGGGGAGGGAGCAGCATGGATTTCCCGGGTCTTCATTGTCCATTTATCCAGATAGGAACACTGTCATGGAAAGTTGCAAAGTCTGTGTCCCCACAGCAAATGTCCCACTGCTGGCATAATAAGGAGAAAGGCAGCAGGTGAAGGGAAATGGGAGGAAGTGCATCAAGGAAAAGCAAATAACAAGGCTGCTTCTGCAATGGCTCCAAGGCAAGACTCAGAGCCCACATTCACAGGGGGGCACAAATGACAGAGACAACTTCCAACCAGAAAGGACCAACTGAAGCTAGGTTATTTAGTGACTGTGATGACTGTGTTCTGTCACCTTGATACAAACTTAGACATATCTAAGAATAAGGAATCTTAACTAAGAAAATGTCTCTACTTTCCACGAGCAAGCCAACGGGGCATTTCCTTGTTTGATGTGGAAGGGGCTAGCCCATGGTGAGTGAGGCCATCCCTGGGCTGGGGTCCTGGGTTCTATAAGAAGGCAGGCTGGGAAAGCCATGATGAGCAGGCCAGTAAGCGGCACCCCTCCATGGCCTCTGCATCAGCTCCTGCCTCCAGGTTCCTGCCCTGACTTCCTTCAGTGATGGACTGTGATACAGAACTATCAGCCAAATAAACCCTTCCCTCCTCCAAGTGCTTTTGGCCATGTGTTAACGACAGCAGCAGAAACACTAAGACCGTGACTGAAGCTGTCATTGGCCTGCACTAGTCACTTCTCTGCTTCTGTGACATAGAGAAGACACTATACGGGGCTCGTGGTTCCAGAGGGTTAGAGTCCATGACAGCAAAATGGAGGTAGCAGGTGGCAAACATCTGGAGCTGCAGGTCAGAGCTCACATCTGGAACCACAAATAGGAAGCACAGAAAGCTAGCTCAAACTGGCACAAGTCTTTTTAAACCTCAAAGCCTGCCACCCCCAGTGACATACTTCCTCCAGCAAGGCCAAGCCTCATCATCTATCCCAAAGAGGCACCAACTGGGACTAAGTATTCAAATCCCAGTGTCTTCCGGGGGCGTCCAGTCAGACCACCACAGCGCTGTTCTCTTCTCTGGATGCGTGTATGGAGGGTGACAGATAGGTCAGAATGCTGCAGCGTCCAGACCCGGGCAGAGAACGCAGGCTGCAGGCAGGCAGAGGATTTCTAACTCCCCCGCTCCTGTGGGAGCCCGAACCCCGGCTTCTCCGTTCTCCCGCTCTTCTCTTCCAGGCGGACGCGGGAGCCCCGAGAGCCCCGAGAGATCCGTGTGTGCAGCGCTGGGACCCGGAGAAACTCCACAGACTGCTCGTGTGAGTGGCAGAGACTGGTGATTCCGGTGATTTCCCACTGTCTGTTTCAACTTGCTCGTGTAATAAAGTTATTGCCGTGTTCCCTCGCTCACCTGCACGCAACAGGACCCCAAAATAAGGGTCCTGTCTGCCAAAATTTTTCATGGACTAGGGAAGCGCCCTCAAAACTTTTTTTTCCCCGATTATTAATCCGCAGACTTATCACATTTATCATCGATTCAGCAGATTGATCATCGATTTATCATGACTACAGATCAGGATTCTAACCCGCGACAGTTGGCACCAGGGCGACCCCTGGCACCGGGACACAGCGTCAGGCGCTCCTACCTCTCTGAGCCACTGCTCGAGCTGGTGAAAGCCGGTCCCGAGTTTCTGGGACTTGTAGACTAAAGCGGGCTGCAGATTGGGCAAAAGAGGCCTCCCAGACTGTGCGAGGACCGGCCTCCTGCCCCACGGAGGGACCCCGCGGGAATTATACTGTGTCAGAGAGGCTCCTGGCAGGACGGAGCTCGACTGGGGAGACTTTGGGGAGAAGCCAGGGACCTGGCAGGGTCTGTGTGTGAGAACAGACGAGCAGGACTGCAGAGTCACTGCAGAGGCAGACTTGGGTATCTGTCTCATTGCCCAGAACTCAAATCAATTTTTCTCATAAAAGATGCTTTCTCTCGATTTCAGAGACTTCTTCAAAGTTCAAGCCAAAGACCCTCCTGGCTGTGACCCCTGTCAGCCCTCCCTTCTCTTCCTGGGTTATGGAATCAGGCAATGGGTACATTCTTCTCTGTTTGGCTTTTTTGAAAAGTGAAAGAGATGTTCAGGGACCTGAGGCAGAATGAATGCTGGCCCCGTGCACCAGAAGGCCTGGCTCTGAGCTGCCCTAGAGCGGAGACCCCTGTGCCCGTGTGTGCAGGCCGCAGCCATGGAGGTCAGAGGGCAGCTTTCAGGGCCTGGTTCTCTTCTCCTTCTACCAGGCAGGTCCTGGGGCGAAAGCCAGGCTGTCCTCGGGTTCGGTTTACTCACTGAGCCGTCCTGCCAGTCTGCAGTCCTGGCATCTGAGAAGACGTTATTTTCCCTCTATTCCAATCTGGTTCATTTAATTAATTACAGTCAGTGTTTCGGCCTTTTTAGGATTGCCATGTCTGTGACAGAGCCAATGATTTCTTTTTCATCCACAGACACTCCTCTGCACCCAGCACTCGGGATTCTGCACGGAGGACTCAGCACCCAGCACCCAGCAATCTGAATGGAGGACTTAGCCCACAGCACCCAGCTCCCAGCACCCAGCACAGAGGACTCAGCACCCAGCACCTGGCATCCTGCCAGCCTGGGGAACAGCACACTCGCTCTGCAGACCCCCGGGCACCTTCAACACATGCTGCTGGCATCACTGGATGTAAATTTGTCCAGAAATGAAAATACAGCCAATGAGACTCAGTCTTTCTGCTCATAGAAAAGGGCAGAAAGGGCAGGGAGTGGTTGAGTTGCAGTCCGTTCTTTACTGAGAATTAAAGCTCTGAAGAAAAACATTAAAGCCTGGAGTCGTATTTCCCGCGCTGGCTGTCCTTCAGCCGTGTTTGAGGAAGGGTCACAGCTCAGAGGAAGTCGTCAAACGGTGTTGTCAGTCTGCCCTTGTAACCCAGCAGAGCTGGGTGTGAGAGCTGTGTGGGTAGAGAGGTTCCCAGTGGGGACCTCAGGGCAGGCCATGGCCTCGAACCCCGCTCCCGGGCGGTGATGGGCGGAGGGGAGGAGGCGCAGGGTCGGCAGCAGAGGCTCCCGGACTGCGGGAGGTGGGGAGGGGCCGGCGTCCTGCCCCGCTGTGGGCCCGTGGGGAACGACACCGGGTCCCGGGGTCTCCTGGCTGGGCTTTCTCACAGAGGACTCAGCGCCCAGCACTCGGGGACGGTTTGGGGAGAGGCCCAGAGGACTCAGCGCCCAGCACTCGGGGAGGGTTTGGGGACAGGCACGGAGGACTCAGCGCCCAGTACTCTCCACAGAGGACTCAGCACCCAGCACCCACGCTCTGCAGACGCCCGGATTTTTCAATAAATCCCCCGGGCTTGGACGGTGACCCCTCACAAGCACAGACACGGGGTTCCCTCCCCCGCCCTTCGAGAGGGAAAATAAAATGAAAGGAAAGGAAATAAAAACCCCAGGCCCCTGCCATGCCTGCCCTGCCCTAAGGCCTCACTCACCACCTATTAAGAAATAGGGAAAATAATATTTTCCCTATTAAGAAATAGGTAAAATAAAAATTAGGGAAGATAATTTAAGAAATAGGGAAAAGAATTTAAAAAATAGCTAAAATAATTAAAAAATAGGGAGAATAATTTTAAAATGGCGCAAATAATTTTTAAAATGGCGAAAATAATTTTAAAAATAGGGAAAATCATTTAAGAAATGGTGAAAATAATTAAAAATGAGGGAAGATCATTTAAAAATAGGAAAAATAATTTAAAATATAGGAAAAGAATTAAAAAATAGGGACAATAATTTTAAAATGGGGTAAAAAAATTTAAAAATGTGGACAATCATTTAAGAAATAGGTAAAATAATTAAATATTAGGGAAGATCATTTAAAAATATGAAAAATAATTTAAGAAATAGAGAAAATAGTTAAAAATTAGGGAAGATAATTTAAAAATAAGAAAAATAATTTAAGAAATAGGGAATATAATTTTAAAACTGGGGAAAATAATTTAAAAAATAGGAAAAAAAATTAAAAAATAGGGAAAACTGAAAATACAGCCCATGAGAGTCTTATGGCTCGTAGACAAGGGCAGAAAAGGCAGTCCATTCTTGACTGAGAATTAAAACTATAGAAAAACATGAAAGCCTGGCATCCTATTCCACACACGGTGAGTTTTTCACGGTGGCCGTTCTTCAGCCGTGCTTTATGAAGTGTCCCAGCTCAGATGAAATCGTCACACGGGTGTCAGTATGTCAAAAAAGGAAACTACAACCCACGAGAGTCAGTCTCACAGCTCATAGACAAGGGCAGAAAAGGCAGGGAGCCGCTGAGATGTCGTTTTCCCTTGGTGTCTGAGGTCTGAGTCTTCTGTGGATCCTTCAGGAGGACACACACGAGAGCCTGGCATCCCAGCTCACGACAGAGCTCACACGGGAGATTTATTTCTCGGGCGAACAGCACCGGGAAGGGGGTTCTATCTCGGCCAGGGAGACCTGAGGAGGAGGAGACGGGGTCTCTGTAGACGTCCATGGGGACGGGGGTCACTTTTCAGGGCGCCCCTCGCTAGGGCGGCTGTCCATGGCGTCCCGCCCCGCCGTGGGCCCGTGGGGAACGACACCGGGTCCCGGGGTCCCCATAGCTGGGCTCTCCCGGGAGGGCGGGACGGCGCTGGGCTCGGGGAGGGTTTGGGGAGGGCCGCAGAGGAGTCAGCACCCAGCACTCAGCAGCCTGCCCGAGGACTCAGCGCCCAGCACTCCGGAGAGCTGCCTTGTCAGGCCTTATGAGGAGAGGAGGTGCCTCATCTTACTGCCCCTTGGGATGCTGTGTCTGGTGGCCATCTGTGGGAGGGGGCCCCCATTTTCTGCAGGAGGCAGAGTGGATGGGGGCAGAGGAAGGGGGAGAAGGGGACAGCCACTGCTGCTGGGATGGATGTCATGAAGGGAAGAATAAATGAAAGATGTCATTTTTAATCATTAAACATAGCCAGGAAATCACAGAAGACAGAAACTATTTTAGGGAGGGTGCCTTTCAGGTGACTGACAGTCGGAATCTGAAGCAGATACGGCTGCTTTTCTGTATTTTATCATGGCTTACTTTTTAGAATCGAGTGGCTCTGACCTTGTTGGAAGGTGACTGTGTTCCTGAAACCCCTGTGTCTGTTTAAACTCTGCCTTCTGTGCCTTGGAAGAAACGGTCTAGGTATCACCTTGTGTTCTTTTCCTCACTCAGCCTTGTGGGGGTGAGATTAAATCATATTATTTCTCTAATTTGAGGGTGAAAGGCTATCCTATTTATTGAGTGACTATGCTACAGTCTTATGTTCACCCAGCACCCTTCACGGAGGCCTCAGCACTCTGCATTGAGGCCTCAGCACCTAGCAAGGAGGACTCAGCACCCAGCACCCAGCATCCTGCATACACAGGACTCATCACTTAGCACTCAGCACTCTGCATGGAGGACTCAGCACCCAGCATCCTGCACAGAGGACTTAGCACACAGCATCCAGCACCCTGCATGGAGGACTTTAAAATACATGTGAGTCGTGAGCAGGCGCAGATGAATAGGAGGCTTTCACATATGCAACTCTGACCTCTCTTCTAGGGCAGACGCTGTGGTACACGGTGCCACGGTGCCGGGTGAGGTTCTGATCTCCGTCTCACATACCGTCGTGTTCACCGCTCTCTATTTCCCCTGTGACTCTGACCACACCTAGGATCCATAGTTTAGAATCCCGTTGGACCGTGCCTTCTCCAGGACGAGGGATGGAGGCCGGGGTAAGCTGTTTCTCCTGCTTCTGTGGGACGTGACTCTACATTTTGTCTTTTTAATATCTCATGTGTTTATCTAGCTCAGGAAATACTTTCCATGGGCTGCTGTTCCTATCCATGAATTTAGTCTATGGACCATGATTTTTATAGTTGGGAGTATCCTATTTTTAAACCTTTGAGTGCTGAGTGCTGGGTGCTGAGTGCTTAGTATTTGGTGCTGAGTACTAAGTGCTAACTAAATAAATAATAAAATAAATAATAAATAAATAATAAAAAATAAATAAGTGCTGAGTGCTGAGTGTTTGGTGCTGAGTACTGAGTGCTAAATAAATAAATAATAAATAAAATAAATTAAATGAACGTATCTAAGAACATTTTCACAGCACACGTTGGACATCTGAACACGGAGGACGACACACACGTCACCGAGAGGCCCCACACTTGAGCGGGTCTCACACCGTGGACAGAGCAGAGAACAGGGGGACCGGAAAGCCAACTGGAAACGAGACAACCTGACCCACGACACGGAGGATCCGGGGACGAGGCCCTCCGGGGACAGAAGGACGGACACGCGGATGGACTCACCGAGGCCGTGGACGCCGGCACGGGTCCGGGAGAGGACGCGGACGGGGACTCTTTGGTGGTCACGGTGTCTGTGGTCTGCTCTTGTGGGACAGACGCCGGTCTCTGCCCTGTCCTCTCCCCTGTGTGTGAGGTCTGTCACGTTCTGACTCGTTCACTGTGGCTGTATCTGATTTTATTCTGTGATGGCGTCAGTCTGTGATCTGATGGGAGAGGGGGGACGTGGGTCTGCGTGGGTGGAGACGTGGGGAGGAACCGCCAGGGGCTGGGGGGTCTGGGAGAGGAGAAACCATCCTCAGAAGGGACTCTGTGGGAAAGCTGACTTTCCGTTAGAAAATAAGAATGGTGGCTCGTGAGAAACAGAGCATCAGGGGGACAGGAGGAGGGTGCAGCCGTGGGTCGTGTAGGATTGTGAGAAAATTTTATCTGCCAGGGAAAAGGATCCGTGATCAATATTCCCGGGCCTGGGTGATTATTTCCTCACAAGGAAATAATGTCACCTTCGTTCTCATAGATCATGAACCCGCACAAGACGAGTCAGCTCCTTATAAAACACGGAGGGGCTGATGACGACCAGAGAGGCTCCACCCGGGGGCCGCATTAACTCTCCTCACCTCTAGGAATTTTCCTGACCTGATACACGAGTGTCAGGCTCCCCACACACCCGTTCCGCTGCTGCCCTCAGCAGCTGCGGGGCCCAGGGCCGACCCGGGGCATGCTGGGAGATGTAGTTCTCCCGGGAGACTCCCGCGGGCTCCCGTGCGCGTCCGGGACCGCGCGGGTCTACACGGGGACGGGGAGACGTGTCTACCGGGGAGGGAGGGTGCGTTCTCCACGGGCGCTGCCGCCCACCACGTCCCCGGGGGACCCCGCGGACCTCCCCGCCCGCGGACGCCGAGCTCGGCCTGCACATGCGCAGACCCCCGCCTGAGCAGCCCACGTCTGAGTCTGGGAGACGGACCGCAGTGACGCCTCCGCTGTGGGGACGTGACCGCCGCCGTGTGTGGAATCGGTCTGAGTGCCCGTGGATCTCCTGCGGAGGAACATGGACGTCTTTCCTCGCTCGTGTTCTTCACGCAGACCTAGTCGTCAGCTCCGGGTTAGGGACATGAGCTCAGCTCCAGCTCAGAGGCCAGCCTGCCTTCCTAGGACAATGATGATCATGTGGGGTCCTGAGGAGTGGGGTGATTTTAGCACGGAGAGGGTTTTTAGACCGTGAAGGTGGGAGTCCATCCGTGTCCCTATGGGGACGCTCGGCTCTCCCACGGCTCAGGCATTGACCTGTGCGCTCAGGCCTCGCGTCAGCGCTGCCTGGAGATTGTTTTCACGTCTTCAGGTTCACAGACACACACATCTGTGGGGATAGATATTCAGGCAGCTCTGTGGGAAATTCTTCAAGCAGAGGTGACCAGACACAGGAAAACTCCAAGTGACCACACAGACTGTGACTAGGAATGTGGGCAGAGCTAGGGGTGTCTCAGATCATGTCACGGAGTGCTCACAGCATCCGCTGGGATGAACACAGAGCGTGGAAGTCGCTGATTAAGTTCTGGGGCAGCTTTAGGAGGAGTTAGACCTGGTTGTCTGCGTTGGAGACGTCAGCATTCTGGGGCTCAGGCGACTCGAAGGAGGTTAGTTTTGAACAGGGAGCCCAAGGACCCCGCAGGCTCCCAGGTGGAAGCTCTGGGCCCCGGCCAGGGTGGGATGGCGAGGAGACTGCAGACAGCCCGTCTCTGAGCGGTGGGCGCTGTTCTCAGCCTCTGTCTCTGTCCCTGCTGACCGGGTGCCGTGAATTCTATGAATTTTAACTCACTCTGTATTCGGATAGGGTGACAGAGAAACAGGGAATCTCACGAGTTGATCCACAGTGGCCCTTCCGATAAAATCAGATCCGTTCACAGAAAGTGAGTTCTAGGTCTATGACTAGGGTGACATCTCTGAACTGCTTCACAGTCCTCAGAGAAATCAGTGGGCAGAAATTAGATAGGTGGCCCCTTATCCATAAGCAGTGCTTGTAAGACAATGCCTGGCTTCGTGAAGCTTTACTTTTATGAACACATTTTTTTTTGGTAGAGTAAACTGATTAAAAATCCAACGCTTAACTTGGGAACGATCAAATTATATACTGTTATTTTTAGATTTTTAAAAAGCATTTATTGTGAAGTTTACTAGATCCCATTAGCTAGTATCAACAGCACTGAAAGTAAATTATATTTAGAAAGCAAATTTACCACATCTAGCTTTATGGATAGACTCAAAGACACTCATTAGATGCCTAGAAAATTCTAGGAAATGATCATACTGTTGTGGTATTTTTAGATTTTTAAAAAGCATTTATTGTAAAATTTACTGTATCCCATTATGTTTAGCTTTATGAGTAGACTCAAAGACACTCATTAGAGGCGCAGAAAATTCTAGGAGTCCCAGGATCCCTCGATGGACACAGCTTTTATTGCTTGATCTCTCTGTAGACACAGAGATCACAGCTCAGAAGGGATCTACAGCTCCCTTTTGGTTTCAGATCATTCAGAGCCTTCCCAACTGTCCTCCACGACTCGCTTTCATTAAAATCACCAGTGTTATCTCAGCAAGCAGAAAAGAAATAGACATCCCAATACAGCGAGTCAGAGAAAAAATACAGAAACCAGCTTGGCAGACTCCATGCAGGCAACTGAACCGTCTCCCCGCCCCCACCGGTCAGAGTCCCAGATTTTTATTTCGGATTCATTAAATACGGCCTGATGTGTAGCTGTAGACGAGGATCACTTTATGAGTCACAGGAGGAGCTCAGGGGTGCAGAGAGGAGTGGACCGCGGAGCCCGTGGGGGCCCCGGCCAGGTCTCCCAACGGCAGAGCGCAGGCGGAGGGGGAAGGGCGGACGGGCGGCGCCCTGGGCAGTGCGGGTGCCCGGGACTCTGCTCCTCCTCCCCTCTGCTCAGGGCTCCGGCCCGGAGCGGACGCCCAGGGCTGATCAATGCAGGAACGGAGGCCGAGCGGCCCGGCCTGGGCTCAGACCGCACCCTGGCCCCGGACCTGTGGGAATTGCTACCCCGAGTTATATTTGCCTGCCCCCATTTGAGGTGCTTATCTGCAAAGAATCATAACTTTCCTCTGCTCCTGGAGTTGGATGAGGAAGGTTGAGTGCACGTGATTATTCCTTGATCCCTGCTGGGGTCAGGTGACAGTCCCTACTGGGGACAGGTGAAGGTGGAGTGCACGTGATCAGTCCTTGACCCCTACTGGGGTCAGGTGAGAGTTCCTCCTTGGGTCAGGTGACAGTCCCTTTGCAGCCCCCTCTCCATTTGGTGCCGTGGTATAAAAGCTAGCCCCAGCAGAACAATAAACGAGCTGCTGTTTCACCTCAACCTCGTGCTCTGTGGATTTCATTCAACCTGGACACCCTCCGCAGATCCTTGTGGTTCCAGACCGTGCTGGTGTGGTAATTGAGGTCCCACCAAGATCGAAAAGGTGAGAAAAATGGACCGGGTCATCCTGTAGCCGGCCAGGATACATTGGGGATTAAGATATAATTAAAAAACAAGAGATACTAAAAATAATTAAGAGATAATTAAAAGATAAAAGATAATTTAAAAAAGGAAAATGTCCCGGGTAAATCAGAGCTAAAATTTCAGTTAAAGAGGTTATTGAAGAGCAGGGAACAGCTGTAAATACTAAGGCTTTAAATGATTTTCTTAAAACTATAAAAACATAAAATCCCTGGCTCATCACCAGTGGAGCCCTCAATATTTCTAAATGGAAACAAGTTGGCGGGGATCTTCAAAAAACTTTGAAAAAGGAGGGGCCTAAAGTCCTGCCAGCAGCCAGCACCAGAACTCAGCATCCTGCCAGGAGGACTCAGCATCCAGAGAAAGGCCCAGGGGACAGCAGACTCAGTCTGCAGACGCCTGGGCACGCTGGCAGGCCCGGATTTTTCAAAAAAATCCAAGGGGCTTTTATGGTGAACGTCTCACAAGCACAGACACGAGGTCCCCTGCCCTGCCCTGCCCTGCCCTCAGAGAGATCGCTATTTCATAAAATAAAATTAAATTAAATTAAATAAAAGCCCTGGGGCCCTGCCCTGCCCTGCTCTGCAAGCACCTGGCCACAGAGGCTTGGCAGCCTGTGTGTGCATGTGTGTCCAAAGAACCCGGGTGCCTCTCAGCACTCAGTATCCTGCATGGAAGACTCAGCACCCAGCACTCAGCATCCAGAGAACGGAGGGCCGCGTGGGCGGGCAGGCGGGCGGGCATCACCGAGGCCCCTCGCTCACTCACGCCGGCTCCCGCTCCTCCCGTGGGCTGAGGACAGGAAGAGCGCACGGACTGTGCAGCGGCTCTGTGTGGGGGCGGCGGGCACCACGAGGGCAGAGGCTCCCGACCCGCCCGCCCGCCCGCCCGGGTGGGGAGCTGAGCGGCCGCGTTCGCAGAAGCCAGGGGGAGCGGGGAGGGGCGGCAGAACGGCCACCGTCCCACGGGCGGGCGCAGAGGTGAACGCCGTCCCCGTGCCCTGTCCACAGCAGACAGACAGACGGACATAGAGCGCTGGGGCACCGCCAGGGGACGGAGCTGATCTCTCCTCGGCCCGCGGCCCCGTCCCCAGGAACGCGGGGAGCCGCGGATCCTTCCTCCCCTCCCTTCCTCCCCCTCCGGCGCCTGTGGGAACACTTCTAGGACTCCAGGCGGCCGTCAGACCCCACGCACACGGAGAGTAGGACACCCCAGCACACGCCGCTCTCGCCGCCGGACAGGGCGGTCCGACAGACACCCCACAGACAGAGAGATGAGAGAGTGAACGGGGGTGACGGAGCCCACGGACCCCACAGGCGTCTGTAGGACTTCCCCACCCGAATAGGAGGGGACAGATAGATCTCAGGGTGCTGGGTGCTGTGTGCTGAGTCCTCCATGCAGGATGCTGAGTGCTGGGTGCTGAGTGCTGAGTCCTTGCTGAGTGCTGGGTGCTGAGTCCCCCCCCCCCAGAAGATGCTGAGCTCTGAGTGCTAGGTGCTGAGTCTTCCGTGGAGGATGCTGGGTGCAGCGTGCTGGGTGCTGAGTCCCCCAATAAGATGCTGAACTCTGAGTGCTAGGGGTCTTCCGTGGAGGATGCTGGGTGCTGAGTCTTCTCTGCACGATGCTGAGTGCTTGTGCTGGGTGCTGAGTCCCCTCAGAAGATACTGAGCTCTGAGTGCTAGGTGCAGAGTCTTCCGTGGAGGAATCTGGGTGCTGGGTGCTGAGTCCTTTCTGAGTGCTGGGTGCTGAGTCCTTGCTGAGTGCTGGGTGCTGAGTCTTTGCTGGGTGCTGAGTGCTGGGTGCTGAATGCTGAGTCTTTGCTGGGTCCCCCAAGAAGATGCTGAGCTCTGAGTGCTAGGTGCTGAGTCTTTCGTGGAGGATCCTGGGTGCTGGGTGCTGAGGCTTCCATGCAGGACGCTGAGTGCTGGGTGCTGGGTGCCGAGTCCCACCCGAATAGGAGGGAACAGATAGACAGACGTCCTTCCCCGCACGCAGCAGCTCAGGGCACCTTCTCGAACCCCGACCCCGTCCTCGGTCCCGGAGCAGACTCCCCCAGCCCCACAGGAAGCGCAGTCCCCGCCCGTGTCCTGTCGGGTCGCTGCGGGTGACGGTTAGAACCCGACCGCGGGGCTGCTGCTGCTGCTGCTGCTGCTGCCCAACCCCGGGGCCGGGCGGGGGCGAGGACACGGGACACTAAGGGAAGGGGCAGGAATGCCGTCCCGTGTATTTATCGGGGTCCTCAGAAAGGAGCCTCCCAGAGGGTGAGAACGGTGCCTGTCGTTAGGGACTCCACCAGCCACAGGACCCATCGCGTCAGCCTATTAATAAAGCTTTCAGTTCAGACATGGAGAGGCCGTGAAAACAGTAGAGAAGTGGGAAATCGGCGTGGTTCATGATATTCAGAGGGATGAGTCTGATGATGGCTGACGTCTCTGACAAATCCAGAGAGAGGGGGAGGTGATAGAGGAGAAAGACCGAGTGAGCTGAGAGAAAGGGGGGCTGAGAGACAGACACCCAGCAAGGAGTGAGGGGCCTGGGCTGGAACACAGCTGGGAGAACAACACTGGCCTGGAGTGGAAAAGGCCGTGGGTTTGGTCTCCAGCACGGCCTGCCTACACCATTGCGGTGGGGACAGCAGGAGAATCCAAAGGTCTCCGGTCATCCTCAGCTACACAGTAGGTTCAGGGCAAGCCCGGGATACACGGTGCCCTGTTTCAAAAATCAAAACCACCCAGCTAATAGTCAGCAAGCACGTACAAATGAGTGTCTCTGTATTAATATCAGAGCAGGGAGACTTTAAAACAAAGAGTATTAAAGGGATACAGATGGAATATTTCACAAAAGCGAAAGAATCGACTCAAAACAAATCCATGCAGAGGTTCATGAGATATCTGTATAGCTGCTCTTTATTTTTCATTCAGTAGACACTGTTTCAGCGCCTGTTCTAGAACTGGCTTCCGTAGAACAGGCTGACCTTGACCTCATGGAAGCCCCACCTGCCTCTGCCCTCCCCCAGGGCTGGGATTAAAGGCGTGCACCTCCACCACCCCCACCGCCTGGCTATTATTCGGATTTAAAATACTGCTTTCCAAAGCATCCTCTCAGAACCCCACAGAGAACCATGATTCCTAGCTCCTATAACACACCCTGCCTGACCCTGATTTTGCAGCCACTGTCCCCCTACAGAAACGATGACTATCACGTCTACCAATGACTCGCTGTGATTTCACTTTCACTGAGTCACAACTGCACTGCGTCCTCACCAGACACCCGTGGGAGATGTCAGTGCCCGTGACCCAGAAGCCCCTGGAGGTGGATGGTCGCTGCCCAGAGATGTGGTGGGGAGCTCAGATGACTTCCTGAGAGGCCATCTCCCTGCCCAGGTCCAATCTGCAGGGATGAATGACCACACTGGGCAGAAATGAACGTGCAGAACAAGAGGCCCTGAGGCCCTAGACACCCCAGACTTGTTTCTAGCGTCTATCAAGACTTCCTGTGCCTGCCTTCCTCAGGACTGGTTCATTTTTCCTTCTCCCTGACTGACCAGCCAAGGCCCAGCCCTGAAGAGATGGAAGGACTTTCTCCCCAGCCAGCACTGGGCAGCAGCAGAGACAGTTAGGCCATGAAATCAATTCTCACATGGGTCCCTGCCACATCATCTGTAAATTCCCAATCAAATCAGCTGACATTGGAAGATACTCATTCCCTGATCTCTTTATTTCTCCTTCCTTCACACGGACCAGTCAAGGTCCAGCCCGGTAGCAGCTGCTGCAGGCAGGACTGTCTTTCCAGCACTGGGTAGCAGAGGCAGGATGAGGGGTCCACAGCGATTCTCAGGGACCTAGTAGGATGCCAACCCGAGCTGAGGAGACATTCATCTAAATCGGTTGTTCTCAGCCTTCCCAGGGCTGGGTCTGCTTAATACAAGGACTCAGGAGGTAGTGATCGCTCCACCTAGAAAGTTATTTTTAATGCTCCTGCATCACTATGTTTTTGCTACTGTTACGAAGGATACTATAAATATCTGTACTGTCTGGTGGTCTCAGACCAGGCCTGGGACAGGTTCCTTTGATCCCCCAAAAGGAGTCGTGGCCCAGCGGGTTGAGAATCCCTGCTAAGCAACGCTTAAAAACGGAACGAAATTCAAACACTGAAACACACTGGAACATAGATACAGAGATGAAATCCGACGAGTCATGGAAGACAATGAAATCTAAAAAAAGGACAGCCAATGATTCCCTTCTGAAGACGGTAGAAATAACGGAACGCTCAGCGGTTCCGCCTTTGAAACAGAGCCAGCGCTTCCCTGACGGCTCTGTCCCGTGTACAACGGGAGCCGCGGAGTTTTCTAAGCTGACACGCGGAGTCACAGCCCACGGCCTGCGTCCCCCACCTCTGAGCTGACGTCCCCGTGTCCGTCGGGACTGCAGAGTTCGCTGATGGGAAACTAAACACTGAGGAGTCCAAGCTCTGCTCCCTAAACTGTGCACCCGCCAGCGAGCCTCGTGGCGGGAGCGCCCGCCGGGGACCCCGTTTCTAGGACGGGAACGGGGGGAGGGACGTGAGGGACCGTGGAGCCCAGGGTGACATCTACCCGGCCTCCCTGTCTGCCCGCCCCAGCCCACGCCATCCCACAGTGACCGGTGTGGATGGATTCCAGTCTTCTTCTTCTGAGAGAGCGGGGTTCATCTCGGCCTCGGAGCCGGCAGAGGAGGGGGAGAGAGAGCTGCAGGCGCGTTCTTTACACGGGACGGGCAGACACAGAGCCGCAGGCGCGTTCTTTACACGGGACGGGCAGACACAGAGTCGCAGGCGCGTTCTTTACACGGGACGCGCAGACACAGAGCCGCAGGCGCGTTCTTTACACGGGACGGGCAGACACAGAGCTGCAGGCGCGTTCTTTACACGGGACGGGCAGACACAGAGCTGCAGGCGCGTTCTTTACAGGGGACGGGCAGACACAGAGCCGCAGGCGCGTTCTTTACACGGGACGGGCAGACACAGAGCTGCAGGCGCGTTCTTTACACAGGACGGTTGGCTTCACGGAGAGAAAACCCTGGATATTGACTTGGGCAGCGCCAGTGGTAAATGGACAACGGATTCTCTCACGTCTCCTCGCCCACAAACGCACACGCAGTCGCGGGCGGCCCTGGCAGCGCTGTGTGCGCCGCTGACTCCAGCGATCCCTGGCAGCGCTGACTGGCTCTGCGCGGGCTGCAGAGGAGCTGAAGCCTCAGAGTCCACCGGGAGAGGGCTGGGGACAGACTGGGAGATTCTTCACTGGGTGAAGGGCAGCTCGTGCCCTCTTCACACACACGCAGAGCCGTCTCTGCAGCTCTCACAGAGACCGATTTAAAAAGGGAAGGACGTGGCTGTTCTGAACGTTTCTCACAGAGCCCTAACAAACCCAGAGTCGAGCCCCACGCGGCTGGAGCCCAAAGGAGGAGCGGGACTCTGAGAACTGAAGTCATTTTCAGCACAGGACTGAGAAATTCCGTGCAGATCTCTGCAAACTGTGAAGGCTTAGAAAGCAAAGGGTCGAGGCAGGCTGCAGCGATCACGCCTGTCTGATCGATCGCCTGTCTTTGACAGTGAAAAAGCACAAAGAGGCTGACAGGGAAAAACACACCCAGGGGCTCTCGACCCAGCTTCAATATCCCACGGGCGGGCGAGCCAGAAACGCCCGCGGGAAGCGTGGTGGGGGCTCCGCCACGGTCGGCAGACAGCACCCGGCTCTGCTCCTACCCCACGGGCTCGTGAGTGAGCGGACACCCGGGCACAGGCCACGCAGGGGCGTTTCCCACACGGGATGGATGGACATCCTCCCGGCAGAGCCACGCACCCCGGGCTGTGTGTGTGTGTGTGTGTGTGTGTGTGTCTCAGACAGGGCTGCGCTCGCTACAACGGACACCGGGACCGAAACCTGGTGGGGGAGGGGGACGGGGCTGATTTCAT
Source organism: Myodes glareolus (assembly GCF_982192425.1). NCBI lineage: Eukaryota > Metazoa > Chordata > Mammalia > Rodentia > Cricetidae > Myodes > Myodes glareolus. Next base: position 34,862,160 of record NC_142047.1, on the reverse strand, counting down.
CTCAGACAGCGGCTCCCCGGTGCTGATCTGCACTGTGGCTCCCACAGTGTGGGTTTGCCAGCGGTCCCGGAAGGGTGCTGAAGGCCCGGGGGGGTCCCGGAGAGCTGGGGGGCTGGGGTTCTGTCGGTAGCCTAGGCGGGCGCCCGGGAACCCGGTTCTGGGCACTACGTCTCCCGTGAGCCCCCGCGGCCCGGGCAGGGAGCCCCCATATCTCACACAGGAGGCCGGTCCGACCGGAAGCCCCCTGCCTGGCCGCAGAGGAAGTCGGCCCGGGGGCCCCTCCCGTCTGTAGTCTTGGGGGGCAGACGCCGGCCATCTTGGTAGTCCTTGGGAAAAGGACTGAAAACTCGGGGAAAACTCGGATTTTTCGCTCAGAAACGCAGCGTTTTTGCTCCCCGCGACCTGCCGCGTCTGCCCAGAGCCCCGCGGGCGTGCGAGCTGAAGCCGGGACCCCGTCCCGCGTGTCTGGCGAGCGGGCGAGCGGTCCGGAGCTGGGGGAGGGGCGGCTGCCGGCTCCCGGGAGCTGGGGGAGGGGCGGCGGTGACTCCCGCCGGTACCGGGGCCCTGAAAGCGGCGCGGCGGAGGCCGGAAACGGAAGAGGGGGGCTGGGGAGGCCGGATCTCCCACAGGCTGGCTGGCAGGCGTATTGGATTGGATCCGCGGCGGCGGGCTGCCATGTGCCTGCGTGTGTGTGTGTGTGAGATTGGGACAGAGACGCTGCAGCGTGCAGACCCGGGACAGGGAGCGAACGCGGGCGGGCGGGCAGGCGGGCAGGCGGGCAGGCGGGCAGGCAGGCAAGCAGGCGGAATTTCCAACTCCGGGGTGGGTGAGCGAACCCCGGCTTCTGGGTCATTCATTGCACCTTCCCCACTCTTCTCTTCCAGGCGCACACGTGGATTCCGGCCGCCCGGCCGCGCCGCGGGAGCCACGAGAACGGAACCGGAGCCAGGATTGGGGAACCCCGGGATCCTGGGCGTGCATGTGGTGGCCCCGGCTGGTCCCGATCTTCCCCCTTTCTCTCTTCCACAGGCTGGCGGCTCCCGCGGCTGCGCGCGTGTGTGTGTCTGCGTGGGAGAGACAGAGACAGACGCTGCTACAGCTCGGCCCTGCCTCGCGTCTCCCTAACGTCTTCGGCGGGCTATGGGGATTTCTAACACGCTCGCTCCTGTGTGAGAAGGGCACCGAACCCCGGCTTTTGGCTCATTCACCGTTCCCCCTTCTCTTCCAGGCAAAAGCGGATGCATCCCGGCCGCCACGTGGACAGCCTGGGGACCCGGGAGAGACGCGAGAGTGTGTGTGAGTGGCAGAGATTCGGGATTTTCGGGATTTTCCACTTACTCCTGTAATAAAGTTGCCGTGTTTTCACTCGATCTGCGCTTCCCTCTCACTTTCCACGCAACGGGAGCCCCGAAAAGAAGGCGGTGGTGGGGGTCCTGGGATTCGAACCCGGTTCCTCCGGACCAAAAAGGAGGGTTGCTAGCCGGCGGAGCCATCGCGGCTGAGGTGGGGAGCAGCGTGCAGTTGGGGTTCTTAGCTTTTAGCTCTGCCCCAGCAGCCTAAAAGGCAGGGGGACTGGAACTTCAAATGGCTGCGAGCCACCATGTAGGTGTAGGGGTTTGAACTCAGGTCCTGTGGAAGAGCAACCAGCGCTCTTACCAGTGAACCATCTCTCCTGCCCTGTCAGTATTCTTTATTCAAACCTTCTCCCGCCTTGCTTCTAAACTCTCTCTTCTGCATCCAACACACACAACTTTCCCACACTTTTCTACTTCCCCTCTGGAACTCGCATCCATAGCCTGTCTTCCAATGGAGCAGAAGGATCCCAGTAGGGATGATGTGAGGATCGCTTCCCTTGAAAAAAACTCTGTCCATGAGTGGTTCCTACGTGGCTGCAGACGGGGCAGATACCTCCGAGTCACCTTCAGATATTCCCACGGGCCTACGTCCAGCCATGAGCGCCACAGGAAAAGAATCCATAGCCAGGATGGAAAACCCTTACTGACAGTGCAGCTCTTCCTTCAGATTGTGTCAGGGAGCCTGGCCAGAGGTCAAGGGTAGGATCACAGTTCCTCTGGCTAGGTCAGCTTTCTTCAACAAAGATTGGTTTTCACTTGACTGTTCGTATACACAGACGGGCAGCGCATTCCCTGTCACATCAATATGCCCAAACGCAAGAGTGAGATCTAGGAAAGTGTTTGCCAACCTCTGAATTCAGCAAGAAAATGTAGAGCTGCAGCATGCTGTTACCAGCATGGTCATGTTGTAAGCTGTGGGTTTTCTAAACAGAAACCTTGACGTATTACAACAGAAATAAAGCTAAGATCAGTATGCAGCGAGTGGCTTAGTCTCCAAGGAAGGAGGATTTCTCATGCATTTTATTTTCTAAAAGAAGCCTGGAGGGCTGGAGAGATGGCTCAGAGGTTAAGGATGCTGACTGCTCTTCCAGAGGTCTTGAGTTCAATTCCCAGCAACCACATAGTGGCTCACAACCATCTACAATGAGATCTGGTGCCCTCTTCTGGCATGCAGTCAGAACACTGTATTGTGTACATAATAAATAAATAAAAATCTTTCAAAAAAAAAAAAAAAAGAAGAAGCCTGGAGTAAAAATTCAGTTCCTAAAATGTCATGTGATCATTCCCTGGGCATTACAGAGAAGCAACCACGTCCTTGGCAGTTCTTAGGCCCAGCACGCACCCTACGTAATGCACAGCTCTGGGTCACGTACCTGCAGGTGAAACGGCATCTTGGGAGGAGTAACCTGAGGCTGGAGGCTTAGAGATGGTGGTGATGAGCCATATCCAGCACATCTCCAGAGTAGGTAGATGCCACGCTATGACCCAGGGTCAAATGGCAACACCCTAAAACATGCCCTAGACACGGTGTGTGCCTGGAAGCCTGACGAAAAACCATCTTCTATGTTCCCCCAACCCAAGACCCTTCCCCTAAAGAAATCAAAGAGAAAGAGCCATAAAAACTGCATTTTAATGATACAAAAATAGTACATAGTATATTTCTTTCCACAGCAGCACTTCATTCATCTCTAACAAAATTAAGGCTACATTGGAGCATACTGACAGAAAGGGATTGTTTTATACAATGTTATTCATGTTTTCATAAACAAAAGAATATTCTTCAGGCAAATTTTTTAACAAAATACCAATAAAGGAAATGGAATACAAAATGTGTTCCTTTGGGTCAGTCTGATAATAATAACCACACCCCCCCAGGGAGTATCCGTGGGATTTTTTTAATGAATACTTCGAGTATGAGGGTGACTCTCCAGAATTAACATTCCACAGTACAAGGCTATTTCATAATATAAAACCAAAGACAGTTGTGTCTCCAGTATAATCCCCTTAGAATAAATAACTAGTGAACATCAACAATATTTAAAAGCACATGAGAACTCTGCAGAGGCCAATGGTGCCTGGAAGGATAATCCCTACATCATAGCCCTTCTCCCTCAAATCTGTTAGGAAGAAAATGAGAACTAAAATATGGTGGCCCAAAGCTGTCAGCATTGCCAGGGCCACCCACCAGCAAGGGTTTATCCCCAATATCCTCACTATTCACTACTCCTGGCCTTCTCTGCTGCTCAGCTTATCACTGCATTTGGACCCAAGAGAAACCCTTTAGGATTTAGAATAGGACAAAGCAAAGACCCTCAACAACTCCAGCCAGTCCACCACCTAGTGAGACAACCGACAGAAGCTCACACAGAAGCCTAATTCCTTGCCAGGAAGTCACTTTGACATCATTGATTAGAGGGCCAAGGCCCAAAGCCACAGAAGTTTGCCTTCACACAAATCCTGTCCTCTGCTGGGACAGGTGGTTCACGGCCTCCTCAGGCCCCTTTCTGCTCACCAGCTTCTACCATTACATCCTCTTCTCCACCTATCCCAGCTGCATTAGGACACTAAACAACTATCTCCCCGATGAAGAATTAGGGGTGGTGCTGGAATCACCAAGCCCAAGGAGGGCAGTCTTGTTTTTAAACAGAGGTCTCATGACCGACCTACCTGCTCTGAGAAGGATAGCCTACTTAGAACATGAAGACCTGTCATCTGGTAGTATGGGGGTACAGGCAAAATCTTCCCAGAAGTTAAATGTTTACATTATTAAGTAGTAGAGAGAAATCAATTCAGTAATGTTTTTTCCCCTTCAACATGAGAATTTTGTCTATTTCTTTGGCTCCCAGGGCCTCTATTTCTACAGAAATAGGGTGGAAGGAAATATCCAAGTAAGTACCATCAAATACCCTCCAAGATTTATGCACATTCCAAAGACTGCTAATCCCTCTAGGAGTAGAGCACTGAGGTCCACAGACCAAATGTACTTAATCTAGACGTTCATGTGTAAACACAGATAAACACGGAGTCCATGTCCACTTATTCACACTTACATAGAATGACTGCTACAGACAACAGCATTGTTTGATCCACAGTAACACAGAGAGAAGGTGTTTTTGAAGCCTTCAAACCTAATAGATCTCGTCAGGAAAATGGTAGGAATATCTCTAAGCCAACTTTATTTTCTCTGTACTGTGATCTGTATAAGAATACATTATCTATTACCACTCTAGTCATTTCATAAGTCACCGTGCCTTGCTCCATAAATACTTAAGAGCTCCTATAGGAAACCTGCCTGGTGACAGTTGTTATGACTGCGATGTTCCAATGGTTCTGTACCCATAATCTTCCAAGTTGACATTAAAAATGGACACTTTATAACAAAGTTATTCATTTATCTCAAAACCAGAACAAATAGAAAATAACACCATGAAAGGAATTTGAGCATGTTCTGCCCACTGCTGCAGGACACAGAACTCGGCAAAATACAGACATGCAGAATTCAGCACTATATAGGAAAAATTAACAAACTCAGCACACCTTCAATAGCTGGAATAAAGGTAGACTCTTAATAAAACCAATTATTTCTTCCTCAAGGCTACAAAAGAAAAATGATTTCATATCCTTGGTCCATAAGAATAAATATTTACTTTCATCCTCAATGGACTAAAAGAGATTTTAGACGTCACAATTAAAATTGTATGTTTCCAAAAATATGTTATCAATGCAATAAACTCAATAAACTTAAAGAAAACTAAACATAACTTCTTTTAAACTAAACTTCATTTAAATTAAACTTTTTAAAAAGCCAACACAAATATACTTCCTAAAGTGCAAAATGCTTATTAAATACTTCAAGAACACAAAAGTCATTTGTTTAAAAACACAAGAATCCTTTGCTGAAGGGCCATCAACACAAAAGACACCCATCGCCGGCAATGGGTGTTAGACTAAACTGCCAGATGAAAGAAACATGGTGGTAAGCTTTGTGCTTGGCCTCTGCCCATTTCAGATGACCTATTATTTGTCCAAGCTCGTGGTTGGACTCTGGTACATGCACATGTACGCATCACAAAGAAGTCTGCGTGCACAGCCTCGAATCCTTCTGGAATCCAAGGAGTGCAATTCCTCCAGAGACATCTTCAAGTACTCTCCCACTTCAGGGCAGGGTGTCACTTGTGGAATGTTAAAGCCATTCTGATCCCCTAGGGAGAAAGAGAGCTCTCATTAGGGCAGCAAACTTCTAAGTCCTCTTGGCAGCCTGTCCCATCAGAACAATTTTACTATCCTAAAATTTAGTGAAGACTGACTCCCAGAATCAAAAACAAAACAAAACAAAACAAACAACAACAACAAAACTTTGTTTGACTTTCAGTTTCTAGAATTACAGTCTCCTTTGGCTTCTGAGAGGGTTCAGCAGAGAAAAGTGAAAAACAAAAACAAAAACAAAAACAAAACCCAACCTGGTAAAAGGACACGCACTTAGGAAAAGCTGCAGTCCTGATTTGCAGGCTGCTACTCTAGGCCCCTCAAACTTTTCTGTTCCTCCCAGACACTAGCAGCCTGATTCTTTTCCACAAAAAGCCAATTTTGAGTGCTACTGTTTCCCTACATTTTAAGAACATACTTGCATACCTCTAGCACGGCTGATTTAGATACTGATTATCAGAATGCGCTCTATGGTCGGGTTTGATCTCCCAGGTGCTTTCCCAAATGCCATGCTGCTAATGCTAACTGAGTGAAGCACACACACAGGGGTGGGCTGTACCCTCAGGTATCTGAGAGCATACGGAGAAATGGAGACCTGTTGGTCTACAGCTTGGGCCTCTGGTCAAGAAGCTGTCACTCGGAGTCACATCTGAAGACCTGGGGAACTAGGGCTTGGAAGAAGAGCTGTGGAGTAAACGGGGTATGTACAGGTACTGGGACAAGTACCTTACTACCAAGACCCCTGTCACTCAAGTGTGTACTAAGTCATGACTAAGCTCCCTAAAAACATCTCAGTGAGTGAAGATTTCTTCCTGAAATAAAATGCATGAGATCAGAAAGACTGAGTTAAATATAAACCATGCAACCTTCACCACCTTTAACGTTAGCTTAGACAATAGGAAAAAAGGCATGATTTCCATGACCAAAGTATTCCCACAGAGTTTGGCATTTATGTCCTCAATAAATAGCTACTCTACTGTATATAAAAATGCAAGGAAGTAGATGGTAAAATCAGCCCTAAATAAACTTTAGGATTTTTTTTTCTTTTGAGGTGGGACAAATTGAAACAGGTTCTCACTATGTAGTACAAACTGACCTCTGATTCACAATTCTCTACTTCCCAAGTCTGGGATTATGGCTAGGATTCTTTAACAAATCCATGTAAAGACCAAGATGCCACAGCATTATTGCTCCTTAGTTTGAGTATAGACTAAGTAATACCCTTATATATATATGCGGTATCCTTTAGAGAATTTGCTCACAAAATACCCTATTACTACGAACACGTGCTCTCAGTAGGAAGCATCTCACTCCAAAAGAAAAGTTTTAAATACCATCTTGATCAGCCATGCTGTCAAAAAAGAGCCACGCAGAATCATCCTTCCCATACTTCACAAAGACAACATAGTGGCCAAACTCTGAGCCGCGTTGCCATAGCAACATGGGCGTGCACATTCAGGGTGCACAGTTCGCAGGTACAGGATAAACCGCCACGCCCGCGCACGGCCCGGGGCGGGGCCATGCCTTTGTTTGGGCCGTGCTGAGCGCGCCACAGTGGGCCGTGCCTCAGAGGCGGAGCTGTCGCAACCGCCGCCGCTGTTCGCTGCTGCTGCTGCCGCTCACAGCCACGGCTGCCAAAAATTCAGTCAGATAAAAACATTTATCCCCCAAAAAATGTACATCGTCCCTTCTTCAGCAGGAAGCAGCCAGATTCGACTGTCGACGCCCATTTTCCCTCAAAGTCTTCAGACAATACTGGTCGTAATTATCATAATAAAAGCGCATCAACCTGGTTACCCGTATCCTAGGTAACAAAGGCAGACCTATTGCCTCAGGCAACGGGTGGAATAAACAATACTAGACCTAGAGGTTTTTTTTTTCAACTGAATAGAGGGGCTGGTGAGTCGGCTCAATGGTTAAGAGCACTGCCTGCTCTTCGTGAGGTTGCAAGTTCAATTCCCAGTGACAACTGTTTGGTTTTAGACAAAAGAGGGGGAATAGCAGTGACAGCTTCCCCCAGAGAAAGGATTTCTCTTGCACTCTTTACACTTAATTTTTAATTCAAAATTTTGCTGGAAAAACAGCAACAGACAGAGACGCTCTGTTTGAAAGCAATTCCATCTAATTCTAAGGCCTGCTTTAATGGCACAGGCAAACAAGATTTGCTCTTTGAAACAGAGACCTGCAGGTCTCTAAGTTCAAAACCAGCCTACTTCCAGTACTGATTGTGCTGAATTTTTACACTGAGTTTTTAATACTCTTAAATGTTTATTTGGGAGGAGAGTTTTGTTTATGTTTTTCTAGAAATGCTGACATACATCTGGGTGCCAGCAAGACTGACCAGAGAAATGAAGGATGCTGCAAGGGAAGATTCGTGCGGAGGCAGGAGAGATGACCCTCCGGGCGGTGTCAAGAGCAGCTGTTTCACGTTATCACCTTGAGCAGCACCCTGTGCAACCTCTTATCTCTTAACAATTTTCTGACTGACTCTATTCTGCCTTTTTTCCTTCCTTAGGAATGGGTGGGAGCAGAGATATTCTTGGCATGCTGTGTCTAGGTGGAAGTGCTGTATGTTTTTGATTGGTGTGCTACCTGCTAGCCCAAGTGAGGAGGGACATGGTCTTTGTGACACAGGCCTTGGCAGCTTTGGAATGTGTATCCTCACCCCAAGTTTGGCTCTCAGCCTCATAAGAGCTCATAGGCAATTAGCCATGCATAGCCTTTGTACCCTCTAGGGACCAGATAGTCCCACAGGCACAGAGGAAGGTATGCATAGGCGGAGGGTGTGTCTTGTTTTTCTTTTCTTTAATCAGTCCACACATCATGAGTGGGACAAATTGGGAAATAGTTTTGCCTTATTGCTCTTAATAACAATAGAAGGGGGAACTGTAGGGAGCCGCCAGGATGTCGTCTTGGCGAGATAGTGCTAGCAGTCCTACAACCTGGAGGTATACAAATCCTTTGTTGCTGCCGTCCAGGCCAGTGTGCTTGGAGCCTTGTTTTGCATTTCAGAGATGTGGTTTCCTGACCTGTCCTGTGGCCTTGGGCCCTAGCAGAATGGCATCAACCAATCAGCATTCGAGCCTTTCACCCTAGAAAAGCAGCTGCCTTTGGGCTCTGCTTCCTCTCTCTAATCTTTCTCTTGTCCCTGCGCTCTCTCATCTTTCTCTCTCTCTCTAATCTTTCTCTTGTCCCGGCGCTCTTTCATCTTTCTCTCTCTAAGCTTTCTCTCGTCCCTGCACTCTCTCTTCCCTTCCCCCAATTTTCCTCAACCGAGTGCTCCGAATAAAGACGTGATCAGGGAAGGAATTCTCGTTTTTCGTGGCGTTCATTCCTGCTGGTCAGGAAGCGCGCCGCAAAACACTTAGTTTATAAAATAGGATATACAATAAAACAGTAAACAGAACACCAACTAAAGACAAAACACATGTCTTCTACTTACATTCTCAGAGGATTGACTATTTCTGTCCTTAGTAGCTCTTGGGTCTCACTATAATACTCTACATCATTCTTTTCTTTGGGTCGAAGTAACACAGTATCCAGGACAGAACTAAAAGCAAATAAGCTGCCAAAGAAAAGAATATTTTCCTCATGTTATAAAAACAATAATATTTGAGAAAGATTCTTAAAGGAGTAGGAAGAGGCAAAGGGATAAAGTGTAGGGAACCACTGGTATAAGAACTCATGAACAGACAGCACAGGCCCTGTGCTCAGCACCCAGAGATCCTGCAGATCCGGACCAGAAACACCAAGACTGCACCATACACGTGAAGGTTGAAAACACACCAGAGAACATTAGGAAAGAAGCTTGTTTACATAAACCAAGAGAGGCCTGGAAATCAGTCACACACACACACACACAGACAACATAGGGAGAAAGTCAGACTGGTCAAGACCAGATCAGACTAGTCAGGACACATTCATCTCAATATCATAAGATAGGCATTTCCTTAAAATAACTTGTGAGTGATTAGCAATAAAAATTTGCTGGTATCAAAGAAAATAATTTTAGTTAAAATTAATTTTTATCAGTAAATCTAAGGAATATTACAGTAATGCTTGCTTGTTTGTTTAATCAAAAGTATTCCACCAACGAAAAGACCCACCTTTATTCTGCTCTCTACTTTTAAAATTCTAACATCCATACTAACTTCCTAACTCTTGTGGCCTACACAGAGTGGCAGATCCAGTTAATTTAACTGGCAATGCACAACGCTTACTGCTACAGATTTAATCTTTATAGCCTAATGATCCTTACTGTTCAACTTGATCCACTTTAGGGAAAACTACACAAAGCAGGGCAACAGTGATCCCATGGAAAGTAATTTTTAATATTAAGAATTTTTATGATCATCTCGATATTCCAGAACACACACAGCACGCAATGCCAATAGCTTGCTGCAGGTTACTTGGCACACGTGCAATCATCTACATTGGAGACAGATGTCCTCAGAGTATCTGTTCACTGATTATTCATTGCAGTATTTTTAGATTAGTGCTTTGGATCTAGGAATAGGATATGAAATTCTTTAGTCACTAAGGACCAAATCTCATGATCTTTCCTAACTCTGTCAGTTTCTCTACTTAAAGGCATCTGGCACCTTCTTTCACACACACACACACATACCTGTCTCCCTTCTACCCCACACAGCACTACATACACTTACTGCAGAAAATAGGAACTTACCAGAATAAAGTTGAGTCTAAGTAGCAAGAATTGTAATAGCCCTGGATGCCTTTCTTTTTTCCAGTCATTATCTTTAAACCTTCTTTTTCCATTTTTGGTGTAGTAGTTTCTTCCACTACTTTACTTAAGTTGCCTCCAAATGCTGAAAAGATAAAAAATAAAAATAATTCTTTTAAATCACGACAGTATATATTCATATGCATGTACATGTATATCATTTAAAGTATATTTTGGCATCCTCTGCTTTTTTTTTTTTACTTCAGTTAACTGATATTTATCTGGACTTATAAAAATGTGATTATTCACTTTCAACATCATTCCTGTCATATAGAGTTTAGAAAATTAAGTCAATTAAGCATCTGTCAAAGAATATTTTGTTACTAGTCCACAATGTTTCATTTCCAAGGATAAAAAGAAAACAAGTTTCCAAAACACTCTTCAACACTAAGAAAAATGTTTTTCGTAAAGATGGTTTCCCTATTTCCCTCCTGCTTGACTCTCACTATGGTTAAGGGAAAGGCCAGCATCAGCAAGCTAGTGACAATGAGAAGAATTGTCCTCCATCTGTCAAGTCAACTGCATTCCCAGACCGTATCAGATTTCTTCATGAGGACATCCTGAATGAGGGACTTAAATAGACGCGGAGGGAAAGTTATTGCTAAAGGGACCACATTTTCATTTCTACCACCCATACTGCCAATTTAATGTCTATAATCAATGAAAGAGAAGAAAAAACACTGCCTTTCACTCTTTAGATCCTAAACACTTTTCCTAACCCTTCTTTCAACATATCTCCTCTTAGGACAACTCTCTTATGCACCAAGTAAGAATCTTTACCAACTTCGAAACTCGATGAACACTAGCAAGTAAATGACTCATTTAACACTGTCACCTCAGGTACTGAACAATAGCCAGAAACAGTCATTCCAGATGGGTAAATACACTAAAAGTATCCAATTACCTAAAGAATTACATCTTTCAATTTGATTAGAGACAGCCTGCAAGGACGCAAACCTAGCGTCCTTTGCAGTTCTTCAGCTTCACGAACAGGGCCTTCTTCAGGGCACAGGGGAAGTAGCGCTTGCCCCTGAACGTGCCATCTGTGCAGCCTGCACGTTTGTGTTCCTGAAAAAGAAAGGTTTTGGTATGTGTTACACCGGGAAGAGCTATGGAGTTTTCACCTTTTCTGAATTTCTTTTTCAAATCTTTTCTGAACAGAACAGCACCAAGGAAAAGGGACTGACTAACTGGTGCTTTGGCCCTCACCTGGTGGTTTAAGAAAGTAATTCTTTAGCCCTCCGGGAAGTATTTGATGCATTTCCTTTCAAAATACATGCTTAGAACTTCCCTGGTTTACTGAGTTTCCCTGAGCCATTTCAAAAGTATTAAAATCAAGGGGCAGGAGTAGATAAATTAACTAGTTCCTCACCAGCAAGAAGACAAGTGAAAAAAAAATTAAAAACTATATTCAGGTAATAGCTAAATTTATTCAAGTTTTCCCTCCTGGTTGTGAAATATCACACAATATGCTCTTTTCAGGCCCAAAAATAAAACCTCCCCCTCCCAAAGACTCCAAACATGATGATTAATTTTAAAGTCAGTCACATGGCTGAACTGACTGCAATGGGAGGAGGCTAAGGAATAAGAAGGAAAGCTGATCACTGGACTTTCTTTGCTGCATTCTGTTTGTGTGTGGAGACTACATGTTCTAGCCTAAAAATCAATCTATTCCTTGATCACAAACAAACATGAGGAATAAGTGGGCGAGAGCCTGAGGAATGGCAAAGGGTAAAGGTAAGCAATAATATAATATTTCCTCTACTACTGGCTTTTTTTTTTTTGAGAAAAAATAACTTCCCAAGAAATTATCTAATAGAGGAAAACCTAGTTTTAAAACCTCATGAAGAAAAGTTGTAGATTTCAAGCCAAAATAAATTACCAGTTCCAGTCCAGCTAGCACGTCACTGAGCCCAGGCGGCTGGCCAATCCAACGGATAACCCCATAGATTGGGCGATTCTTTTTCACTTCAACCAGTGAGCCCACCTCTAGGCCGTATGCCTTACCAGAAGAGATGGGCAAGGGAGGGCTCTGCTGGACAGGTGTACTGTTCAGCTTGCCCATCACAGACTGCACTGACAATGACAGTGGCTTGTGAGGAATGCTGTCATTAGTATTGGGCGTCTTGGTCAGGCTGAACGGTAGAGAGTGAAATGTTTTCTCGTTGCATAAGGAGTTCATGGAAGGAGATTGTGGTGGAGGTGATGAATGTCCAAAATCTGGAGACAGCTCTGTAAGTGACTTTGCAGGGTCTTCAACAAATATGAAAAATTGTCCTTAATTAGAAAAGGCTGTTCAAGAACATTAAATATAACGGCATCTCTAAAAACAATACAAAGTTCTAGTGTAACTGATCACATGATCCCTTTGCAAGTCTGCTTCAAAGCACTGTAAAACTTCTATCTTAACACTCTGGGGGCTGGAGAGATGGCTCAGAGTTTAAGAGCATTGCCTGCTCTTCCAAACGTCCTGAGTTCAATTCCCAGCAACCACATGCTGGCTAACAATCATCTGTAATGGGGTCTGGTGCCCTCTTCTGGCCTGCAGGCTTACACACAGACAGAATACTGAATACATAATAAATAAATCTTTCAAATAAAAAAATACATTTAAAACACTCTGACTACAACTTCAAACAGGCAAGGAGCTATATCTATTTTATTCTTTGTCATTGTAGCCTGAGAATGTCTCAATAACTATTTGCTGAACAGATGAAGGAAATAAATACATGAAAGGAGAATGATATCTAAGAAACAAGAAAAGGTAGGATGTTTGAAAGAAAGAAAGATAGGCAAGTCTTTAAATGAGTCACTTCATTTCTAGAAACAGTTGATCCTAAGCAGATGTATTAAGAGATAAGAACAGACTGCTGGGCGTAGTGGTGTACACTTTTAATCTCAACACTCAGGAACCAGAGGCAGGTGAGTCTCTGTGAGTTTGAGGCCAGTCTGGTCAACAGAGCAAGTTATAAGACATCCAGGACTATTATACAGAGAAACCCTGTCTCGGGTATAAAAACAAAGCAAAACAAAACCCAGACTACTAACATATTTCAAATGTATCCTCAACCCTAATAACAGTGTAGTTCAAACTATGTTTAATAGTTTAGTTCAGCAATATTGTCATATTAGCAATGATCTCTTCACTGTTTCCAAAATTAACAAATATTGATGAAAAGGTCATTTCCCCTTACATATTAAACAGAGGGTATCATTATAAAGAGGACTAAAATTATAGATTACCTTTATCAATGTACCATTGATTTTTGGATTTGGATTGTTGTTGTGAGTCAACAGATAATCCATTTAAGGTATAAAATAATTCAGAATTGCTTTTACTTCCAGAGTCCGAGGTAGATCCTATGGAACAAGAAAAGTTTTTGTTTTTTTTTTTTAAAAAAAGCCAATATGTTACAAAAAGAAATTTTACAAATAAATTAACATGTGTATGGTATAACAACTGCTCACACAACTAATATACATATACATAGTATTGTATTGTCTTCGGCTTTAAAAGTTTGGTAATTAGTCAACACAGAAGAGAGTAGGAGTTATAAAATTAATATAAAAATTAGCCATTGATATTAAAGCTCTAAGAAACCATTCTGGTGGTCAGTGATGACACAAACCTTTAATCCCAGCACTTAGTAGAGGCAGGCAGATCTGAGTTTGAGGCCATCCTGGTCTATTGAGCAAGTTCAGGACACTACAGACTATCTAAAGAAACCTGGATTCAAAAAAAAAAATCATTCCATGTAGTCTATTTTTCAATGTCACCTTTACTTCAATTTGATGAAATTACTGGCTCACAAATTTAACCTCTATCACTCATACCATATAACAGTGGTTTTCCACCTTCCTAATTCTGCCACCCTTTAACACAATACCTCATGCTGTGGCAAACCCCAACCAGAAAATTATTTTCGTTGTTACTTCACAACTGCAATTTTGTCACTGTTATGAATTGTAATATAAATATCTTTGTTTTCCAATGGTCTTAAACGATCCCAATAAAAGGATCATTCAAACCCCAAAAGGGTCACGACTCACAAGATGAAACCCCATTGCAGTCAACAAAAGAACATCCAGCTGTGTTATAAAACCTAGACATACACAAAGTTCTTTCACCAAGGTTTGTGAAGTGCATTCTACGATGGTCACATGATGAGGGATTCCCCTCTGCATGCTGTGAATACCATGAGTTAATAAAGAAATTAGCTTGGCCTGATAGAGTAGAACAGAACTAGGTGGGGAAAACTAAACTGAATGTTGGGAGAAAGAAGCACAGGGTCAGTGAGAAGCCATGTAGCCCCACTGGAGACACCGGAACATTACCCGGTAAGCCACAGCCTCATGGCAATACATAGATTAATGGAGATGGGTTAATTTAAGATGAGTTAGCCAGAAATATGCTTACGCTATTGGCCAAACAGTATTGCAAATAATATGGTTTCTGTGTGATTATTTTGGGGCTGAGCAGCTGGGAACAAACAAGAAGTCTCATACAATAGTCACAAAAAAAAAAAAAAAACTGCTGAATGATGCACTTCTCAGAACTCATCCCATTAATAAGTGACTCATGATTATAATTCCCCTTCATAAACTTCAAATGTGATAATACAAATTGATGAACAAATTAAGTTAAAAAACATTCAGGTTTAGGGTGGGTATGTGGCTCAGTAGCAGAGTCCTATATTAGTTTGTCTAAGATGCTAGATTTGATGCAAGAACCCCAAAATAAATAAATAAATAAATAAATAAATAAATAAAATAAAATAAAATAAAAAATAAAAAAGTAATTTCAGTGTCTGGAACAATACCTGAGTAATAAAGTACTTGCCTAGCTTATAAGGTTTTGTTGACTTTGATCCCCAACAATACAAAAGAAATTATTTTTTTTTTAGATTTACAATATAAACATCTTAGAATTTTATTAACACAATTTCTTGTTCTTTGCAGTTTACCCTGTGCCCTCGGTAGGGATGTGGTGGAATATTCGGCCTGTTCCTGTCAATGGCCTGACAATGCAGCTCACGACCCACATGACCAGTGGTACTTTCCTCCTTTCAGGAGAAGGCCATGATCAGCTCAAGCACCAAGACTATGAAGCCCAATGACAAGAAGACATATGACTTTGAGTCTAGCATCTCTCATGCACTGCTCGAGCTAGAGATGAACTCAGATCTCAAGGCACAGATTGGAAACTCAGTATCACCCACCACAGCCAAGGAAACTGAAGCTGGTGATGGTCAGAAAGCAATCCTTATTTTAGCACCAGTTTCTCAGCAGAAATCTTTCCAGAAAATCCAAGTCTGGCTGGTTCATGAATTAGAGAAAAAGTTTAGTGGCAAGCATGCAGTCTTCACTGCTCGAGGAAGATTCTGCCCAAGCCAACTCAGAAAAAATGTACAAAAAAATAAGCAAAAAAGCACCCAAAAGCGGCACCCTGGCATCTGTACATGACGCCATCCTTGGGGACTTGTTCTTCCCAAGTGAAACTGTGGATAGTCCTTGTGAATGGATGGCAGTCAGCTCCTAAAGGTTCATTTAGACAAAGCTCAGCAGAACAAGCAGAACACAGGTCGAAACTTTTTCTGGTATGTATTAGAAGCCCACGGGCAAGGATGTTAATCTGGAATTCCCAGAGTTTCAGTCATAAAGAAAATAAGTGAATTAAGTGTCATTCATAGTCAAAAAATAGTAATAAAAGTTCTAATTTTTCCATGTCTGAAAAAACAAAACACCATAATTTCTCACAAATTATATTTATTGCAGAACAAATTATACTAGAGATTAATTATGTGGGTCTTGATAACTAGATGTAATACAAGGTGAATTTCAAAACGCTAAGTAAAACTTATTTCTCTTCCAGAAACTTCCCCATGATACCAGTAGAGAACATGTAATTCTCATTCTGTTAGCTTCCACATACCTCATAGGTTTATAGCTGCAGTCCTTAACCTGTAGGACTGTAGGTAACGACCCCTTTGGGGGTCACATGTCAGACATCCTGCATATCAGATATTTATATTACGATCATAACAGTAGCAAAATACAGTTATGAAATAGCAACAATGTTTGGGGATCACCACAACATGAGGAACTGTATTAAAGGGTCACAACATTAGGAAAGTTGAGAACCATTGGTTTATAGGGTGACTGATAAATAAGGAGAAATTATACCTGCATCACAAACAGTTACAGACACTTCCCTGCCTCTGTATTAACTACAAGGACACTTCATAGTGATCAGTAGGAATTCGACAGCACATAGTGAAGCCAACTGTTTTTTAATGTAAAGCAAAAAGCTCTGTGCCCCAGAACTTAACTCATACTTTATGTGGGACACCTGTAGCCAGCTACTCAGAAAGCTGATCAACAGAGTCCAGAAGTTTAAAGTCAGCACAGGAAACTTAGCAAGGCGTTCAACCACAAACAAGAAATCTATAGCTTTTTTATATCTGAGAGTAGTGATCTTATGGTATCTTTTCTGTGTGTGTGACATGTGGGTTTGTCTGCAGGTGTGTGTGTGTGTGTGTGTGTGTGTGTGTGTGTGTGTGTGTGTGTTAGTCCTCAAGAGCCATCTTGTTGATTTTTGCTTTGTTTTGAAGAGCTTCTCCATTAGCCTGAAATTTGCCAATTAAGATAGGCATGCTGACCAGCTAGTAATAGCTAGCAAGTCTCAGGACTTTCCATGTCTCCATGTCCCTAGTATCAGATCCAAAGAAAACTCTATTTCCTCCAACCCCAAAGGACTATAGGAGGATTGCTGGTGGTTAGACAAAAAGCATTCCTTAGGAATCTGTGAAGTCAATTCCTCTCTACCAAAAGGAGTCATTTCCCTAACCACTGGCAGAAGAGACATGATTATCTGTAGCATCTATTAGCATTAGCAAAGTACATTCTGGCCTCCAGGCCCCACCAATATCACAAGTACCTGTTACACATTTCACAGCCCATCCTAGCTTTTCTCACCTCTTCCCTACCTTAAATTCCCTTCACCTCATGGGCTTCCCTACCCTCAGTTACCCATTTGTTCTCCATATAAAGGCAAGACTTCCCCCTGCCCCACTATTCTCACTTCTCTTGCAGATAGTCCTGGTCATGTCCAATCCTCCCTCCCTGCCTCCCTCCCCCTCCCTCCCTCCCTCTCTCTAGGGTTTTTCCATTGTAACTTGCTCTGTCAACCAGACTGGCCTCGAACACAGAGATCCACCTACCTTTGCCTTCTTAGTGCTGGGACTGAAGGCGTGTAACACCGCAGGCTGTTCTGTCTCTCTGTTATCCAAATAAAAATCTCCCTCCACAACTCATAGGCTGGCCATTTCGGTGGTTTCTTTACTACATCCTCACTTAAAATCACGTACATAAAATTTTAGTTTACATAAAGTGTAGGAACAAATTATATGTATGTATGAATGTATGTATGTATATATAGCTTATATAGCTTATTTAACATCTTGGAGAATCAGATTATCATGTAGACTACCAAGAATGTCCTCCATACCTGTAACCTTTGGTTTATTAAGACTAGATGAAACTTTGTCACCAACATCTCTTGATATAAAGGCAAGTTTGGGAGGCCTTTTTTCCGGTGTCATGCTCTCTGAAACAATAAACATACTTTTTAAATATATATGGAAGAAAAATAGTTTAGCATAAAAAAGAAATCTTTTCTAACAAAAAAAGCACAATCATTATAGTCTTACAGATTCTCTTTAAAGACTCCACAACAGAAAAGTAATTTCTCAGGTGAAAAAAACATCAACACTGTACTTAAAAATGTAATTTCTGTAAGAAAATATAATCATCAGTTATCAAAATGCTTTAATTTTTGAAAAGTTATTCGGATGCAGTCAATTTTATTTGAAGTTTTAAAAAGCTTTAAAGAAAACCTTATTCATAATTTTTGTTACATTTTCCAGATCAGCATGCCCAGCACAACCCTACACATTACAGTGTTTTACACTCAAGCATTTATGGACCGTGCCAAGTTAAACATGGACAATTTATTTACTGTAAGAACTGGAGCCTTTACATGCCCACGTGCCTGGCTAACCTCTAAACAATGTGATGCACTAAACTGACTTGATAAAACTTTCTCAGCCACCCAAGTAAGTATGCTGGATCAGTGTATTTCACACAACACAGCTTGATAAAAACCTGGGTAGGAGACAAATCAGAGGTAGGAATGCACTCAGTACTAAGTATGTGTCCACCTTTAAACACATCATACACCAAGAATAACACAGATAAGTATACAAACAAATGCAAACAGGAAAAGCAGAGAATTACACACCAATCAATGATGCAGAAAGCCAGAGATACAGAACTAAATTTTTTGAAGAAAGCATTCCAAGTTTCACGTCAAAACACAGGTAACAAAAAATTCTGGCAAACTTCCTTTTTTTTTTAATATTTATTTATTTATATTTTTACGTACATTGGTGTTTTGCCATGAGTGGGTCTCCTGGAACTAGAATTACAGACAGTTGTGAGCTGCCATGTGGTTGCTGGGAAGTGAACCCGGGTCCTCTGGAAGAGCAGTCAGTGCTCTTAACCACTGAACCATCTCCCCAGCCCCAAACTTCTTTTAAATTCAAAGATTTTCCTAAAGAGGAAAGGGTCCCACTAAATGACTTCCTTTTCAAATTTCTGTGAATGTGCACATACAGTGTAGTCTGAGTTGTTGTTGATAGTTGCATTATACTCTTAACTTTCACAACGACAGACACAGCTCAATGTATACTTTTAATGCATTACTCAAAGAAACGCATACTTTAGGAGTGTCACAAATTGACATACTTCATCACAACTTTACAAACCTGGATGTGCTGTCACAGCAGGGTTAATGCTTTGGACCATCAGGAACAGCAGTGCACAGAGGGACATTTTTATAGCAGGGTGAAGCAAAGGTTTCCAGATACCAACAGTGAGAAATAGTTCACTGGGGAGAATTCTTCCCAGATCTCACCAACTGTTCAGCTGCTCCAAAAACAATCTTTCCTATGTGCTAGAAATGTTAATTCTGTCCCACAAATGGATGTAATTGGGCAAGAAAAAATAAACAAACTAAGGAACTAAAGGAGACACTGTCACGTTTTTTCCCCTCAAGAAAAGAATGTTAATGATACAAAATATAGATGAAGGCTTATTCAAATATACCAAATTAATTTTCATTTAAATAATTTTACTTTTTCAAAGTCTATTTGCAAGTTTTATTTTGTTGGCAAATACGTGTAATTTATGTGTATAAAAGCAGTATCATTCCTAATGATCTACTATTCAAGGTTTATGAGTATCAATAGCTATGAAAGAGAAAAAGCATTCTCTTCCTTTCTTACCACTGCTCTAACCCAGCAATAATATCAACAACAAGCAGGAATCTTGAAGATCTTGACAAGGGACTCCCAAGTCATGAAACTCAAGTTTTGTTTTGTTTTGTTTTTTGTTATTTTAATTCTATACCACTGTTGAAATAGAAGATAATTAAAATATTTTTAAGGTGGGTACTGCTAAAAAATATCCTTGTAAGGTTACAGCCCAATTCCAAAAGAGTTTCACTTTTCTTCTTTCTATTTATTATGTGCTACTGCAGAATCTAAGACAATTTACAATTCAAGCAAATTTTAGAGTTGAAATATAAACATATATTAGTCATATGCATACATATATAAAGAAAGAAAGCTGTAAATTTGGGGGAGGGAACACATCAATCTTTAATTTACACTGAAAACGCGACCAACTTTGCATCTCTGAGCTCCACAGCTCAGGAATCTTCTTCCTTCTTTTTTTTTAATATTTTATTTATTTATTATGTATACAGTATTCTGTCTGTGTGTCTGCCTGCAGGCCAGAAAAGGGCATCAGATCTCATTTTAGATGGTTGTGAGCCACCATATGGTTGTTGGGAATTGAACTCAGGACCTTTGGAGGAGTAGGCAGTGCTCTGAACCTTGAACCATCTCTCCAGCCCCTCTTCTTCCTTCTTGAATGGTTTTACTAACAATGATTTTCCCAATCCCACAACATACTTCATTCAACTATAATATGTAAAACACAAAACAATGCAATTAAGATAGCTAAAAATTGATAATTATGTTCACACAAAAATGTCGCAAGTTTTAAGCTTTCAAAAGCACCACTGGACAGTTCCCTGAAAAAAAATCCTTAAAAAAATGCTTAAACATACTTGTTTACTAATTAAAGTGGAATTTGTGGGAAATTGTGAAATCAGTGAGATATGACTATAGAGAAGCAGTATTACCCTGAATTGGCTCCTGTGAAAAATTTATAAATAAAAAAAAGAATTACAAGGGCTTCTTCCCAGCCATTCAGCAAGTTGGCATTATAAAATCAGCATAACTCTCCAACTTTTAGAACAGGCCCTCTTAATTCAGCTCCAAATAATTTCTTGTGTGTGCTGCTCAAATGTCTCCTCAGGGGTCTGTGGGAGCACACAAATGTGACAGGGCAGCACCCCATCTTCTTTACCCCTTGTTTGACCATTCTCCAGCCTCATCACCATCTTACTGACCACAGATTCTGTCCGTTTACTATCTAATTAATTCTGTTCATTTACTATCTATCTCAACTTATTAAATGAAAGTTCTACATAGGTATTACTTTTTTAAAAAATTTTTTTAGTTAATTTATCACTCTGTGTGTGTGAGTGTGTGTGCACCCATGTGCCATAGCATGCATGTATAGATCAGATGACAATCTGCAGGAGTCATTCTCTCCTTCTACCATGTGAGTTCCAGGAATCAGTCTTGCGGGCAGGTGCCCTTACCCACTGAGCCATCTTGCTAGCCCTAATCATCACTTTTGTTCAGTGCTGAGACTGGAACTTACAGCTTCACTCAAGTATTCTAACCATGGAGCTACAGTCTCAACCCCAAGAATGCCTATGTGCTTTGCCTCCTAAATATCCACATCTAAAGAAGTCTATGTGAGGGCTGTCTACTATCTGAATGAATGGTGCTTTTACACTGCTGTATTTTAAACAATAAGCACTCATTGTAACATTAAAAAAACATTTTAATTCACAAACATCCCAAACTGTGCTGTCTATAAAACATGGATGAAAAAGTAAACACAACTAAATAAAATAAGGACACATATGTTTTCCCTGAATATAAATCATTTGTTTCCAAAAAGTAAGAAAAAGAATTAGGAGTGGGAGACCCAAGGGGAGTTGGGGGGTATTATAATCAAAATATATTATATGCATGCATAGAAATTCTCAATAACAAATATATCTTAAGAGAAATCAAAAGTAAAGTATGTCAGATTTTTTCAGAGCAGAACTGAAGTAAAGCTGTCATATGAACCTCATGACTCTTGCTACAAAACTAAAAGCTGCGTGGGAAGCATGTTCAAACTGTAGAATAATTAATTTATGACTTGATACCAACAGGTAGACAGGAAGGGCAGAATGCAGGTTAGGAGCCTTCAGTTTCCGTTTCTATGAAATAAGAAATTCAGGGACTAAAAAAAGCTCTCTGAACAGAAGCAGAGGGGAGGCAACCAGGGCCGGCGGGTGGGGAGAACAAGAGGAGAGAAGGGAGGGAAAACTCAGATCAGGATGTAAAATAAATGAAAAAATAATTTAAAACAACAAAAGGAACTTCAGCCATCATTTAATAAGAATCCTGAATCCTCTGTGGAGTTTAGATGAGATAACCAATTTTTTTAAAAGCTTCTAGCTTCATCGCTTA
Source organism: Myodes glareolus (assembly GCF_982192425.1). Taxonomy (NCBI): domain Eukaryota; kingdom Metazoa; phylum Chordata; class Mammalia; order Rodentia; family Cricetidae; genus Myodes; species Myodes glareolus. The sequence continues at coordinate 34,840,135 of NC_142047.1, read as the reverse complement.
CTCCAAGAGACAACATTTTTTGTATTTTTGAACCCTCCAACTGCAAGACAGGATTTCTTTCTTTATTAGAATGTCTTGGAGAAGACAATGTAAGAGATAATGTATAAACTTCACTATACTTACATACTTTTTAGAAATAACCTTTATTGCCTTGGTTCGGGAGAAAAGAAAGAATAGTCTATTAATGACAATTCTACAATATAAAGCCAACTTCAAAAGATCCATCTTTAGTATAAATTTGCATTCTCATAACAAAATACATGAGAAACTATCTTCTGAGTACATAAAGGAGACATACCTAGAATGATATCATTGATGTGCAGAAGAATTGTAGTTTCAACATTCGCAAAACTACAAAGTTGTACTCCATCAAATCTTCCATCCCAGTTGCCAATAGGGTTATCCTTGAAATGCCAAAAAAGTAAACCTTTATACCTTTGTCAATAAAATATAAATATGAACACTAACATTTCATACAAAAGTATTACCTAAAATATCTTTCATAGAGAAATGTTAACTATTTTTCCCAAAAGAAAGGCTGTATTAGAAATATCTGCTAAAGTAACAACGTTTTACAATAAAAGTAATAACAATCAACTTACAGCAAACACACAAAATAATGAATCAAAAGCATTTTTCATACTTTAGTCTGCAGTAATAACACCAGCTGAGGTTTAAAGAGACATTGTCTGCAAAAGAAAATTTACTAGGAATGCATTATCTTACCCAGAAACCTACCCTTAAAGTTAATCACACATTTGCACCCCCTGGGCACTGTGCTCACTGTATTGCTATTTGTCTTTCTATAAACAGAACAGCAGTTACTTCAGAATTCTCTTGTGGGTATACAAGATTTTCCTCAAAAAATCGGGATTTTCTAAGTTATTCTCTACTGTGTCACCAGCCACAGGAGTTATTAGTGAGGCACAACCAGCCACAGGAGTTACTAGTGAGGAACAAGCAGCTGGCTGGAAAACAACTGCTCTGAGAACCAGTGTGGAATGTTAGCGTGTCCCTGCAAACAGACAGGCATGAGTAAAGTTGGGCTTGACAAACTTTCTTATCAAGAAGTCTAATGGGAGTGTTTGGAACTGATGCTCGCATAAATCAAACGGAGGGACAGAACTGGTGTGGAACTGGCAGGCAAGTCTCAAGACAGCCTGCCTGGGCTAAATAAGATGACCCCCTAGGTCACCATTAAGAAGGGAGAAGACCCAAACAGTTCATGTAACATCTAAAGCCTGGGCCAAGAAACCTATAGCAAGGGGAGACTAAGTCCAAAGAATAATGGCCTTCTTTCTCCAACATTCTCTCTACCCGGTCTACAACTCCTCTGAAACACTAAACTCACATTTAAAGAATTCTTGTTCTTAATTATTAACAATTCTGAGAGACCCACGGGTCTTTCTCTGGCTCTAATTTCACAAAGTGAGAGTCTGGCAAATTCTTATTTTGTACCTAACTAATGAGCCATCTTACACAATTTCTAAGTACAAGGTAATAGAAACACACTGGAACATTCATACCCAACCATCTCTGTAGAGCATTTATGAATAAATAAAAATGATTATTAAAAATATTGACTGTGTGAGTCTGCTGCTCATATCCTCTCCTAATACACCCTGGTAAGAACAATTATGAAGGAATCTCCTTTATCCATAATGAACTTTTGCCTGTACTTTCAGTCTATGATAAAAATGTTCTCGATTCTTCTCATTCTCTTAAGGCCACGTTAATTCACTATGTGCACTGGAATCATCCATTGTTAGCAAGTGTGGTTATTCAGTAATAAAATAAGTGACACAAACACAAGGGGTGACACCATATGACCTCACTTCTGAGGTCCTACAGCAGGCAAACGTCCCGTCTGTAGTTACCAGGCATGGGCAAACTGGGCAAAATTTATTTAATAGAAACAGAGCACAGCACAGGATGATGAAAAACTTCTGTAGACAGACAGTGGAGAGGCCATGATAAGAACAAACCAAATGATCTGAACTGTGAGGGTAACGATGGTTACGCTGGAACCTTTCTTATACACAGTTTGCCACAATAAGAAAACAATTTTTAGACAGTGAAAATCCTGTGGGAATACTCTGTCAACTCAAAAAGCACTATGGTTTTTTTCCTGTGTATTTTCTATTAAAAACTTTATACACTCATTATTATTAGTTAAACTTTACAAATATACAAAAAAGTATCAAAAGTATTTTTAAATTAAAGAAAAATACAGTATCATACAATGTATTTGGACTTGGTTAGTCAGAGAAATGTCAGTTTGCTTTATTGTTTTGGTTTGGTTTTTGTTTTTGTCTACTGGTCAGTTAAAATAAGGAGAATTTAAAGACTGAGAGTATTATCCCAGTTTATTAAAACACGAAAAAATGTAGTAAACGTATTGTTTCTGCTCACATTCCTACTGTAATGCTCCTGTACCAAAGATAAACTGGAATATCTTCTTTAAAATACTGTAAATTAGTCCATTTTAAGAATACAAAGTGTTCAATTTATACCTAAATTGATAATAAAATTAATATATATATATATATATATTCACAATAATAAAACTCAAAAAATCCTTACCATGTCCACACCAACAAAATATCCTAGACTCTCTATTCCTGGCAAAACATCGCAGAATATTACTCTTCCAGATTCCACACTTCCCCCAACTTCCAGTGAAACTCGTGACTTTATTTCTAAAGGGGGAGGTTCAGTCTGCATTTTATCCCCCGGAGCTGCAGAATCACTTTCCAATTTGGTGTCATCATCTTCTATGGGCTCCAGCTTGTCCGATGCCACAAACACGCCACAGTCTTCATCACACTGAAAAAGCTGTTTCCCTTGATATACCCCATCAGTGAAACCTTGGCCACGACCTTTTTCCTAGTTTTCAACATTTTTTTAAAAAGAGATATAAAAAAGATTATCCATTAAAGGGATTTCAGGAAATTACTTTGGAGAAACTATAAATTACATCCATAATATGAAATATGACTAGCAGCTGCTGTTGGGTTTAGGGTGTTTAAAGAATAAAGAAGCTGTATCTGATGATGAAACTAACTCAGAATTACAGATCATAATTCTTTTGAGAAAGAGTGAGGATTAAATTTACAACATAGTTCTACCATGACTTTTGTTATGAGCAGACATTCAGCTTTAACCAAACAGCAGCATCAGCTCCATCCATTTACTGAGAACAAACTGTAACCATCTACAGCCATCCACCGTACAACTACTAAAAGTCATGTGTGCTCTAAGCACTTCACAGATGAGGAACAAACAGATTAGGAGAACTTGATGTAGGTTCGTTCGTTAAGTACCCTGGCAACCCTGCTAGTACATAACATAACTGGCAGTCGAAGCCTAATTATCTCACTGCTTAAAAAGCCAAATCAATAAGCAAGCAAAGCACGACCTCTCTCTACTCGTGAGAGTGTCCAAATGTGAACCAACAGTCAGTTCGGAATATAGAATTCTTAGATATGTTGCCAAGGCAAATAAGTTCCAAGGCAGTTTGTACATTCCAGGGATAAGTATGAGCAAACTGACATTGCTGAAACACAATTCAAAATCTTACCTCTAAACTGTTATACTTAGTAGCATACACTAAGAACTGGGAATCCTGTAGGTACTATCACAAGATAGTTCACAATTTTTTAAGTGTTTATAATTACAATTGGTATGTTAACTTTTAATATAGGTAACTTAAAAACTTCTAAGATATGAAGTCCAGAATAATGACTTGTAAATTTCTACTGTAAGAGATAAGTTTTTAAATTTTTCAAGGATTGTTTTTACATCCTCTCAATTTTGGGGCTGAACTATATAGCTCAGTGGCAGAGGGCCCTGAGGTCCATCCTGAGAATTGTACTAAAAACAAACAGAAAACATAAATCTTATAAAGGGGAAAATATGTGCTCGTGGTCTCTCGTTCACGCACGCGCTCGCTTTCTCATGCGCTCTCTCCCTCTCTCCCTCTCTCCCTCTCAAATGTCCTATCAAACTTACCAGCAATTCTACTCCAAAGAAAATCCCCGAAACTGTCCTCTCCGCTAATAAAGGTCCTCTGAAGCGTACAACTCCTGGAAATTTCTCTTCCCCAGATCGCAGCTGTACCTTCACAGGGCTGCCCACGTCTACCTGGAGGCCTTGACTTAGTCGAATTCTGTTTCTAAATAGGCTGAGCCTCTCCTCACAGTTGGTAATTGCCAACAGTAACTCTGTAAATTTCTCATTGATTTCTACAACATCCTTTTCATCAACAAAGAGAACTGCGTGTGGTTGCTCTAAGATTTGTAATCCAATCTGACTTTTCTTGCCTTTTGCAGAAGGAACTCTTGAATGCCCCACAGAACGGTCTTGGATGTACTGTCCTATACTTCCTTTGGGTACTTTTAGGAGTTTCTGTGTCTGTTTGTCTGTTACACCGCATTCTTGAAGAAGCAGATAAAAAATCCGTTCTTCCCAGGAAGGTGAAGTAACCTTCTCTTGGCTCCATAGGCCTGAACTCATTGTGACAGGAACTTCAGAACATCAACTCACAAAAAGGAGCCACTAGCAAATCTGTCATAAAATCCCCAAAAATGAAGTTACTGGAAGTCCCAAAGCAAGCTGTTAACAACCTGGTGTCCATGCTGTAAAAAGACAGCAATTCAAAGTGCCTGGCAAACAAGCAAAACAAACTTTAGACTCTATTCAATACAACCTTAAAATAAAACTAAAGATTTTTTAAAATCTCATTTGACTATATAAATATCTCAATGAGTTAAAAGACCCATATGACTTGTGTCCACTGTAACTGCATTTTTAAAGAACTCCAGCAACAAAGCATCCATAGAAACAATAACGACTTTTCCAAAATTCTAAAATTAGAATCTAACAAAAACTTTAAGATTATCCTAATATACAAACCCTGAGACTTTTTCTAAACTTTACAAAGTAGCATTTCTGTCTAACTTGAATGAATAAGATACAATATTTGAGAAAACACACATAATCTTATAAATTAAAAAGGCTATTTCTAAACGTGTAACTTAGAAAGTAACATATTACAGTATCAAACATCTTTTAATCAATTAAAAATATGACAATATTACATTCTGAAACTTTATCCAAAATTCATTTATCGATAGCTTCATTTTGGTAATAGAACATTATCTCACTCAATTTTATTTTTTCATATATTTTATTTTTATTTACATATATATGTTGTATCTCTGTGATTGTATGGCACATGTGTGTACTCCAAGAGGCCGAAAGGGGGTAGTTAGATCCTCAGCAGCTGGTGTTACCGGCAGTTGTGAGCCACCCACCATGGGTGAAGAGAACCGAATTCAGGTCCTCTGGAAGAGCAGTAACTGCTGACCAATCTCTTTAGCCCCTCAATTTCATTTTCATATACGTTTTGTGCTTAGACAAGGAGATATTAACTATACTAATTATAACTACTATTTAATTTCTTAAAATCACAAGCATTAAATATTATAATCTTGAATATATATATACATATATATTAGGAAATTATTTGTAGCATCAAAATTTGGACAATGCAATAATGATATATGACTATATTACATTGTTCCAAGATTTTTAGCCCATCTGATTTTGATGTCAATGTCTATAAATTATACTGAATTACAGACGCTTATATCTACAAATTGTGGGCTTTATACCACAATTTTAACTATGTAAAAAGGAAAGAATATACAAATGATTACTTTCCAGATTTAACTTGCATTTAAAACTGTTACAAAAATAATTTTACAATTTGTAGCCTCATTTTTAAAGACAACTTTAACTAATGACTTAAAACAACATAACTTCAAATGCTGTAAATGACATGCCCATTGTCAACGCCAGGCTAAATGAAGAAAAGTTTGAAGCTATCCCACTAAAATCAGGAGCAAGGCAAAGTTGTCCACTCTTGTTACACACAAATACCACAGTTCACATGTAAAGGTACAAGGACAACACAGGAATCGGTTCTCTCTGTCCACCATGTAGGCTCCAGGAATCAAATTCGGGTCATCAGGCTTGGCAGCAAGCGCTTTTACCTGCTAAGCCATTTTTTCAGTCAAACATATACTATTTCATAAGCCAATTTAGAAATATAAGTTAAAAGAAAATTAGCTTTATAAGGGAGATATCCTGCTTGACTAAATAATGGTACCCCTGAAAGTTATGGTTATTAAACAAAAATCCCAGTGCCAGATGTAGGAATACCTCCTTAAGAATTGTTAGGCAGGGAGCTTCCATATGCCTCCAAGACAGTCCAGACTCTTGCCAGTCCTCTTGGTTGCCCACCAGAACTAGATGATGAGATTCTATTACTTAAGACACCACATTCCTTAGCTGTAAGATACAGAGAAACCAAGACATGAAGCTAGAGTTGGGATGGACACATCGTCCTCTGACTAGCTTTCACAGGCTGAAAGGTGCTACACAGGCTGGGTAGGCAGAGTAGGACGTCAGTGGTCTGGCCCAGCTGTGAATCCTATGGACTACAATACTAACCAAGCAGGCAAGACTGTGACGGACTCAGTCAACCATGCTCTATTGAATTTGAGGTCTGCTCTGGTAGAGGGAATCCATGCCAGGAATAAACCAGTTCAGAAACCCAGGGCATAGAGGCTAACTGCCAAAGAAAAATTTTAAAAACTCAATTTCATTCCTTAAAATGAAGGACTTATTTAATTATCTCCATGAAAAGAATGGTTTCCATGTATCTCTGTCATAAGGATGTAGCTACTTGATTCCCAAAAACAGTGCTTGTTTGTTTCACACTTCTTTGAGACAGAGATATCCTTCTCCAGCCCTGTGGTTGAAGGCAGCAATTAATAACAATTATACTATGTAAACATTTTATTTTTGTAATTCAAATCAAATAAACTTAAAACTAAAGCATCAAACTGTATTATCTGACTCAGTGATTAAGCAACCAGGCAATCCAACACACAGAGTAACAGTTCTCTTAGAAAACACTTTTAGGTGATAAAGTGTCCCATCATAGTAACATTTTCACAAGTCTCTTCCTCCTTAAGTCCAAAGGAGAGACATAAATCGCCCAAGACAGGCTAAAGTCAGCATTCCTCCAATCCACCATCACTTAAAGCATCTGAGCAATGTTTGGTGAAAATGAATGAAGCTCATGGCAGCTTGAACGGCTCCTCTTTCTGCTTCCTTTTGTAATGCGTCTCTAACTCCACTTGAGGGCACTGTCTACTTCAACAAAAATGGAATCAATCTATAGCTGCCACTTACATAACACACCTGTGGACACCTCAATCTTAGCCCCACATAAACAAAATCCCTCAAAAAAGAAAAAAAGCACCAAAGAAGCTACCCAACCCCTTAATGTGGCTCTGTGCCTCTGAGGCACCAAGATAAAGTATTTGGTCTTTTGTTGTTTTTGTTTTTGTTTTGTTTGGTTTTACTAAATGCTATTAATATGTCAGCATTTTTTCAGGAAAGGAAATTACTTTTTCCTCAATCGCTAAGAATCATTAGGAATATAAATTATTATTAGTGAGCCTCAAAATATATGTCTATTTATTATTTCATTAAAAAGCTTTCCATCCTGTCCTCTAGCTCCCTTTCCTGTTTTCTATAAATCATAGTCTATACTATACTGGCCCTCTTGCAATCAGCCATTTTCTGTGGTTTCCTGCAGTCTGTCTTTGACTCTTTTTGTGGCCTCCTTGCTTTCCAATTTACTATTTCTAATCAGTTCTAAGAAGTGAGGTGATGAGGTATGTTTCTGTGTCTAAAAAAGCAAAGCAACAAAAACAAAAGGAACAGACAAATTCTAGAAGGGTCTTGAAAAATAAGGTGCATAAAGCCTTATTACAAAGATATTCTTGAGACTGTTCCCAGAGGTTGAAACAATCAAAAAGTAGTGAGTTATTGTTTGAGGATCTCTTTAAAGTGCAAAATTTTTGGTCAAAAACATTTCAGAGCTATTTTATTTTTAAAATAATTTTTTCTAAAACCAGGTATCTTTAAATAGTAAGCTGGAAATTGCCTATTCTATTGATTCTCTAACTTAACAACTAGTGCCACAGCTTGAAATGAAAAATATAAGTGTTAATGAAACATTATCAAATCAACACAAATCATTTTATTTGTTTTACGATATTATATTTTAAATGAATTTGCTTACAAAATTGCCTTTTGCAACTCATTAATGGAAGTAGTACACAGTTTAAAAAAAGAAAAAGAGTTTTTTGGCTAGTAAAAGGGTTTCTGGAAACAAACAGAAGTTTTAAAACACCATTTTTAAAGTGAACTAGCAGAGAGTGATGAAAGTCTGCCAACTTTTTGCACAAGGAAACCTGAGTTTATACTCAGTAACAGGGTAGGTCACAACAGACAACTAGAATAGTCAAAGCAAACATTACAAAATACTTAAGGTGTTATCCAAATATAAGAAACATGCGTGACCTTCCCTCTTTACAAGAATCATATTAAGAATAGGCTTGAAACACATTACAGTTAATTTCCCTTATTACAAATAATAAAGTTGAATGAAGAACTTTATGGTGCCCTTTGCTCTGTTATTCATGACAGTTAACTCATTCAAAAGGCAACCTGATCAAATTTGCATATGCTATGCTGGCCTCCAATCAACTCCCAGAGTCCCTGTGCCATGACAGCTGGCGAGCCAGGAGGGTGACACACAGGCAGAACTCTAACCTGCGTGGGTCTAGATTTCCCACCCTGCTGCCACCAGTCTGGGCCTGGAGAGAAGATGTGACCTCTCGGAGTGGCAGAGAGCGTGTGGAGATCACACATCGCTGGTCCGTCAGTTCAGGAGAAGATGACTGTCGGAACCCTACAAATGGGGAACTCTCTGGAAAACTGTATTTAGAAAAGCAGAGCAGACTGGACCTCCCGCTTGCTCCCTCTGACTGCACAAACCCCGTTCCTTCACTACAATATCAGCCTGGCCCTCTTAAAAGCCACGAGCTAGGATGCCTTGTTTAATAGTGGAAGGTCAGCATGTGACCAGCCTAGCCCTGTCACTCAGGCAATACCCATCATGCATTTCAGGAAGAAGTCCACCTGGGGGGAGGAGCCTCAGAGTCTGAGCTTCACAGCAATCCCTCTATGCTTCTCTCTGCAATCCCTCCGCAAACCCAGGGTTGGGGGGCTCACCTGCTATATTCTGCTCCAGCCCTGTCTCTGACTCACCTGAGGGCCTGGGTGTGCTCATCCCAGATGAAGGGATGCCTATTCAACAGAGTCCTGCCAGCAAGGAAGGAGAGCTTGTGCTAGAATGTGACCAGTCCAGTGACAACCACTGACTCCACCTCAGCGTGCAAGACCACAGACTTCCACACAGTGGCATACATTTGGTGGCGACAGGAGCCAGAATGATGCCTGTGGTGCGCTGGGGTTGACTGATGCAAGGACAGCAGGAGAATTCTGGGGAGGAGGAAGTTGATTCCTCCCACTCCTGCCCAGATCACCGAAGCCACAGGATGTGAGCTGCCCCACTGAAAAAGGTACTGAGCCACATGGCTAAAATAGATCATACTAATGGGTTAATCAAGATGTGAGAGTTAGTTAATAAGAAGCCTGACCTAAAAGGCCAATCAGCTTTATAACTTACAGAGATTTCAGTATGGTTGATTTTCTCTGGCGCCTGCCGGTTGTGGGGTACCAGGCGGGGACAGAAAACACAAACAAGCAGGGCCCTACATGTTACAGAATGGCGCCCACGTGGATAACTTCACCCACAAAAAGCCTGAGAATGCTTGGGAAAGATTAGAGTAAAGCATTTCAGTTTTCAGCCATGGCAGGAAAAAAGCTACGCTGTTTTAAAATGCTGGCTTTCTGGGCCGTCCTGCCAGGGAAAACTCTGACTCTTTCAAGCAGGCAGTCCCGACTCTGGAAACACTGTAGCAGATTGCTTCCTGGCAAGGACCTTGAAATGCCTTAAGAGCTTTTGACTGTTGTTTTCTCCAATTCCTTAGCAAATTAAAGACCCACATGGTCAGAGATATACAGTAAAGAGAGATTCAAACAATAAGAAAACCTCTAAATAGTTTACAGTATGTTAAAAATATACTCGGGCTTTAAAAAAAAAAAGGTATAAAGCCTTAAAATAAAAAAGAAAGAAAGAGAATAGTTGGGTGTGGTGATACACACCTTTAATCCCAGCACTGGGGAGGCAGAGACAGACGGATCTCTGGGAGTTCACGGATAGCCTGGTTTACAGAGGGAATTCCAGGACAAAGATATGCAGAGAACCTGTCTCAAAAAGCCAAAAGTTAAAAGTAAAAATAAAAGAAATAGAGGTTAAAATAAAACACATAAAGATGAAAAATATACAGAGAATCTTGATACTGTTTGCTATTATGCTCTCTTTGAATTGTTTAAATGCTGAGGAAGGAGCAACAGCTGCTAAAAGATATTTGCTTATAAATGCTGCAGAATTAATCCAAGGTAGGTATTTTGAAAATACCTTGGCTTCAAAATAGAAATCAAAAGGTATATTACTTTGGAGAAGAGATTTTGCTTTTGTTTCCACTGAAAAAGAGAGGCTCTGGATTTATTCAGAGTTAAGAAAAATCATCTTTGACCAAGGGAGACCACCTGAACAATCTCTGGTAGGAACAGATGGCCCAGATGTCTGAGTTTCTTCATCCAGAACAGGTTCAAGACTGCTGCCTGAGATGATGAAGACTCACAGGATACTTCAGTCAGGACTTGATCATAACTCTAAATTTTCTTTAGGTCCCCATAAGATTATCAGTGCCCCCAACAAGCTGGAAGTAGCCTGGAATACTACGCCCACATTCCCAAAACATGGACTATGGATATTTTCCTTTGTTTTTTTTTTTTTTTTTAAAAAAGAGGGGGAAGTGGTGCAGGAGAATTGTCTGTATTCTGTCAATCATGTTTTAAATAAACACTGATTGGTCAGGCAGGAGGTATAGGTGGGGAAAACAGACAGGAAGTAGAAATGATGCAAGGAGAGCAGGAGAATTCTGGGAAGCAGGAAGTTGATTCCTCCCACTCCTGCCCAGATCACCCAAGCCGCAGGATGTGAGCTGCCCCACTGAAAAAGGTACTGAGCCACATGGCTAAAATAGATCAGAAAAATGGGTTAGTAAAGATGTGAGAATTAGCCAGTAAGAAGCCTGACCTAATGGGCCAATCAGCTTTATAACTTCTAGAGATCTGTGTGATTGATTTTTCTCTGGGACTAAATAACTGGGGGCCGGGCAGGACAGAAAACCCAAATAACAAACAGGCCCCCTCGTGTTACAGTTGACACCTGCCTGCAGGAGCAAAGGAGCTCGGGCTCAGAGTGGATGTCCCTAGGATGGTGTGTGACCTGAATTCAGGACAGGGGGATGCAGAAGGCCCACATGGAAGACTTGCTCTCGCCAGTGGCATGACATTAGCAGAGAAGAAACAAAACCACCTTGTACATCCCTGTGGCCCAAGAGCTAGAGCCACACAAGGGGCCTTCCCTTCTTATGGCCTTTCTACAAGTGGAACCTGACGAAACCACCATGACCAAGCACTACTCTCTTATTTCAGAGTCAAGGCCAAGCCTCTAGAGCCAAGTTCAAGTCTCATGGCTCTGTCAAGGCCTCTGTTTCCCAATCTGAGAAATGAAAAAGAGAACTTGAGCCATCGACTGATGATTTCCCGGTAGAGAAACTGGGGCCCAGGCCAGGCTCACGCTGCTTTCTCATTTGTTTCTCCTCTGTCATCTTCTGCCCTCACTCCTTCATCCTTAGCATCCTTAAAAACATGTAGCCTGGCCAGGCGGGGGTGGCGCACGCCTTTAATCCCAACACTCAGAAGGCAGAAGCAGACGGATCTCTGTGAGTTTGACGTTAGCATGGTCTACAAGAGTTAGTTGCAGGATGGGCTCCAAAACTACAGAGAAACCCTGTCTCAAACAACAACAACAACAACAAAAAAAAAAAACAAAAAATCCCCACACAAAGCACGTTGGCTGAATCCCGAGTGTGTCTACCTGGTCAGCCCTTCCCTGTCCCTATCTCAGGTGTCCAGGTTATACACATCTATGCACAGGTGTCCTTTGTTTGCCCACACTGTCTGTGTCTCAGCACCTCCTCTATCCACACCGTGTGCTCGGCCTTGTTCTGCTCCTCCTGGGTGCCCTTTGTCCATGTCGTCCTTCTCTCCAGAACCCCGACATTGTTGGCTGGGAAAGGGAAAGACAGTTACCTAAGGTGGAGGACCCACAGTCTCTCCTCTCCAGTCTCCCATAATAATGTAGCTACAGATTGACCCTCTTGGACTATGGATGGTTTCAGTCACGGTGACAGTACCCCCAGAGTCCTGGCACCACGCACATGAGGTCAACGGACTTCCCCTCTCCACAAGGCCACACAACCCACCCTCCATCTCGATGTTGCTTTTCACAGGCATGGGCCTCTTTTCCCCAGAGAGGCCAAGAGAAGGAAGGGCTCATTGCAAACCTAAGGGCTCGTTGCAAACCTAAGGGAAACGTGCCCAGGCCTTGCCATTCCAGTGACCTTCAGAATTCCTACTTCACACTCCCCAGCGTCTGGAGTACCACATAGCATGTGATCTACAGTTGAGAAGGTTCCTGTTACCTCTGCTGACACACCCTGTCACACTCCCTGAACTCCTGCTGCTCAGTTCAGATGAGCCGGATGAGAGAAGAGCAAAGCCAGTGCAGTGTCTGTTAGAGGCATATTCAACATACATGCATGCATGTGCAAGCCTGTGCGCACACACACATTCTTGTAAGCAAAGTGAGGCCACACACACACACACACACACACACATACACACACGGTCTTCAGCCCCAACTTCCACTCTGTTCTGTCTTCTGCAGAGATGGAAACACACCTGCTCGCCCCTCTTGCCTGTTGGAAGTAGTCCAGCAACAAGCCTCTTTTGGGGTTTTAGAAACAGCATTTCTTTATGTAACAGCCCTAGCTGTTCTGGAACTTGCTCTGTAGAGCAGGTTGGCCTCCAGCTCATAGAGATCCTCTGCCTCCAAGTGTTGGGATTAAAGGTGTGTGCCACCACTGGCTGGCAGCAAACCTCTCGAGTTTTATTTAGAAGAATACTGCATCAGACACATGGGTGCTCACACCTGGAAACTCATCAGACACACAGGTGTTCACACCTGGAAAGCTCATCAGACACACGGGTGTTCACACCTGGAAAGCTTATCAGCCACACGGGTGTTCACACCTGGAAAGCTCATCAGACACACGGGTGTTCACACCTGGAAAGCTTATCAGCCACACGGTGTTCACACCTGGAAAGCTCATCAGACACATGGGTGTTCACACCTGGAAAGCTCATCAGCCACACGGGTGTTCACACATGGAAACATTGCTCGGGGCAGCTGTTTCAGAGAAGATGCTTTGAGCTTCTCGTTAGAGGAGGACAGTTTCTAGGCGGTTTCTAGATAGTTTGCAAATTCTGTCTTAATCCCCACATTTGTAAATATAAAGACGATGCCCAACTATGTGTCAGCTAGTAGCCTACCAAGAGTTGTGTGTGTACTCAATTCCTCCAAGACCACGGGCATCACCATCTTAGGAAGCAGACACAGAGGAGCTGAAAGGTTTGCCCAGTCTCAAAACTGCTGTGTGTAGTCTTCTGGCTTGATCTGTCAGACTTCAGAGTCACGGTGTTTGCCCACCGCCTTGGGTGGCCCTGCGCTGCTATGCCAGGATTGCCATCTTACCATTCCTAACTGCTGATCTCTGTTTCCCTAGAACCTGAAGGCTGCTAACACAGACCCTACAGCCCCACCCTATGACTCCCTGCTCAGGGCAGTGGCTCTGATGCCGGCTCCCTGAGCTCCTTCACCTCCTCAGCCTCCAACCAGGACCAGGACTACAACTACCTTACTGAATAGGGAAGTCGATTCAAGAAACTGGCTGACATGTACGGTGGTGGTGAGGATGACTAGGCTGCCCTGCCGAGCTGTCCAGCAAGAACTGAAGATCCGGTCACAAGGGGAACCTCGCTTCCACTTCGCAAGGACTCTAGAGCTTGCCAGGAAGCGACCTGAGAGGCACGCTGCATCTGACATGAAGGCCGGACTGTAGCCTCTGAGATGAAAGGGTGTGGCACCGACTTCAGCACTGATCCCCTCTCAGCCAGGGCAGGGCTGCTTCCAAGGCTGAACTTGCAGAGGTCTCCCACCTGCCACTCCGTGCTCCACCCCGCCCTCCTCAGGGCCTCCTCGCTCTGACGTTCTTCATGACTTTCCCACGGTTCCTTCTCTTTGGAAAGAGGCCTCTTTCTGCAGCCCCCCCCCTTTTTTTTTTCTTATGCGGTTTTTAAAAAGTTAGAAGCTGGAAGGGCAGGGTCAGTGTCCCCTCCGGCCCTTTGCAAGAGAAGCCTGCCAGGCTCGCTGGTCCTGGTTTGTCTGATCTCTGGGCCTTGAGGCCTCACACTGGGATGGATTACTGCTTTATTATTATTTTTTTTAACTGAGTATGTCTAGTTGTCTTGCATTTTTTATTTTCTCTGTTGTGTCCTGTGGGTGGACAGTGATGACAATCATGTATATGTTCTAGAATTTTTTTATTAAACAAACTTTTCCCAGAGGTGCTAAGGGAATCAATTTAAAACAAAACCCGTATCTAATTCTAATTCTCAACTTTACCCGGGCGTTTATGAGAAGGGTTCAGTTTGGTGGTTTTAGACTTTTTAGAAGCTCCTGCAAACCCCTTCACTTCTCAACTTCCTCCTTGTGGTATAGATTTCTCAAGATTCACTCGTGTGTCCTTTGGGCTCCACTGATCTCAGGGCAGGAAAGTGGACTTAATGCTGTGGACAGCCTGTGTTACCGACTTCCCCTCCACTGGAGCTTCAGAGCTCTGAGAGAACCCAAGTTAGCATCCTTCCCCTTGAACTGAGTGGCCCAAGCCGGTAATTATAGCACTAGGGAGGTGAAATCAGGAATTCAAGGTCATTGTGAACTACACAGCAAGTTTGAGGTTGTTGGCTAGGGGGAGGGGAAGGGGAAAGGATCATGGGTGATGTGTATCTGGCTGTAATCCCAGCACACAGAGGCTGAGGCAGGAGTTCTCATATTGGAGGTGGGCTCTTGTCTCAGAAAACAAAAATGTTTCCCAGGCCAGCCAGAGCTTTGTGGTGAGACCCCGTCTCAAACAACAAATGTTTGGATGGATTGATGACCTGCCGCATGGTAAGGGCTGCCACTTACTCAGGACTTCCCAAGCCCCACAGCGCCTAACTTCCTTAAACTGGCCTCACAGTCATCCTCTGAGGGCACTTTCCTGCGCTAAAGAGTGACTCCTTCAGCTGGGCGGTGGTGGCGCACGCCTTTAATCCCGGCAGAGGCAGAGGCAGGCAGATCTCTGAGTTGGAGGCCAGCCTGGTCAACAAGAGCTAGTTCCAGGACAGGCTCTAAAACTACAGTGAAACCCTGTCTCGAAAAAGAGAGAGAGAGATTTCTTCATAAGAACGTGTTTTTTTTTGTTTTGTTTTGTTTTTTTAACTGTTTTGTTTTTAAATGATATGCCAAAGGCAAGCAAAATGGGGAATTGAAGAATTCACTCAGAGTGTTGGTCAAATTATAATAAATTATAATGTTTCTGATACTGCAGGGGAGTCAGAATGACTTCAAAGTGAAGTCCAAACCTGGCCTTTGGTTGTTGTTTTATTTTATGTACCTGGGTCTTTTCCCTGTATGTATGACTCTGTACCGAGTGTGCCTAAGTATCCCCTTTGCCCAAGGAGGCACCAGAAGAGGGTGTTGGATCCCCTGGGACTGTGAGATGCCGTGTGGGTGCTGGGAATTGAACCCATGTCCTCAGAAAGAGAAGTAGTCAGCAGTCAGCATCTTTTCCACTGAGCCATTTCTCTCCAGCCCCACGAAATTCTTTTCAGAAGAGACTGAATATGTCAAGTATGGCCATCAACAGAAATGTTCTTTTCGATGAGTGAAAAGAATGAAACTGAGGAAATTGTAGGTGTCGCGAGTGGATGTTCCTTCCCCTGAGAATAGCCTTTGTTTGCTTTGTTTGTTTTTGGAGCATGCTCTCTGGAACCCACTGGCCTCACACTCAAAATCATCTTGCCCTGGCCTCCTAAATGCTGGGACTACAGGTTTGAGACCCCATACTTGACTAAGAGTGGATAATTCTTTTGTAAGGTTTATTTTTATGTATATAAATGTTTTGCTTGCATGTATGTATACCGTGTGTGTGTGTGTGTGTGTGTGTGTGTGTGTGTGTGTAACCAAGGGAGGCCACAAGAGGGCATTAGATCCTCTGGAACTGGAGTTACAGCCTGTAGTGAGCCGCCACGTGGGTGCTGGTATCATGGGGAGCCCACTAGAGAAGATCACTCAGATGTAGTCTATAGCCAACTGAAAGTCTTTGATTCTAGACTGGGACTACACTCGGATATTTGGGACCTAAATGAAGCCCAAGCATTTAGAGCAAGGGGCTTTTAAAGGCAAAAACCACATCCTGGTCTCCTGTTTGGCAGCTACAGGGGGGAGGTTTTATACGAGCAGATAGTTTAACAGAAGCTAAGATAAGCAGTCTGCAGGGGGAGGTTTGCAAAAAACAGCCAGTTGAACAGAAACCAAGATAAATTAACCCGGGGTATCTTGACCCTTGGGTTCTTAGAATAGAAAGGGGTAATTTTCTATGGAATTCTCCCATCAAGGAGGTCAGATTCTAGTCAAACCTACAATGGCCTCTGAAAGATGAAGGAAGCGGCCTTGTCTTGGCCTGTCACACTGGAACTGAACCTCAGGTCCTGCAGGAAGTTCATCAAGTGCTCTTAACTGCTGGGGCCTTCTCTCCAGCCCCAGGAGTGCTTCAATCTTTAAAGTAGCTGTACTTCAAGTCCAGTCCTGGACTTAGAAGCCACAGCCGTCACCTGATGAGTGGCTGGGGTAAAGCCAGTGGTCAACTCCACAGACCCCAACTGATTTGGGTGCGTGCATAGGTTTGCTATTGAGACTGACAACTGTCATCTAATGAAGAAATCAAAAGGGAATCATGGGGCCAGTGAGATGGCTCTGCAGCAGGTAAAGGTGCCTGCCACCAGCTCTGACAACAAGAGTGTGATTGCTGGAACCCACGTGGTAGACTCTCCCAAGTTGTCCTGTGACTGCCACACGTGTACCACGGCCTGCATACTCATGCACATACATGCTAATAAAATAGAGTGAGTATCTCAGGGGATTTGTAGGTTTCTTACCTACCCTTGGCAGCTCCTGCCTCTGCTCTTGGGCCCCTTTGCCTCTGGTCCCCCTGCTGCTCTTATTGATAAGCAGGTGCTGGAGGATAGGATGTCCCAGCCAGTCACACCTGCTGCCCCTTATCTTTGGCTCTCCTCTCAGAGGCTGAATGAAGCAGGGAAATCCTATCTGCAGCTGCAGTGAGTCACAAAACCCAACAGCCACTGTTGGACCTGACGTTTCCCCTGGGACTTGCCGAGGGTGTCAGAGGAGAAGTGGCTTTTCACAGCCAGCCCTGGCTTCTGAATGAATCTAGGCTCCTTTGACAATGGGACGAATCACCGACCTGGTGAAGAACAGGCCTGGAACAGGTGGTTAAGGCGTGTGGTTGAGGTGTGTGCCACACAGTTTTCCCTTTGGACATGCTTCCCCTCTACAAAACGAGGACTTAGTCCTGCGGTCATGGGGTTCTATGCCAAGAACCAGGAGTGAGATGGCACAGCAGGTACGGTACATGCTGCCAAGCGTGATGACCTGAATTCATTAATCCCTGGGACCCAACAAGTGGAAGGAGAAAACTATCTTCCTAAAGCTATCCCCATACACACACACACACGAACACAAACTAAAAAAATTAATGCAATTTTTGAAAACAAAAACAAAGTATTTCCAGAGAGTAAGCCAACATCCCTGACTATTCCCCAGAGCAATAATCCTGCACGCCCCTAATAGTCAGCCGTGCTAATGAGGACTGCCTGGGCATTTGGTTCATCTTTTATGGTCCCCCCTGTTTGGTTGGAAGCATCACCCCAGTCCTTGGCATCCTTATACCCAAAGAGTCTGAAATGTTTGGGTTAAGGCTTCACCTCAGCCTCTGGCATCTGGAAATGTTGGGTGGAAAGTCTGGAATGTTTGGGTGGAAAGTTCCATCCCAAGCCCCCTCTCCTGGGAATTGCCTCAGTCCGAACTCCACCTCTGAGAAAGCCTGCCAAACGAAGAGCCCTCCTCAGAGATGTACAAGACCACTCCCACAGGTCCCCCAGAGAACAAACATGTGTTTTCCTGGTCTTCCTTCCCCATCTCCTCTCAAGGCCTGGAAGGCCACCCGTGAATGCTAGTATCCATTAAACCTGGGTTTTTTTCTAATTTGGTTTGGTTTATTGGTTTGATTTGGATTATTGCATCCGATGAAGAGATTTATCAGGGTGCAAAAACTTTTCATACACACTCCCTCACCACCACCACCACCACCACCTGCCCCCGAGACAGGGTTTCTCTGTGTAGCAGTCCTGGCTGTCCTGGAACTAGCTCTGTAGACCAGGCTTAGACCAGGCTGGCCTTGAACTCACAGATCTGCCTGCCTCTGCTGGGATTAAAGGTGTGAGCCCCCACTTCCGGGTCATATAGCTGCGTGTGTCCATTAGTGTTTACCCCGTGTGTTGCTATCACATTTTGTGTTACATTGTTGCGTAATAGCTTGTGGGCCACTTTGTTGTCTCCATCACACCCAGTTCGTTGTTGATTTGCTCTCCCCACCATCTGGGAACATAAATTCTAGGGCTTGGATTTGTTTCTAAGAACACCGTCCAACAGTCCAGGGCGTCCATCTCTGCAGCAGCCTCCGAGCCTCCGCCAGGTGATGGGAGCTGAGAATGCGGTTCTGGCTGAGATCAGGGCTGTCTGGGGTCGAAAGTTCCACCTGGAATGACTAACCGGCTCTGAAAAGACCTCTCCAGTTCACTCTCGTCAAGTCTCAAATCTCTCCCCACACTTCTAAAGAGCTCCAAGCCCAAGAGAAAATAAAAAGTGAATCTTTAGGATGGATGTGGTGATGCCGAGCAAAGATCCCGGTATGAGGGAAGATGAGGCTAGAGGGGCGAGAGTTCAAAGCCAGCCTGGGCTTTATGGTGAGATTGTCCCAAAACCAACAGCAGCAAAACAAAGGTCTGGAGCTTTCCTGAGAGAAAGGTCTTACTTTTCTCTGAGACCAATCTCCTCAGCCTTCTCCTCCCCTTCTCCTCACAAAACCCCCTCACCCCAAGTGAGGTCAGCCTGGCTCACCTCAGCAGCTGCCCCTGTTCAATCAAGGCAGGGGCTCTCTGTGAGATCAGTTGGGTGACAGGCCACCGTTGACAAAGTTAGGGCAGTCCCCTGGAGAGCCCCACCAGCAGCTCACCCCATATGTATCTAGTCTGGTTCACTGGGGACCTCTGTGGACATTCTTCCCACAAATGTGGGAAGGCAGAGCCTTCCTTTCTACCTCCCACCAACTTTTTCTTTCTTTCTTGAGATAGGGTTTTGCTGTGTAGCTCTGGAACTCTCTCTGTAGACCAGGCTGGCCTCGAACTCAGAGCTCCGCCTGCCTCTGCTTCCTGAGTGCTGGGATTAAAGGCTGATACAACTTTGCTAAGCAGGCATTTGGTTCAGAGGGCAAATTCAGATCCTGTACTTCTGGATAAGGCCTTGGGCAAACCCTTTAGTTCCCCCTTTTCCCATTTGCAAATGGAGTAAGTAAAAAAGTTTTCATCGGTTAAGTGCTCAGCAGGGTGCCTGGCATTGAGGGCTGTGTAAGGGAGAGTGCTAGGACTATTGATGTGGGAGGCTGAGGGAGTGGCGGGCCTGGCGACACATCCATGTACAGGAAACCCTTCCTGAAAGGGGAACTTCCATGGGCAGAGTTCCTGGAAACGCCCAGAGCCTAGGTACACCTTCAGCGATCAGTAGCTGCGGTTACCCCAAAGGAACTTCCCTTACTCCCAGCAGAGGGCACCATTCTCCAAACCAAACCACGTCTGTAGCTGCATTCCTAGTCTGGTTTGCCAGGATAAGGCTAATAGGAAGGGGGAAGGCACACGTCACAGGGCCACTGGCTGTGGCATACCTTATATGGAAGTCCGCTTGTGAAGCCAGCTCTGCCTGCGTGCAACAGTAAATACTTGAATCAGTGAATGAAAAAGCACTGTGGCGGAGACACACAGTCCTAGGATGGGGATGGGGGCTGTGTGGGCGGCAGCAGTCCATGGGCTTGGCCATCGCATGACCTTTACCAAAGAACCAGTTACATTCGCTCAAACCTGTCAGCCCCCTGGAGAACTTTTTATGGCTTCTGTTTTATTTTATTTATTTATTGGTTGTTCAAGACGGGGTTTCTCAGTGTTAACAGCCCTGGCTGTCCTGGAACTCACTTTTAGACCAGGTTGGCCTTGAACTTACTGAGATCCACCTGCATCTGCCTCCCAAGTGCTGGGATTAAAGACGTGCGCCCCCTCTGCCCGGTTTATGATTTCCTTTTTAAAAGGAATATGAGGAGGAACTGGTGAGATGGCTCAGTGGTTAAGAGCACTGGCTGCTCTTCCAGAGGGCCCAGGTTCAATGCCCAGCAACCACATGGCAGCTCACAACTGTCTATAACTCCAATTCCAGGGGAATCTAACACCTTCACACCAATGCAAAGTTAAATAAATTATAAAAAATAAAATATATAAATTTCCAAATAACACATCTTTTAAAAAAAAGAAAGAAAAAAAATTGAGGGTCAGAGAGATGGCTCAATGGTTAAAAGCAAATATTGCTCTTGCAGAGAACCGGGGTTCAATTCCCAGCATCCACATGGTGAATCAAAACCAAGCATAAGTGCAGTTCCAGGGGATTCAAAGCCCTCTTCTGACTTACATGGGTACCAGTGTTCACATGGTGCACAGACATACATGCAAGCAAAACATTTGTACACATAAAATGACAAAGTAAATAAATCTAAAATAAAAAGGAAATTGAGAGTTAAGGTAAGTGCTGGGCATGGTGGCACTTGAAAGGAAAACTAAGACAGGGAAATTGAGAGTTCCAGACCAGCCTGATTGACGGGAAGAGGAAGGGCAACAATGGAGACAGTTAGCTTTATGCTTTCTTTAAGGGTGGTGTCTCATATATCCCAGGTTGGCCTGGAACTCAAATTTGAACTCATTATGTGGCCTTCAACCCCTGAGTGTCCAGTCTCTGCCTTCCAAATGCCAAGATAACGGGAGTGCACCAGCATGCCTTGTTGATGAAGTGCTATAAACTAAATGTAAGGCTTTATGAGTGCCTGGCAGGCATTCTATCAACTAAGGTACCCTCCAACCCTCTTTTTATTGTGAAGAATAAAACCTCTGCCAGTCATTTTAGACGGAAGTTTCTGTCCCACTTGGTCCTGCAGCCGTTCAGTCCTAAAGAAACACACAGAGGTTTATATTAATTATAAACTGGTTGGCCTATTAGCTCAGGCTTTTTATTAATTAGCTCTTACAACTTAATTTAACCCATAATTCTTATCTGTGTTTAGCCGCATGGCTTGAGACCTTATTCAGTGAGACATTCTTATCTTCCTCTGCATCTGACTGGTGACTGACTCTCTGCCTTTCCTCTTCCCAGAATTTTCCTCGTCTGGTTGTCCTACCTGTCTACTAGCCGATCAGTGTTTTATTAAAGTAATATGAGTGGCAACTCTTTGCAGTATACGAAAGCATTATCCTACAAGGGGATGATGGCAAATGCATGTAATCCCAGCACCCAGAAGATAGAGGCAAGCAAAACTCTGAGTTCTAGATCAACCTGGTCTACATAGCAAGTTTCAGGACAGCCAAGACTACATAGAAAGACTCTGTCTCAAAAAACAAACAACAACAACAACAAAAAGACCAAGACTGATATCTCCCAAAGAACAACATCCAACTGAGGTACCTCCTGCCCCGCCCACACACACACAAAAGAAAGAAGGAGAAAAAAAGAAAAGAAAAAGTAAAACCCTGGGGAAATGCCTCAAAAGTAGAACAACTGCCCAATATACACAAGATTATACAAAAGTCACACCCACTCTGCCAGACATTACAGTTGGGACCAAACTGCCGACATGCAGGACAAAATGCCCTTCAGATGGTATGCTGGTCCTGTGTTAAGGCAAAACTGCCTGCCTGACCGTCGAACTCCATGCTATACATCAACCCTTCCAGCCCCTGCCTTTGTAGTTTGTGGGCATTATCCCAGGTCTTTTGTACTCATTCATGTAACAACTATTTATTAATAAAGTTGCTTGGTGGTAGTGGCGCACACCTTTAATCCCAGCACTTGAGAGACAGAGAAACTGGCTGATCTCTGTGAGTTCGAGGCCAGCCTGGTCTATAGAGCTAGTTCCAGGACAGTCAGGACTATTACACAGAGAAACCCTGTCTTGAAAAATCAAAACCAACCAAGCCAAAACCCCAGCTTGTACTATACCAGATACCATTGCTGGTGCTGGAGAAAAAGGAAGTCTGTAAGCACCTGAAATTTCGAACTCTGACATGTTAGGAGCTCTGGGCAAAAATATGTGTGGAGAGGCTTGGTGCAGGGCATGTTCCTGTAACCCCAGAACTCGGATGTGGAAGGAGGATCAGTGTTCAAGGCTAGCCTTGGCTATATACTGTATAGAGAGTTTGTGACTACAAAAACACATGTCATAAAAAGAAAATGTGCAGGCCTTATGGTGCATTAAAAGGCAGACTGGAGGAGAAGAGAGGGCTGGGATAGGGCAAAGGGCTGGAGTGAGGACTCAGGTACAGCAGCCGAAGAAGGCCTGGCTGAAACTTAAGTACAGACTTCAGAAGGTAATCTCACAGTCATGTCTCATATGGGGAGCAGACAGTGAAAGCTAGCTCTATGCAGAGGAGCTGGTGGAGCAGAAGGATTCAGGGTGCCCAGTGCTGGGCATCTTCCTCCTCCAAGGCTAGGCTATTGGATGACTCCAGGCCCAGACCTGAAAACCCTGGGAAAAATCCTGACTCAGCGTGGCTCTGGAGCAGGCAAAACCTGATTCTTTCACTGAGCCATCCCCAGTCACCAAGGGGGAGCCAGGGCCTGCCTGGGCCTGTGTCAGTTGCAAACCTGGCAGACAGGAACAGCGAGATTCTTCTCTCAGGGCCCCAGGGCAGACTGGGAACCTGGTTAGAAGTGCAGTGCAGTGTGTGTGTGTGTGTGTGTGTGTGTGTGTGTGTGTGTGTGTGTGTGTTGCGGCCTGACTTCCCCCAAAGGGTCCAAAGGAGCCCTGTGAGGCGATGTTTGAGGAATGCCCAGTGTCAGAGCCCGGCCTGATGGGCCACTAAGGTTCCATAAGAGGCACCTGCTGCTCTGACCACGGTGATCTGTTCTTAGGCCCTCTCCGAATTCAAGGTGGTTCAGGAGCCCTGCCCCTTCTTTCAAGTCACCAAGTTCTCTGCCCAGCAACCTGCAGGATAGGGTGGGCATCTGAAAGGGAATGAGTGGGTCAAGAATGCTGGAATCTTGTCCTGCCATTCCTGTCCCCCCTGCTGTGTTAGTAAGCCAGGCTCAATGACTGTCAGGCAGGACGAGAAAGGCTTGTGTCTCATCCCTGGACCTGATTACCACGCACTCCTGAAAGACAATGCTGACTCATGGGATCTATTGTACTTGTGGTTCATGACCGAAACACCTTCCACCGCAGGACACCGGTTAAGATTCCCTCCCTCCAAATCAAGCCCACCTTAACTCAAGGCCCCTGTATTTGCCTTTTGCCTGGCATGCCAGTCCCCTCCCTTCTTTAGGCACCACCCAGCTTGTTAGAAATGCCATCTTTGGATAGCCCTCTTTGTTTTTCTTTCTTTCAGTGTGTGTGTGTGTGTGTGTGTGTGTGTGTGTGTGTGTTTGTCCGTGTGTGCCGGGGATGTGAAGTGTGTGTCCACGTGCACTTGGGATGTGGAGTGTGTGTCCACGTGCGCTAGGAATGTGGAGTGTGTGTCCATGTGTGCCAGGGATGTGGAGTGTGTGTCCACGTGGGCCGGGGATGTGGAGTGTGTGTCCATGTGTTCCCAGGATGTGGTGTGTGTGTCCACGTGGGCCGGGGATGTGGAGTGTGTGTCCATGTGTTCCCAGGATGTGGTGTGTGTGTCCACGTGTGCCGGGGATGTGGAGTGTGTGTCCATGTGTTCCCAGGATGTGGTGTGTGTGTCCATGTGTGCCGGGGATGTGGAGTGTGTGTCCATGTGTTCCCAGGATGTGGTGTGTGTGTCCACGTGTGCCGGGGATGTGGAGTGTGTGTCCATGTGTTCCCAAGATGTGGAGTGTGTGTCCACGTGCACCGGGGATGTGGAATGTGTGTCCACGTGCGCTAGGGATGTGGAGTGTGTGTCCATGTGTTCCCAGGATGTGGTGTGTGTGTCCACGTGGGCCGGGGATGTGGAGTGTGTGTCCATGTGTTCCCAAGATGTGGAGTGTGTGTCCACGTGCACCGGGGATGTGGAATGTGTGTCCACATGCGCTAGGGATGTGGAGTGTGTGTCCACGTGTGCCGGGGATGTGGAGTGTGTGTCCACGTGTGCCGGGGATGTGGAGTGTGTGTCCACGTGTGCCGGGGATGTGGAGTGTGTGTCCACGTGTGCCGGGGATGTGGAGTGTGTGTCCATGTGTTCCCGGGATGTGGAGTGTGTGTCCATGTGTTCCCGGGATGTGGAGTGTGTGTCCATGTGTTTCCAGGATGTGGAGTGTGTGTCCACGTGGGCCGGGGATGTGGAGGCCAAAGGTTGCTGTTGCAGGTCTTCCTCAGTTGCTCTCTACCTCCATTGCACTGTCACTATTATTACTATTTCTTTTCTTTCAGACCTTGTGGCCGTGACTCACCTAGAACCTGCTATATAGCCCAGGCTGGCCTTGAATTCACAGAGCTTGCCTGCCTCTGTTCCCAAGTGCTGGGATTACAGACTCATGCCACCATATCTGGTGTGCTGGTGAGTTTTCTGTTAATTTGATATACGCTCGAGTCATCTGGAAAGAGGGAACATCAGGTGAGGTATCACCTCCCTCAGACAGGCCAGTGACCTGTTCTGTGGAGCATTGTTTTTCTTTCTTTCCTTATTTTTTTAAGATTTATTTGTTTTGTTTTGGTTTTCTTTGTTCTTGATGGGTATGAATGTTTTGCCTTCACGTATGTGTGTACACCATGGAGGCCAGAAGGTGTCAGATCCCCTGGAACTGGTGTCACAGACAGTTGTGAGCAGCCATGAGGGTTCTAGAAACTGAACTCAGGTCCTTTGTAACAGCAACAAGGGCTCCTAACTGCTGAGCCAACTCTCTAGCCTTTTCTTTCTTTTTTATTTTATTTTTTTTGAGTCGGTGCTCACTACGTAACTCCGACTGTTTTGGAACTCATTACGTAAACCAGGCTGACCTTGAACTTACAGAGATCTGTGCCCCTCTACCTCCCTGGTGCTGGAATTACAGGTGTGTGGCACCACTACCAAGCCTGTGAGATGATGGGTAAAAGCCCAGCATGATTGCTTGTGCCTTTAATCACTGTGCTTTCTAAGATAGTCAGGGCTATGCAGAAACTAATTCTTGGAAAGAAAGGAAGGAAGGAAGGAAGAAAAGGAGGAAGGAAGGATGGAAAGAAGGAAGGAAGGAGGAAGGAAGGAAAGAAGGAAAAAAGAAAGGAAGGAAGGAAGGAAGGAAGGAAAAAAGAAAGAAAGGAAGGAAGAAAGAAAGAAAGAAAGAAAAAAAGAAAGAAAGAAGATAGATGAGCAAAGGCATTAAACTGTTAGCTGTCACTAAACAGCACCTAGAGCTGCCTAGAGAAGACAGCCCTACTCTCGGACCTACTTGCATTGAGAAGAAAGCTCTGCTTTGCACTTAGTGCTTTGCTTCTTTCAGCGGGAGGTAGAGGCTGGGCCTTGGACCCGAGGCCTCACTGGACCCGAGGCTTCACATGTATTAGGCAAGAGCTCTACAGCTGAGCCACATCACAGCCCTTGCTATTTTACCCTAAAGATTTTTTTTTTTCAGTGTTCACTTTCTCTGGAAAGAAGTTCTTCATATTCGGAAACTATGACAAGAATCAAGTGTTAACTTGAGTGCTCAAAATTGCCCGAGTTCAGGGTTGTGGGGGGGAGGGGTTCACTGGAGAGTCTAGGAAGGCAGCCAGGCGGAGGGAGGTCTGTAATATCCATTTTTTTGTAAGGCTGAGGCAGGAGGGATCACCGAGTTCAAAGCCGGCCTTGGTAAATTCAAGGCTGGCCTGACTGATGAGAAAATCCAGCAAGAGGAAGGAAGTCCTTCAAGTTGGCTTTAACTGGTGTATAACAGATAAGAGGCTGGAAGTGAGAGGGAAAGAGGGATTGGGGAGATGGCTCAGCAGGTGAGTGAACTTGTGCACCCATATCAGGCAATTCACAAAGGCCTGTTACAATTGCTTGTAACCCCCTCTCCAGGGAATCCGACTGACCCCCTCTTCTGGCCTTCTTGGCCCTTGACTGCGCATGTCACACATACATGCTCTCAGGCACGCATGTGCATGCACGCACACACACACAAAATTAAAAATAAATAAAAGAACATGCAAGCATCTAGAGTTCCATGCCTGACTCAGATCTCTGCAGACATGGATTGAGGCTTTGCCCAGTGCCAGGCCTGGGCCGGGCCCTGAAATGCAGCCTCATTCCTCCTCCACAGGGTCCCAGCCTGAGAAAGGGAAAGTGAGGGGAAGCCCAAGCTGAGCAGTGTGTGCTCAGTGGGGACATGCGCATGATCAAGTCGCTGCTCTAGAACTGGCTCCTCCGGTCGTCTCTGATGGACATTTCCACATGTGCAAGGTGACAGGTGAGCAAAGGACACTCATCCCACCGTGGCGCTGTCTGTGTAAGCAAAAGATGGCTAGTGACCTTTTAGCCACTAGTGGGGTCTGCTGAAATAATGTAGCCCATTCCCTGGAACTAAAATAAAGAAAGAGGAGCATTGCTGTGTACTGATGTGGAAAGATCCAAGAGAACCAGCTGACAGGGTAAGATGGAGAACTGTGTTTAAAGGGCCATGCCTCTGGAGTAGAAGTGGAGAAAGTGAAGACTATATGGATTTTTTGCTCTGTTTTTTAAGTTTTTTTATTAACTTCAATGTGCAAAGAAATTCTGAAACAATGCTGTCCGGTAGACGTTCCCACAAGGATGGAAACAGTCTATACTTACACTACAAACACTGGTTGTCTGGCTCATGCATTAGCTTGCTTATACAGGTCCCAGACCCACCTGCCTAGAGAGGATGCAGTCCGCAATGGGCCCAACCCACCCACATCAATCATCAGTCAAGACAATCCCCACAGACATGGCCGCAGGCCAATCTGATCAAGGCAGTCCTTCAATTGAGGCTCCCTCTTCCCAGTTGACTTTGGTTGTGCTGCTAACAAGTAAAAACTGACCAGCCCATTTGCTAAGTTAGTCCATTTAAATCAGCACAGGTGCTGAGCATGAGCAGAGTGCACTGGCTATAGTCCCAGGATGCAGGATGCAAAGGCAGGAGAATCAAGGAGTTCGAGGTATATATACCAAGCCGGAGACTGGCCTGGAACACACGACATCCTGTCTCAAACACAGTTCATAATAATAAGGCAAAACCAAGGGAAAGGAAAGTGGGGGGAGAGATGTGGGGCCCTGCTGTGTTTATACAGGGAGTGGTTAAGAGGAAGACAGAGTGACAATTGTGTCTGAGTGCTTTCAAGAGACCGGGCCAGGTGCACAGAATCCCTTGTAAGCCTGGGTATCTGTAGTTCAGTCTACAGTGGTGTGAACCGTGCTTAAATTCTGGTTCCAGGGCTAGCACTTCAAAAAAAGTCCCACCTAGGAGTGCTAATGACAAGCCGCTCACAACAGGGTGAAGGGGCAGTAAATTCACAGCTAGAGCCCTAATGCCCTGTGGGAGAGAGGACCCCCGTTGTGAGAGCTGTGACTAAGCCCTCTGGCTCATTCAGGGTGAGGACCAGCCAGTACTGAGGCCATCTTGTCCACTGCAAGGATCACCCCTTGAATTGTGTGGGCCTCACACTGTGAGGGCTGTTTCATTTAAATTTTAAGTTGCAGGTGAGAGATGGGTTCAACAGTTAAGGGAACTTGCTGCTCTTGCAGAGGACCCAGGTTCAGTTTCCAGCACCCGCATGGTGATTCATAATCCATTTAATCTGTAACTCCAGTCCCAAGGAATCTAACAATGCTCTTTGGGCACCAGGCACACATTTGGTTTATAGACAAACAAGGAGGCAAAACATTCATACACATAAAATAAATAAATCTAAAGTAAAAAAAAAATCTCAATGTATTTAAAGTTTGAAAGCAGGGTTTGGTGGCACACGCCTTTAGTCCCAACACTCAGGAGGCAGAGGCAGGTGAATCGCTAAATTCAAGGCTAGCCTGGTCTACAAAGTGAATGCCAAGATAGCCAGGTTTACATAGAGAAGCCCTTTTTCAATACATACTTATATACATACATACACACATACATATACACACATATATGTATTGAAATGATTGTCAAAGGTTTTTTACAGGAAAAACTTTGTAAATTAAGGAACTTTGAAAAAGAAAAAGAAATTTTACTCTACAATCTGTTTTAAGTTGTTTGATCCTGTATAAGGTTGTTAATCTCAAATTGGCAAGAAAGTACCTCCCGTTTGCATTTGTCTCTGTAGGAGGGCAGGATGAGAATGTGGTTGGTGATGAGAGCTGATCTCTTACTTAGACAACAATGCGGACACTAAGAGACTTACATAGATACAATCTACATGGGAAGTAGAAAGTATAAAAAGACAAGATCTCCTGAGTAAATTGGGAGCCTGGGGACCTTGGGGGAGGGTTGAAGGGAGGAGAAGAGAAGTGGGGAGGGGAGCAGAGAAAAATGTAGAGCTCAATAAATATCATGAAGAAAAAAAGAGCCGATCTCTTAGGCCACCTGAATCTCTGGTTAAGAACCACTTTATGGGAGTGGCGGGTGGTGAATTTTAAGCTGCTGCGGCCGGCTGCTGCTGCTGCCCAGGCAGTACACCTCAGACTGGAAGAACCTGGACTCTCAGCCACTGCCGAGATGGTTTAACGAGGCCAACTTCGGGGTGTTTGTGCACCGAGGGGTGTTCTTGGAGCCTGCCTGGGACAGCGGGTGGTTCTAGTGGCGCTGACAGGGCGAGCAGATGCCGGCCTATGAGCGCTTAATAAAAGAAAACTACCCGCCCGGCTTCAGCTATGCCGACTTCGGACCACAGTTCACGGTGCGCTTCTTCCAGCAGGACCAGTGGGCCGAACTCTTTCAGGTTGCCGGGGTCAAGTGTGTGGCATCACGAAGGCTTCACAAACTGGCCAAGCTGGAGCTCTAACGATGTGGGGCCGCTTCGGGATTTGGGTCAGTGAGTTGGGAACTGCTGTTCGGAAGAGGAACATATGCTACGGCCTGGACCCCTCGCTCTTGGAGTGGTTTTATCCATTCCACCTACTCGACAAGAAAAAAATGGTTTCCAAACTCAGCATTTTGTCAGCGGGAAAACAACGCCAGAGCTGTACAACCTTGTTAACAGGACGAGGTGATAGTGAATGACCCGTGGGGTCAGAACTGCTCCTGTCATCATGGAGGATACTACAACTGTCAGGATAAATATGCGCACAGAGTTTGCCAAACCGCGAGTGGGAGATGTGCACCAGCATGGGCAGGGCATCCTGGGGGCGGTCGGTGACGTGACCATGTCTACCACTGCCAATGAGAACGAGATCATTGAGGAATTGGTTCAGACAGTAAGTTTGGGAGGCAACTATCTTCTCAACATTGGACCAACTAAAGATGGTCTGATCGTTCCCATCTTCCAAGAAAGGCTTCTTGCTGTTGCCAAGTGGCTGCAGATCAACGGGGACGCCATCTATGCCTCTCAGCCATGGAGAGTGCAGTCTGAAAAGAACACGACAGTTGTGTGGTACACCCCTAAAGACTCAGATATTTATGCTGCCTTTCTGTACTGGCCAGAAAATGGAATCATAAACCTCAAATCCCCCGAAATGACCTTGGCCACAAAGACAACAAGGCTAGGAATGGAAGGATATTTGACTTGTACTCAAGATCCCCAGGAGATCCTCATCTCTCTGCCCCCATTGCCACCTACCGCTCTCCCAGTGGAGTTCCCTGAACTCTAGTGGGCGAAGTGAGTGCTGGAATGCCAGGGCAAACCGTCCAGTGCACTGTTCTGCCTTTCTCTTACAGGCCCAGCAGTGCAATAAGGTAGCCTCCCTCCCCCACCCAGTGATGGCTTTTCCAGCCTATTTTAATCAATGGGAACCTAGACCACTGAGCTGCTGAATGAGTGGATCCATTGCTGGTAGCTCTCTGGTGAACAGAAAGGCCTGGACAGCTCAGCTGAGCTCACCGGTTCCTTCACTGGGGTGAAATCTCCCTTTCTGATGATATGAGCCCAGTCACCTGCTGCCTGTGGGGCCAGGTAAAAGAGGTCTGGCAAACCCAGCCCCTGTGCCTTGTATTGGCTGTCATTAATCCCAAAGGGCTTAAGCTGGTCCTGAAGTGTTCGCCAGGCTGCCAAGGTCAACTCTCTGGAAGTTTGTGAAGCAAGCCAAAACTCTGGCAATGAGCATGTCTGCAGAGATACCCATGAAGGAGTGTGATTCTGCCTTGCCTTTTAAAAAAAATTTTAAAAATTTGTATGTCAGTTATTTCTACCAATAAATAAATAAATATATAAATAAATAAAAGAACCACTTAATGAGGGTGACTGTGTTAATTAGATTTTTGTCCTCTTGACACAAGTAGGGTCATCTGGGAAGTGGGAGCCTCAACTGAGAAAATGCCTCCACCAGATTGGCCTCTAGGCAAGTCTTCCAGGACATTTTCTTGAATAATAATTGATGAGGGTCCAACCTATTATGGGAGGTGCCACGACTGAGCAGATGGTTGTGGGTTGTATAAAAAAAACAAACTAAGTTGGGAGATGGTGGCCTTTAATCCCAGCACTTGGGAGGCAGAGGCAGGAGGATCTCTGTGGGTTCAAGGCCAGCTTGGTCTACAGAGCTAGTTCCAGGACAGGCTCCAAAGCTACACAGAACCCCTGTCTCGAAAAAAAAAAAAAAAAAAAAAAAAAAGAAAAGAAAAGAATTAATTCAATAAATAAAAGCAAACTGAGCAAGCTGATAAGCAAAGTTCCTCCATGACCTCTGCTCCAGTTCCTGCTTCCTGGTTCCTGTAAGTCAAATAAATTCTTTCTTTCCCAAGTTGATTTTGGTCATGGTGTCTATTACAGCAATAGAGGGCAAACGAGGACAATAACCAACCAGGGTATCCCTGGATTAGCAAGCAGGTAACCATTTCTTCTCTGAGCCACTAATAGAGCAGGGCAAGGAGAAGATGTACGTAGTCTTAGTTGGAATTAGAGAGGGCCGCAGGCCCGGGACAGGGCCCACATGACAAGAGCAGTGGTCATAGGCACACATAGGGGACACTCCGTTTTCATTTCTTTCCCACTTATTTTATCTCCTTCATATGTTTTATCCAAGTATCCAGGGAGTGAGAGAGTCTTTGCCAAAGATCTAGGATTTGTGCACAGAGCAGGGCAGAACGGCCTGGGCAAGACAAGCAAGGAAATCCCAGTGGTGACCCCAGCAAGGGCTGGAGGGAAAGAAACAGAAATGGGTTCAGGGCTCCTTGGGGGCTCCATGGCTTCTCAGACACCAGCAGTGAATGAGCAGCAAGTCAAGGATGCTGAGCTATTAGAGGACAGCGCCACCTTCAGACTGGAGAAGGGCAATGCGGAATGTTGTACTGTGTTCATGTGTTTTGTTGTTTGTTGCTCTATTTATTATGTGTGTGTTCTGTTATTTTTCTTTGGATTTTTTTTGGGGGGGGTTGGGGGTTTTTGTTGTTTTTTTTTCTTTTTTCTTTTGTTATTCAAGACAGGGTTTCTCTGTAGCTTTGGAGCATGTCCTGGAACTAGCTCTTGTAGACACCAGGCTGGCCTCCAACTCACAGAGATCCACCTGCCTCTGCCTCCCAAGTGCTGGGATTAAAGGCATGTGCCACCACCGTTCGGCTTCTTCTCTGGATTTTTAATTAGCTACATTTATTTATCTTGTGTGTGTGTTGTTGGGGTTTTTGTTTGTTTTATTTTGATTTTGTCTTAAGACAAGGAACCACTAAGTAACCCTGGCTGGCCTGGAACTTGCTATGTAGACCAGGCTGTCCTTGAACTCATGGAGATCTGCCTAATTCCGCTGGCAGGTGCCATCAGGTCCAGCCAGTTTTTGCTTTATTGTTTTATTTAACTTTCAATTTTTATTTTATTGTTTTATGTGTATGGATATTTTGACTGCTTGAATGTCTATGAGTCACATATGTGCAATGGCTGTTGAGGTCAAAAGAGGGCATCGGGTCTTCGGGAACTGGAGTTACAGAAGATTGTGAGCCACACTGTGGGTGCTAGAGATCAAACCCAGGTGTTCTGGAAGAGCAGCCAGTGCTCTTACCTGCCAAGTCATCTCTCCAGCCCCCAAATGTTGGTTGTTTTGTTTTGAAATAGTCTCACTCTGTAACCCAGGCTGGTCTCAAATTTATGGCAATCCTGCAAACCTCCTGCCTCAGTCTCTCCAGTACTGTAGCTGTAGGTATGTCCCTTATACCATTACACCCAGCTCCAAGTCACTCCTGAACATGACATTGGAGAAGTCTATGGGACATGCAAGTGGATATGTTCAGTTGGGTGCTGGAGAGAGTTCTGTGTTACGTGGCAGCCAGGAGACCCCAGAAAGCAGAGGCATTGCAGACAGCTTCCCACAGACTCTGCCCTTCTTCCCACTAGAAATAGGAAAGGGAAGTTGCCAAGAACCACAGAGGAAGAAAGAGGATGAGGAAGGGGAAGTGGTGGTGTGAAGGGATCTCACCTCTTTTGGTTTGTATTTCTCATCTCCTCCCCAGGGTGGTTTCCAGGACAGAGAAGTAAAACCTCGGAATGAGGCCTGAGTCTACAGCGAGCGCAGACCAGTCCCCAGATGAGAGGATGCAGGACGGCCTGTGCCGACTGGAAGGTGTCAGGCGTTGGGCAATGGGAGACTGAGGCTGTCCAGTGCTCTGACCCTGGTGCTCCTAGAACCTGGCATGGCCCTGCAGTGACGAAACTTGGGGATGGGGAAGCAGGCAGATGGCCCTGGGACAACCCCTGTGCTGAGGTGCTAATGGCTACCTCCTAGGTGCCAGATGCCATGGGTCAAGTGGTCAGACAGGTTTAACAGGACAGCTGGAAATGTGACAGGCAGACAATCTAGATCCCACATACAAATAACCGTCTGTAGACTGTTAGTAAGGACACTGATGCTCGGAGAAGGAGGCTGCTCGTTCGTTCCCGCTGCCCAGACCTGAAATAATCATACAGAAACTAAATTAATTGCAATACTGTTTAAGCCAATAGCTTAAGTGTATTTCTAGCTAGGTCTTACATCTTAATCCATTTCTATTGTTTTAGATTTTACCACAAGGCTCGTGGTTTACAGGTAAGGTTCCGGGGGTCTGCCTTCTGCAGCGGCTCCATGGTGTCTCCCGGACTCGACTACTCTCTTTCTACATCCCTGTTCAGATTTCCCATCTGGCTTTACTCTGTTAAGCCATTGGCTGAAAGCAGCTTCTTTATTAACCAATGGTATACTCACAGTATACAGAGGGGAATCCCACATCAGATACTGACCACAGTAACAATACTGATGCTCAACACAGTACCCTTCCTTGGCTGATGATGACCGCAGTACCCCTTTGGCTGATGCTGACCACAGAACCTGCTCCCCCCTACCCCCCCCAAGAGCCTTCTTAGTGTGAGGACATCTGCAGGACATTTTAGAAAAATCTGACTTCATCTGAACACCCAGAGTACTGCCATCTGAGACACAGCTACAGTGGCATTCCTCTCACTGGCCGCCAGCTGATAGAGTGGCAGAGAATAGTCCATGGCTTTGCCTGACGTCTGAAGTTAGGGCTTCCCAGTTTCAAGATTATTAAGCAGTCCACTTCTCACCCAGTTGGCTGGCCCCCCTCCCTGCCATCTCCTTCCCTACGTAGCTTTGCTAAGTTGTCCTTCTTCCTTCTCCCTATGATCTCCCTCTTCCTTCTTCCACTCTCTCCCCATCTCATGGCCTTCGTTTTGATAACCTTTGTTGTTGTTTGTCTTCTGAGACCTGGTCACAAAGCCCAGGCTGGCCTTGAATTTACTATGCTTCTGAGGACGACTTTGAATTCTTTTCTCCTTCCTTCAGTCCGTCTCCCAACCATAGAGATCGCGGGAGTGTGCCACCACGCCCGGTTTGAAACACTTTTCAGATGATTGTCTACTTTATATATTGTTTCCGTTAATGAGAAACAATAGAATGAAATCACTTTGCGTTTTAAAAAGATATTTGTGGGGCTGGAGAGATGGCTCAGAGGTTAAGAGCATTGCCTGCTCTTCCAAAGGTCCTGAGTTCAATTCCCAGCAACCACATGGTGACTCACAACCATCTGTAATGAGGTCTGGTGCCCTCTTCTGGCCTGCAAGCATACAAGCAGACAGAATATTGTATACATAATAAGTGAATAAATAAATATTTTTTTAAAAAAAGATATTTGTGTGTGTGTGTGTGTGCCTGCATGTGCATGCATGTATGAGTCCATATGTATGCATATAGATATATGTATCTGGTCAAGGTGCATGTGCCTCTGTTTGGGGTGTGTGCAGAGCCAGAAGAGGGGCTATGAGGCCACTCCAAGCTGGAGGTACAGGCATTTGAGGGACATCAGATTGTTATGTGAATGCTAGGATCTGAATTCTAGTCCTAGCAATTGAGCAGCAAACACTCAACCACTCAGCCATCACTCCAGTCCTTTATTTAAAGTATTTTTGTTTTAAAGATTTATTTGGCCGGGCAGTGGCGGCACATGCTTCAATCCCAGCACTCAGGAGGCAGAGGCAGGCCAATCTCTGCTCAAGGCTTTTGCTTCCTCTTCAGGAAAACAAATGATGGATGGATGAAGGGAGATGCAGAGGAGTGCCTGGCAGGTTGGGGGATGCTGGAGGGCAGGGTTAGTTAGGAGGCCTTCTGAGGAATTGGGACTGCAGTCATGTTGAGAGGCCATATCCTAGGTCCAGGCCACTGGGACTTGTGGAGGTAGGGCTTAAGGAGTAGATTCTGTTTTCAAGCTGGGCTGCCTGGTTAAGGGTGTGAGCATCAAGTACCTGGAGGAGATCTACCTGTTCTCCCTGCCCACCAAGGAATCCAAGACTATTAACTTTTTCCTGGGCACATCCTTAAAGGAGATCATGCCAGTGCAGAAGAAGACTTGGGCTGGCCAGAGGACCAGATTCAAGGTTGTGTCACTATCGGGGACTACAGTGGTCATGTAAGGGCCCAACATCATCTTGGTCAACATTTCTATGGCTCCTGTATGAAGAGGATACTGGAGGAACAAGACTGGCAAGCCTCTACTCTCCCATGCAAGGTGACAGGCCGCTGTGGCTCTGTGTTGGTGCGTCTCATCCCTGTCGCTGGAGGCATTGGCATCTTTTGTGCTATTGTGCCTAAGAAGCTACCGATGATGACCGGTATTGGCGACGGCTGCACATCAGCCAGGGGGTGCTCTGCCACCCTGGGCAGCTTTGCCGAGGTCGCCTTTGATGCCGTCTCTAAGACCTACAACTACCTGCCCCCTGGAAAGGGACTGTGCTCACCAAGCCTCTTCTTCAGGAATTCTCTCTGCTCAGAGGACACAGGCTCCAGCTGTGGCCACCATGTTAAGGACTTTATGCAAGAAAAATAAAGTGAATTAAGTCTTTTTGTTTTTAGAAGATTTATTTGTTTGATGTGTGTGTGTGCTTTGCGTGGACACCAGAAGAGGGCTTCAGAAAGTTGTGAGCTGACAGTTGTGGGTGCTGCGAATTGAACTTAAGACCTCTGGTTGAACAGTCAGGGTTCCTATCTGAGCCAGTCTCTGATTTACCGATTAATGTTTTTTGATTTTGTTTTTGTTTTTTCGAGACAGGGTTTCTCTGTAGCTTTGGTGCCTGTACTGGAACTAGCTCTGTAGACCAGGCTGGTCTCGGACTCACAGAGATCTGCCTGCCTCTGCCTCCTGAGTGCTGGGATTAAAGGTGTGTGCCACCACTGCCTGGCAGTCTTTTGTTTCTTTT
The DNA here is from genome assembly GCF_982192425.1 of Myodes glareolus. Classification (NCBI taxonomy): domain Eukaryota; kingdom Metazoa; phylum Chordata; class Mammalia; order Rodentia; family Cricetidae; genus Myodes; species Myodes glareolus. Next base: position 34,803,965 of record NC_142047.1, on the reverse strand, counting down.
TTTTAAGAAAGGTTTATTTTTGGCTCCCAGTCCAAAGGTACAGTCTATAACAGCGGAAGTCTGGGTGGCAGGACCGTGAGACACATCACAGCCACAGTCAGGAATCAGGCGGTGAAGTAGTCATTTCCCTTTAATAACCGCCCTTTTCCCCCTTGATGATTCAGTGGCTCTCGACACAGGTTCCCTACTCACCATCAACGAGCCTAGCAGGCTGCTGCTGGTCGGTGTCAGAAGCCTTTGTTATCATAAGGATATTAGACATCTCCCTCAGCAGCCCCCAGGGAACAACAAAGGGCTTGGATTCTTGGTCAGCTGACGGGCCCCGCCCCTCCCTTCCTGTGTCCTGAGGAGTGCAGGAAGCAGAGCGGAAGCAGCTCTCCTCCTTCTGTGGACACTGCGTTACAGTCCCAAGACTCCTGCAGTGAAATACAAGCAGGCTATTTAAAGTCCTTTTTGTGCCTGGCCTTGGTCCAAAAGACCCTACTCCTGTTGACTGGTCCCGCTTCCAGGTACAGGCCACACAGACACACACGACAATCTCCGTGACCCTTGCTGGACTGTCGGCTTTCGCCCTATGACACCATCTGGGTGTCCCCACCTCAGGCATCTTCCTTTTCATATTGGCTAATAGGTTTTGTTTATTTTTGAGATGGTCTCACCAGAGTCAAGGTTAGCCTGGAACTCACTAGCTAGTCTAGACTGGCCTCCAGCTCCCAACTCAAGACAAACTTGCCTCGGCCTCCTGAGTGCTGGGATTATAGGCGTGAGCCACCAGGCCTGGCTTCTCTCAGTTCTTACTAACACCTGCTCTGCAAAAACTTTCTCACTCCTGGCAGTGGAATTAGCTGCTCTTGAGCCAGGACGCATCGTGCCTTCCTCTGGTAGATCTCAACAGGGTCTGTTCCTTATTTCTTTCCTTTTCCAAATTTAATTTACTTATTTATTTGCTTGTTTGTTTGAGACAAGGTCTCATGGTATAGCTCCGGCTGTCCTGGAACCTGCTATGTAGATCAAGCTAGTCTCGAACTCAGCGATCTATCTCCCTCTGCCTCCCAAGTGCTGGGATTAAAGGCGTGCGCCACCACCTTAGGTGACTGCATTTCAATTACATTCATTGTATGTGTGGTCCAAGTGGCGTCGTGCGCACGTGGAGGTCAACGAACGTCTTGCAGGAGTTGTTTCTCTCTCCTTCCGCCATGTGAGTTCTGGGAATCTAAGCCAGGTCACTGACCTTGGCAACGGTGATGAGTCAAGAGCCTGTTTTTCCATTCACCCAGAGTCTGCCTGCTGTCCATCTCAAGTGCATCTCCCCCACCGGCCTCAAGCTGATGTCGTCTCTCCAGCCCTCATTCATGGCAAGTGCTGAGCATAGTTCCCGGGATCCTGTGATTGCTGAGTTGAAATCTGAGAAGAGCAAGCTCTGACTCTCATAGGTACTTTTCCAATAATGGAATCTAATGGCTGGTCTCTCTCAAAGCCCCTTGGCCTCTGTATTAACCTGCAGTGTCTTGAGACTCGATTCCTGTCTAGATACCCTTTATTCCAGAAAGCCTTTAGGGTTTGTCATCTCTCCAGTGACGACAGGATGTCCCCGTACCTGCAGCAATGCACGGTAGTACCCCTGCAACGATGCACGGTAGTACCCCTGCAGCGATGCACGGTAGTACCCCTGCAGCGATGCATGGTAGTACCCCTGCAGCGATGCATGGTAGTATCCCTGCATCATATCAAGCCACACAGCTAGGAAGTAGAACAGTGATGACGTGAGTCCAGGCCATCTGGCTCTAGGACCCGGTCATCACCACCTACATGATATGAATGTGCACACGCACACCCCACACACATTCACAACTCCTCCACGTACACACACGCTCTGAGGGGAAATCACAATAAACGACAACAGTAAAAGGCATTGGTGATGTGTATTTCCAAGTGAAGAGAATTGGGACCAATGGCCAAGTAGCCTGGGCATGTCCTGGACCCCACATCATCGTCCCCACAGGAGACTGAGTCCCACACCAGCCTGCAGAGAGCTGACCAAGAGTAAAGCCAAACTCTGTACTAAGAAAGTGTTCTTAGTGAATAACATTCTAATAAAGGCTTCTTGTTCTCCTCTCCCTGAGAAGCCACCACATTTCCTGTCATACGATGAGAAGGTCCTGGGAATGGTTAACAGGGCTTTGCTGAATGACTAACCTCAGGGATCTGCTTCAGAAACAAAGACTTTAAAGAACTAGGCCTCTTGCCAAACCTCTCAGAGAGGGAGGGTCACCCCTTCCTTTCTTGTGGGCACAAAAGAAGGCTCAAAACCATAACATACATGCATATTCTCATTTTTTTAAGATTTATTTTTTTTCACTTTTATTTCTATGTATGTATATCTGTGCCTGTATGGAGGCCAGGAAAAGTTTCAGGAGGCTCCCAGTGTGGAAGAGTTTGCAAACCAAATTTGAGTCCTCTGAAGAGCATCAGGGGCTCTTCTGTGCTGGGCCCTCTTTGCAGTCCCGTGCACACCATTCTTGACTCAGGCACGCTAAGAGAGTGATCCCAACTAGTTTCCCATACAACTCTTCAAAGCTACACAGAATAACCTGGCACAGTGGTGTGTGCCTGTAATCCTAGTCCTTGGGAGGCAGAGGCAGGAGAGTCAGGATTCAAGGTCATCCTTGGCTAATTAGTGAGTTTGAAGTCAGTCTGAGCTACATAAGACCCAGTCTCAATAAAACAAAAGAGGAAAACCTCATACATGAAGCATTCTTCTTCTTCTTCTTCTTCTTCTTCTTCTTCTTCTTCTTCTTCTTCTTCTTCTTCTTCTTCTTTTTTAAATAACACACACAGCACATAAGAATAAATACTGAGCCAGGCAGGCGGTGGTGGTACACGCCTTTAATTCCAGCACTCGGGAGGCAGAGGCAGGCAGATCTCTGTGAGTTCGAGGCCAACCTGGTCTACAAGAACTAGTTCCAGGACAGGCTCCAAAGCTCCAAAGCTACAGAGGAAACCGTGTCTCAAAAAAACAAAAACAAAAACAAAAACAAAAAAAATACTGAGCCGGACGGTGGTGGTCCACTCTTTTAAATCCAGCGCTTGAGAGGCAGAGACAGACAGATCTCTGTGAGTTCAAGGCTAACCTGATCCACAGAGCAAGTTCCAGGATAGGCTCCAAAACCACACAGAGAAACCTTGTCTCGAAAACCAAAACAAAACCAAAAAAAACAAAAAACAAAAAAAGAATAAATACTGTGGGTTTATAGCTTAATGGTCCAGCGTTGCCTAATTTGTGCAAAGTCCTGAGTTCAATCCTCAGCATCAAAATTTTTATTAATTAAACTGAACCTGGTAATACAGCCCACACCTGTGGTTCCTGTACTCTGAAAGATGAGGCAGAGAATGGTCCAGGTCTGGAGATGGAAGACTAAGGTACAATGGATCTTCAGTTCAAGGTTGACCTGGGCTACAAATTGAAACCATGTCTCATTCCTACTCCTTCTAACACCAAAATAAAACAAAATCAAATGTTATCAGAAAGCTGAGGATGTGGTTTAGTCAGTAGATCACTTCCTACCATGCATAAGCCACAGACAACAGGCATGTAATCCCAGAATTTGGAAAGTAGAGGCAGGAAGATCAGAAGTTCAAGATCGTCCTTGATTACATATTGATCTGGAGTTTGAGGCCAGAGTTAGGAACACGAGACTCTGCTGAAAAACAAAACAAAACTGAACTAACAATCGTCAAAAAATGCAAAAGCTGGGCAGTGATGGTACACACCTTTAATCCCAGCACTCAGGAGGCAGAGACAGGCGGGTCTCTGTGAGTTCGAGGCCAACCTGGTCTAAAGAGTGAGTTCCAAGACAGCCAGGGGTACACAGAGAAACTCTGTCCCCAAAACAACAAACAAACAAACAAATCAAAAAACAAACAAACAAAACAAAGGCTAGGGAGATGCCATAGCTGGTAAATTTCTTTAGGTAGAGACAGGAGGGTCCCTGGGTTTGCTGGTTGGCCAGTCTAACCAGTTGGTGAGCTCCAAGTTTAGTGAGAGGTCTTGTCTCAAAAATAATGCAGAGAAGGAATTGAGGGAGACACCCTATTGTAACTTCTGGCCTCTGCACGCAGATGTATACAAGTAATGAGCACCCCTACATGTGTGCACCCCAACACATGCACACATAAAATGATAAAGTGTTCCTGGGGTTCCATACATCTATTTATGATGGGGTAGGCTAACCATGAACTAGCGTTCGGTGCTGAACAAGCAGAGAAAGGAAGTTTATTCCTAAAGGGTGCACAGCTTAGATTAGCTGCTCTGAGGGGAGAGAGTGGGCTGGGGCCATGGAGAGAGAGGTTTGCTTTCAAAATTTGAAATTTAAAGTCTAAACATTTGAATGTGATGACTCCCAGCACTCAGGAGGCAGAGGCAGGCAGACCTCCGTGAGTTTGAGGCCAGCCTGTTCTATATAACAAGTTCCAGGCCAACCAGGACTACACAGTGAGATCCTGTCTAAAGTAAATAAATATATAAACAAATAAATAAACAAAATAAGAGGCTGAAGATATGACTCCGTGCTTAAGAGCGCTTGTTGCTCTTGAGGACAACCTAGCTTCTGTGCCCTGAACTCACGTGGGCTCCGATGCTATCTCTGACTTCTGCTGCTTCCAGGCATGCACATACATGTATGCAGACAAAACACTGATACACATAGATAATAAATCTTAATATTTTTTCTCTTTTTTTTTTTTTGTTTTTTCAAGACAGGGTTTCTCTGTGTAGCTTTGGAGCCTGTCCTGGAACTCACTTTGTAGACCAGGCTGGCCTAGAACTCAGAGATCTGCCTTCCAAGTGCTGGGATTAAAAAGCATGCTCCACCACCGCCTGGCTAAATCTTAATAAAAATTTTTGAAGGTACTTCATGTTTATGGAATTAGATGATTATAGTGTCTAATCCCTGGTGTGTTTGTTTCATTGGTCTGTGGATAATCAGTTTTCAGTGTATTACCTATGCGCCTTTCTTTTTAACATTTTACATTCATTGTGAGGATTAGAACAAGAATGGTCCCCCTAGGTTATATATTTGAATGCTTATTCAATAGGGAGTGAAACTCTTTGATAGAATTAAAAGAATTAGGAAGTGTGGCCTTGTTGGAGGAGGTGTGGCCATGTTGGAAGTGTTGCTGGGAGTGGGGCTTTGAGGTTTCGAAAGCCCATCAGGCCCAGTTCTCTTTCTCTGCTTGAGGATCAGGATGTATCTGCCTTCTCCAGCACCGTGCTTGCCTGCTGCTGTGCTCTCGGCCATGGTGCTAATGGACTAAGTCTCTGAAACTATAAGCAAGTCCCCAATTAAATGCTTTCTTTTGCATGTTGCCGTGGTCATGGTGTCTCTGCACAGCAATAGAACAGTGACTAGGACAGCAATCAAATGTAAGGATATCTCTTTCTTTTTATTAAAGAACATTTTTAAGATTAATTTAGTGTTATTTTATGTGCATTGGTGTGGAGGTGTCAGATCTGCTGGAAGTGGATTTATAGACAGTTGTGTTGGGAATTGAACCCAGGTCCTATGGAAGAACAGTCAGTGCTCTTAACCGCTGAGCCATCTCTCCAGCCCCCATAAGGATGTCTTATACCTACCTAAAGGATCCTTCTTGGCCTTGCTCCCTCACATTCCCCAAAGATAAGCAGTCTTCTGTTATTTATGGGGTTTCTTTCCTTAATTTTCTCTTGTAGTTTAGCATGTGTATATAGGTGGATTAAAACTTTATGAGTGGAGGTCATGAGATGGCTCAGGAGCTGAAAGGGTTGTTTCCAAATCTGATGACCTGAGTTCGATCCCTAAGACCCCTTATGATAAGAGGAGGGGATCAACTCCCACAAGTTGTCCTATGATCTCCCCTCAAGTGCCCTGGCCCACACAGGCCCACACATATGAAACAGATAAATGTAAATTAAAAATAAAATATGATTAAATTTTTTTGAGGCAGGGTCTCATGCATCCAGACTGGCCCCTTTCTCTCCTCTATAGAGGAACAACTTGGGGGAATTGGATCTCTGCTTCTATCATGCCGATCACCAGGTTTCGTGGCTAGTGCCTTTATCCACTGAACAGTCTTGCTGGCCCAAGGGATCCAGATTTAAAAGTTAAGTAAGTTATAAAACTGTAAGAGCCTGGAAAGGGGATGTAGCTCATCAGTGCCAGTGGGTTTGTGTTAAGCCCCGGATTTGACTCTTAGCATTGAAGAAACCACGTGTGGTCTCACATACCCATAATCCCAGCACTCAGTGAAGGCAGGAGAAGCAGATATTCTAGTTCATGCTTGGCTACATGGATGCAGTGTGAGGGTGGCCTGGGCTATAAGAGACCTTCAAAAGAGAACCCAAGGTTTTGTGTATGGTAGGCAAACTCTTCACCAACTGCGCGACTTTCCTAGCCTGAGACCCTATTTTAAACGACAGCCACTCCCCCATAAGGAAAAGGAAGAGGATAAAGTAAAGCAGAATATCAAAACATCAAAATTAGAATACACAGTGCATAGTTCTTTGGGAAGGAAGTGGTAGATCATAGGAATTGTAGAAATTTAATTTCAATGTCTTAAAACACAGGGTTTTTTTTGTTTTTGTTTTTGATTTTGTTTTACTATTTTTTTTTATTGGGAATCTTGATTGGAAAGTTTGTACAACTACTAATCTTGTTTACCAAAGGCCAGACAGGGGCTGCTAACTGATCTACATCACAAAGCCTGCCCAGGTTCAGTAGTACTGGCTCCCAGAGTGAAGGCCATTCAATCAATCCTTCATTCTTTGACAGCTGTCAGCCTCAGTCAGCCCCCACCCCTGCCCCACCCCCAGCACTGGGAAAGCACTGACAAATGGGATAAACTTGTCTTGGCCTTGTCCTGCCCGGCCTCAGTTCCCGGGAAGGACAGAAAGCTGCTGAGGTGGTAGGCACTAGCCACCACTTACACATGTGTATTCTGTGCCAGACATTGGTCTGAACATGAGCTCGTTAGCTGATTCATAGACAGCTCGAAATGGGAAGTTCTATTGTTGACATCATGAAGTCATTTCATAATGGGGAAATGGAAGCTCCCAGAGCCGGTAATTTGCATGTCTGGTGAGTAGCAGAGCTGAGCCCAGAGTGCCTAGCTTCAGGGTCTGGGTCCTGAAGCACCACCCAAAGCCCCTCTGCCTTTGAACAGATGCTTATAGGCTGAGCCACAAGCGGTGGCCAGCTCACAGAGACGGACTGATGTAAAACAGTCTTCATAGCGAAGACTGAAACTTGGTCCCAGAATCCACTTGTCATTCTATTTGGGGCTCTTAAATTTTTTTTTTCATATTTTTAGGTCAACCTGTGACTAAGTTATGTCTACTAAAGAGGAATGTCTACAGGAAGCCGGTCCCCAAGTCATCCCCAGCAGGCACGGGCACCTGAGACTTCTAGAGGAGGGGGAACTGTCAGTCAGTGGTTCTGGAAAGGAGGGCTCTGCAGGGGTCAGGATTCCACTCCCAAGGTCAGTCCCATCTTATAACCATTTGAAACTTCTGCAGAGAATGTCCTTAGCCTGCCCCAGGGGGAAGCAGTCCCTCCTCTTGACTCCCAGGGAGCCCACTGAGGCTTAAGGACTAGTTTATCTGTGCACAGAATCAGCTCCCTCTGAATAAGAGCACATTCATTTTCCCTTTAAGAGCCACACCTCTCTCACTTACCAGTCACTAAGAACACCTCTGCCACACCTTCCAGCCACTACGACTATGATGTTCCGCCCAGTTTGTGATGTTCTCCCAGAACTATGATGTTCGTGGAGCCAAGCATATGGAGTGAAATTAATATGGAGCCAAATGAATACTCCCAGAATTTGTCCATGTGGTCCTGGGAAGCTGGACCGGGCCTGGTCCAGTGACCTGATCTTACCCAATCAGACTCTTCCAGCTGTCACGCTGATCATGACAGGTAGTTGGTGCGCCTGTCAGTTGAGAGCATAGGCGCTTGATTTGAAAACTTTGGTCCCTGATATCTTCTGGGAAGGTACGCAGGCTCCACCAGGCTGCTCAGGTGCTGAAAGTCTTGCCATTAGGAGGTAGCATAGAAGTGAACATCTGTAATCCCAGGATTCAGGAACTGTGAGCTGGAAGATCAGGAGTCTATCACCAGCCTGGCCGACAGGTGATCCTACCTCAAAACAATGAAAACAAAAGCAAAACAAAAAACATTACTGTCTGCTTCCTGATTGTAGAGGCAATAGAACCAGCCTGCTTTTGCTGTTCCTGCCACCATGTTGCCCCTGCCTGCCACCATAACTCCCACATTGTGATGGACTGAATCCTCTCAAAATAATTTACAGTTTTTATTTATTTATCTATTTATCTATCTATCTATCTATCTATCTATTTATTTATTTATTTATGGTTTTTCGAGTCAGGGTTTCTCTGTAGTTTTGGAGCCTGTCCTGGAACTAGCTCTTGTAGACCAAGCTGGCCTCGAACTTGCAGAGATACACTTGTCTCTGCCTCCCAAGTGCTCGGGATTAAAGGCGTGCGCCTCCACCGCCCAGCTGAGACCCTATCTCAAAATTACAAAACCAAAAAGGTGAGTGTGTGGTGAGTACAGGTGCCTCTTGGAGCCAGAAGAGAGCGTCTGATCCCCCGGAGCCGGAGTCTCAGACTTGTGTGAATTGACTTATGCGGTCCTGGGAACTGAACTTTGGTCTTCTGAAGAGCAGGAAGCATGCTTAACCACTGAGCCATCTTTACAGTCCCTTGCCCTGGTTTCCTTATCTGTTTGCTCCACCAGATCAAAGCTCTTTGAAGACGGAGAAACCCCACCCTCAACAGTCTGAAGTTAGCTCAGGCCCTGGAGCTCAGTGAACTTCTGCTGACTCCAGGTCTCACGGACTAAATGACAACAACCTAAGAGGCTTGAGAGTAGCTGGTCGGTGGTGGCGCACGCCTTTGATTCCAGCACCTGGGAGGCAGAGGCAGGTGGATCTCTGTGAGCTGGAGGCCAGCCTGGTCTACAAGCGACTTCCAGGACAGCCAGGGCTAACACAGAGAAACCCTGCCTCGAAAAACCGAAAAAAAAAAAAAAAAGTTGGAAAGTTGTTGAACAATATGGGCCCCTCTCCTTAAGTCTGGACTCTGGAATTTACCCAGACTGCTTTAGAAACTTTGTTCTGTGCCTACATTTTATGGTTCTTGTTTCTCTCCACCACCACCCCTCCCCCCCACCCCCTCAGCAGGAAGTTTCTGTTACTTGTCCCAGTCTGGTTCCTGTCTGGCCAACTCCACCCTGGCTGCTATAAAACCTGGGAAAACCGAACCCCAGCCTTTCTACCAATGGAGGCTTAGGTGGCATAAGGGTGCATGTGCACACATTCGTCTGTAATTGTGCAAGGTCACTCAGTGCTCGCTGACTCAGCCCAGGTTTTTATCATGGAAAGTCCTCTACCCTGGGAACCCTTCTCAGGCAAATGGGGACTGTTGATCACCCCAGCACTGGGTTGGTTGGGTCATTCTGTGTAGATAATGAAGAGGGTAATGGCCCAAAGAATGGGTTTTAGCACATTGGTGTGGTATTTAGGACAGTGCCTGGCCTACCACGACTTACCTTAGTTTTACCATTTACTGGCCATGGAAAATCTTACCACCCTTCTGTTTTCTTAAATGGGAAGAGAATCACAGCTTTCCCATGAAGCTTTTCCTAATACATGTAGAACAGTTTGCAGCATGGTATCTACCTAGACCTTTCAAATGCCTGACTTGCAATTTTTAATCATCATGTATTATTTAGAACATTTATATTTTGTTCTGTAACTTTAAATATGCCTTCTGTGCTTTTTCTGGAGGTTGAGCTGAAAATTGAAAATCAATGGACAGTATCCATTGTCCACTCATTTGAGAACTAACTCCCAGGTCCTATGAGAAGACATAGTGACCCAAACACTACATAGCATCCAATGTCAAGACATTCAAAGTCACTGGTTGAGCCGGGTAGTGGTGGTAGCACACACTTTTAATCCCAGCACTTGGGAGGCAGAAGCAGGCAGATCTCTATGAGTTCAAGGCCAGTCTGGTCCACAAGAGCTAGTTTCAGGACAGGCTCCAAAGCAACAGAGAAACCCTGTCTCGAAAAAACAAACAAACAAACAAAAAAACAAAGTCATTGGTCGGTGTTGGTGTATGCCCTTAATCCCAGCATTCAGGAGGCAGAGGGAGGTGAATCTCTGTGTGTTCGAGGCCAGCCTGGAGGAGTACAGATCAAGTTCCAGGACGGGCTCCAAAGCTACACAGAGAAACCCTGTCAAAAAAAAAAAAAAAAGAAAGAAAAGAAAAGAAAAGAAAAGAAAAAAAGAAAGAAAGAAGAAAAAAAGAAAGGAAGGAAGGAAGAAAGAAAGAAAGGAAGAAAGAAAAAAGAAAAAAGAAAAAAATAGAAGTTCAAAGTTAGCCAGGCTTGACAGTGCCGCCTATAATCCTAGCTCTAGCTACTGGGAAGTCTGAGGCAGTGGATCACAAACTCAAGATAATTTGGGCTATGGAGCAAGGTCAAGGCAATGTTGCAAACTTAATGAGACTCCATCTCAAAATAATAATTGAGATAAAAAAAAAAAGGCTGAGGAGCACCATAAATTTTGCTCAGCTGTGAGAGTGCTTGCGAGCATAGACAAAGTCCTGAGGTTCATCCTACAGACAGCATAGCTAATGCACGCACGGCGCATGCTCCTGGGACCCTAGCATCAGGGAGATGGAAACAAAAGGATCAGAAGTTCAGGATAATCCTGTGACCGCCAGGTCAGCCTGGGATACAGGAGCCCTTATCTCACAAGCCAAAAATGAAAAATAAAAGAGAGCAGGCATGGTGGCACACACCCTCGATCCCAGCACTCGGGAATCAGAAACAGGGGGTCTCTGTGAGTTCGAGGCCAGCCTGGTCTGTGTGGAGAGACTCTCAAAAAAATAATAAATGAGTAAATTAATTAATTAAATAGGCTCAAACTCATAGTTCTTAAGAGCAGAGGAAAACTGGGGACATCTAGGCTGATAAATTATCTATAGAGGGGAAACTGGGGGCGTCTAGGCGGTGAATTATCTTATAGAGGGGAAATTGTGGGCATTTAGGCTGTTGGATTGTCTTATAGAGCTGTCTAATCATCTAATTATACCGGCCAGTTTCCTACAGTATGTCTGTCTATCTCCTGGAATTTGAAGAAAAATAAGTAGTGTGAATTATAGTTTCTTTCTTTCCTGTTTTGGTGTTTTGAGGAAGGGTCTCATTGTGTAGTCCATGCTGGTATGGAACTGACTATGTAGGCCAGGCTGCTCTCCAATTTATAATCCTCCTGCCTCAGCCTCATTAGTGCTGGAATTACAAGTGTGCATTATCATGTCTGGCTTCAAAGTTCCTTATCTTAAGGAAAACTTACACACACACACACACACACACATATATATATATATATATACACATATGTATGTATACACACACACACACACACACACATATATATATAAAACACTTCATATATAGTATTCAGTGATATAGTCTAAGAAAACAATTTTAATTTGAAAAATAACAATCTGGGCATGGTAACACACATCTGTCATCCTACCATTTAGGACATTGAGGCAAGAGAATCAGAAGTTCAAGGTCAGCCTCAGCTACATGGTGAATTTTAGACCAGCCTGACTTCATGGATTCCTGTCTAATTAAAACAAAGTAAAAGCAAAGTTGTTTGTCTATAGATATGTCACACACACAGCATGCACACACACACACAGAGCACACATACATAGCACACACACACACACACACAACACACACACACACATGCAACACACACACACACACAATTCCCAGCCCCTCTCTTGGTGTCTTTGACTCTAGCCAGGCTGAAATTGGCAGGGAACCATTCCATTGGCTGTCAATGCTCAAGAGGGATGGCCTCTAGGAGGGGCTTTATCACTCCATCTCCTCTGGACTTGATCTTGGCCTGATTCCCAGGCTCTGAGAGGCAGAGTCCTCTTTGAGTGGAGGTGGGGCATGTTGCTGCAGACCTCTGGGCCTCAGAAGTCATCCTGTAGTCCTAACTGGTCATTCATGGGACACTAAGTCCAAAGCGATCTGTCCAGTGGGGCAGATTCCCTACCACTCTTTGTGAGAAGGCCTGACTTACTCCAGATTGGAAAGGGTCTGCTGCCTGTGGACTTGGCTCCGGGAAAGCCCTGCCCCTGAGCGATGTGCAGCGTGGAAATGATAATGGTTAATGTTTACTTACCATTTCCTGTCTGCATGTTTATTTTGGTTACCTCACCTAATTTTTTTTCCCTTTGTTTTTTGAGACAGGGTCTCTCTACATAGTTTTGGCTGTCCTTTTTGTTTGTTTGTTTGTTTTTCTTTTTCTCCCCCAAGACAGGGTTTCTCTGTGTGTATCCCTGGCTGTTCTGGAACTCACTCTGTAGACCATACTGGTCTTGAACTCACAGAGATCCACATGCTCTGCCTCCCAAGTGCTGGGAGTAAAGGCGTACGACGCCAAGATCAGCACTTCACTTAATTCTTAAACCCACTCAACAAAGTAGATGCTCTAATGATTTTCCCTGGAAAGAAGAGAGAATTGAGAGTTCAGAGACAATTCTTATTTGTTTATTTTTTCAGTGCTGGGATTGCACCCATGACCTCAGCAAGCTAGGAAAGCATGCTACCACTGACCTAAATCCCCAGACCTCAAGGAGAGTTTAAATGGCTTGTTCAAAAGCTTGTGGTTAAGCAGTATGTGGTATCAGACACATGCCTGTAATTCCAGCATTCAGTGGCCTGAGACAGGAAGACTGCAAATTTGAAGCCAATTTAGATGCAGCAAAAACTGTTTCAGAAAACAAACAAACAAACAACAACAACAACAACAACAAAAAACCACAAAACAAGGCGGCTGGAGTGACGGCTCAGCAGGTAGGAGCACTTCCTGTTCTTTCTTGCTGAGGATTTGGGTTCAGTTCCCACACCCACATGATTGCTCACAACTTCCATAGCACCGGGTCCCTTGTGCACAAATATACGTGCAGGCAAAATACTCACACATACACAATAAAAATAAATAACCCTTTAAAAACAAAGTAAACAGCCAGGTGTGGAAGAGTGTGCATTTAATCCCAGTACTTGGGAGGCAGAAGCAGGGGGCTCTCAGGCCAGGAGTTTGAGGTCAACCTGGTCTATGTAGTGAGTTCCAGGACAACCAAGGCTACATAGTCTCAAAAAAAAAATATTCAAACAACCAAAGAACAGAGATGACTTGGGACTTAAAACCAGTGGGCATGGGGGGGCTGGAGAGAAGGCTCAGAGGTTAAGAGCACTGACTGCTCTTCCAGAGGTCCTGAGTTCAATTCCCAGCAACCACATGATGGCTCAAAGCCACCTGTAATGAGATCTGGTGCCCTCTTCAGGTCTGCAGGCATACATGGAGACTGAACACTGTGTACATAATAAATAAATAAATAAATAAATAAATAAATAAATAAATAAATAAATAAATATTTACAAAAAAAACCCAGTGGGCATGATCTCAAAAAACAAAAGAAACAAAACAAAACAAAAATTAGTAAGCACAGGCTAGAGAGATGACTGTAATGATCTGTTCTGTCTCTTGAAGAGACAAGCCACGCCTACTCCTCCCCCTCCCCGCACTGAGGCAGACAGATCTTCCTTCCTGCTCGCAGCCCGAGTCTTTTCCTTTTTCATCTCCCTCTCAAAGAGGCAGCTTCTGCCTTCCGCTGCTTCTCCCCTTCCCCCCTTCTGTCTCTCCCTTCTCTCTCTTTTTCTTCTCTTCTCCCCTTTTCCTTCCCCTCCATAACCCACTTAATAAATATCCAACCTCGCTCTGCATGGCATGCCTACCCATGTCTCTCTTGCCTGCCACCGCGTCTCCCTGCCTTGGACCAGCCATCGCTCAGGGACTTGCAGCCGTCCCTGCGTGGGACTGGCTGCTCTCAGGGCCTGCTGTCTGCCGCCACAAGTCCCACTGCCACCGCTTGGGAACCCAGTCTCAGACTAACCGGTGCCAGGTCTGTGTCGGCAACCTGTACAGGACTAGTCTTGGAGCTACAGCACCCCAGTCTCAAGGCGACCTCTGCCATGAAACTGAGATCATCTCTCTGAGGTTCAGCTGCTTCCTTTGGAACATGAGGAATGTCGGGGGCCAGCCTCGACAAAATACCTTTCTCCAGAGTGGAGGCATGGGAATTTAGAAATATAGTAAAGAATATAAAGATGCAAATGAAAATAATAAAGCACAGAAACATATAGGATAGTATCGGGAGGGAATTTTTCAGTGAGTACTGAAAATTCGCCCATGTTTAATTTCCAACTGGTTAATATATCCCTGATCCCAAAAGATAGGAGTAAAACAAAGGACTGCATTAACATACAAATTGAAAGTCACGGACTACATTCGTCATGCTCTTGCCCTAGATCAAACACTCTGTAGGCAAACCACTCCCTGGGTGGAATCCCAAGTTATCTCCATAAAGGGAACTGGAACTTAGTTGGATCCTTAGACTTTTGTTTTAGGTAGGAACCAAATACTTCCTATTTCAGGAGTGTGAGGTCTGGCAACTAGCCATCCCTTTTGACCTTTGAGAGAGCAGAACTAGGTTGGTAGAAGAACAATAACCTTGGGATGGGTAGTGGTGGCACAGGCCTTTAATCCCAGCAGAGGCAGGTGGATCTCTGTGAGTTCGAGGTCAGCCTGGTCTACAAGAGCTAGTTCCAGGACTGGCTCCCAAACAACACAGAGAAACCCTGTCTTAAAAATCAAACAAAAAACAGAAGTACAATAACCTTGAATGAACAAGAAACAAGTACCAAACTCTCTGAACTTTGGCCTCTTTGGGCCCTCACAGAGGAGAAAATCTCTGCTCCATTGGTGAGCTGCAGGATGGACTGACCCCACTGTCCCCTGGACCCAATCCTCCTTTATGGTCACCACCTCGTCCCTCACCGTCCTGGAAGTTCCATCCTTGGTAGACAACACTGGAAAGCAAAGAAAGATAAAAGTTAAAAACAAGGGCCACTCTCTGGACTCCCAACTTCTCCATCTTTCCAAGGAGACGGATAGCAAAACTTTTGTGTTCTTGCTTCTTGTCAGCTGCCTTCTCTTGGCTACCCTGGGACTGGGGTTTCAGCCAGGGCAACAGACTGGTTCTTGCTAAATTAAGCAAGGATTAGAATCAGGGCTGCAGGCCTGTAATCACAGCTACCTAGAAACTGAGACAGGAGAAGTATAGATTTAAGACCTGCCTGAGCTACAGAATGAGTTGAAGGCCAGTCTGGGCAACTAAGTGAGACCGGCCTCAAAATAAAAAGTGTAAGGGTTGAGGATGTAGCTCAGTTTGTGCAGTGATTGCTCAGCATGCAGAAAGCACTGGGCTCAGTCACCAGTGCCTCATATACAGGGTGTGACGGTGCCTACCTGTAATCTCGGCACTGGGAAGGCACAGGCAGGGGGTTCAGCAGTCCTTGGTTATGCTCAGTCTTATAGCTGGAGGCCAGTCTAGGATATTTGAGACCCAATTTCAAAACAAAACAATAACAACAACTAAGAAAACAAAAAGTAAAAAGATTTTTTTTAAATTAATAAATAAAGGGCTGGAGAGATGGCTCAGTGGTTAAGAGCACTTGCTGCTCTTGCAGAGGACCTGAGTGTTAGGAATTTTTCCTAACGTGAGCTCTCTTCCAATGCAAAAATCCCAATCAAGCCAAATCACAACAAGCCAAACTAAAATATAGCCAGGTTTAACAGGATTCCTGCACTCTTGGGCGGACCTAAGAGGGAACCAGGAGACTGCAAAGCGGGAGGTGGGGGGCACAAGATCACGTATTTCTCCTTTGGGAGCTCACAGACCAAAGCAACTCCCAGGTCAGGGAGGCCAGAACAGATGCTTGGGGCTGAGGACTACGTCCTCAACTTAACACTGAGTTTGGCTCCCAGCATCCACATGGTAGCTCATAACTATCTGTAACTCCAGTTCCAGGGGATCTGACACCCTCACACCAAGGCTCATAAAATAAAGTTAAATAAATTATTTTTTAAAAAATATGTATTTATTTATTATGTATGCAATACTCTATCTGTGTGCATGCCTGCAGGCCAGAAGAGGACACCAGACCCCATTACAGATGGTTGTGAGCCACCATATGGTTGCTGGGAATTGAACTCAGGACCTTTGGAAGAGCAGGCAATGCTCTTAACCTCTGAACCATCTCTCCAGCCCTAAATAAATTATTTTTAAGAAATGTATTTTAAAAAAAAAAACCCTCTGGGGTGGCAGGCTGGCTTAGACAAAGCCCGAGGGCCCAA
This sequence comes from Myodes glareolus, assembly GCF_982192425.1. NCBI lineage: Eukaryota > Metazoa > Chordata > Mammalia > Rodentia > Cricetidae > Myodes > Myodes glareolus. Next base: position 34,787,618 of record NC_142047.1, on the reverse strand, counting down.
GTTTAAGCCCCATAGTCCATATTGTAGAAAGAGAGAACCGCCTCCCCAAAGTTGTTCTCTGACCTCCACACGAGCACTGTGCTGCTTGTGCGCACACAATAAATATATGTAAATATTTTCTTTTAGTTTTAAAGGCTCACCTTGCAGCTCCTCCTCTTTCTCTGTGTGTGACACTTAATTTTAGGTATCAACTTGTCTAGAGTAGAGAATGTCCAAATAAGCCAGGCTGTGCTATGGTGGTGTATGTCTTTAATCCCAGCACTTGGGAGGCAAAGGCAGGTGGATCTCTGTGAGTTTGAGGCCAGCCTGGTCTACAGAGGCAATTCCAGGACAGGCTCCAAAGCTACACAGAGAAACCAAACACACACACACACACACACACACACACACACACACAAACCAGGCATGCCCAAATAGATGCATTCTAAAGCATTTCCCCTCGTGTATCTGTGTGTGAGGGTGTTTCTGGAAAATGTTGGTGGTTAAATTAATGGACTGAAGAAAGAAGGGCCACCAGGGCTGGAGAGATGTCTCAGCAGTTTAGAGCATTGACTGCTCTCTCTCTCTCTCTCTCTCTCTCTCTCTCTCTCTCTCTAAATTTATTTACTATGTATACACAAGCCAGAAGAGGGCACCAGATCTTATTATAGATGGTTGTGAGCCATCATGTGGTTGCTGGGAATTGAACTCAGGACCTCTGGAAGAACAGTCAGTGCTCTTAACCACTGAGCCATCTCTCCAGCCCTTGCTCTCTCTATTTTGTTTTGTTTTTCGGACAGGGTTTTTCTGTGCAACAACCTTGGCTGTTCTGCAACTTGTTCTGTAGACCAGAACTGGCCTTGGACTCAGAGAGCCACCCAACTCTGCCTCCTGAGTGCTGAGATTAAAGGTGTGAGCCACCACCGCCCGGTCTACTAGCTGCTCTTGTAAAGGACCCAGGTTCAATTCCTAGCACCCACATGGTGACTTATAACTGTCCGTAGCTCCAGTTCCAGGATACTGTACACCTTCTTCTTTCTTCCAAGGGCAATGCATGGACATGGCACATAGACATACAAGCAGACAAAACACCCATATACTTAAAAATTACAATTAAAAGGAAAAAAGCCACCAAAAGTAGATGGGTACTGTCCTGATTGGTTTTGTTTCTTTTTGCCTGCAGGACAGAAGAGGGCGCCAGATCTCATTACAGATCATTGTGAGCCACCATGTGGTTGCTGGAAATTAAACTCAGGACCTCTGGAAGAGCAGTCAGTGCTCTTAACCTCTGAGCCATCTCTCCAGGCCTTTTTTATTTCTTTTTGTATTTGTCAATTTGACACAGCTAGAGTTACATGGGAAAAGGGATGTGAATTGAAATGGACCCATCAGATTGCTTGTAGGCAACTCTATAGGGCATTTTCTTTCTTTCTTTTTTCTTTTTTTAAAGATTTATTTATTATGTACACAGTGTTCAACTTCCATGTATGCCTGCAGGCCAGAAGAGGGCACCAGATCTCATTACAGATGGTTGTGAGCCACCAACCATGTGGTTGCTGGGAATTGAACTCAGGACCTCCGGAAAAGCAGTCAGTGCTCTTAACCTCTGAGCCATCTCTCCAGCCCCCTATAGGGCATTTTCTTGATTAACGATGTGATGTGAGAGGGACTAGCCCACCTGGACAGGTGGTCCTGGGGCGTATAAGAATGCATACTGAGCAAAGCCATGGTGAACCTTCTGCTTTCAAGATCCTGCCCTGAGTCAGCCCTGGATGGATTGTAACCTGTCCATCATAATTGTCTATTTAACCAAATAAACCCTCTCTTCCTCAAGTTGCTTTTGGGTTTTATTGTAGCAATAGAAAGCAAACTAAGACAGCACCATCCAATCTGCTGAGGGTCCCCAGAAGATAAAGGGTGGAAGATAGGATGCTCTTCTCTGCCCTTGGTAACCAGAACTCTTGCTTCTACTTTTGGACTGTGGGATTTACACCAGGATCTGTCTCTCTAGTTTCCCTGGCCTTTGGGCTTGAATCGAGTTGTGCTGCCGATGTGGATGTGCTATTGATACTGTTCTTTGGAGAGCTATGGCCGTCTACTAACTCTACTTTTCTACGATTCTCTCTTCCAAATCGGTAATATGGATGTATTGAGGGCAAAGAGCTAGACAAAGACAGGCGAGATCATGTGTATTGAACACGGCAGGCCCCCTAAACAGTTGCTGCACTTTAATTACCTGCTATAAAGCAAGTGCTGGCCTCTAGCACAAAGCCAGATACATACTTTGCATGCTGTAAGTATTTTGTCTTGTTTTGTTTTTGTCGTTGTTTTTTCGAGACAGAGTTTCTCTATGCATCCCTGGCCATCCAGAACTGGCTCTGTAGACCAGGCTGGCCTCAAACTCAGAGGTTCACCTGCCTCTGCCTCCTGAATGCTGGAATTAAAGGCATGTGCTAACACCACCTGGATATCTTCTGTCAGTACTTAGTAAATAAATGGATGAATGTTTATTTGTCCATGGCTTTTACTATTTTATGAGCTTCATAAAAGCAAGGGCCATATTTTGTTTATTTCTGTGTCCCCTGTGTTGAGCAGAACACCAGGCACACAGGAGCACTTAATAAATGCTTGTTGTATGACTCAGGGAGATAATGGAGCTGAGCTGGAGAGTCAGTATCATCCCTTGGGCTACAAACCACAAGGTAGTAATGTAGAGCCTGGAGGATCAGCTGACACCAACTGAATCTTAGCTTCTGAAGAGAGAATAGTCAGAGGATTTCTTTCTTTTGGATGCTGTGTTATGGGGGGGGGGGCGCCTCTGGAGTATTGTGCATGAGTGTGCGTTTTAATTACAATGATTTACTCTCGTGCACAGGCGTGTTATAACACACGTGTGACGGTCAGTTTTCTCCTTCTGCCATGTGGGACCCAGAGATCAAACTCAGGCTGTCAGGTTTGGCAGCAAGCACCTGTTGAGTCATCTCACTGAACCCTGGCGATGTATTTTTGCTTAAAAATTTGCCTCTGGTGTGGCATGGTGGCACATGCCTTTAATCCCATCACTCCTCAGGAGGCGGAGGCATGTGGGTCTGTGAGTTCCAGGACAGCCAGACTGTAAAGTGAGATCCTGTTTTTAAAAAATAAACAATTAGGGGGCTGGAGAGATGGCTCAGAGGTTAAGAGCATTGCCTGCTCTTCCAAAGGTCCTGAGTTCAATTCCCAGCAACCACATGGTGGCTCACAACCATCTGTAATGAGGTCTGGGGCCCTCTTCTGGCCTGCAGGCATACACACAGACAAAATATTGTATACATAATAAATAAATAAATAATTAAAAAAAAACAATTAAATAAATATTTAAAAAAATAAATAAAAATAAAAATAAACAATTAAATAAAAGTCATGTAGGTGAATGGCAGGAAGCCAAAGAGTAAGCTGACTTCCTGGGCTAGTCAGAATGGTCAAACTCTGCGTTCATTGAGAGACCTGAGTAAATAAAGTGAAGACCAATTGAAGAAGGCCCCCTGATGTGTCAACTTCTGGCCTCCATGCGGACACAGTGCACTTGTAACTGCACACACACCACGCACATAGACATGTTTAAAAACTGCATCTGGACCAGTGAGATGGTTCAGCAGGTAAAGGTGTTTGTCCAATGAGAGAGCTCAAGCCCCAGGATCCACAGGGTAGAATAGAATCTACTTCTGCAATTTGTCAGGTAGGTAGATAGATAGCTATGTGTAATAAAAATTTTATCCAAAACAGAAAAGGATGATAAAGTAAAATTAAAAATTTTATCTGAAAGTTGGGAGTAAAGACACAGCATTAATCCCAGCACTTGGGAGGCAGAGACAGGTGGATCTCTGTGAGTTCAAGACCAGCCTGATCTGTATAGTGAGTTCCAGGACAATATATACAAGCAATGTACAGCATCTACATTGCATTAGGTAATTTGGAGATGACTTCCATAAAGAGACTGTTCATTGTTTATATGCAAGTAACCATGCCCCGTCCCCCAGGACTCACTGTGTAGCCATGGTTGGCTTGGAACTGTCTGTATGGACCAGGCTGGCCTAACTCACCGAAATCTGCCTGCCTCTGTATCTGGAATGCTATGATTAAAGGCTTGTGCCATTAGTGTTTTTGCAATCCTGGGGCCGGAAACCAAGACGGCTCAGGTGGTTAATCATTAGCCTCCTTGCTGACCAGTAGGGCGTCCAGGAAATGAAAGTCCATCAGCCACAGCCCAAGTGCGCAATGAAGGAGCCTACAGTTTACAATCCACTGAAGGCTGGGTGCCTTGCATCCAGGGTGGGACAGCCTGTCAATCTTCCCAGAGTGATCTCCCTGTTAGTGCTTGAGATTCCCAGGATCCTGATCTCTGGATTTTATTTTATTTTTTTCTCCTCCCGAGTTAAGAAGCATTGGATGCAACCACAGACCCTCCTCACAGCCCACCCAACCCATCAGGTTGGTCCCCTGGACTAGCTCTGAGGATTTCTTTCCTTTGAAAGCAGCTACTTCAGCCTTCAGCACCCTCTTTAAAATGCAAATGACCCTGAGAAGTTCTCAGTGCTTAGCTGGATTGTGTAAAAGTAAAAGTTTTTTCCCAGGTCACTGATAGCCTCAGAGGCTTTTCTAGTGGGTGGGGTAAAGAGATCCTGGAGCTGGGAGGTTCCCAGGGTGCTCACATTTTTGTTTTGTGTTGATTTGGTTTTCTTCCCTCACAGACTGTTTCTCTAGACTGTTGCTGAGCGGTGTTGCATAGCCAGCCCGGGCCTGGTGGTTCAAGCCGGTAGCCTTCAGTTGATGCTCAGGAAGGATGGTCACAAGTTCAAAGCCTCTCTGTGCTAGAGTGAGTTTAAGGTTAGCCTGGTCAACTAGTTGAGACCTTGTCTCAAAAAAAAAAAAAAAAAAAAAAAAAAAGTACAAAAAGGGCTATGAATATAGCTATCCATAGTCTGTGTTATGGGTTCAGTTTCCCCTAACAATGACATTGCTATAGAATATGTAGGACAATCTTCTGAGGGCTGGGGATGTCCAGTTCAATTTGTAGAGCGCTTCCCTAACATTCAACCCAGGGCCCAGCGTTGGGCTCCCGCACATTCCTGTCAGCCTGGCAAGTCTGGTACAAAGGCCTGCACCTGAAATCCCAGCATTAGATCAGAAACGGAGGCTTATCTTTTCACTTACATAGTTGGTATGAGGCCATCCTGGGCTAGAGGCCCTACCACAAGACAACTACCTCCTAAGAACCTTCTGAGCTTTCCAATGGACACCGTCCCTTTTGTGGATTAATAAATACAGACTAGGAGCTCCCACACTGCAGTCTCTACGTACCGACTCAGGATCTTCACACTTGAGGTCGATGCGTGTTTGACAGAAGAGTGGAAGCTCACTGCCTCACAGAGCCCCAGCTGTATAGGGAGCTGCTTTGTGTTCTCCTCTGCTCGGGTGTGTGGGGGGGGGAGGGGATGAGGAGTGGCCCTTTCTGACCCTCTCCGAAGCCTAGGGAAGTACTTGATAAGCAATCTGAAGCAATGCATCAGGCCTGAAAAGAAAAGTGCTTCAGACTGACCCGTCCATGCCGCCCTTGATTGTCGAAGATCCTCTTTATTGAATTATCAGAGTGTAATGGAAGAGTCAATGAGAGTCGTCAGGAATCCAAAGCCAATGTTTGCTTGGCAGAAGAAATCAAAGCCCCAAAGACTCCCTGCACCCAGCAATGATATAAAATATGTATTTTTACATAACTGGGAGAAAAAAAAATAAACGACAAGGCTGCTCAATGGAAGAAAACGCTTCTTTATTTCCATTATCTTGTTCAGTGCCCTGAACTGGGCAGGAGCTTCAGTGGGAAAGAAAATACCAGAGCCCTCTCCCTCTGAGCCTCCTGGTGGGCTAGAGGGAGCCAAGAAGCGGAAATCCAAAAGGCTGCTGGGTGTGAGCTTGGAAAGCCATTAAAATGGAGGAGTTCGCCTGGGGGAGGGCTGGCAGAGACAATGAGGGTTATGTGGGTTAGAGACAGCACCTCTACAGATGAAGCTGCCCTCTTTGTGGGCTCAGATTTACCATTAGCTTCATGGGAAATACTGTAAACCTGACTGTCCCCTGGGGTGGGGCGATAGGGTTGGACCGTTCCCTGGGGTGGGGAGATAGGGTTAGGCCTTTCAAAGGCATAACTCTCACATGATTGTTTTGGCTTTGGGCTCATTTGCACAGACGAGGACACTAACTTGCCTAAGGTCACACAGGCTGTGACTGCAAGAACATTGTTTTGTAGTTTTTGGTTGCTTGTTTGAGACTCTCAGGGCTCAAACTCAGTACGCAGCAGCAGCAGAGGAGGATGGCTCTGGAGTTAGGGTTTTTCTGCCGCCACCTCCCAAGTGCTGGGATTATAGCAGGCTACCACCATTCCTAGTTTCTAGGCGAGGGTGGAATCCCGGGCTCCATTCATGTTAGGCTTGTACTCTATAAACTGAGTCCCATTCCAACCTCTGTTGTTTTTTTTTTATTGTAATTTTTCTTTTTTTTAATTTTTTATGATTTATTTAACTTTATTTTATGTGCATTGGTATAAAGGTGTTAAACCCCCCAGAACTGGATTTTCAGACAGTGTGAGCTGTCATGTGGGTGCTGGGAATTGAACCCAGGTCCTTTAGAAGCACAGTCAGTGCTCTTAATCATTGAGCCATTTCTCCAGCCCCCCAACCTCTGTTTTGTAGTTTTGTCAAAACCTGGAGCATAAGACGAGAGGTGCCTTTGTTAGCATGTACCCAAGCCATCCCGACATGGCAGGACAGGCAGACAGGGAAACTGTCCGATCTAATGTTTGTCTTATTTTTGACCCTAAAATGCTGTGCCACAGACAGAATCCTCTGCAGAAAGCGGTGGTCCACGTGTTACGGCTATGGTGTTAAAAGTCTCCATCTAGCCAGGCAGTGATGGTGCACATCTTTAATCCCAGCACCAGGGAGGCAGAGACAGGTGGAGTTTGAGGTCAGCCTGGTCAACATAGTAAGTTCTAGGACAGTCAGGGATGCACAGAGAAACCATGGTTGAAAAACAAACAAACAAACAAGCAAACAAGCAAAAGCTTCAATCTATGGAGCAGGAAAGCTTGAGTTCATCCTTTTTATTTTAATTTATTTATATTTCAGGTATATTGGTGTTTTGCCTGCATGTGTGTCTGTGTGAGGGTGTCAGATCTCCTGGAACTGGAGTCACAGTTGTGAACTGCCGTGCGGGTTCTGTGGGGGGGGGGGCAGCTAGTGCTCTTAACTGCGGAGCCATCTCCAGCCTCTGAGTTCTAGTCTATTACTTCCTACACGTTGTGAAGAAAGTTGTAGGTAAATAGCAGAGTTGAGTGGGCCTAAAGTTTCTCTTCCAGTTTGACATCAAAAACTGGTGTGTGTAGTGATGCCTGCTTGTAATCCCAGCGTTTAAGATGCTGATGCAAGAGGATTCTAAATTCAAAGCCTGTTTGGGCTACTTAAGAGGAATTTGTTTCCAAAAACAGTTTTTTGAAACTGTTGTAGTGGCACGTGCCTTTAATCCCAGCACTTGGGAAGGGGAGGCAGGTGGACCTCTCTGAGTTCCAGGCCAAACTGGTCTACACAGTGAAATCTAGGACATCCAGGGCTACATAGATCCTGCCTCAGGCAAACAAATGAACAATAACCAGACAAACAAGGGTCTGGAGAGATGACTTAGGAGTTAAGAAGGCTTGCTTTTCTTCCAGGGGACCAGAGTTCAGTTTCCAGCTCCCACGTTGGGCAGCTGAAAAAAGTGCCTGTATTTCCAGCCCCAGGGGATTCTCATCCCTTGGATCTACTCCCTGACTCACTAACCTGCTGAGAAGATAAAAGAACAGATTTTAGTGGGGCATGGTGGTGGGTACCTGTAGTTCCAGCCCAGCAGTGGGGAAGCTGAGACTGGACAATAGTGAGTTCCAGACCATACTGGCCTAAATAGCAAGACCATGTCTCCAAGGGGAGGGGGACAGCAGATGTTAGAAAATTAGATGATTAGATGAATCTGGCCCGGTGGCTCACTTATGCAAACCCAGTGTTTGGGAAGCGAAAGCAGGAGGATTGCTTAGGCTACCTAAGACAGTTCCAGGCCTGCTTGGGCTGGAAAACAAAAATTAAAAAAAAAAAAAACCCAAACCAAAAAAGTTCAAGCTATTGATGGTGGCTCAGTTAGTAAAGGCTGATGATGGGAATCCAATCCCCAGACCCTCTTATCGCCACACCGGCTGTGGCACGTGCGTTTGGGAGCACACACACACACACACACACACACACACACACACACACACACGCTACATTGTTTTTAAAATCATTAAGACAAAGTAAACCAAACAAACCCATCCAACCAAAAACAATAAAGAAAAGCGAAATAAAAACGTAGATGTAAAGTTCTTTATAACTCAAAGTTTCAGTGGGCCAGAGCACGGTTGGGCTGAGATTCTAAAGAGCGTGTTCTAGGAAGCAAGGAAGTCTCTGGCCATGCCACCAACTACAGTTAAGGGTGGAGGAAGTCAAGGGCCGTGCGGTTCCTTGGCTGCCACCTGCAGGTGCGTCCTCAGCCAATCAGTGGGGCCGGGGGCGGTGCCTTTAGGCTCACCTGGCGGCCACAGCCTCTGCCTGGCTCAGTGGAGAGGGGAGCAGCGGTGCGGTCGTGAGCTCTTGGGAAGTTCTGCTAGACTCCAGCCCGGCCTAACCCGTCCCTGCCTGACCGCACCCGAGCTCCGTGTTTGCTCGGCGCCCGCCCGGCCAGCCATGGGAGCCCCGTGCCGCTGCTTCTCCGCGATTCTACTTCTGCTGCAGGTACTTGGAGGGTCCTGACTTCCAGCAGGACACCTTTCGGCCCCACCACTCCCTTCGTTGATCTTTGCTGCCTGCTGCCGTCCTGATTTCCTTCTTCTAAGAAAGTTGGGGTGCAGAGGGCCAGCTGGAGGCTGCGCGACGCGGGGCTGAGTGCTGTGGAGTGGGGGGGGGGGTCCAGGAAAGCACAGAGTGACCGCCTCTCCCGCAGGCTCCCAGGTGGGGGCGCGCCACGCTACGAGCTCCCGGGACCCCGAGTTTGAGCATAGGGACCCTGTTTGAGGCGGGCAGAGGGGCTTGGAACAGGATGGGGGCCTGCAGGAAAAAGGGGTGGGGGTAGAAGTAGCGCGGACGAAAGGAAAGGAGGACTTTAGTAGCATAAAAGCACCTGCCGTGTAAAGGGACGGTAGACTGGGGATGGGGGCTCCCTGGAGTAAGAAAGAGGAGTCTGTGGGGTTTTTTGAGACCCTTTGCGATCCACGGAAAGTGGTGTCCGGAAGAGTATAGGCATCTCCAGTGAGATGCAAATGGAACCAGTGGGAAAGGTAGTCTAGGCTGGGAGGTGGTGACCCTGGAAGTCCCCTTCCCCCAAAGGTTCTTGAAGTTTGGCGCCTGGTTTCGGGTTGAGAGGATGGCGTCTCTGTCTGCCGCGAGGGGCGTCCACCCACAGTCCCGATGCCCCAGGCGAGGGAAGGGTTATGTTGTTGGTATCGGTATGGGTTCCCCCAAGTCACCAGGTTACCTGCCTTTTCTCCACCCCAGGTCTCATCGTTGCTCTGCCAGGAGGCAGAACCCGAGCCCTGCCGTCCCGGCTTCAGTGCCGAGGTCTACACGTTCCGGGTGCCGGGGAGGCACCTGGAGAGAGGCCGCGCCCTGGGCAGAGGTAAGGGCGCTCTGCTAGTGTAACTGGGCAGAGTTGGGTCGGGTGGGGGAGGCGCCGACAAACTGTGCTCCCATGCCCGTGGGATGGAATTGACAAAACTCTCCTTTGGGATTTACGCAAGTTTGGGAGTCTAAATTTATCGATTGTGGTTGATCAAGGTAGATGTGTCTGGCTGTGCTATTTATATAGGGGCCAGGATGGGCCAAGGGTATTTAGAGGTTATCGGTATTTCTCCAACTTATTGCGGGAGCTAGCCTATCATTTCAGACCGCCAAAACCTGCTGGGTAGGACCAGTTGGCCTGTATTCCCATTTAATAGGCAATTGGAGGCTCAAAAGGTGACTTCACAGGGTCGGCAGGGATCAGAACCGAGATTTGACTCCCATTATTGGAACAGGCTCTTAGTGACTTGTGACTTTTGCTCATAGAGATGAAAATGGTATTGTTTTCTTTCTTTCTTTCCTTCCTTCTTTCTTTCTTTCTTTTTTTTTTTTTTTTTTTTTTTTTTTTTTTTTTTTTTTTTTGGTATTTCGAGACAGATTTTCTCTGTGTAGCCCTGGCTGTAGTGGAACTTGCTCTGTAGATCCGGCTGGCCTCGTTTTTTACTTTAAGAAAAAGATGGTAGTTCTGACTCATACATGCAAACACTCAATATATTTCAGGTCTTATCTCATTGCAATAATCTAGAATTTTCTTTGTTTCCCTGTTGGGCATGGCTGGGAACAAGGAAAGAGGACCAGTTTTTTTTTTTTTTTAAACTGTCTTCCCTAGTTTCCAGGTGCTTCTTTTGTACGGAAACCACCTCCTCCTCTCATGATAAACAAGAAAGAAATAATGTAAAGAGGAGGAGCCACTCAGAATCCCTTCTGGGAAGACTTTGACCAAGTTTGTTCTTACAGCCGTAGGCCACCTGCCAAATCTATAGCAATCATCATGGTGTCTAAGATTTTTTGGGAATTTTGGAAGTTGTGCCCAAGTTTGGTGATGTGCTTTATAGAGAAATAGCAGCTTGATTGGTTAGTTGTATTTGCTTTTCTGAGATCTGATTGGTTCTGAGGAGCTTTCTACGGCCGAGGAAGACAGTGCTGTCCTGCAGCCCTGAGGTTGGAGTGGTCAGTGCTTTCCCAGCCTGTCTCTACTTGCTGCCTACCCAAGGAACATGCTGAGCCTCTGCTAGGTTGCTGAGAGCATTTCAGGAGGCCCTTCAGTGGCACTTTGGGACAGACTAGTGAAGTGTGGGTGACCTAGGCGGTTTCCAGGGCTACCTGTGTGCTTCTGGAAAGAGGTAGGCACCACTCAGTCGTGAGCTGTGCAGGGTTAGACATGGGAGTAGATGAGTACATAGCAGGCACCCCCAATCCACGGGCTGGTAGCTTTGTTTTCCTATGGTGGGATGACACATAGCTGTGTCTTAGTTAGGATGACCTTTGTGCATTAGCAGTGCTGGGGTCAAACCCAAGGCCTGCTATATGCTAGCCTGGCACTTTGTCACCAGTATGGATTGGGCTGGTCTGAAATTCACAGTTTGATCCTCCTGCATCAGACCCTGGAGTGCTGGGATTATAGCCTCACTTTGGCACTAGTCTGGCTTTTATTTTGCACATCTAAGCTCTAGTGACCAGTCACTAACACCATTGCATTATCAGTAATAACACCATTTATAACTAATGATGCCACTTATTCACTCTTGACCCCAGCTGTGAGCAAGTGCTCCATTTACCTGACGGGAACATGAGAACTTCTGGAGGGTGAACACCATTCTAGTCCTTGAGGAACTCGATGTGTGTGTGTGGGGTGTGTGTGTGTGTGTGTGTGTGTGTGGCTTGACTGGCTTCTGTATTGCCCGAAGATTCTACAACTAGTCTTTCTCTTTTTTGTTCCCTTTTCTCAGAGAGACAGAGAGAAGAGAGAGTGAGGGGAAAGAAAGCAAGTGAGAGCTGAGTCTTGATGTAGTGATTCACACCTATAATCAGCTCTTGGGAGGCTGAGGCAGAGGCAGGAGGATTACTAAACGTTCTAAGTTTGAGGTTAGCCTGGTCTTATATAGTGAGTTCCAGACTAACCTGGGCTACAGAGTGAGATGAGACTCTTTCTAAAAAAAAAAAAAGCAAAAACAAAACAAAACAACAACAAAAGAAAGAACAAGAAAGAAAAGAGGGGGAGAAAGGACAGGCTAGGTATATGTTCCTGTTGGGGAAAACTGCGTCCTGTGTCCATTGTAAAATAGACTGAGGGCAGAGGTCTTGAGAGGGGGAGGTGCCTTGTGGGAGGTAGAGGGGGCCTACCTGTTGGTTTGGGTGGGAGAGAGGGGCAGCCTGCTCACAGCTTCCCACAAGTTTCCAAGGGCGGCTCCATCGCTACTCACCAGGGCTCTAATTGCTCCAGTGGAGTGGGGAATTGCTGCAGGTCAGAGTGCCTTTCCAGACATCACACTTATATCCCAGGAACTGCTTTGTGACTTGAGTTGCCTAGATTTAGGAAGATGGTGTCACTCTCTTTGGACCTCTGGGGAAATGGAGGATTGCTCCGCTCCAGGCTCTCCTATACAGATTCCTGAAGAGTTTGCTGCCCAGGAGTTTGGAAATAAGACCCGACACTGTCTAAAAAGTTACAAATAGGGTTTGATTGAATGAAGGACCATCCCTGTGTCCCATGAGCTTGACTGCACAGTTTCAGCCTTGTAGATTCTCCCCACCACCTCCAGACAGGGTGGCCTTGAACTCACAGAGATCCACCTGCCTCTGCTTCCCCAGTGCTGGGATTAAAGGCCCCACAAGACTTGTAGATTCTTTCACTGGCTTCTAAACTATAGAATCTAAAAAAAACAAAACAAAACAAAACAAAAAAAAAAACAACCAACTGTTACTATCTAAGCATATTCTTTCATTAGGTTTGTTTATTTATTTGTTCTGTTTTTGTCATTTTTTTGTTTTTGAGAGGTTCTCTCTGTGTAGCCTTAGCTGGCCTGGAATTCATTATTGTAGACCAGGCAGGCCTTGAATTCACAGGGATTCCTCTGCCTGTTTTTTGATGACTAGGAAGCAGACACCAGTTCTGGTTGTTCTGTTGTTGTTTGGGGGTTTTTGTTTGCTTTTTGTTTTGTTTTGGGGACAAGGATTTGGGGGCTCAGGCTGGCCTGGAACTTATGTGTAGCAGATGGCTGAATTTGTGGTCTTCCGCTTCCGCTTCTCTACCTCTGGGATGGAAAGTGTGCACCACCATGCTGGGTTTTGTTGTTTGTTTTTAAACTGATTCTGTGTTTTCTTTTCTTTTTTTTAAATGCGAAGCTCTTCACAGGTTTTCATGTTATCCCTGTTCAGGGGCGATGCTAATCGCTGACCCATCCCAATTTATTTTAGTCTGTGCGCTGCTGAATAAAACCGTCTTTGTGGCTTATTGAGACAAGGCCTAACCCAGGCTGGTGTGGAACTCACAGCGTAGCCCAGTTTACTCTTGAACTCATGGTGATCCTCCTGCCTCAGCCTCCTGAATGCTGCCAAGTCTAGTGTAAGCTGCTTCTCTAGAGTGTCGCTTATTTTCCTTTTTCTTAGCACGGAATTTTCAGAGACCCAGGTGACGAGACTTTCGCCTGTCTGGAGACACTAGACAAATGTCCAGGTTACATCTCTACAGAGAAAGAGCTGACAAGTCCTTTAAATTGATGGCTTTTCATCCCATAGCTTTCTTCACAGGACAAACAGGCCTGTAGTTTGGGCCTGGGCTTTGGTCACTTGATGGACTGACCCAGTTCCCAGACATCCACCTGTTGGACTGAAACACCCCTTTCCTCTCCTTTCTGAAGGATGTGCTGAGAACTGCGCAGACAGGGAAAAAAGCTAACGTGGAGCTGCCTTAGATCACCTTACATCATCAGATACACACTCCCGCCCCAGCCTCCTAAACTCTCCCCCTAATTACTCATGCCTGTGACTGGGGCCCATGCAGGCCTTCCCAGGAAGGAGGCTAGTGTCTGCCATTGGTCCTTGCCTTTGTTTCTCCTGAGGAGGAGGAGTGTAGGCGGTGAGGTCGCAGGCTCAGCCAGGCCATTTAAGGAAAGCCGCCTCGCTGCTGCCCGGCCCTCTCTGCCAGGTGGATATGGAAATCCCTGTTTACTCTCTGGGGCTTTTTATTGCCTGAATTGCTCACCTTGGTATCTGTTACGCATTCCCTTCCAAAAGCAGCCTTAGATAAACCAGGTGTGGGGACAATCAGCTCTTGAAATCTCCAAGAAGCTGCCAAAACCCTAAAATCAGCAAGAGACACCATCATAGTCCAGACTCAGCCTTTGGGGGTTTTACTGTGCCTCACCCCAATCTCTTCAGGACATCAAGTTTTTATTGCGGCAGGTCAGCGGCAAAGTGTAGAAAGATTCAGGTTTGAGCATAAGTAGTTACTACCAATCTGACTTTATGTAAGTCAGTTTGCTTCTGTGAGACCCTGTTTACTCTTCTGTTGAGAGTGAAAATCATATACATTGGTTATGTTATATACATTGGTTATGTTATATACATTAACGCATATCTGATGAGTAATAAATGCCTGGTGCTAGCCGGAGTAGGGGCATCTGGCTGTTTTATGCCAGCACTGGGCTAAATGCTGGGGAATATGGCTAAAAATAAATGTGGGGGTGGAGAAGGCAAAGAAAGCACAAATCCGGAAGGGACAGTGAGCCAGGCATGGTGGTAAGGCACAACCAGGACAGCCAGGGCTCCACAGAAAAGCCCCGTCTCCAAAATAAAGCCAGCCAGATAGCATAGTGGGTAAAGGCACTTGTCACCAAACGTGAAGCCTGGAATTCGGTGCACAGCACCCGCATGGCAGGAGGAGAGAAAGGACTCCCAAGGGTTGTCTAACCTCACATGCATGCAGTGACTGTTCACACGCAATAAGTGATGGGCTGTGGTTGCTGTTGTTTTAAAAAGCCGATTGCGGTGGTGCGTGCCTTTAATCCTACCACTGAGATTTCAAGGCCAGCCTGGTCTACACAGCAGTTCCAGGCTCAGTAGGACTACGCGGTATGGTGACACTCTGTTTCAAAGGAAGGAAGGAAGAAAAGGAAGAAAAATCTTGAACAAACCCTTCCACGCCCTGACCAAGATTCTATAGTGAAACTCCAGCCCCTCCCCCATCACGGCCATTGCCAAACTCCCATGATGACCCATATCCTGATACCCAGAGCAAGACAGTTTGCAAAGATAAAACAGCCTTGTCTGGACAAACAGCTCCAGGAGGGAGAAACTGCAGATTTGCCAGTGACCCCAGGAGTTGGATTCCCCCAACCTCCCTTCTCAGATGCCCCTTGCCCGAGGGAGAGCGTCTGTCCTTTGCTGTCTGAAGGTAAACAGTCTAGTCTGTTGAGGTCAGTCTCCAGTCTCTCTTCTGCCCTCATAAGTTGCTTCAGAAATTTAGCAAGAATCATTAAATCAGGTGTGGCGGTCCACACCTGTAACATCTGTATCCTAGTGCTGGAGGATCTCAAGTTTGAGGCTAGCCTGAGCTATCTGTAGGGAGAGAAGGATTTAAAAAAAAAAGCTGATCATGGAGGCACATGAGGCAGGAGGATTGTGAGTTTAGAGACAATCTGGTTTTGTAGTGAGTTTCAGGCTAGGTGGGGACTACATAATGTCTTAGTAAGAGGAAGAGGAAATGAAAGGAAAAAAGTGGATAATAATTTCTTAGGGACCTAACAGGCCTTCTAGTCTCATTTTGAAGAAATGAATGGATGCCTGAATCAATCTTTGCTACTTTGACTCAGTTTTTCCTCTGCGGCTTCATTCTGTGTCCCTAGAGCTGCCCCGGAGGTTGAATGAGCAGGACAGAGTAGGTCGCTTGAAATTCAGTGTTCTTGTGTGGCCTTTCTGCTCAGCACTCTCCCCGGACACCGAGTCTGGCCCTAAGCGTGTCCTTGGGGATATTGTGAACCAAGCAAGTCACTTTGAAAGTTTCTGATGCCACAGAAGGGAGACTTCAAACCCAGATCTGGAAATGAGCAGTTGGTCTTTTTAAAGTGAGTTTCTTTGGTCAATTAGGAAGAAATTTGTAAACTGGGTGGTTGTGGCGCATGTCTTTAATCCAGAGGCGGAGGCAGAGGCAGGAGGATCTCTGTGAGTGCAAGGCCAGCCTGGTCTACAAGAGCTAGTTCCAGGACAGGCTCTAAACTACAGCAAAACCCTGTCTCGAAAACAAAACAATAAACAACAACAACAAAAAATTGTAACTTCTCTTCGATTTTATTTTATTTTATTTATTTTTGAGTTTCACTACATAGTTTTGGCTGGCCTGGAGCTTCCTGAATAGACTAGACTGGCCTTGAACCAGATCTGCCTGCCCCTGCCTCCTGAGTGATGGGAACACCCCACACCAGACCATGTTTACCTGCTTGCTTTGGAACTTGTGTAGGTAGGCACTGGTTTAGATCTCTGGTCTTCTTGCCTATGCCTCTGAAGTGTTGGAATTTCTAGTGTATGCTACCCAAACACCAGTCTTAGAAGGTTCTTGAGCCAATGTCTGTCTGAGGAACTCCTGCCAAGACTTTTCTTCCTTGAGCCTTAGTTTCCCCATCTGTAATGTGGATATAACCATATACACCTATAACCTAGGGGCATCTGTCAAACTCAGTGAATACTCAGAATCCTGCAGGGTGCCCTTGGTTTGTGACTTTCGCGATTTATTTGCTTGGCTGGAGAGCTGGTTGAAAGTTCCCCCTAAGCTCTCTCTCTCCCGCCCAGCAAACCAGCCAAACCAGTTTCCTTACTCTCCCTGCTTCTGTGCTAAGCAAACACTGCTCTGCACCTTGTTGACCAGGAGCTTGCCTTTGTTAGAAAGAAAATTCAATGGCATTTTCTTCCTTACAAAGCTGGGAGTGGGCGGCAGAGCGGTGGGTTAGAAAGGGTTCAAATTGGGGCAGAAGTAGGGTAGAGTAGCCGGGGGTTGGGAAGTCAGGATGGCCTCAAGTTTGTTGTTCCAAAAACCTCAGTCTTTAGGACTCTTTCATAATACACATGCTTAAAAATCTGTTGATCCATTGCAAAATGCTTTCTGGCCATCTTTTGAGACCATGGTCCACCCCGTCCCCTCAAACAAGCATTGAGTCGTATGGGGCCATTCACAAATACAGATTTACCATCCTACAAATTTACTGGACCTCAGAGTCACAGATCTGCCTGCCTCTGCCTCCCAAGTGCTAGGTAGGATGTTAAAGGCCCACGACTTCACACTAATAATGGACTTGGCATTTTCGTTCAATGCTCTCCAGGTGTCCGACACACATTCATTCCCCTGTCAGCCCAGGAGCTAGGTCACAGGTGTTTGATGAGTAAACACTTGGTGCCAGTCAGGGTGTGGGCATCTGGCTACCTACCCCGAGGTCCAGGATCTAAGAGCACCCTTGGTCCATGGGACTAGTGGATTCAGAATGTAGACAGTGCACCAGAGACTGTGAGTCTCTGCCCTCAAGGAGGTTCAGAAAAATCTCTGCTTGGAGAGACTTTCACAGGGCGTTTGGGAGGACAGGCCTGCAGAAATGGTCAGTTTCACCTGCCGGGCCTTGGTGAGTAAGAGGGCGTGGGCAGGCAGGAAAAGGAAAGTCACCACAGGCTCCTGTGGGACCTTGGGCCTTTCTGTCCACTGGTGAGAGCTTTTTCCTTCTAGTCTCTTAGGCAAATTACCACTTGGCTTAGAGAGCTTAAGCATTTATCAGCAGGGACAAACGTTTACAAACGTTTACATACGCCTGACGCTGAGAATGGCTCTCAGCCTGTCTCCTCACCAGGGCTTCCCTCACACAGGTTCCTCTTGTGTGGGTCTTCTCAGGATCTCCTTGTAGCACACACAGGAGTAGTCCTGGGGTGTGGCTCTGTGGGCAGGTGTGAGCCTACTGAGTGTGAGGCCCTGACTTTGATCCCTAGCATTGAGGAAAATCAGAAGCAGAACCTAGTTTCTACTGCCTGTTGCCAAACCCCAGATGTCCCACAGAGCCTCCTTCCCTTCCTAAGGTCGATGGAACCCACTTCCTTTCTTGAGGCAAGCAATTTCCTCCTTTCCCCTCACCCCCAAAGATGTTTCTCTCTTTCTCTCTATCTCATTGATTTTGTGACATTACAACTGAGGGTTTTTTGGTTTTTTTTTTTTTACATTTGCTTTGGGCAGTTTTCACTGCCCATTTCCCCCCTTTACTGCTAAACTGGAGACTTAAACCCAGGATCTCCAGCATCCTAGGCCAGCCCTCTGACTTTGAGCTACATCTCCATCTTCTTTTCAGAGACAGGGTTTCTCCGTGTAGTCTGGCTGGCCTGGAACTCAGAGAAATCCATCTGCCTCCGCCTCCCGAGTGCTGGGATTAAAGCCATGTGCCACCATTGTCCCGCACATCTCCATCCTTTTGCTTTGGAAAAACTTTATTTGAGAGAGGGTCTCACTGCTTTCCCAGGCTGGCTTTGAGCTTGTGCTGTGGCCTTGTGCACCAGCCTGCCTTTTGGTATCTGAGATGGCAGGCCTGTGCCATGAGGTTTGCTCAGCCTCTGACCTTCACAGGCAGATACTGCTAGCTGATCAGTCCTGTCTTTTTCAGTGTTAGGGGTCCTGGAAAAAAAAATTCTTTATCCCGCATTCTGTCATGGGGAGGTGGGAAGATTCCCTTCCTCTCACAAGTCATGTTCCAACTAGGACTTGGCTTAGGGCATATAAGCCAGACAGATGTGGGAGTGTTCTTAGCTCCTGAAAGAGGGGGAGGGGCAATGTTTAGATGCTGCTGGTAGGACCTAGGGGGTGTACCTGGAGATGAACCTGTTCCCCACGAGCCAGCTCATAAATGGCGGCCAGCACAGGACCCTGTGGGATAATTGGCTGAGCCCTAGATAATAATTAGTTAGCTTTGTAATTAGGAGAACTTGTAAGAAGCCGAAAGTGTTTCAGATTTATTTTACCCGGACAAGTTCAAGACTAAACTTACACCTGTCTCTGTGGTTTGGCATGCAGACCCATCTGTTTCTGCAGCGGCTTCTTTCTGGTCCTCTTCCCCACGCCCTCCCTTCTCCCAGTAGTCATTCTTCACCCAGTACTCGGGGTCATTTTTTTTTTTTTTTTTAAATGAGACAGTGTCTCAGCCTTGGCTAGCCGACCTGGAACACAATTTGAAAAACAGGTTGACTTCAAACTCATAGAGAGATCAACTCGCCTCTGCCTTCAAAGTGCAGAGATTAAAGGCATGTGCTACCACACCAGGTCAGAGTGATGAATTTTTAAAAAATTAAATTAGAAAGTATCATTCCTATTTAAAATTGCGTGGGACTCCCTGCTTCATACAGAATAAAAATCCTGTCCATGACTTCCAAGGCTCAGGTACTAGGTTCCTACCACAGCCCCATGACTTGGGTCCTCATTTTTTTCCCCACTCCCCATTGTTCAGCTACTTTGCTTCCTGGTTGTACTCAGAATACCATAGTATTTCAGGCCAGTGCTGGATTTGAACTCCTGATCCTCCTACCTGGGAGCGGTGGCATTTCAAGTATGTACAACCACACGCGATACGTTACCTGTTTATGATGTCTGCACCACTCACCTGTATCAGATAAAGTTTTGCTAGAATGCTGCCCTTTCAATGAGGACTTTCCCCATTGCTTTATTTTTCTGTAGCCCCCGACTCCTATTCTTGGGGCAGTGATGGGGATTGAACACAGGACCTTGTGCTTGTCATGCAAATCCCTGTAACTGAGCTACACCCCAGCCCTTCTCTGCCACTTTTCACCATTGAACACACCACTTATTTCCTTCCATAAAAACACAAATTCTAGGGGCCAGGCCTTTCTGTATTGTTTGTTCTTGAGCTCTATATCCAGGCAGAACAGAGGCTAAGCCACATTAAGTTCTCTGTCCACATCTATTGAATGACTGAGTGAAGGAGGGAGAGGCTCCAGAAGGGGTGTGTGTGTGTGTGTATAATATATGGTCTGTGTGTTACTTTTTAGAGGATATGCCGTTTTTGTTTTTTGAAGATAAAATGGGGTCCAGTTAGTAAAGGTACCTGCTGCTGTACCTCCTGGGACCTGAGTTTGATTCTCCAGAACCCATGTGAAATGTGAAAGTGGAAGGAGAAAATTGACTCCAAAGTTATCTTCTGGCCTTCACATGAGCGCCATGACCGTGCCTACATATCACACACACACACATACACATACACACACACACACACACACACACACGTTCAAAAATTATAAAAGACAAAATGGGCTGTTAGAGTGTAGGCACGTGAGGAGGAAGGGGTGCTATGTTTCCAGGCTCTGTGTTTCTTGGCACCCCCTCGTTTCTGTGAGCCCTGCACAGCTACAGTATAACCTTACCTAATTGTCCTATTACAAGGTTGCTTGCTGCCCAGAGTCTAAAAGGTCAGAGGAGTCTCTGCGGCCCACACTTCGGGGTGTAAGGAAGCCAGATGAGATCTCAAGGAACGCCGGGCACCTTGCTCTCCAGCCGTCAGGCTCACCTCCCTGGACGAGGCGCTCTCAGATATGGCCTCTCACCCTCATGCTGCAGCCCATTGATTGTTCAAGACTTTCTAGTTCTTGGCAGGCCCTAGCATCTTGGAAGGAGCTGGAAGAGAGATGTAGAAAGCTCAGAGGTGAAAATGCAAAGCTAACTTGGTTAGACCAGCCAAGGTAGAGCTCTCAGGGCTAAAATCCATCCCACCAATCAATCAATCCATCTCCACTGTGAGTAGAGTTCTCCATCCTTATGTAAGATTCATCCCTCTGCTTCAGACGTAGGACACCAGTGAACTTCTTTTTGAGACAAGGCAATATAGACCATGTTGGCCTGCTTCTGCCTCCTAAATTCTGGTATTATTTATGTACGCCATCACTTACTTTTGAATTTCACATTTTTAGAGTAAGAATGCTCTTCGCAGTATTTGAGACGTACTTAGTAACATTACCTTGGGCCTAGAAGTGTAACTCAAAGGGGGAACAAGGGGACTGGAGAGATGGCTCAGCAATTAAGAGCCCTGACTGCTCTTCTAGAGGACCCAGGTTCAATTCCCAGCACCCACAGGACAGCTCATAACTGTCTGTAACTCCTGTTCCAGAGGATCTGGTTCCTGCATACAGACACATTTGCAGGCAAAACACCAATGTATATAAAATAAAAAGTAAATAAGTTATTTTATTTTATTTTTTTTTAAAAAAAGGAGGAACATGTCTGACAAGTGTGAGGCCCTGGGATTGGTTACCAGTGTTGGAAAAAAGGACAGGGGAAGAAAGTTAGAAAGAGAAGGAGGGAGGGAAGGAAGGAAGAAGGAAGGAGTCAGCTGTCATTATTTGGATTTTTTCCCCCAGATTTACTTATTTCTTTATGTATAGGTATCTGTGTGCCTATGTGAGTTTATGGATAAAACAGGTGATATATGCATTGTCCAGAGAGAACAGAAAAGACTTTGAATCCCCAACACTAGGTTCTAGGCAGTTATGGGTTGCTCAATATGGCTGCTGGAAACTGAACCCAGTACCTCTGTAAGAGCAATAAGTGCTCTTAACTGCTGAGCCATCTCTTCTGTCCTAACCCTAATAAATAACATATAACACAAAATATAAATAAGTCTTAATAAAAATAAAAAATAGCCGGATGTGGTGACACACGTGATTAATCCCAGAATTTGAGAGACAAAGCCAGCACTTGGGAGGCAGAGGCAGTAGGATCTCTGAGTTTGAGGCCAGCCTGGCCAACAGAGTGAGTTCCTGGACAAGTTCCAAAACTACACAAAGAAACCCTGTTTCAAAAATCAAAAAAAAAAAAAAAAGAGTTTAGTAGCCTACTTAAACTTCCAGTGACAGGGAGGCAAAGGTAGGGGGATTTCTGAGTCTCATAGCCAGTTTTGCCAAATCAGAAGCCTCAGGTCCCAGTGGGAAGACCCAGTCTAAAAAAGCAAGGTGGATGGTTTGTGAAAAACAGAGCCTGAGTTTGACCTCTGGGTGACTGATGTAAACACACAGGCACATTCATTCCCCGCACAACCCAGAAATAAAACATAAATACAACCCCAAAATTTGTTGTGATGTAGCTCAGTAGTAGAGTGTGTTTGGGCCCTAGGTCGGTCGGTCGGTCGGTCGGTCGGTCTGTCTGTCTATCTATCTATTTTTTTTTAAGACAGGGTTTCTCTGTGTAGCCCTGGGTGTCCCAGAACTCATTCTGTAGACCAGTCTGGCCCCTGTCTCTGCTTCCTGAGAGCTGGGGTTAAAGGTGTGTGCTGCCACCACTGCCCAGTCATGCCCTAGATTAAACCCAGTATGGCAAAACAAAAAAACAAAACAAAACAAAAAACCCATCAAAACCAGCAGGCCTTGCAAAAAGTTAAATTGGGTCTTGTGGGTGCTGCTTTCAAGTACTTAATTGGTAGCATTTGCTGAACAATCCTGAGGGCTTAGAACAGCTCTGGCACCTTTAAAAGGGTATCAGATTCAAACCAGAATCGAATGCTCTTTTCCAGCCACCCCACCTCTTGGCTTGTTGCCGAAGGAAAATGGCTCTAGTCTGGTTCCCCAAAGTTCTCGTGGCAGAGGGGAACGATTGTCCGTTTCCATCACAACCTCTTGGGCGCTGCCCTGGTGACCCACTGCTAATGTGAAAGCCAACTAGACTTCAGAAAGCAGACCTCCTCCCCCACAAATTCCTCGCTACAATTGTGTGGGAGAGTTTGCAAAGGGAACAAGATGACCAGCTTGTTTGTGGGAAAGTTGTGGCTTTCCTGCCAGAAAACGTCACCTCTTGAGTCAGCACTGGACATACCTGGGTACTTATCGACAGGTGGGACAGGGTCCTGAGTCATAGAGAGACCTCACCTGGGAAGGTTTCTCTTTCAAAGACTGAATCAACCATGACGTCACCCTTGAGAGCAGCAGGTACTTTACAGGCCTCTACTTACCCATGCTTCCTGGGAGATACTGGATTCCTTTTTTCCTCCCTCCCTTCTTCCTTTTCTATTATAGAAACAGATTTTTTTACACATAATCTGACTATGATTTCCCCTCCTTCAACTTCATCCCTTCCCGTCCAATCTGCACTCTTTCTGTCTCTTAGAAAACAGATATCTGAGGAATAACAGTAAGATAAAATGAAAACAAACTGGAATAGGAAAAAGACAAAGGGAAGGGAAGGTCTGAAGAAAAAGGGAAAGTCTCAAGAAACATATAGACACAGAAACATGGACATTTGCACACAGGAATTTCATAAAAATGCAAAACTGTAAGGCGTAATATACACGTAAAGGACTGTAAGGTTTAAAACAAAAATGCCTGACACAGCATTGTGAGACAGCCTCCAAAGCTGCTGCTGAGTTCGACTTGTGTTGGGCATCTGCTGCTGGGCATAGGACCCACCCTTTAGAGTGATTTGTTTCCCAGTGATACAACCTTAAAGAAAATCAATTTTTCATTTGCAAGTGGTTATTGGTTGGAGTTGGCTTCTGGGTTAGGGATGGAGCCTATGTCTACTTCTCTCAGCCCTAGGACCCCCGATCTGGTACAGACCCACGAAGGCCCTGTGTGCACTGCCAGTCTCTGAGTTCATACATGCACTGGTCAAATTGTGTTTAGAAGCTCTTGTTTCTTTGTTGTACTCCAATTCCCTCTGGCTCGGCTCTTACACTCTTTCCCCCACTTCTGCTCTGTTCTCTGGCCCTTAAGGGGAGAGATTTGGTGGAAACACCCCATTTAGGGTTGCATCCTCCAAGGTCCCTTACTCGTGAGTTAATGGTCTCTTCCTAGCTTTTTGCTCAGGATTTTTTGAGAAATGGCTGGGGTCCAGCAGCTACTTGATAAAGTTCATGTGACCAGTTTCATGACCACCTAGCCCCCAGGCTTGGCATCTTGACTTAAATTTGTGGAGAAAACCCTGTTTATGGATATGTCTTTCTAATCTGCATTTGAAAAATGAAGGCCTCTACCCATGCCCACTCTTTATCCCAGTCACTGGGGAGATTGAGGCAGGAAAAACTAGCCTGGAAGTTTAGGGCTAGTCTGGGCAGCATAATGAGACTCTGTCTCACTGAGAGGAGGAGGGAGTCTCTGGGCTCGTGACTGGGGATCTGAGTCTGAAACTTCCTTGTGCGCCTGAGCTGGTTTTTCTCCTGGACTTAGCTATGATCTCTCCCTCTTCTCTGCACGGTAATCCTTTCACTTGAGTGATGGGAGTACTTAAAACTGGGGGAAGGCGATCAATACTTTACAGGTGAGACCCTGTCTTAAAAAAAGAAAAAAAAATCCTAGGGAACCAGGCTATCACTTTGTGAGGATTGTCAACAGTTTAGACCGATGTCAAGGTCATGACTTGGCCTTTGCTCCTTTTCAGTGAAATTACAGTGTAGGTGAGCCTGGAGGGTGGAGAGGGCCCTGGGCTGACACCAGCCCTTCCTTGCTATTTGACCTCAGGTAACTACTTAACCTCAGTTCCTACACCTGTGAAAGGTGGTGGTGGGGGAGATAAGCAGTCCTCCCTTACAAGAAGCCAGCATTCATTCACCCATGCTTTGCTCTCCATGTTCATCTTACCCGCACTTTGCTTTGTTTTCTGTATGAAGGATTTTTTTGTTTTGTTTTGTTTTTTTTCTTTGAGACAGGGTCTCTGTGGCTCAGGCAGGCCTTGAACTGACTGTGTAGCCCAGATTGGCCTCAAACCTGAGATGATCTCTATGTCCTCAGTGTTACTGGCATTACAGATGCCAGTCCCCTCGCAGTAGCCTTAGCCTATTGATTGAGGCCTTGATATAGAAACTTCCATCTAAGGCAGCCTCGGTTTCCTTTCGGTTCTGGGGGTTAGTTATGGTTTCTCTACTTCTCCTGCTAATCCTTTCACCTGAACTGTGGGTGGAGTACAATAAACACCCAAGCATCCGAGTGCAGGTGCCCCAAGCAGGCCGGAAGCACCTGATCCCCCTGGAGCTGGAGTTACAGGAGGTTGTGAGCCTTCTCATGTGAAGAAACTGAACTGGAGTCCTCTGCAAGAACAGTGTGTGCTCTTAACCACTGAGCCATCTCTCCAGCCCCCCTCATCTAGCTTCTCAGTTTGTACATAAATGATCAAGTTCAGGGAGCCCAGAAGGACTGGGCGAGTATCAGAACCAGGCTAGTAACATCATCACCAAATGATAGCTAGCTACATGGGTAGCCTGAATACTGAATTAATTGCCGATGTGTGATTTTTGACTTTTTAAATCTTTTTCCAACTTTGAAGAAGTTACTATATGGGTAGTTCCATTTCTAACTAATATAGTGGAAGCTTGCGAAAGCTGGTCAGCAACCCAGGGTCTCCGGTCTGAAGAGCTGCATGGGAAAGGTACGGCTTTGGTCATGCCTATATTCACCCCTCGGGTCCTCAGCGGCTGGCTGAGGATGTCAGCACTCCATCTCCCGGGAAGGATCCTGAAGTCCACCCATGCAGTTCCTCCCTATTTCTAGTCCTTTGGTTACTTGGAGTCTCAAGCTCCCACCCCCTTTAAAACCTGGAACAAAAGGGAGTTACTGGCCCCCTTGGGCTCCACTTGAAATCTGAATGGCTGACTGGAGAGGGAAGGGCTTCGGCTCTCTTCTGGCTCCTTTTAATTATTATTGTTTTTCTTTTCCAAATTGCTACCTATGAGTTTCTCATAACCACTTTGGTGGGAGGTGGGGTGAAGGGTAAGGCAGTTAACTCTGAGTGCCACAGAGAGACAGGAAAGCATTTGAAAGAAATTCACATAACGACAGCAGTAATGGAGGGGAAGGCCTCCCTTGCTACAGAGCAGCTTGGAGCTAAAGTAGGTGCCTGGGATGGGAGGGGAGCCGGAGCATGCACACCTCACCTTCACGGAGGCTTCGCATGAAAAACTACTTTGTCTTTAGATAGTTTCAGTCACCTTTATAAAATTTGAACAAATCCTGTAAGACTGAACCAAAGGGGTAGCTGGGGGAGGGGGCACTAAAAATTCTCCACTAAAATCCAAGTAACGATCAGAGATAGGAAGCTCTGATAGTCTCAGACTCCTTCCCAGACTCACTCCCTGTGACTCCAGTGGACATCTTCCTGTTGTTTTAGAAACCACTTTCCCACCTATCATTTATAACAGGCCTTGGGCAATTTTGTCAGTTGAGGAACATCCACCCCTTCTCCATAGGAAGGTGTTTTTGCTATTTCAGATCACCATAAACCCTCCTCTATACCCCCCCCCCCCAGGGCCTCCTGGGAGTTTTGTTTTGGTCACAAGCCTCCCATGTCCCTAGGGGGTCTGGAGATGGATCTGAGGTGGTGGAAAGTGCCGGGGTGCCAAGTTATCAGACAATGGGCACATTGAGAACGCAGGTGGGGCCAGGCCTGTGTGGGCTGGAGCAGCTGTTGAGGCCTCAGGGGGAGCAGCAGGCCCTGCTGAGGAGCACTACTGGCTGAGAGGAGAGGGCCTTAAGCCAAGGCAGTGGGGAGGAGTACTCCCCTCCCCAGGATTCCAGGGCAAAGCGACGTTTGAACAATGACTCAGATGAAAGGGGCGGGATCTCTGAGCAAACTTCCTGTTGGAAGCTTGGTCTTGGTGGTTGACAGGCCAGGTCATAGAGATAATGGGATGGGGCCTGTTAGGCCTCCAGTTGGGTGGGAGGACCTGGAGATCTGGAGTAGCAGGTCTTCCTCCTTCTCCCTGCCCCAGACCAACTGGAAACCTGGGGGAGGAAGGGTGTTGTTTCATGGGAGGCCTGGGGCAACCTCTGGAGTTCTGTGACTGCCCCAAGTGCTTACCCAACACTGCTCCCTTCTCCCCAGCTCTGCTTCTAGATTGTCTTTCTAGGAGCCCATCTCAGCAGTGGCAGCGTTCATCCTTTTCAACCATCTCTTGTTTATTCATTCTGTGCCTGAAGGTGGAGAGCTATAAGGGAGGAGCCCGCAGAGGCTGGGGAGCAGCAGAACCAGATCATGGCATCTGCGTTCTGGGGTTAGTGCTCTGCAGAACTGGCAGGAGCAGACCGTAAACACAGGTATATAAGACATTGAATGTGCCAGGCGGTGACACACACCTTTAATGTCAGCACTCGGGAGGGGGAGGCAGAAGCTAGCAGATCTCTGAGTTCAAGTCCAGCCTGGTCTACAAAGTGAGTTCCATCCAGGACAGCCAAGTACTACACAGAGAAACCCCTGTCTTGAAAAACCAAAACCAAACCAAACGACAAAAAAAACACCCAACCAAACAAAACCATAAAATACTGAATGTGCTGGGCGGGTGGTGATCGCGCACATCTTTAATTCCAGCACTTGGGAGGCAGAGGCAGGCAGATCTCTGAGTTTGAGGCCAGCCTGGTCTAACAAGCCAGTTCCAGGACAGACAGGACTGTTATACAGAGAAACCCTGTCTCAAAAACAAACAAACAAACAAACAAACAAAAAACAGAACAACAACAACAACCCCACTGAATGTGAGGGTGGCAGTTTTTTAGGGAAAGGAGGTTTGATGTCCTCACCAAAGGGGACATTTAAGCAAAGACTCAAGACAGGAGAATACTGAGGGTGTTAAAGCCTAAGGGAGCAGTCAGGACAGAGCCTCCGAGCAGAGGAACAGCAAGGCCATTGTGCATGTATTCAGGTGGATCATGGGCAGCAGGAGACAGGAGGAGCACGGGGGTGGATGGCACTGTGCAGAGGGCCTGGCACCCATTCTTCGCAAGAGCTCTCCGACCCCTTCTAGTCTTCCATTCCAAAGAGCAAAGTTTAGTAGTTAATGACTTGGACTCCAGCCTCTGACTGCTCAGGTTCGCCACTGGTCAGAGCCTGTGCCCTCCCCAGGACTTCTGGTCCAGGTGGCACAGGGTGGGGCCCCTGATTCACATTCTTGATAGTGCTGCCAGATTCCCTGCCACCAGCTGGCACATTCTGTCTTCTTTCCAGCAGCACTCGACTGGGTTCCCTGCCCAGCTGGTGGTCATCTTCAGGGTGCTTCCTCCAGGATGCCTTCTCTGAGCTCCACTCACTTGGCTTCTTTCCAAATGCAGAGGTCCCTGGCTTCTCTGGTTTCCTTAGAGGAGCACCTGGTGTGTCAAGTGCTCTATACGCGGTGAGGAGAGGTGTGAGCTGGGTTGAGGAGAGGTGTGAGCTGGGTTGAGGAGAGGTGTGAGCTGGGTTGAGGAGAGGTGTGAACTGGGTTGAGGAGAGGTGTGAGCTGGGCCTCAGGGATCGCAGAGACAAGGCTTACTCATCTTCCTCTCTGAAGGACTTTTGGAGAGCTGCATTATAGGAAAATCAGATTCTTAGACTTTTTCCCCCCAGCTCTGTTCTTCTAAACAGCACATGTGTGTTGCTGATGCTGTCTTTCTGGCCACCCTTTTATTTGTTTGTAATATTACTCCTGCCACCCCTTTCCACAGAGCTTTAAAAAGGCTTTATCCCTAGCTGGGTGTATTAGCACAGAGCAGGAGGCTCAGAGGTTGGAAGCTAGCCTGGGCTACACAGGAAGGGAGAGGAAGGTGTTATTCTCTCCATCACCACCGAGGCTATTTGCTTCCGAAAGCTAATCACAAAACCCAGCATAGTTTAAAGTGTGCTCCTTATGCTTCTCACATTGAGGAAAATCTGCTGTTGAGTGTTTAGGACCAGCCAAGAGGCTTGAATTTCGTTTGTACCCACTCAAGTGTACGGAACTGCCCACCCTGTGCCGGCCCACAGGGGTGATACAGAAAGTGAAAATGTTGGGCAACCTGTTCTCCCGCATTACATTACAGGTGGGGAAGGGAGAGATTAGGGAGACTAACCCATCCTTCCTTGCAGAGGAAACAAAGGACTCAATGGTGGGGGAACTCAATGGGGCTGTGCCTTTATTGCTGCTGCTGCCCTCTCTGCCTCATTCCCGTTTTACAGACTGAGGTTTAGAGAGGCAACCTAGGGGTGTGAGTGGAAGGATGGGCAAAACCCTGGCGGGGGGGCGGGGGAGACAAAGTGGGGGAAGGGAGTCCACCTCTCTCCCTCTTGTCTGCTGGCTCCATCTTTGGAAATGCTGAGTAGTTAATTAGCATTGTTAAAGGGCTTTGAGCTAATTCTGGGGAACAGTTCTTTACTTTTAATGAGCTGTTTGTCCCTTCAGCGGTGGGAACAAACCTAGGGCCTTGCGTACTGGTGAACATTCTGCTCTCTGCAACTAAGCTAAATCCTCCCCACCCCCACCCCGCAGTTTGGTCTGGAATTCACACCTGTCAGGCTCTGCTGGAGTTTTTGGTGCGCACCACCTAAAACTCTTTATCACCTAAAACTCTTCACACCTAAAACTCTTCCATCACCTAAAACTCTTCACACCTAAAACTCTTCAACATCATCACGCTGGGAACCAAGGAAAACTGTGTCCAACTGTACTCAGCTCCATCCTCAGGATTCTGATTTATATAGTTGAGATTAGGGCTATCTAGGACTCTGCATTTTAACTTCATTGTTATTTTTGTAGTACTGATGATTGATACAGGACCTCTTGCATGCTAGGCAAGTATTCTATATCTGGGACCTTCCTTTCCTTCCTTCCTTGAAACAGGGTCTTTACTATTTACTAGCCTTGGGCAATCTGAAATTTACTAGGTAGACCAGGATAGCCTCAACCTCAAAGGTCTGTCTGCCTCTCTGCCTCTTGAACTGGGGCTGTTGGAGTGTCTTTTGGTCCTACTGTGAGAACCATCTGGACCAGCACGTTCCCAAGCCGAAGCTAGAATGTGGATCACCAAACTCTATAGATGGCGCACGCCTTTGATCCCAGCTCTCAGGAGGCAGAGACAGGTAGACCTCTGCGTTCAAAGGCAGCCAGCCTGGTCTACGAGTGAGTTCCAGCACAGGACTACTTGAAAAGACCATGTCTCTCCCCGCACCCCACCAAAAAATGTGCAGTCTCTGTTAGGATTCAGCCATTATGCTGGCCTGCCCTGCCATCCGGCAGGATGTACCCAGGCAGTGCACTGGCCAGCCCAAGGTCCTAGTCTGTATACAGGTGCTAAAGATCCCTTTAAGAGACAAGCTCCGCCTACTTCTGTCCTCTTTCTTTCTGCCCTTTTCTCTGAAAAGGCAGCTTTTTGTCTCTCTCTTCTCTCTGCATCTCTTTGTCTCTCTCTGCCTCTTCCTTGTTCTCTCTTCCCTTCCCCATTCCCTTTATCTCAATAAACTGCTCTCACGCTCTGTCTGCCCGTGTTCCTCACCTGCCACGGAACCCATGAGGGTCCCAACTCGCGCCATAATCATAACAGTCTCCACATGACCTGTCTGTCTTGGAGAATGGAGGCCAGGCATCTGTATGTGGTTGAGGGGCTGATGCTTTAGAAAACTCCCCGGGTGGCTCTGGACTTGGTGTGAGGAGAAGCCATTTTAAGTTGTAGGCAAGGTGTGTGTGCACGTGTGTCTGTCTCTGTACTGGATTGGATCAGATGGTCTACAGTGTTCACTTTTGCGCATGTACATATGTGTGCTCATGCATGTGCTTGCGTGCATTCGAGTGTTGTGTTCAGAGCCGGGGATTGGGAGTCTTCTCTAAATACATTCTCCCTTATTCGTTGAGGCAGGGTCTCTTAAGCTGAACCTGTAGCTCACAGCTTGCCCCAGGGGTCTCCTACGTCCCCTTCCATTCTCACTCAACGTTGGTTCTTGGGATCCAACCTCCAGTCCATATGATGGCACAGGAAGCACAGTTTTTTGGTTTGTTTGTTTTTTGCCTCATGTGCTTTGTAGCCAAGGATAACACTGAACTCTGGATTGTCCCGTGTCTGTTTATGGACGTTCCTTATCCCTGAGGGTTATGAATTCCCCTAGGAAGGTGTTATGACTCATCCAGAAAGTGGAATCTGGTCTAAAGTGGATGCATCTCAGGGTCCTTCGAGGAAGAGATGTAGGGAAATAATGGCTACAAACTGTACCCGTACTCCCCATCCTTCTCTCCTTTTCTATTTGAGCTCTGAGTGGCTGGAAGTGCAGACTGGCTGGCCATGATCTTGTGGCCTCTGCTTTCTGAATGCTGAGAGCCACCCTGAAAAGCAGGCAAACTATGCAAGATGTGTGACAAAATTCCAGTGTGCTTCGAGAAGACGTCTTGGCTGGCCAAGACGCCCCTGTTTCTGTCTATCCATTCTGTCCAGCCTTCACTTTCTGCTTGCTGGGAGAGTGGTTTGGTTAGTCCACACCAGCGGGTAGCTGGGTAGCTTTACAATTAACTCTCTTGGCCTTGGACTAAGGCATCTATAAACACAGCTCCCTCGTTTATGAGTTGTCCAGCCCTGTGTTAAAAGGCATGGCTAAACCCTGCTGTTGTCTGGGAGAAGCCAGTGTGAAACTCAAACGGAGCAGAGAGCAGATCCAACGTGGAGATAAGGCAGCTGCAGTTTCAGTTTTGGGCTGGGCCAAGAATTTCGGGACTTTCTTTGCTGTGGACGGGAAGTTACGTTGCTTTTCTACTGGGGGTGTGTGCTGATTTAATTTATGATGAATTCATCTGGGTTTTGATAACAGGTCCAGTGAATGCATTATGTATTTCAGATATTTGATTTTAAATGTAGTCCTGGTTCTTCACGGTTGTTTGCTTTACCTGTAACAAGTTAACCAGCGGCAGGTTTTAGTTCTCTCTTGTGTCTGTCTCTCCGTATGTCTCTTTCTCTCTCTTCTTGAGACAGGGGTCTCATGTAGCCTGGGTTGATCTCTCAAACTCATGATTTAGCCAGTAGGACCTAGATCTTCTTGCATGCTGGGGTTACTGGTCTAATCTCCTCCTTCGAGGAAACTTTGGCCTGTAGCTCTGGTCCTCCATGATACCCATATTACTGTGAAAGTCTTATGACCTCTGATTCTCCTGTGGTAGAGCCTGGTGAGCCAGACCTTTTAAACCATGATGGTTTGACTTAAGAATGGATCCCAGTAGGCTCAGCCATTCAAATGCTTAGTCACCAGGGCGTGGCACCCTTTGGAAGAATTAGAAGGATTAGGAGGTCGGGCCTTGTTGGAGAAAGTGTGTCTCTGGGTGGCTTTGAGGTTTCCAGAGCTCCTGTCAAGCCCGTTGTGTCGTCTTTTTCTCTTGGTCTGTGGATTAGTTTGTAGTTCTCAGCTATTGCTCCAGCGCGACGGACCACCTGCCCTCTGCCACGAATCTCTGAAACTAAGCAAACCCCCAGCTCAATGCTTTCGTTTGTAAGAGTTGCCATGGTCAGTGAAACAGGGCAATCACCAATTCCCCAGAAATGAGAAAGTTGGGGTTTCCCTAAGAAAGGAAATTTTCTCTGCCCTCGTGCCAACATTCTCTTTCTTGCTTCAGTGAAGAATTTGTTTACACCTGTATCTCAGACACAAGGGAAAGACCAAAGGAAAAACAAGGATTAAAAAGTAGATAGAGGAGGGCTGAGTAGCAAGGCGATTGCCATACAGTTTAGGACTCGGCAGAGAGCATACATCTGCCTCTGTTGTTCCTACCAACCAAAATAAAGAGGGAAATTTGATCAGCCCTACAGCTGGGTGTCAATGTTTTGGGCATTAGTGGGGTGTTTGGCTCCTCCAGAGAGTTCTTGGTTCTCTGCCGTTGAGCACTCACTGTCTCTAATGTGTCAGACCGCACCTTTGCAGCTGTCGTATTAGACAGTCAATACTGTGGAGACATTGCACAATGTAGACATATGAGAGAACAAAGGTTTCAGTCATGTGTGTCACCACCTACATAGCTCCATGAGGAGTGGCTTTTCATCTGACCTTCTAGCAGTAAGATCCATCTTGTATAGTGCAAGATAAAGTCATAGCATAACGATATGTAATGGTGGAAATTTTTCTAATGTTATTTGTTACCCAGCACTCTGCTGCCTCAGGGTCATGGTGCTTACTATTTCCTCTGCTGGGCACCTTTGCCGTGGCATATAGCTCATTATAACTTGCTACTAAAGATTTCCCCATATTGGAGTCCACTTGATAATAAAATGTACAATTCCTTTTTCATAGTCTTTGTTATGATTTAGCTTAATACTATACGTTATCTACTTACTCCTTCCATCTTCCAGCGCCCCACTCCACCAACATAGGCTCTTTGAAGGTGCAGCCTGCTCCATATTGTAGGATGCTGAACTAGGAGGACTCAGAATGTTGCGTCAGTAGATTTTCAAGTGACCCCCCATTAGGTGTTGGGGATCAAACCCGGCATCTTACTTGCTACACATGCTATGTAAGTGCTCTACCATCAAGTCTCCAGATTATACATAGCTGGCTGTTCTAGAACTCACTTTGTACACCAGGTTGGCCTCGTACTCACAGAGATCTGCCTGCCTCTGCCTCCCAGTGCTGGGATTAAAGGAATGTGCCAGCACCGCCTGGCCATACATAGCTATTTCTTTTATTTCTGCATCTATCACATTTACGTATCAGTAGCTACCACTAAATTGTACCTTCAAATGCCTTATAGATCTAAGTGAGTCTGTGTATAGTTTAGAATGACAGTCATTTCGTATGCTCTGTTGGTTGGGCTGTCTTTTGAGGAGGTTCGTGATAAGATGTCTTTCAGTTGTACCATGGCCCACTAGCTACTTCTATCTAGTAAACATAATTTTATATTGAAGATATTTTATCCTGGCAGGCCATACATTTAGGCTTCAGTAGATGCAATCTAATAACCACATAGACAATAGGTGTCTTCTTTTCCTTCTTTCTCTTTTTAAATAATCATGGTATAGCCCAGATTTGAACTCTCCTGTCTCAGTCGAACTACCCAGACATAGTAGTTTATAGAGATTGTATATACCTAGCTGGTCTGCAACTTTTTAAGTAGACCAGGTTGGCCTCTAGTGAACAGAGATCCCTCTGGCCTCTACTGGGATTAAAAGTGTGCACCACCACTTTAGGCATGGCTGGGCGTGGTGATCGACACTTGGGAAGGCAGGCAGATCTCTGAGTTCGAGGCCAACCTGGTCTGCATAGTGAGTTCCAGGACAGCCAGGACACAGAGAAACTCTACTCTGCCTTGGGAAAACAAAAACAACCAAACCAAACCAAACCAAACCAAGTATATAAAAAAATCCAAATATAAAAAGAATATTATTCATTTCCGTCTTTTGAAAATTGGGAAAGGGTATATTGAAGTAGCTTGGATATGTGCTTAGCTTGTTGGCAGTCCTGGGGTCAGTAGTACTCCGCAAAAGCAAAAGCGAAAAAGATCGATCCTCTGATGGAGGAAGGGCTCCATGAGAAGAACCTTCTCCAGAAGGTTCCAGGAGATGATAACCAACCAGGACACCGAGTCTTCAGACAGAATGAGCAGAGTGTACTGGGAAGGGAGAAGCTTGTGGCTGAGATCCTTGCCCGTCTGTAGGTGCATAGGTATAGAAATGAGGTCAGACGGCTATCCAGGGCCAGACCTCTGTTCTGAAGGGTGGGTAATTGCCTCTGTTTCTATCAGCTTCCACCAAGATGAAGTGATGTGAGCTAACTAGTCTGTTCAAACCGATTCTTCCTTCTGGCCAAGCACCCGGTGGGGGTGGGGTACTGGTTGTGTGTGTGTGTTGTTCCCCTAGCCCAGGAGCCTCTGGGTCCTTTGGAAACAGAGTGCAGGAGACCGGAACAAGACTCATTCTTCACCGGGCACGGCTCAACACAGTGGCTTGTGTCAGAAAGGATCTGGGGTGCGTGTTTGATGGGGATTAGCATTACCTCCTTTTGGCCCCTGCTGAATCTGATCCTCCTTGCTGTTAAGTTCCTGCTTATTTTCAGCAGTAGCCCTGGACTAGCAGTCAGTATTATCGAGCACTCATCCTGTGTACTACCTTAGAAAATAGGAATGATCACTATTCTGACTTGTTAATTTATTGTTTGTGAGGTTCTTTGTTTTTTGAGTTAGGTTCTCTCTCTATAGATCTGACTGTCCTAGAACTCACTATATAGACAACACTGGCCACAAACCTACAGAAATCTGCCTTCCTCTGCCTCCCAAGTGCTTGGATTAAAGGTGTGCACCACTATGCCCAGATGGTTTTTTTTTGTTTTTGTTTTTGTTTTTTTTTCCTGTAGCCCTGACTGTTCTGGAACTCCTGTCGACCAGGCTGTTTTGGGACTCAGGGATGCCTCTGCCTCCTGAGAGCTGGGGTGAAAGGTGTGTGCTGCCATGCCAGACTCTGTTTTGTTTTTTGAGACAAAGTCTATCCTCGAACTCTCCAGTCCTCCCAAGTGCTAGGACGATAGGTGAGAGCCACCAGTTCTGGCCCCATGCAGGTCTGTTGTTGAGGAGATGGAGGCAGAAAGATGAGGTGATGTGTAGAGATTGTGTAGTGATGAGTGGACCTGAGATTTGAACACGGGTCAGTTGACCTTTGAAATGAGCGGCTAGTCGGTTTATAGCCCTGGCCTTGAGATGTGGAAACTAGGCTAGAAGACTCTAGGCTTCTTAACACAAAGTTGGCCCCATATTTGCAGTAACCAGTGTGGATGTCCATGTTTTGTTTGCACCTGACCAGACAGCCAGCCAGCCCTTGCTGACAGGCCCAGGGTCTCTGGCATTTGTGCTCAGTGCCACATTTGGCTCCAAAGTCTCGAGAGTTGCTACCCTATCCCAACCTCTTGTGGAAAGAAGGGTAAACCTTTTGGGGGTGGGGTTCGAGATAGGGTTCTCTGTGTAACAGTTCTAGCTGTCCTGGAACTAACACTTGTAGACCGGGCTGGCCTCGAACTCACAGAGGTCCACCTGTCTCTGCCTCCTGAGTGCTGGGATTAAAGGCCTGCGCCAACACCTCTTCATTAGTCCACTAAGATGAATAAATCATAGATATGTCAAGGCAGGTTCAGTAACTGTTCACTAAGGTGCTCCTCACTCAAGTTCTGAGAATTGAATGTGGGGACCTTATTCAGACAAGTGCTTGACCACTAAGCCACACCCACAACTCCCTTTTGTCTCACTCAGTTTCCTGGGCTCACCTCATGCTCACTCTGTAACCCAGGCTGGATAGGGATTTGTACTCATCCAACGCCAGCCTCCCAAGGGGCAGGGGATGTAGACTTGCAGTAGTAACCCCTTTTGTGACAGTGGTGAGTATTGAGCCCAGTACTTCCGCCATGGTGTGCATGTGTCCTACCACTGAGTGCATTCCCAGCCCTCAATAAGCATCTTTTATGCACTAAGCTGTGTATGCAAATAGTGGGAGAACATAAATAGTCGACCAGTGTTTACGATGGGCCAAGCTCTGGGCTTAAGCTTTAGCTGTGGACAATCTTAAGCGAGTCTTACCCCATAGACCCGAGCGAGGTAGGAACTACAGTCCATTCTATTGAAACCCGATACAGCTTTCTTAAAAGTCTCTGGAAATAGACTGGCATAAGTCACTGGACTGTGGGGATGTAGGGTTTGGCTCAGCATTCTTACCTTCAGCTTGCAGAAGTCAGGTGCGGTGCGGTGCGGTGCGGTGCGGTGCGGTGCGGTGCGGTGGTGGTATCTAGCATCTCAGGTTCTTTAGGTCTGAGGCAGGAGGATCCTTTGAACCTAGGTGTTTAAGTGAACACTGGGCAGCATAGCAGGACCCTGAGCCTCTGCCTCTTTGTGTATCTCTGTGTGTCTCTGTGTGTGTCTCTCTGAGACAAGCCTTGGCTGAGCTGGAACTCTCTGTGGCCTTGAACTTACAGAAATCCCTCTGCCTCTGCTTCTGCCTTTCATGTGATGGGACTAAGTGTGCCATTATGCCAAGCCTCCAGACCCTGTCTCTTTAAAAAAGAAAGTAGGGACTGGGCAGTGGTGCCTGCAGGCCTTTAATCCCAGCAGAGGTAGAGGCAGGGGCAGGCGGATCTCTGTGAGTTCAAGGCCAACCTGGTCTACAAGAGCTGGTTCCAGGACAGGCTCCAAAGCTACAGCAGAACCCTGTCTCGAAAAACCCCACACTTCACCAAAATGTCTGACAAGGATTTTGTGAGGGTTCTTTAGCTGTTACTGTGCAGCCAGAACTGGGACAAGGGTTATCAGATCCATGGAAAGTTTTAGCCCCAGATGTGAGCGGGTGTGGCATGGCGTGCCCCTGAGCCCATCTCTGCTGCTACTTAGTTTTGTGCGTTCCTGCTTTGCAGCTGGGTATAATTTTCTGTATTCACCTGGTGTTTTTTTGTAGAAGAAATCACACCCATGAGCAAAATAGACCTCTGGGCTATGCTTAAGTGAAGAGAGACCTC
The DNA here is from genome assembly GCF_982192425.1 of Myodes glareolus. Lineage (NCBI taxonomy): Eukaryota > Metazoa > Chordata > Mammalia > Rodentia > Cricetidae > Myodes > Myodes glareolus. Next base: position 34,750,802 of record NC_142047.1, on the reverse strand, counting down.
TGGGCTATGCTTAAGGGAGGGAGACCTGGGCTATGCTTAAGTTGTTCCTAATGTATCCTTGGGATGGAAGGAATGTGCATGTTCCAGGTGCTATAGAAGAACTACCATTTCCATTTTGCAGTGAAGTGAACTGAGGTTCTGAGAAGTAAAGGGGTGGCCCTTTACTCAGCAGAGAGGTGGTGGAGCTTGGATTAAACTGCGATTCTCCTAGTTTAATCTGTCTGTCAGAGTTTTTCCTGTTCGTATTTGTGGAAATCAGTCTAAAAAGACAGAAATTAGGTTTCTGAAATAGGGTGAGTTAGAAGTCTGTGTGTGTGTTTTGAGATGGGGTTTCTCTGTATAGCCCTGGCTGTCCTGGAACTTTCCCTGTAGACCAGGCTGGTCTTAAACTCAGGTCCACCTGTCTCTGCCTCCCAAATACAGGGATTAACGGTTTGTGCCAGCTCATTTGCTTTGCAGGTTCTTGAACAGGCTTGGGACAGGAAGGATGTGAACTCTCAACCTTGCTGCCTTACTTACCTTGCTCATGCTGGCTTTACAGGCATCTGTCTGGTTGTGTGCTAGATATATTTAATGGTGGTCAGTGTAGCTCAGATCTTTCGCAGTTGAAGTGGACACCTGCCTTTTGTGTCCAAGTAAGTCTATATACCCTGGGCAGCAACTGGAGGGTGATGTGGGTACAGGGAAGATGCCTGGGGCAGAGTTGAGGCCGCTGGGGCAGCTGAGTCAGCGGTCCTCATGGCATGTCAGCCTTCATCATGTTCTCAATGTGTACATGGTTGGGTGATTACTTTGCGGTCCTGTTGTAGGATCTTCCCACATCTGCAAATGTTTCAGTTATAAAAACCTTTTCAGAAGTGCAAGGAACCACCTCCTTTTTCAGTTCATCCTGCCAAGCTTGTTGCTTTGTGTCAGTGGTTTGCAAGTATGTTGCGCTTCCCAGAGACTGGGGGTGGGGGTCGGGGTGGGGGTGGGGTGGGGTAGGTTAGCAGGATGAGGAACAGTGGGTCAGAAGGCACGTTATAGTCAGGTAGGAGAAATACATTCACAGGAGTGTGACTACAGATGTGACTACAGATGATGAGAAGGGTCAGTGCTTCTCAGGTGAAGCTGGAAGGGTGCTGAACACTTGCCCACAAAGGAGCAATAAACGGGTGAGACAGTAGGTAGGGGTGCCCTGGAGTAGATAGGGGTACCTGAGTTGAGTACCACATCATATGTATTGAAGCATCATGTGCTACCATTTAAACAAGTTTAATTTTTTAAAGTTATTTTAAGTAAATTAAGTTTTGTTTTTTTGAGACAGGGTTTCTCAGTGCAGCCCTGGCTGTCCTGGAACTCAGTTTGTAGACCAGGCTGGCTTCCAACTGAGAGAGACATCTACCGGTCTCTGCCTCTCAAGTACTGGGATTAAAGTCATGCAACACTATACTTGGCTAATCTTAGTTTTAAATCATGTGTATGTGTGTGGCTATGAACACATTTGTATATCTTCAGGTACCTCTGGAGGCAAGAAGAGGGTGTTAGATTCCCTGGAGCTGGAGCTACATGTAGTTATGAATCATCTAATATGGGTGCCGGGAGTCAAACTTGGGTCCTCTGCATGAACATTACATACTCTTGACTGCTGAGCCATCTCTCCAGCCACAACATGTGCAATCCAAAGCAATGTTTAAGTTAGTATTTAGGAAAACAAACTGTATAGCTACTTGAGTTTCATTTCCAAGAGACAGGATGCCCCTTCTGATCTGTGACGCTGTTCTCACAGGCAACATCTAATGCCTAGTCCTTATTCAAACGCCTCTCTTATCCCAAGAATGAGATAAGTTCTCACTGTAGCCCAGACTAGGTTTGTCCTCGCCATGTAGTCCAGAGAGATGGCAAACTTTTAGCAGGTTACTCAGAGTTGAAATTACAGATGTGAGCCACCAGCTCAACCTGTCCTAGCTTTCAGTAAATGACCTCATCCAGTGAGAATTGCTGGCCCTTCCAAAAAAGAGGAAGAATTCTGAGAAGCCTCAGCTACCAGCCTGTGGAGAAAATGGACATGTTGTGTAATCAGAAGGCAGACTCAGGCCAGCGGCTTTCCAGTTGAGCCTATGACGCCGGCTTGAGAGGGTGTTTAAGAGAAGGCTTGAGACTGACTGGCCTGAAGTGCCCAGGCAACAAAAGAGGTCCGTTAAGAGTGAAGGTATTTAAAGCTGGCATCGACGGAGAGCACTGGACCCAGCATCCAGGGTTAATGCACAGCTTTTGTGGCATTGATTGAAGAAGACTTTGTCCTGTGGGCCAGACCCCCATCCACCCAATCTGTGTTAGAAGCTGGGGCTTTCTCTGGGAATTACACCAAACGCTTTGGTTTTACTTAAGCAAACGAAGGTCTTTGGGAATATCCAGATGGCCTTTTCAAGTTTTGCCAGAGCCAACAATGCCAAGGTCTCAGAACCACCAGTTCCTGCCTTGTCCAAGTCCCTAAAGGCTCCTTCTAAATGGGTCTTGTGAGGACAGTACCATCTACCCCTTCAGCACTTTTGTCTCCCTCCTGCCCTGAGGGAGGGGGAGGCGTGGGCTGCTCTAGTGGTTTGCCTCAGGACAAACTGTCCCCATCCAGAATTCAAAGCAATGCTGGTATCTGCAGGTGCTTTGAGGACTTGGGTTAAAGGGTAAAGGTACTGGAAATAGCCAGTCATTGTGGCCACAACGGGGGTCTCCTGCATTTTCCCTCGCCCCACACCTCAATACGCCTCAACACCACAATACCCCATTTTGTCTATCTGTGCACCTGTGTATGCATGTACAGTGCTCACAAAGGCCAGGGCTGTATTAGTTCCCCTGGAGTTGTCATTATGGCTGATTGTGAACCACCTACCATGGGTGCTAAGAACCTAACTCTGGCCCTCTGGAAGAGAGCAGTACAGGCTGAACGATCTCTGAGTCATCTCTCCAAGCCCTAAAATATCCATTTTAACCCCTTATGGTTATTTCCAAAGAAGAGATCCCTTCTGAGAGTCTGAGACCCTATGGAGACTCCAATGGGCATCCTTGTACTTGTAATACCGTTCCAGGAGCACAGACCTCTCAGTGCCCATCCCCCACCTTCAGAAACCCTGGCTCAGCTCACTCCTGAAGCTTTAGGGAGGGGTCAGGAAAGCAGAAAAGCTACCCAGGACACTTCCTTTTATGATCCACAAGCAGTCTGGGAAGGGAGTGGCTGGCATGGTTGGACACTGGTTCCCTGTTGGAGCAACGCTTTAATGAGAAGGGTTGGGGAAGGATCAGATTCCCAAGAGCAGATCTGTGTAGACACCCCCCACAGGCAGGAGCAGCCACACCTGTAGGCAGGAATGAACCAGTGCTGAGGGCAAGCAGGGAGACCGGGGAGCCCTGCTGGTATCCCAGCTTCCTCAAAAAGTTCTGGGTGGCACCTCTCCTGTAGAGTGGCCTTTGGGGAAGCTGCAGAAGATTCTAGCTCTACAAATTAGGCCACTGCAATGTAATTAACAGCAATACTTAGTGGCTCACTTCATAGGACCTCGCTTCAGATGTTCCTATGGAGTCCTTGAGATAAGGAGCCTTTTTTGTTAGTTTGACAGTCTTACTCTGTGTCCTGGAATTCACCATATATTCTAGGCTGTTTCAAGCTTGTGGCAATCCTCTTGAGTAGGGTTACAGACATCATGGCCGTTATGTCTGTTTTTGTCTTATGTCGCCCAGCTTGTTGGCCTCAAACTAGAATGGATTCTCTTGCCATAGCCTCCCCAGTGCATGGGCTACTACATCCAAACATTTGATTTTAGAAAGAGGATGAATGAATTTTCTTGATAGTTCCCACGGCTAGTCAGAGGCACAGTTCAGGCCAAAGTCCAGATTTATCCATATTCTGTGTTTAGTGCCTAGCAGTGTGAGGGAGTGGTGGTACCTGCTGGAGCCAACTGCGCTAACAGAGAAAGGGGCCTCCAGGAGGGGGCTGGTCCAATCAGAGGTCGGCTTTCATCATGGGAATCATTCTGTTCCTTGCTGTCTCTGTTAACCTGTCTCTGCTGGTCTTTATCTTAGCCTCTGGTGCCCTTGTAACTGTCCCTTCTCCATGGAGTCAGCCACATAATCCCAGCATTCCTGCTTCTTCTCTCTCCCTGTCCCTCCCTTTGCAGAGGGCCACTTATTACCCTTACCCCTTTGCCCTGGGACCAGCTCCAGGGGTCAAACTCCCTCTTAAAGCCTGACTCTTATGGAAGGAGAAAAACATCATCTATCATTTATGTTGTTAGATTGCAACCCGGAGAATGTTCTTATCAAACCGCAAAGAATCAGGCAGACCCACAGGCTCCCATGCCCTGAGTGTCTTCACTCAATAATGCATCTGAGACCCACATTCAGGGTTTTGGAAGCTATGTCACCCACACTGGTTGCTGTTGGCTACAGTCAACCAAACACAGGTTCCTCTTTCAGTTCAGCTCCCATTAAAGACAAGGGAAACCTTTGTTATATAAAGGCAGGAAAACAATCTATTTACTTATTTAAATTGTGTGTGCACGTAGTGTGATACATGAACATGAGAGTGGACGCATGTGCCTATGCTTGCACACATGGAGGCCAGCCGCAGGGTAGCAGGTGTCTTTTTATATTCCTTCTTAACCTTATTAAAGTTCCCTTAGTGTAAAGTGTGTTGGTGAGGCTGGCTTGGTGGTCAGTGAGCTGTAGATCGGCCAGTCTCTGTCCACTCTAATACCTGGGTCCCAGGCATTCAAGCTCAGGCCCTTTGGCTTGCAGAGCAAGTACTCTTACCAGTGAGCCCTCCCCTCACCCCAAACAAATCAATTGAGTGATATAGAAAAGGTTCTTTTGCAGTGATGGAGCATGAACCCAGGACCTCCTTCGCGCTACGGAAGCGCATTGTTGAGTTACACTCCAGCTTTTTTGTTTGTTTTTCAAGACAGGGTTTCTCAGCGTAGCCTGGGCTGTGCTGTTACTCGCTCTATAGACCAGGTTGGCCTCGAGCTCACATTGATTCTTCTGCTTCTGCTTCCTGTGTGCCACCACTCACCCTTGTTTTTTTGTTTTGTTTTGTTTTTGTTTTGAGACAGGACCTTTCTATGTAGCTCTGGCTGTCCTGGAACTATGTAGGCCAGACTTCTCCCTGAGTCCTGAGAGTAAAGGCATTCACCACCTAGCTGCCACCTTTTGAAAATTTCTGCATCCTGTTCTATTGAGTGCAAGTCTGCTGCTATGCTGTTTACATCTTTTGCCCGTGAGAAAAGGCCTGCAATGACTTCCTTGTTCAGCTGCTCTTGGGCAAGTGTCTTAGTCTTGCGGAATGAAGTCTTGTAAATATGCTTCGTAGGAAGAAAGGATATAAAATGGCCTCCATGCATTATACTGAGCCAGATGTGGTAGTGCAATTTTATAATCCTAGAATTTGGGAGACAAAGGCAAGAGGTAGAAATATTGAGAGTTAGTTCAAGGCTAACCTGACTACATAGTGAAATTCCTGTCTTAAAATAAGGGGATCCCATATGAGTCAGGCAGTGGTGTGGTGTACCTGAAATCTAAGCACTCAGCTTGCAACTACAGAGAAACCCTGTCTCAAAACGCACCCCCCAATAAAAGCCCCACACATGCTCATACGCTTACCGCAGCACCCCAGGCCTTTGAGCCCACATCTGTAATAGTTCATTTCAGCCTCTCTGCATTACATATGAGACCGCTTACCTAGGAAGACGCAGGGGACCTGAATAACCTACTGGTGGAGGATCTAGTTCCCAGACTTGGCTTTTGTCATGCTTCTCTGCAGACAACTGCCAACTGCCTGCAGTGCCCCTTCCTCTTTCGCTCATTGTGGGTCACCCTCCACCTACCTCACCACAAGTGCCCTCCCACACAAGGGCTCCTGGATCCTGTGATGTGGGAGTTCTTGGGAAGGTCTCGATTCTCAGGGGGTTGGCATGTGGCACGTTCTAAATGGTCTGTGACTTGCCCCCAAGTCGTGAGCATTTGCAAAAATATCCATTATTTTGCTCTTTCTATTAGCTCAGGCTAGCCTGGAGTTCACTGTATAGTCCACATTGACCTGAGGCTCTTAACAATCCTCTTAACTGCCTCAGCTTTCGTATTGCTGCATCGCAGGTGTGAGCCACTGTGCCCAGCCCTAACATAATGTATTGGACATTCAACAACCAGGTATAAACAGCTTTATTTGTTTTATAGCTACATAACATTTTGCCTCAAGAAAATACCCTCATTTATTTAGCTAATTCTGCCCTGATGGATACTTGGGTTGGTGCCCATGCTTGTGCATCGCAAACAATACCTTAGTGAGGAACCTTGAATGAGAATTTGTGTGCGTGCAAGTTTCCAATTCTTGGTCACAGTGGAAACCGGGAGCACACCAGGTTAATGAATAATGGAGTCTTTTGAAAGAGCTGCAGTCATGGAGGTAAAAGGTTAGAGGAACTGGGCTATGGCAGGTGTCACAGCACTCATACTGTGGCATCTAGAGTATGTGACCTGTGGCTGTACACTATGTGTACTGAAGCCTGCATCTGTACCTACTGGCTGGCCTTCATGCTTTTTTTTTTTAAACCACTGTTAATTGTTGTTGTCAGAGTCTTACTGTGGAGCCCAGCTGCTTTCAGACCCACTCTGGCCTCTAATTCATAATCCTGCCTCACCCTTACAAATGCTGGGATCACCATGCTCACTACTAGTTTGTTTTCTCTCTCTCTCTCTCTCTCTCTCTCTCTCTCTCTCTCTCTCTCTTTCTCTCTCTCTCTCTCTCTCTCTCTCTCTCTCTCTCTCTCTCTCTCTCTCTCTCTCTCTCTCTCTCTCTCTCTCACACACACACACACACACACGCCTTCTTATGGCACTGAGGTTTGAGACTGAACCTCTGGTAAGCTAGCAAACACTGAGTTATATCTGTCACTCTTTGTTTCCTCTTTTCATAGTTTTTGACTTGGCATTCTTTTTTGGTTTTTCGAGACAGGGTTTCTCTGTAGATTTGGAACCTGTCCTGGAACTAGCTGTTGTAGATCAGGTTGGCCTCGAACTCACAGAGATCTGTCTGCCTCTGCCTCCCGAGTGCTGGGATTAAAGGCGTGCACCACCACCGCATCATCGCCTGGCCCTGACTTGGTATTCTTGAGAATGAGCACCCCAAACTGAAGTACATTCCCCTGTTCCTCTCTAAGGGATGTGGCATTGTTGTGGGATTTCTCTCCTGAGCAATTACCTTTCCAGGCAGCCCGAGCAGGTTAGCGAACACTCTGTGGAAGCAGCTGCCTTTCCCATCAATGCTTGCTTGTTCTGGATAATGAAAAATGGTGCTAGCATCCATTAAAGAAAAAGCTGCCTCTTGTAAGCTGTGGTGGACAAGTGGGCGCTTGTCATGGAGTCATTTGCTGATGCATGTGACCTGCAGACTGGGAAACGCCTCCCTCTGCAGTTTGGACTTCTAGCCTTTCTTTGGGTTTGTTTAGGAGTTTTGTTTAAAGGTCAGAGGCGGAGGGTCTATGCTTCTCCGGCACAGCCCACATTTGGTGAGAGGACTGGCCTCGTGTTCATTCTCTACAGAAGAGGGTTTTAGATCTCATTCTTGAGTTATTGAATGAACCAAATAGTCTGGATTTCCTGGAATCTCAGCAACCCCAGAGTCTGAGGCAGGAGAACCCCCTGAGTTTTGAAGCTAACACAGGCTGTCTCAAGCAAAAGTTCTGAATTCTGTGACAGCTCTCCGTACCCAATGGCTTTGGGCATTTCTATGCTCTCTCGTGCTTGGGAAATGTGATCCTAAATTGACTCTCAGCTGCCACCAGGAAAAAAGTTGATTAGAAAACCTAACCTTAACTGGGCATAGCGATGTACACCTTTAACTGTAGTTTTGGGAGGTAGAGGCAAGCAAATGTCTGAGAGTCAAGGTCAACCTGGTCTATATAGTGAGGTTCAGGACAGCCAGAGCTACTGCATAAAGAAACCTTGTCTTGAAAAACAAAGATCAACTACAAAAAACCCCAGAAAACCCAACTGGCTCCCCAGCAGTATAGGAGCCAACACGAGGTGCTCACTCAATATCTATGTATCATGGTTGCTACTGTGTTGCCTGTGTGAGTCTGTGCAAACACATGCCATGGTCATGTGGAGGTCATAAAACAGCTTGTGGGGATTTGGGTCTCCTTCTGCTGTTTGGGTCCCAGGGATTGAACCCAGGTCTTTAGTTTGGCAGCAATCATCCTTGCTAGCTGAGCCATCTCTCTGGCCTGCCCATTTTGTTTTATTGAGACAGGATCTCGTGTATGCTAGACTAACTTTGAATTCTACATAGATGACAGTGATCTTGATCTCCTGATCTTGCCTCCACCTCCAAAGTTTGTGGATTACAGGCATGTGCCACCACATCTGGCTCCTAGTTGCTCTTGTAATTACTGTTAATTAAGGAATATTTGTGGCTTCTCTCTTCATTCTTTACTTTTTGATAGCTGTGCTATTATTGGGTGTGTAGTCTTTGGCTCATGGGGTACTCCTCAAATGAAATCCTAATAACTATATTTCTTCAAGTTCATTGAGTTATAATTTACACACCTTACAATTTGCCCAGTGTAAATGCATGTTAATTTTTATAAGTGTACTCATAAAGTGGTTCACCCATCCCCTGATCCAGCCCCCCTTAGATCTACTAGCAATCAAATACCCACCTCACCTCAGTCCCGGGTCTCCATGGGCCTGCTTTTTATCTTTTTATAGCTTTTTCTTTTTCACTTTCTTTTTATTTTTTTGAGACAGAGTTTTTCTATGTTGTAGCCTTGGCTGTCCTGGAACTCTGCTCTATAGACCATGTTGGCCTCAAACTCAAGAGAGCCACATACTTCTGCTGGGATTAAAGGCTGTGCTACCACCCCCAGCTGCCTCTTAATTTTCTAAGTCATAAAATGAGATAAGTCGTTTAACACATGCTGTTGTTAGGTTTACAGATGCTTTTGGAAGACCTGGGGATGTAGTCCAAGGGCAGAGTGAGTGCTGGCCTAGTATGCTCAAGGCCCTGGCCCCGACCTCCAGCGCTGCAAAAGAAAACGTTTCTAGACATCTGTGCTGCTGCACTTATGAGTGCTACATTCCTTTTTATTGTGGAGTCATAGTTGGCTATAGCATAATTTATCCATCCTGGTAGCAATCGGTTAATCATATAAATTTCAGAGTCTTAAAAAAATTTATGCGTATGTCTGTGTGTGCTCTGTAAGAACAGAGGAACTATCTCTCCTGTCCCTAATTTTTTTTTTTTAATTGAAAATGTAGGAAAAGAAGAGTGGGAAGAGAAAGATTCCCTTATCAAACATCACACCCATTGAAAACGTTGTTTCAAATGTCTTTGGTATATGCAGAGAATTTGCAGCCGTTCCCCCATTCACCTTTGAAGCATTTCTATTGGGCACTGGAGAAATGGCCCAACAGAGAAAAGCACTTGTTCTTGCAGAGGATGTGGGTTCAGTGCTTAGCATCCATACAGATGTTTACAGCCATCTATATACTTGAGTTCCAGGGGATCTGACACCTTCTTCTGGTGTCTGAGGCAGCTAGGCTTTCGTGTGGTGTACACACTTAATGTGCATCCATACACAAACATTTAGATTAAAAAAGACATTAGGTTTGCCCATGTCTTTAATCCTAGCATTTGGGAGGCTGAGGCATGCAGATCTCTGGGTCTGAAGTCAGCCAGAGGTAGTTCCAGGACAGCAAGGGCTACACAGAGAAACCCTGCGTAGAAACTGCATTTGCCCTCAAACTTCAAGAATTTTATATAGACAAAATTCAAAATTTTATATACACAAAATGAAACAACATTTTTAGCAAAACCCCCAAGATTATTTACCTTGGGCTAGTAGGTTTTCATCCACTGGCCTCAAGGCCTCATGACCCAAGTTTTCTATCTCAAACTGAAATGGTAGAAGAGAACTAACTTCTGCAAGTTGTCTCCTGACCTCCACACATGTACCATGACATGTATACACTCCCACACATGGAAACATACACACAAGTAAATAAATAATAATATATATTACTAAGGAGGTTGCAGAGACGGTTCACTGGTTAACAGCACTTGCTGTCCTTTCAAGGACCCAGGCTTGGTTCTCTGGCACCGACTTGGTGGCGTCCTCCTGTGACCTCTGATGGCATTAAGCATTCCTATGGTGTGCAGACATATATGTAGCTAAAACATTCACACAAAAATCAAAATGAATAAATATATAATTGTTAAGAAGAAATTCATCCCTTGTTGTCACCGCCACTTCCAAGTTCTGTCTAGGTTTTTTTGATGGGGAGCATTCACTAGAGCAGATGGAACGGTGCAGGGTGTCTCTTGTCGGGCTCATTCATGAAGCGCAGACTCTACTGCTTCATTTCCTTTCATCGCGGAACACGCTGGCTACACCATATTTTATTCAGCCACCACATCCAGCATCTGCTCACCTCTGTCTTGGCGTGTTAGATAACGCGGCCTGTTGTTATCCAACATGTCCCACCCCCACACGTACAGAAGCCACTGCTGTTGACATTAAAAACCAAACCAAGCGCCGATGTGGGGCAGAAAACAAACACCCTGACCATCTGAAGTGGTGATGTGTGTCTGTCTCTTCCATTGTGTGAGGACCTGACTGTCCAGGTCAACAAATGGGGCGATGGATGCTGTGTTCTCACTTTCCTGATGAGACAGGGGGGTGAAGGAAACCCTCAAACCCCAGAAGGTTGGGCTGGAGTTAAGAAGGTGGGTTTCTGGGTCAGCCGGGTCTACTCTGCCACTTATTGCTGCGTGTGCTTGGAAGAGACACTTAAAATCTCTGGGCTTTTGCTGAGTAACGTTTCGCACAGTGGTTTGTAAAGTGCTTATTACTCCTGATGCCAAACAGTTTTGTAGAGCTTTTTTGCTCACACTGGATTCTACAGGAGCTTGGGGAAGGCTAAGATCTGTCCATTCCTGGACTCTCCCATCTCTGGATGTCTATTAAGTTAGTTGGAGTTAGGACCCAGGCCCGGGCAGTTTTCTTCAAGGCTCTCAGGAGAGTGTACACCCTTCGCATTAGATCCCAGGTAGAGATTTTAGGTGTTTTGGCCAGCGTGCCTTCGCTCCCAAGTGGGACCAAGTCTGAGACCTCATAGGAAAGACTCTAGTAAGGGCTAGGAGAGCCAGGGCACCAGTACTCAGAGCTGCCTAGTCCTGCAGGGAGACATCAGGGGTTCAGAGGGTGAGGGATTCCACTGCTATGGAGTTTAGAACAGAGCCCTCCCTAGCCTCAGGAAATCCCACAGAAAGGGAAAGTGGGCAGCCTCCTCCTTCTAATCAATAGACAATAGGTCCTGGAGTTCCCAAACAGCCACAGGAATGCGTCCTGGGTTGGCAGCCGATGTCAGTGCCAGTTAGCACCCCTGTATTTAGTTAGCAAGGTACTGTGTCTGCCTGTGGTTAAAAGCCAGGACTCTATAGTCCTGACTTGCTATGGTGGAAGCCAAAGGGTTTCTCCTTAGCCCCACTCCCCTACTCCCTTTTAAAAACGTGTGTACATCTCTGTCAGCTAGGCCAAAAGAGACCATCAGATCCCCTGAAGCTGGAGTTAGTGGTAGTTGTGAGCTGCCTGACATGGGTGCTGGGATTTGAACCGCATCCTCTGGAAGAGCAACGAGTCATCTCTCCACCCTCTTTCTGAGGAGACCAAATAAGTTTCCCTGCATGGTAGGGTCTGAAAGCACAAAATGCAGCAAAGTGGGTCCCTTCAGCAGACCCTGCCGAGGTATGCCTCTAAGAGAACACGCCACACACAACAGAGTTAGTGTAAGGGGCTTATTGGGGGACAGGGAGAGTGAAAGAACGAAAGGCCACCTCAGAGTGGGGACATGAGAGAGGCAGACAGAGTCCCGGCAAGACAGGCAAAAGCAAGCGAGAGGACTGTGAGTGACGGACACTTTAAGGGGTGCCTGTGTCGCGTGGCTGATGATGGAAAGGCACCTGGTGGCAGGCAGCCTTGGTGACTAAGGCAGGCTGGCCACCATGGTGGGAACGAACAGATCCAAAGTCCTCACCTTCTTGCACCTAATTTTCCATTTCTCTTAAAATAACTGGGACCAGGGTCCTCACCAAACAGGACCTCTAGGAACATTGGAACCCAATGCTGGGTCCACAGGGCTATGCCATGATCAAACCTTGGAAGGTTTTATCTGCAGACTCTGGCCATTTTCTGGATTGTCCAAGGGACAGGACCAAGAGTAGCTGATTTCAAACTGGCTTTTCTTTTCCTTGGTTTTGACATGAAGGGCAAGGGAGATGGGGAGGCTCTAGCTCTCGCCTGGCTCTTCTCTGCTGCATCAAGGACCCTGGCTGCACTAGACATGCAGTGTGTGGGTGGGGCTTGGGATTGCCCCTGCACCAAGACTAACCTGGCTGCTGACTGATTCAAGACGCCCCATTTCTGAGAGTGGTGGCAGCCTTCACCCTGGTGACTGTGAGTGGCACTCACTGGTATTTACTGTGGAACTCGGAACACATTAGCTCAGGTAGAAACTGGGCAGGTGTCCACAGTCAGCAGTAATGACCTCACACATCTGGGGACAGTCTGGGTGAGGACGGATCGATTGCTCTTTATCCTGTTTCCTCCCAGAAGTGAGAACGGAATGAGCACGAGCAAATTCCCCTTAGTCTCTGCTTTGCTGGGCTCTCCTTTGTGCTGACAGAGAAATTTATCCCTTTCTTCCTTGGTTTTTGAGACAGTCTCACTGGGAGTCCAAAGTGGGCTCCAACTTGCTGGACAGTCTCTTGATCCTTGTGCCGTCCTCTGCCTCCCGGTGCTAGGATTAAAAGTACGTGTGCACTCGGCTTTGTGGAAGGTTCTTGAGTCTAGTTTCAGACTCCCTTCTTTGTGTGACCCTCTGAATATCCTTTGTGTTTTTGAGACCTGCGCTTATGGGATGATCTTTTGTTATTCTTGTCCTTGTAGCTACCTCACGTAAATCTCCTTTCAACTACTCAAGTGTCCTAAATGGCCCCTACAGTGCAGACAGACTGTCTGATGGTTAAACCCTGAGAAGTTACTGTCGTAAACCACAGCCTCTGTTCATAGACATGTATTGTAGCTTGGCCACATCCCTTCACCTCTCCTAGCGAACAGATTGTAGTTCTTGTCCATGGCTCCTCCGCAAGATGCCCCAGATGTGGACAGACGGAAGGATAACTCATCCTTGTCCTGTTTTTCGAGCTATGATGATATCTTCTGCTGAGTGTTTTACAAGGATGTAGTGCTTTCTAATTTTGTGTACATCCATTAATGGAGGACGTTCTAGCATTACCCAATGCCATCTAAGAAAGCGAGGGAGCGGGGAGATGTTTTCTGGCTGGTGACTTCTGAAGGAGAGACTGTCTACCCCAGTGAAGCTTCTCATCTTCCATCTTCAGTGTTTGAGTCAGAAAATGCAGCTGTAGTTTGGGGGACACAGTGTCAGTGTGGCCCCCAGGAGCTCAGAAGCCTCTCTGATCATACATTTGTAACTTTTTTAGACACCAAAGTTTTGGCATTAGCTGTGGAACTTCTCTGCGGGGAGAACTGTCCCTTGTGTCCCACCTGTGTGTGGTGTGAACAGAGCTCACAATTGTTTCTGAGAGACTGGAACACCCTCTGGTTACTAAAACCCTCAGCCGTGGTCAGTTGCCTTTGGTGACTGGTTGACTTCACTGGTCCTCAGGTCCCGGCATTTTCTGCAATGTTCGGAGGCTTCTGCGAGAGTTTTGTTTCTACCCACTCACATTCCATTCACAGCCATCCCAGTGGAAGAAGAAATGGAATCCTTCAAGGGAGACCGACCCTGGCACGATGACAATGACAGGAAAAGAATGTTGCTGAGACTCACGGTCACCCGCTACCACCAGAGTCTTTCATCAGCTTGGGCTTTATCTGTCTTCCCTTAAGTTGTCTCTTCCAGGTTTTCTGCTTTTAACCACTGCTTCTTCCAAGTAGGCTAGAAGATGGGTGCTGATTAACACAGAAGTTAGACACATCTAGAAAGACATCCTTAAAAGTTTTTGTCGTTTAAAAAAACACGAGGCCTGCTATAGAGAAGTACGGTCAGGAGCAAGAGATCTCAGACTACCTGGGTCCAAACCTGAGCCTTGATAAATTACTGTCTAACTAAATTTCCCCATTGATAAAAAGAGGATGTGGCAGTCAGTGGTGGCACACACTTTAATCCCAGCATTTGGGAGGAGAAGACTTCAACAGAGGCCAGCCTGGTCTACAGAGTGAGCTTCAGGACAACCAGGACCACACAGACCCACTTCCCTCCAGGCTTCTCCCTCACCCCCTACTAAAAAAGGCTGCATACGGTTCTGGGTCTGTGTGTTTAGTATTTGTAAAGTGCTTAAAATGGAACCTGGAACAATAATATTCTACAAATACTTAAAATGTGAGTAAAAATAGTTGACAAAGGATACCTGAAGCTATTAGTTCAGATTGTATGGAGGGGTTGCTTTTAAGGGTCTCAAAGGGCAAGCCAGGGTAGCCTCAGACTCTCCAGTAATGGAGCACCCCCAGTTAGAGACTACTGATGAGCTGACAGAGGTGACTGCTGTGGCGGGTTTCCCGTGTAGAGGTGCTCAGGGGTCTCAGTTCCCTGGTGGACCATGCAGCAGGTAGCAGCTCCTAAAGGAAAGGTGTTGTGCTGGGTGAGGTTGACGTCAGTCCCTTATTGGCTTTCTTTATTCAACACCTTCTACATGGAAATGAACACACACCCAGTTCCATGTGCCGATCTTGGTGTTCTCAGATCTCTGCATGGCTGAGCTGTGGGCTGGAAGGCAACTTGCAGAACCTTCCTGGAGCTGGAGAGTCCCTTCAACTTTCCTGTAATTATGTCTCAGCCCAGAACATCTGGTTTTACTGAAAGATAATGATCCTTAGCCAGCGCCTGGAAATTCAGGTTGGGGCTCTCTGCCATACTGTCACCTCTCCAGGAGTGAGGCTGAGCCACCATTAAGAAGTGCCTCGAGCAGGTTAAATGCCTTGCACCAAGTTATTTACAAAGCATTTTCACTCTTCTTAGCCGCCACCCTTGGCAAGTCCAGTCATGCTTCTGCTGATTTTGACTGCTTAGATCTGTCCTGGCTGTGTAAAGGAATGAGGCCAGTTCCCATTCCCTGCCTGTGACAAGCCCCCAAAGATGACCCACTTGTGCTGTTGGGAGAGGTTTTTTTAAAAGCATCTTTGAAGGTTCCTAATTTGGACTTTAGAAATGGTATCCTGGAACCACTAGGGATATGGTTCAGTCAGTAAAGTGTTTGCTGCACCCATTTAAAAAAAAAAAAAAAGTCTGACAAGGCGGGGGACCTGTAATCTCAGTATGAGGAGGTAGAAACACTAGATGGAGTCCTGGCACTTGCTGATCAGCCAGCCTGGGCTGGCTTGTTGAGTTCCAGGCCAATGAGAGATTCTTGTCTTACAAAACAAGGTGGACAATATCTGAAGAATTATGCCGAGGTTGATTGCACAGACAGACCGACAGACAGACACACACACACTCCTATACATGCTTATACCTCCCATAACAAAGAATAGCTGAAGTTCACATAGATCCTTCTGCAAAGATCCATTTGACTGACCTATTAGATCCATTTGACTCCAAAGAAGCATATTTTACCAGTGGGATTGATGGTGGTGCGGGTACCTGCCCTCTCACGATGGAAGTATTCATGTCTATTTTCTTTGGCAAGCACCCGGCTTTTGATTTCAGACATGTTTACAAGGGCGGCCCCTGGTGGAAGAAATGAACACTGCAGGACAGGCATCTTCCCCAGGCCGAAAGTGGAGACTGTAGAGGTGCCTCGATTTGTAAAGGAGACATAGGAAGAGGAATTTTCATAAGAGAATGCTTGGACAAAATGGAAATTCCATTTTGAGTAGTGATGGACACTGTGTGAAAAGGTGGAACGTAAGCTAATTTCTGAGTTTTATTGTGAACCTTTTTTTCAACCTTGATTACTTTTCTCTGTGTGTACACGAGTGTCCCATGGTACGTCTGTGGAGGTCTGAGGACAGCTCACGGAGGTCAGCTCTCTTATCCTGTGATCAGCTCTTTTACTGTGGGGGGGTTTTAGCTATTGATCTCAGGTTGTCAGGTTTGGCTGTAAGCACCCATATATATCTGCTGAGCCATTTTGGTGACCCTTGTTTTGTTTTTTTTCAGTTTGAATTTATTTTGTCATTCTGAAAATGATACTATTTTCACTGACAACTAACTAGGTGAGGAAAAACAAAGCAGACTTCAGAGATCAGTTGCCCTGTCTGTAGGAAGATATTAATGATGATGATGATGAGGCCCCTGGGTATGGGTGTTCATCGTCAGCTTGTGGTTTATTGAGCCAGTGCATGTTCTGTATGATTTGGTGGGTGGGTCAAGTTCACTTTATGAAGAAGGAGTGTCCTTATCTGTGATCTAGTTGTCCAATATTCTAATTGCTGTAATCTCTGTCGTCCTACAGTGAGATTTGAAGGGTGCACTGGTCGGCCAAGGACAGCCTACTTTTCTGAGGACTCCAAATTCAAAGTGGCTCCCGACGGTGCCATCACGCTCAAGCGCCCTCTAAACCTTCATAAACTAGAGACCAGCTTTCTTGTTCATGCCTGGGATTCTACTCACAAGAAGTTTTCTGCCAAAGTGGTACTGAAGTCTGTGAAGCACCACCAACACCGGCACCACCACCATGTAGGTTGGGCTGTTTCTTGGATGTGTGTATATTTTTCAGATTGCTGTTGACCTGGGTTCTCTAACCTTGGTATTGGGATCTTGTGAGGCAAGATAATTTGTGGGAAGACCCTATGGGGTGCTAAGTGGCCTCCTTGATTCCAGGAACACCCGTCAATTAACCACAGCCAAAACTACCCCCAGAAACTGTTTGACTTGTGGGGTAAGGGTGGGGGTGACAAAAATTGTCTCCAGTTGAGAACAGTCTTTCTGTAAACTCATTCTTGTTGGATTTGGGGGTTGCTGTTGGATTATAGGGATCTGGAGGTAGGATAAGGAGGAAGACACGGACCTGCTTGGCCTTGTTAGCCCACCACTGCTCTCTCTGGTCCCAGTAATTAGAGAGGAGCCATTTAACCCATGTAGACTGAGTGAATTCACACACACACAAAACACTAAGAACATATGTACACACTTCTGCCCTCCATGGGTGCCTGCATGCCCACGGTGCACATAAATTCATGCAAACAAATAATAAACAAACTGTTTGTTTTCAGCCTTCTTTCTACTGTCACTGGCGGCAGATCCCTCCCCAGGTGTTTGCAATGCCTGCTGTGAGGTCCAGAACACCAGCAGACATTGAAGAGGCTGATACACAGGCAGACTATTTGCTGTTTAGATTCTGGTCATGAATGCCCCTGGAGGTTGTTACGAGAAGCCAAATGCCTTTGCCCACCTTAAATGTTCTCTTGGTATTTCCTATGGGTCTCTCCAGGGGACTTTTCTAGCCGTATCTCGCCTCCTGCCTCAGAAGTGTGAATTGTGCCATATCCATTCAGTGCCAAAGCCTTTAAGGCTGATTCCTGTTCTGTTCCCTGAAGACTCTTGAGGTTCATGGAATTTAATAACCCTCTAATCTAGTTTTTCTCTGTGATGCAATTAAAGAACGAAAGAACTTAGTTCAATTACATTAGCCATGACTTCCTGACTCCAGTTGGCCGCTCGAGCATGAAAGTTCAGCACAGTAAGTGTGTCTCCCCACTTCCCACCACCCCAGACAGTTGACTGTGGTAGCCTTCTAAGACCAAGAGCAGTTTGGGGCTTGTTTTTCCTCTCGCACCTCCCCCAACTCCCCATACACCTCTGCCTCTGCTGTCTTCACTCTGTTTTCATTTCTGCTGTATCAGGATTTGATTCAAGTGTACATTATAGAAACCCCCAAGCTGGGTGTGGTGGTGCACACCTTTGTGGTTTCTTTATTTTGTTGTTGTTGCTGTTCTTTTGAGATAGGTTTTCTCTGTGTGTAGCCCTTACTGTCCTGAAACTCTCTTTGTAGACCAAGCTGGGCTCGAACTCACAGAGATCTGCCTGCACACTCAAGCTTGTGGCCCCCCTGCCTCAGACTCCCACATGCTGAGACTACAAGTGTACACTATAGCACTAAGTGATCACGTGGCTTTGTTTCATATTAGCAGGGTCTCATTATACCCTTTAACCCATGGCAGGTTTGAACTCCTGATCCTCAATTTTTTTTTTTTTTTTTTTGAGATAAGGTCATGCGTTGCAGCCCTGGCTGGTCTAGAACTCACAGTGATCCGACTATCTTTGCCTTCCAAGTGTTGGTATTAAAGATGTGTGCCAGCATGCCCAGTACCCACCACGGTTTTCAAGACTGGGTCTTTCCAACTAGACTGGGATCTACCTGTTACTGTCTCCCCAGTGCTGAGCTTACAGTTGTGACAGGTGTACTGTTGTTGGACGGCTTGTTGTATATTCCCTGCATTGGAGTTAAATTCCCCCCAAATATTACGTTAGTGTTTTCCAACTGTTGTCATCGTCATTTACTGAGAACTTGCTGTATTTCAGGCACTATTCTAGATATTTTATATGAAAGCAAGTATCATTTAGTCCTTATAAGAACTCTAGGACCTTGACACAAATATCATACTCTCAATTTTAACCAGATGTGTCACATATCTTTAATCCCAACATCTGGAAAGTAGAGATAGGTGATTTCTATGAATTAATGGTCAGCCTGGTTTACACAGTGAGTTTCAGGTCAGTCAGGGCTACGATGTGAGACTCTATCTCTACAAAACAAAACAAATACCCACTTTAGTCATTGAAGTGATGTGATCTCCTCTGGAAACAGATGGGGAGATGAGAATGAA
Organism: Myodes glareolus; assembly: GCF_982192425.1. Taxonomy (NCBI): domain Eukaryota; kingdom Metazoa; phylum Chordata; class Mammalia; order Rodentia; family Cricetidae; genus Myodes; species Myodes glareolus. Next base: position 34,731,924 of record NC_142047.1, on the reverse strand, counting down.
ACTCAAGGTAGCCAGTCCCAGAGCCAAGACTTGGACCATGCTGGCTTTCTTTTGTAGGTGACAGATGCAGGGATGGCAAGGGCAGAGTATGTCAGGTGTGTGTGTGTGTGTGTGTGTGTGTGTGTGTGTGTGTTTGTGTGTATGATAGGTATGCGGGATTGGGTTTTAGAATACGTAGTCACATTTTATATTTTTTTTCATGTTTTGAATCTTAGGAAGAAAAACAACAGCAAAAACTGGAGGGCTGAAAATGTAGCTCAATTGGTAGAGTCTGGCCTAGCATATATGAAGCCCTGGCTTCTGTTCCCCACCATCACTCAAGCAGCATGGTGGAACATGTCTGTCGTCCTGTGATAGGTAGAGGGAGGAACTGAAGTTCAAGATCATCCTTGGCTATACAATTTGAAGCCAGATTGGGCTTCATGAGATTGTTTCTAAAGAGACCCAAACCAAACAGCAAACAAGTAAACAGGAAATAGGGCTTGGTTAGAATTTGGTAGGTGGTGGTCTGTGTTGCTGAGTAAGTATCTCCCTGTGAAGGAAGAGGGTGAAATCTTCCAGAAACTTTGTTACCACAAATCATTCTAGAGCACTTAAACAATTTAGGAGGCATTTTCCTTTTATCTTCAGCTCTAATTTCCCTGAGTGTGCATGAAGTTACCTTTATTGCACGTTGGAACTGTTCAATACGAGTCTCCAGGTTATTTTTGTTTCCCATCCAGCAGCTTCTGTTAGAACAAATGGGACCCTTTTAGGGCAAGGTAAGATTAACACATTTGTATCGATCTCAAAGTAGTTCTTAGTAGCAATTCCCCAAACTTAAACAAGTTTGGTAATTTAAACAAGATTGATAAACTCCACTTTAGAGAACTGTATCCCTAGGAACAAAGAAAGGAAGTCCAGAACTCCCAAATATCAGTTCTGCATCACCTGATCCTATCGGCATAGTGTCGTTTAAAGGACATGCATTTTGTAAGTTTTGTCAAATGTTCGCACCCACAAATTCTGGACATTAAGAATTTAAAGAGCTCAACCTGGTGGTGATGGCTTGCATGGCTTGTGTGCCTTTAATCTCAGCACTTGGGAGGCAGAGGCAGTTGGGTCTCTGAGCTTGAGGACCACCAGGGCTACATAGAGGAACCTGTCTTGAAATAACAACAACAGCCAGAATTTAAAGAGAATATAGTATTTATTCATTATGTGACTGTGTTAGTCAGTATTCTGACACCATAACAAAATTCCTGGGACAAGGAACATAAAAAGGAAAAGGTTTTACTTGGGTTTTCAGTTCTGGAGGTTTAAGACCGAATGACGCAGCTATTTTGTCCTCTAGCAAGGACAACACATCAGACTGAGAGTGAATAGGAGAATACACCACACTTATCTGATGATAAATGAAGCAACGCAGAGACTGAGGTCTCACAGTATATTTCAAGGGCACATCTCCTGCGATCTGAAGACCTCTCATTGGCCACTGAGTTAGGAACCAGGCTTCCAAGCGTAGGGACCATTATGGGCAGTCTGTGCCCAAACAATAGCATTGTCAGGAGCTCTTCATTTTGGATGGGACATGGAATTTGCTATTGACAATGAGTCATTAGTGGATGAGATGGAACCGTAGACCTCCTATCTTCTGAATTGCTTCATTTTGTTAATCTTCTTTCCTCTTAGGAGCCTGTCTCTGGATCCGAGCCGGAAGTGCTCCTGTTTCCCAGCTCTCACCAGGGTCCCAGGAGACAGAAACGAGACTGGGTCATCCCCCCCATCAGCTGCCCAGAAAATGAGAAGGGCCCGTTTCCTAAAAATCTGGTTCAGGTAGGGGAAGGACCGAGAGAAAAGATGATGAAAGGACCCAGTGTCAAGATCTTTCCTTGCCAATTCTGTCTCTTTTCTGTTTTTGTGCAGATCAAATCCAACAGGGACAAAGAAACCACGGTTTTCTACAGCATCACTGGCCAAGGAGCTGACAGACCTCCTGTTGGTGTGTTTACCATCGAGAGAGAATCAGGCTGGCTGAAAGTGATGGAGCCTCTGGATAGAGAAAATATCGCCACTTACACCGTGAGTATTTCATAGATACTTGTTGACTGTTAGGTAACAATTGTCAAGTTTTGGGGGCCATCCGTGTTTTATCCCCGGGTTAGATGCCCGGAACGTGTGAGGTATCACTTATCCCTTGACGTGTTGGAAAAGTGGAGACAGGAGAACAATCTAGGGTGGTAATTGTTTTGTTTGGTTCTTTTCCTTGGAGGAGAAAAGCAGGGGTTCCTCATAGCCTACATGAGCATAGATAGAAGTTGTCAAAGAGGAGCTGGAGAGATGGCTCAATGGTTAAGAGCATTTGTTGCTCTTATAATCTTTTTCTTTAAAAAAAGATATTTATTTATTTATTTATTATGCATACAGTATTCTCAGTACTCTGCCTGCATGTCTGCCTGAAGGCCAGAAGAGGGCACCAGACCTCATTACAGATGGTTGTGAGCCACCATGTGGTTGCTGGGAATTGAACTCGGGACCTTTGGAAGAGCAGGCAATGCTCTTAACCTCTGAGCCATGTCTCCAGCCCCTTGCTCTTATAATCTTGACTTTAGTTCCCAGCACTCACATCAGGTGACTCACAACCACCTGAAACTCCAGCTCTAGGTGCTCTGATACCCTCATGACCTCCATGTAATACATGAAAGAACACACAAATACACACAAAAAGTGAAAAGATGTCAACTTGTTCTTGGGGTTTGGGAGAAGCTTCTTATATAACAAAACATATTCTGATGTCAATAATATGAAGAGAAATCCACTCCTGGGGCTTGGTTACAATGTGAGCCTATACTCACATGTAACCATGTGAGTTAGGTAACCTGTAGATGCCATATGCAGAAAAATCTCAGGAAACATTAGACTGTTGTAGCCCGAGGAAAATTACCCCAATTAAAGTGAGTCTCTATGGGCTGCCTCGTGGGTGTGTTCTTGTCTATGAGTTCATTAAGCAGCAGCAACAGCATCACATCGTGTGGAGATCTCACAGTGGAAGGAGTGGAGGCCGATGAAGCCACTCTCACTGGACTCCCTCGCCCAGTTCCTCTTCTGGGCAGGGCTAAGTAACCCTCACTTGGCACTTCTTGCAGCTCTTCTCCCATGCTGTGTCGTCAAATGGGGAGGCAGTGGAGGATCCCATGGAGATTGTGGTCACAGTGACCGATCAGAATGACAACAAGCCGGAGTTCATCAAGGAGGTCTTTGAGGGAACTGTCGAAGAGGGCGCTCGTCCAGGTAAGTCAGTCACAGCGAACTGGGTACCCAGAAAGATGCTTCAGTTCTTTGGGATTAGAACCTGGGATCAGGTCCCTGAAGTTCAGACGTGTTCTTTGAAAGCCACTGTGAGAGGTGAGGTGGGAGTGTGAGGGAAGCAGATATAACATTTGTAAGTAGAAACAATAAAAGAATAACCTTCTTAGGGCTTAGTGTTGCATGCATGAGACTCCAGCTCCAGGGGATGTGATGCCCTCTTCTAGCCTTGGAGGGCACCTGCATGTATGTACAACACACACACATGCACACACCACACACACACCACACATACACACACACCAATAATATATTGATAATAATAATAATAATAATAATATCCTTAAAAATAAGATAAGAACTAGCAGGAATAAAAGAGAAGGACTTGGTAGGGGTATTTTAGTTAATTTATTCCCAACATTCTCTGCCTTGCCTCCTCTTACCTAAATTATACAGACTTTGAAAGTTGAGTTCCCTGAACATTTGGTGTGACGTTTGGTGTAACCTTCCCTTCCCTGGAAATTTGATGAGAGTTCTAGCAATAAAACCCGTGGTCAGGAGTGGTCGTCTCCTAGGTCAGGATTGTTCTGAGCAGGCAGAGCCCAGGGGAGCACCATAGCTCTTGTCAATCTCGTCTCCTTTGCACTTCCAGGGACCTCTGTGATGCAGGTCTCAGCCACTGACGCGGACGACGATGTCAACACCTACAATGCTGCCATTGCCTATACCATCATCAGCCAAGAACCCGAGCTGCCTCACAAAAACATGTTCACTGTTAATAGAGACACAGGGGTTATCAGTGTGGTCACCTCCGGACTGGACCGAGAGGTCAGTCAGGGCTCAGGAGGAACGCGGTGGGAGTTGGAGGCAAATGAACGTCTACTAAGTCTCAAGGATGGTGCAACCCTCTGCTGAGCCTGGCAGTCAGTGTGAGTCTTTGCATCTAAATGCCTGGAGGCAGGCAGCCTGGGCAGTGAGACAGATGATGACATAGTCTAGTTTTCTGTCTGCAGTGGGCTGCACCAGGCTTGGGCTGGCTGTCGGAGCAGGTTCTGATTCCATGTTTAATTCCTGCAGAGTTACCCTACATACACCCTGGTAGTTCAAGCCGCTGACCTTCAAGGCGAAGGCTTAAGCACAACAGCAAGGGCTGTGGTCACTGTCACCGACGTTAACGACAACGCTCCCATCTTCAACCCAAGCACGGTAATTCTGTCGCCTCTTGGGTCTGTGAGGGGCTCTTCCCTGTTCAGGAGCTAAGTTTTGCCTCTGTGCATGGGTGAATCCCTAGGTTAGTGAATGCGAACTTCAGACACACTAGAGTAGTATGGTATGATAGTAGTATGCTTCCTAAATGCTGGGTTACAGCTATAAGCTGCCACCCCAGCTTCATAAGAGTTATTGAATACCAAGAAGATCAAATGTATTCAAGGAGCAGGTTTTAAGAGCCAGATAAAGGAACTTCACACACATATTTTTAATTAAATTAAGAATTTTGGGACACAGCGTTTTATAGCCCAGGTTGGCAGGCAGGCATGGAATGCCATGTTCAGTTTTTTAGTTCTGGAAGGGAAGATCGTACTTTCCTAAGTTAGAAGTCGATTTAATGGTTGGATAACAGAGGCCTGAATAGTGTAGTTTCTAGAAGCAGAGCTGACTTTTCCCCTCTTATGTCACAAAAGGCCCAGGGAAAACTGCTCTTCCATTATTTATCTTCTTAGTGGTTACTAATAAAGATTAGAGAGTAGATGGGGGTTGGGGACAAATGACACGTGTATCTTTAGATCACAGTTTGCAGATCATCAACCATGATTCTTAAACCCAGTGCCTTGGAAAGATACTTCAGGCGCTGCTATTTGGTCTACTGATGGGAAATGAGGGTCTACTCTTTATCCTTGGGGACTCACTCTTGATCACTCATTCCACTGATTCGGATCTCATTCCTTTAGCCCAAGTCCTGGCTCCAAGTTACTGTCACTTTGTCACCAATGACCTGATTTTTCCTTTGCTCTGTAGTACGTGGGTCAAGTGGATGAGAATGAGGAAAATGCATATATTGCCACACTCAAAGTAACTGACGACGATGCACCCCATACACCAGCGTGGCAGGCCGTGTACACTATAGACAATGATCCTGACCATCAGTTTGTTGTTATCACAGACCCCACAACCAATGATGGCATTCTGAAAACAGCCAAGGTTTGTATGACTGACGTGCTAGCAGCTGGGCCTCTCTTGTCCTGTAATGTCGTCTCATGATTGGGTCAACACCACCAGGAGAAGGGTAGAGTCTGGGGATAGTATTGACTTTCTGGGGATTGCAGAAACTCTCTTGGCTTGTTAGAAGTGAAGTAAGTGTTAGTCTTTTGGAAAATGTCCTAAAGCCAGAGGCTTGCAGTGATTCTCAACCTATGTGTCGTGACCTTTTAAGAGCAGAATGACCGTTTCACCGGGTTGCTTAAGGCCATTGGAAAACATGGAAAACATAGATATTTGCATTATGTCTCATAATCGTAGAATAAATAATTACAGTTGCAAAGTAGCAATGAAAATAATTTTATGGTTGGGGTCACCACAACATGAAGAACTGTATTAAAGGGTCGCAACATTAGGAAGGTTGAGAACCATTGGGCTAGAAAGACAATGGCTTTTGGTAGCCAGCACTTATAACTTGGAAAATATCCAAAAAAAAAAAAAACAAAACAAACAAAAAACGTCTAAAGTAAAAGTGGGAATGACTTACTGGTAAATTTAGCAAAAGTTAACATGCCCAGAGCGCCTCAGAGCTTTACTGTCTCTTCAGCAAGTGAGCACCCACATTTGAGAACTGCTGTCAATCAAAGGTGGTAGTTGAAATTTTTTCAGTTTTTGAAAGCAGGTTTTACTGTGTAGTTCTGGCTGTGCTGCCTCTTCTGGAATTAAAGGTATGCACCACCACCACTACACAGCAGAATTTTTTTTTAAAACTAGCCATTTCTTTTTTTAGAGCTATTTATTTGTTCTGTGGCAACAGTGGGTGAACTCAGGGCCCTGAATATGCTGGGCAAGTGCTCTACCACGGAGTTATGCACCTAACCCTTTGTATTTTAGTTTTAACTTTTCCCCCTCCTGGTCTCTAGGGCTTGGATTTCGAAGTCAAGCAGCAGTACATTCTACGTGTGACAGTGGCCAATGCGGTCAAGTTTGAGGGAACTTTTGTCCCTTCCACAGCCACTGTCACTGTGGATGTGGTGGATGTGAATGAAGCCCCCATTTTTGTGCCGGCCGAGAAGAGAGTAGAAGTGCCCGAAGACTTCGGTGTGGGTCAGGAAATCACATCCTACACTGCCCGAGAGCCAGACATATTCATGAATCAGAAGATTACGTAAGTTGGACCAATGACTAGTATTGAGTGGGTGCATACTTTGGTTTTTTTTTTTTTTAGATTTATTTATTTATTACGTATACAGTATTCTTAGTTTTCTCCTGTATGCCTGCTGCAGGCCAGAGAGGGCACCGGACCCCATTACAGATGGTTGTGAGCCACCATGTGGTTGCTGGGAATTGAACTCAGGACCTTTGGAAGAGCAAGCAGCACTCTTAACCTCTGAGCCATCTCCCCAGCCCCTTGTTTTGTTTTTTTTTTTTCAAGATAGGGTTTCCCTGTGTAGCCCTGGCTGCCTTGGCACTCGCTATTTAGAACAGGCTGGACTCAAACTCAGAAATCCACCTGGCTCTGCCTCCCCAGTGCAGACATGTATGTATGTCTTCCCAGTGTGTGTATGTATGTATGTATGTCTTCCCAGTGTGTGTATGTATGCATGTATGTATGCAATTTAAACCAACATAAATGTAGTCATTTGTCATGTAATGATAATATACTCTGAGAAATCTGTCCGTGAGAAGTTGGATCATTTTGGGAACATTGTATAGTTTGTCAAACAAATTAAGGTGGCTGCGGTTTCCCTGAAGAATTAAATTACCTTTATGTGCACAGCCTGTGGGTGTCAGTTCTTTCCTTCCACCGTGCAGGTCCTGGGTATCAAGTTCATTGTCAGGCTTGCTACCAAGTATCTTCACCCACTTACACCCGTCACCTGCCCACCAATTTTTATATTTATTTATTTATTTTAACTAAAGGGCTATAGTTCAGTTCTCACCCATGTGGAGGCTTACAACCATCTATAACTCTGGCTATTTGATATCTCTTTTGACCTTTTGCCCCATGTGTAGTGCACATACGTACATTCAAGCACACTCATATATTCATAAAAGTGTGTGTGTGTGTGTGTGTGTGTGTGTCTGTAGCTCTGTATCAGCTGAATCTGTCTACTGCCCCTACTCTAAGTCACAGCTTGTGCCCCCAGGTATCGGATTCTGAGGGACACTGCCAAGTGGTTGGAGATTAACCCGGAGACTGGCGCCATTTCCACCCGGGCTGAGATGGACAGAGAGGACGTGGAGAACGTGAAGAACAGCACGTATACAGCTCTCATCATCGCTACAGATAATGGTACAGACACTGTGTGGCTGATCCACATCCCTGGGCTCCATCACTCTCCAGCCTGGTTGCCTCCTGTGCCTCTGCCGTTCTTTTGGAGTCGTGATTTCATTCCTTTTCTTTTATCTATAAAAGAATACTTGATAACAAAATTCCAAAATTTGAGTCAAGTAGGGTTCCTTTCTCTTGTCTCTCCCTGCACTTGAAGCTCATTCCTACCTGCTGAAACCTGGGTTTGTATCCCAGGTTCAGGGCTGTGAATGTATCATTACTTAATTCTGTTGTTGTTTTTGGTTTTCAAGACAGGGTTTCCCTGTGCAACTCTGCTTGTCCTGGTACTCTGTAGACCAGAATGTCCTCGAACATCCACCTGCCTCTGCCTCCTGAGTGCTGGAATAAAAGGCATGAGCCACCACGATGGCCTGACATTAATTAATTCTTATAGCCGTCTTTTTAAATTTCATGTTATTTTTTATATGTGGTTTCACTGTATAATCCCGACTATTTTTAAGTTCACCTTGAACTCACATGGAGCCCAGAAGACCTCAAATTTGAGGCGAACTATGCCCCCCCCAATCCTGTGAAGTTCTAAGATTCCAAGCAAGCGCAAGGCGGGGGTGACACACATCTTTAATCTCAGTACTCAGAGGCAGAGTTAGGCAGATCTTTGAGTTCCAGGCCAGCCTGGTCTACAGAATGAGTTCCAGAACCGTCACGGCTACACAGAGAAACCCTGTGCCAAAGAAATAAATAAACAAATAAATAAAACAATAAAAATCAATAAAATGATTCCAAGGAAGCACTATCACACTCAGCTTTTTCTTAACTTTTTAAAAAGATCTGCTGGAGCCAGGCTTCTTTAGGAGGCTGAAGCAGGAGGATTGTAATTCCAAAGGATCCACTATAAGGCCTTGTCTCAAAAACAAACAACAGCCTCATGGTGGTGGTGCATGGCTTTAATCCCAGCTCTCAGGAGGCAGAGACAAGAAGATCTCTGTGAGTTCAAGGCCAGCCTGGTCTATAAGATCTAGTTCCAAAGCTACAGAGAAACCATGTCCCTAAAAACTAAAAGCAACAACAAAAAAAACCAGTAAAAACAATAAACCCCCAAAACTTAAGTGGATTAATAGTATTTTATGAAGAAGATGAAAGCTGCACTTGATATGAAGAGCAACTCAATCATTGTACACAAAATATGCAATGAGCTTGTCAGAAAGGGGAGACGTGGTAGGGCAGGGACTGCATGGGTAGTCTGGAACCTGCCGAAGGGTCACAGTCAGCTGGAAGGTGATGTTGCCCCTGAGCTGTGACCGCCTTTCTGTTTTCTCCTAGGTTCCCCCGCTGCCACTGGCACAGGGACTCTGCTCTTGGTCCTATCTGACATCAATGACAACGCTCCCATCCCAGACCCTCGAAGCATGCAATTCTGCCAGAGGAACCCACAGCCCCACGTCATCAACATCATCGATCCAGACCTGCCCCCCAATACCTTCCCCTTCACTGCTGAACTCACCCACGGGGCCAGTGTCAACTGGACCATCGAGTACAACGACCCAGGTGTGAAGTGCAGTCCCACCTCTCGAGCAGCACTGCCCGCCCCGCTTCTGCCTTCCCCCTTCCGGATTTCCCTTCTCACTCCAGATGTACCCCCTCCTGTATCGGGTGCCAGTTCCTTCTACTTCTCATGCATTCTCCCTTTCCTCTGAGCATACAGTATATAAATATGGGCCCCAAACAATCCCTTCACCCAGCTGCATGCCTTTGGTTCCCTAAACATTTGGATTTACTGAGCTTTTTGTTCTGTACCCTTCCCTGGTCTCATTTCCCTAGGCCAGGAATCTCTCCTTTTGAAGCCAAAGAAGGCCTTAGAATTAGGTGACTACAAAATCAACCTCAAGCTCATGGATCACCAGAACAAAGACCAGGTGACCACACTGGACATCCTTGTGTGTGACTGTGAAGGGGCTGTCAACAACTGCATGAGGTCGGGCTACGTGGAAGCAGGATTGCAAGTTCCTGCCATCCTTGGCATTCTTGGAGGGATCCTGGCTTTGCTGAGTAAGTACAGGGACCGGTGCCCCAGCCTGCGACCTAAGACTGGGACAGGCCATTTCCTAGGAAGAGCTTTATGTTTGGGGCCCAGATTAAACTGCCAACGAGATGAAATAGGACCCAGGGTCTTTCTGTTCTGATTCTTTTTGTGCTTCCTAAGATTGAATGCATGCAAGTCACCTGTGCCTCTCAGTAAAGCCAGAACTCAGACCCAGTGTGCCTGGCGAGGGTCCTCAGAGGCTACATTTTGATTTGGTTTCCAAGTGATGCTGAAGTTTCAGGACTACATGGTGTGGTTACAAGGTCATGGTACTACTCACGGTTCTCGTTAGCACAGCCAAGGCTGGCAGCTACCATCACCCACCCATATTGGAGGACAGATGAGAGAGGAAGTTGAAGCCACCTAACTGTACACTGTGGACACCATTACTGCTCACATCCCGTTGACTCAAGAGCAGCCATACCAAATTGCTAGGCAGCCTTGGAGACTCCTGCTGCTTAACTCCAACTGGTTGACTGAGCCCAGTGATTGCTTGGGAGACTGTGGAGATGGTGGACAGGTTGAGCAATGAATATCCATGAAGAATGGAGATGCTGGAAAGAAGCTGGCTATTTCTGTCCATAATCCTTGATTCGATTTTACCTATAGAGTGTTCTGGACTCGGTACCAGTGCCCTGAGGATTTCTATGATCAATATTTTTTGTTGTTCCTGGCCTTTTTTTTCCTCCCCAGTAGATATAGTTTATTAGACTTGGCTGAAGCTGGGGAGATTCTCATATCAGGCATTTAAAGCAGAAGTTTTGCTAGGAGCCAAATGTCCAACCTTGTAGTAGGAGACTGCTTGTTGGTTCCTGGCCGACTGGCTCAGCTCCTGACCCCAAGTGGGGCACACAAACACCCGGGCCCACAAATGCCATTTATATGCTCCATAGCTGGAGTTTGCGCTGGCAGCACGGCCCAGGAAGCTGCCTTTTAAAAATGTGCAGCCTTTTTTCTGCTACCAGTGAATCAGGAAAACCTCCCTAAAGGGAGCTGTAGCACGCCACCAGCTGGGAAAAAAATGAGGCTAAACTTTGTTTTTCTGTGTCTAGAGTTGATTTTCAAGCTTTTTAAGGTTTTACATGGATTTAGTCCACCAAGTTGGTACACCAAACGTAATGGGAGGCTGCTTATTGGTTCCTGGTCCCCTGACTAGCTTAGACTGGCAAAGTTTTGGCATGTCTGATTCTGGTGGCTGCTCCATGGCCTCTCTCTAACTCCGCCTTCCTCTTCCCAAGCCAGTTTCTTATTACCCAATAAAAGCAATGCATAGACAGAAGGACCTCCCATACCACAACCTGTTTCTTATTTTTTTTAGAGTGTTGTGTTTTGAGAAGGGGTCTCATCTGTAGTCCAGGCAGGTCTGGAACTTACAATGTAGCCAAGGCTGGACTTGAGGTCATTTTCCTTCAAGTGCCTACCCATCTGCCATTTGCCTGGAGTTGCAAGGCTACGGTGCCCATGACAGTTGCTTCCTCTGGTCTCCTTGCCTATGGTGCCCACAATGGTTGCTTCCTCTGGTCTCCTTGCCTATGACTTATCTCCCCCCGCCCGCCCCCTGTGCCTCCTTTGTGTCCAGTTCTGATCCTGCTGCTCCTACTGTTTCTACGGAGGAGAACAGTGGTCAAAGAGCCCCTGCTGCCCCCAGAGGACGACACCCGGGACAATGTGTATTACTATGATGAAGAAGGAGGTGGAGAAGAGGACCAGGTGGGTTTTAAAGATGCAGTATTTAAAATCTGACGGGGTGGGGGGTGTGGTGGGGTTGGTGCCAGATACTGGCAGTGAGTCATCCCCACAGTACTGCTATGGAATACCAGAACTCTGTGATCTCAGTGATACACAAGTCAGGAAGGTGGAGGTTTCTGTCCCACCAGTCAACTCTATCCCGCCAACTGGCTTCTGAATAGCTACACAGAGACTTAACTGGCTATGTTGGGGAAATTCCCATATCAGGCATTTAAAGCAGGTTTTGTTAGGAGCCAGGTGGCTACTCCATCACTACGCCCTTCTTCCCAGCATCCTCTCAGTTTGACCCTCCTGCCTAACCTCCTCTTCCTGCCTAGCTATTTACCAGCTTTTTTATTAAACCAATCAGAAGGCCCCTTGTCAAAAAAAAACCCATCTTCACAGTGTACAGAAGGATTATTCCACAGCATCTTCACCAGACACTATTGTGTTCTCTGGAGCGTTTATTGATTCCATTGAAGCTCATAGCATCTGTAAATCTATGAGGATGCCGCTAACCCAGGCAGGGCTTTGCTGCACGCTGTGTCCAGGTCTGCTGCATGGGAGCCTAATTAATACGGGTTCCAGTAGGCATGCATCACTTGCTGTCTTGTTACCTGGGGTCCCTCACATGACAGAGTCCACTGTTAACAGGCAGAATCAGCTATGGCTGGTGAGGACTGAGTAAAATTTACCAAGCAATAATAATCCAATAGTCATGCCCTGTGAAATGAACAAGACATGAAAGTTTGCATTCATAGAACCCCCAAGTGGTCTTTCTTTCACTGTAAGTTAGGAGACTCTGAATTTTGGAAACGGACATTTCATATGCTTTTGGGCACGTGCTGGTAAGCACCACACAGAGGGTAGTTTTGGGTTTCCCAGTGGCACAGCCTGCGATGCCATGAAGTAAACAAGCCCCGCCCACGCGCCCACTTCTTTTTCTCTTGTTGCCACGTCTTTGCTCTTCTCTCTAGGACTTCGACTTGAGCCAGTTGCATAGGGGCCTGGATGCCCGACCTGAAGTGATTCGAAATGATGTGGCTCCCAGCCACCTGAGCATGCCCCAGTATCGTCCCCGACCTGCCAATCCTGATGAAATCGGGAACTTCATCGATGAGGTAAGTAGGCAAAGCTGTGAGCCAGGGCACAGTGCATTCCTTAACTTGGGAACCGAGGAGAAAAACGTTCCTGTGAGGAGAACCTTCGAATTCTTACCTTATGGTAACTGCTTGTCCAGATCCTTGAGACAAAACCAAAATCTACGTACAAAGACTTTATAGAATTAAAAGAAGTTGCAATGCAGACTTAGTTTGACCTTCCTGCCCCATGATCTTGGTGTCCGTCTTTTCTGTTGCTGCGCTGAGACCAAGGCAGCTTTCAGAAGAGTCTAACGAGGGACTCCAGAGGACTAGAGTCCATGACTATCATGGCAGGGAGCATGGCAGCAGGCACGCATGCATGGCCGGAGCAGTAGAGGGCTCACATTTTCATCTACAAACAGAAGGCAGAGACAGAGATAGAGACAGAGGGAGCTGATTGGAAATGGCTGAACTTTTAAAACCCCAAATTCTATTCTCCATGACACACCTCCTGCAGCAAAGGCCACGCCTCCTAATCCTTTCAAGCAGTTCTAACTTGGGACCAAGCACTCGAGACTACGTAACCCCAGAAGCCTTTGTACTCCCTAGGTAGACCAGGATGGCAGGAGGTAGCAGGAGTCTGTGTCCCACGTTGGGCATAGCTTGAGCATAAGAAACCTTAAGACCTACCCCCCACAATGACACACTTCCTCCAACAAGGCCCCGCTAGTCCAGCAAAGCCATACCTGCTAATAATGCCACCCGGTATGGGCCTATGGGTGTCATTTTCATCCAAACCACCACGTAGAGGATGACTTTAAATTCCTGACCTTCAACTTCACCTTTCAGAGTTAACATTTAACAATGACAGTTTGGCATCCATCCTTTGAGAATCTTCTGGGCTGATCTCATTGTTTTTAGCCTCTGTCCATTCTGATTAGCGGTTTGGGATCCTTGCTTTGGTTTCTGTGTTGATGTGCATGTTATGGATGTTGCTTACTTCAGACACACAGTAATAAATATGGTGCTCTTCCCTTTAGAATCTGAAGGCAGCTGACAGCGACCCCACGGCACCCCCTTACGACTCTCTGTTGGTGTTTGACTATGAGGGGAGTGGTTCCGAAGCTGCTAGCCTGAGCTCACTTAACTCCTCTGAGTCGGATCAGGACCAGGACTACGACTATCTGAACGAGTGGGGCAATCGCTTCAAGAAGCTGGCTGATATGTATGGTGGCGGCGAGGATGACTAGGGACTAGAGAGGAGCCCCTGGGTGGAGCCATGGAAAATGCAGAATAATGTTGCCAGTGGCCTTTCAGCTCCTTCCCCAAGTTTGTAAAAGAGAGACTGACTTGAGATGCAGTTTGCATAGTGGCCTCACTCTACCAGTCTACTGTGTTAGAATGGTTGTCATTTGTTCTTGAAATCAGTTTTTTATTTTTACAGGGCTGGGATTTGAACTCTGCCACTGAGTCACAGGCCCACCCTCTCCTTATTTTAAATTTTCTCTCCTTTTCCATGGATGGGATGAATATGGGGCTTTACAGTGAGAGGCAAGTCCTCTTGTCACCGACCCATTGCCCCAGTTCAATGTTTTTTATTTCAGAATGACAATTCGAGCCTCAGAAGGGTCAGCCAGCACTGACAGTTTTCCTTTATGTGTAAGAGATGGGGAGAGAGTCTGCCCCATTTCTCTTTCATTGTGTATAGGAAATATTTGTTTTTGTTTTTGAGCTAGCGATCCAGTGCCCTGCCCCAGAGCTACAGTTCCAAGTCCTTCACCCCACACTAAAATTTTTAAATTGTGTACTTTCCCACAGTTACCATATTTGTGTTCTTTATTCTCATACCCACTTATGCTCCAGAATTCTGTTGCCCTGCCCAGGTGCTAGTCTATGGTGCGGAAGTGACTGGGTCTTTTTGTGGTGAGAGACAGGTATCGTGGTAGGGGTGCGACTGAACGGGATATTGTGTGATTGAAAACCTTCGTGGTTTTCCTTCCTCACCTCCGGAGTTCTCACTTGAAATGGGCATTCCTTGTGTAGAGTCGCTGTCTTCTAGGTGAAAGCCATAGTGGGATATGTCACTCCAGTTCTCTATTGGGAGCTGTGACCATAGCTAGTAGGAAGACTTTCAGGCCGCAGCTGGTTTCTTATGCTTCCTTCACACCAACGTAAAAGAGTGGTGTGCTCTGAGACTCGCCAGTGCCCAGTGCTGCGGCCAAAGTCAGAGAGCAAATGCGAGAGACTGGCTCGTGGGCAGCACGTGTGACACGGTGCCTGGCCAGCTCACACGCTGATGGTGAGGCTTGAACTCTTTCTCAGAAAATTTCTGGAAGAATAGAGGGGTCTCACCATGTGTTTCCTGGCTGGAGTCCTTGTGCGCGCATGGGAAGCATGCCCTTCCAATGCCTGCTTTTGATGGTAGCTACAGAAAATGCTGGCTGAGTTGGGCCAAGTATGCATAGAAAACTGAGACTATTAGAAATTGTGCATTTTCTCATAGAAGCAGGAAGAAACACTGTTCCAATGGGAGAAAGGGGGCAAGGGCCTTGATTTGAGTCTTTTCTTTGAATTCAAAATGCAAATCTCAGCTTTTTGATAACCACTGGAGAGAATTTTGTTAAAAGTGCTTTACTTGCGACTATTTTTTGGAAGAAAAATGACTGCAATCAACTGTGAGAACTGTTGATTTCTCTGTAGTTTAAATGTCTGATGTAGTCAGTGTAGAGTGTCACTTGTATGTAGTGTGAGTGTATATGTGTGTGGGTGCTGATAATTTTGTATTTTGTGGGGAGTGGAAAGGTAAATAACTGAAACTGTTCCAAAATACATTTTTATAAAATTTATTAAAGAATTTTGTTAAACTGTTGTGACGTTCTGTTGATTTGACTCTACCAGAATTCCAGGTGAGACAAAAAGACAAATGAGGTGAGCTCAGAAGCCCAGCACTGGGGAGGCAGAGGCAGGAGGATCTCTGTGAGTTCAAGGCCAGCTTGGTCTCCAAACAGAAACCCCGTCTAAGGGGGAGGGTGGTGGGAAGGAGCCAAACCATGGAGAAGGGAGGTTGCAGCTGAAATGACTTCTCCACGCTTTCATTCCTCCTGCCTGGGGAGGGGCCTCTGAAGAGCAAGAGCTGCCAAGGGCAGTGGGACAGAAGCAAACCCGCAGTTTCCTCTGCGGTCAGTAAATATTTCTTGATAGTGGAGGCAGCGATTCTGCGTGAAGGAAGATGGTGTGGCCTCATCCCGAGAGACGTTTATCAATTCCCTCCCACTCTCTTCCCCCCATTCCGTGACACTAGAGCTTGAACCTAGGGCTTTGAGCTTGCTAGACAAGGGTCCAACCATCCAGATGTACCCCCAGCTTAGTAATGCTTACTCTTTTGTAAATTTTTTATTTAGCTTTTAGTTTTTAAAAAATGTATGTGAGCCGGGCAGTGGTGGCTCACACCTTGAATCCCAGCACTCAGGAGGCAGAGGCAGGTGGATCTCTGAGTTTTAGGCAGCCTGGGCTACAGAGAGAGTTCCATTACAGCCAGGGCCACACACAGAGACCCTGTTTTGAATCACCCGCCAAATAAGATTTTGTGTGTATATGTGAGTGCTGGTGCCTATGGAGGCCAGAGGTTTCAGATCCTCTACAGCTCGTAAGAGGCAATTGTGTGCCAACCTGTGTGTGTGTGCTAGGAATTGAGTCCCGTAAGAGCAGTATGCACTCAACCACAGAACCATCCTCTCTCTTTCTCTCTTTGGGTTTAAACGTATGCTTTTTGTGGTACTGGGTGCTGTATAGGAAGATTATCCACCTAGTGGGGCGTGGCCTCTTATACTACATACGTGGACACAACCTGCATCCGCCCCTGGAGCTGATAAAGTAAACGCAGCAAATAAAATGACGGGATCCTGGCGAAAATCTGTGTGTCTTGCTCTTGGTCTTCTGTTTGTTTTTATTTTTAAGCAGTGTCTCACTGTGGTCTAGACTGGCCTGAAACTGCCGTATAGTGTAGCTCATCATACTGTCCTTGAATTTGCAACCCTGTCTCAGCTCCCTGAGCACAAATGCCTGGATTGACTCTTCTTTCTTTAAGTCAGGAAGAAGCTGGTGTCCTAGTGTCATTCGGTCACCGTCATTGAACACTGAGAAAAGTAACTTGGGGCAGAAAGGGTTTGTTTGGCTTTCACTGCCAGGCCACAGTCTATCGCTGAGGGAAGTCAGGGCAGGGACTTGGAGCAGAATCCATGGAGGAAACGATGCCTACTGGCTGACAGTCGGGGTTGGGGGTAGGGGAGCAGGAAGGGTCTGAACTCTAACAGTCGGGGTTGGGGGTAGGGGAGCAGGAAGGATCTAAACTGTATAGCCCTGGATAACCTGGAACTTTGTAGTAATGGCTAGTTTAAAAACTCAGATCTGTTTGCCTCTACCTTCCAAGTGCTGGGATTAAAGAAGTCATTTCAGCTGGAAGCTCCCTTCTCCATGGTTTGGTTCCTTCCCGCCCACCCCGCCTTAGTGACCGGGTTTCTTTGTCCTGCCTCTGCCTCCAGAGTGAAGTGCTGGGATTAAAGGCATGTGCCACCACCGCCCCGCTCAAGTTGAACTTTCTTCCCCCATGACTGGCTACATGAGGAGTGTTTCTGCTCCCCAAGACTTCTAGCCATTAATTTGAAAGGGCAGGAGTCAGCCATGCTCCACCCCAGGGCTCCTCAGGGATGGTCAAGGAGCTTTTTACACTAGGTCTTGAGAGGGAAGTGGCCATGATAGAGGACCATGATTGGCTTTTGTCTTTTTTCCTTTTCCTCCTGCTTCAGTGCAGCCAGGGGTGTTCACTGGGGAGGGCACATGTACTAAAGAGTGTGTTCCCAGAAGCATTGCCTGGGGCAGGAAGAGTACAGTAGGAGAGAGGAAGAGGGACAAGGGGAGCAATAGGCTGGAGTGGGGTATACAAGCAAAGGACAACCAGGGTGTGTGGCATGCCATAATCAATTACCCTTATGCTAACTAAAAATTATTAATTAAAAATAAAAAGCATTGTCTTGGGATCTTTGAATGTCCCACTGGGAATTGTGCAGGTGAAAAGCCTATCGCTGATGATCTGAATCTCAAATTCTCTTCCATGTAAACATGACTTGGGGGGTTATAGGTTTAGTATAAAATGAATTTTCTAGTAATGCAAGAGCCATATAAATAGAACAAAAAGGAGCTTTACTAAGGACATTTCAGACCCTTACCACTGGGGATGCCAATACAGTTTATTGGCAGAGGGCATGATCTAGGGGCTCTGGCTTTAATCTCCGTCACCCAATAAACAAATACACATACCAATGGTGATGTTTGTAGCTATCACATTCATAGAGGATATATGTGTGTGTATTTACTTTTAGAATTTTTAAAGAATTATTTTATAGTTACGTGTGTTTTGCCTGCATGTATGTCTTTGCATCACATGTGTGGTTGGTCCTCTTGGAGGCCAGAAAAGGGTATTTGATCCCCCAGAACTGGAGTTATAGATGGTTGTGAGGCACGATGTCGTGATGGGAATTGAACCTGGATCCTCTACAAAAAACAACAAATACTCTCTAAACCACTGACCCATCTCTCCAGCCCCATGTATATTTTTAAATGTCACATAAGGAAATTGATAATACTTAAATAGTTTTTGCTATTGTTGCTTTTTGAGACAGGGTTCTGAACCCATGATCCTCTGACCTCAGCCTCCTTGAATGCTGGTATCATTGGTGTGAGCTGCTCCTCCTGGTTCTATGCACAACTGTGAACATTGTTTTATTGGGTTTCAGTACTTGAGCATTTTCATACTGAAATGTTTATTATTTTACAAGAAACTTATCTTTTTTGTGGTTTTAATACTGAGGATTGAACTAAGCTAAGTGCTCTATCGCGGGGTAACATTTCCAGCCCTTTTAATATTTTTGAGACAGGGTCTCACTAAGATGTGTAGGCTGTCTTTGAACTTTTGATTCTCCTGCTATAGCCTCTATAGTCGCTGAGGGTAGAGGGATGTGCAAGACAAATCGTGCCCTTGCTTAAAGATGTGTGCCACCACGCTCTTGTCCTTTCTTTTGTCTTTTCTATAGAAGTTAATTATATTTTCTTTTTAAAACACTTTAAATTATGCTTGTGTGTGTTTTTGTGTGCATCTGAGGTTTTATATTTCCCATTAACCTGGGTTTACAGTTTGGTGGCCGATATGGGTTCTGGGAATTGAACTTATGTCTTCTGAAAGAACAACACAAGAAACCATGTTTTGTTTCTCATCATGCTCAGAGAAATAAAGATCATAAAAAGCAGTTACAGGGAAGGGGCGTTCCCGGCAGAGAAGGCCCCGCCCATGACCTCGGGCACACCTCCCGCCACACTCAACATGGCGGTCGCGCTGGTCCAGTAATGCGTCAGGGCGCATCTCAGGAGCTGAGCTCCGCTCCAATCATGGCGGCTCCGCAACCTGCGGCGGCTGCGCCGAGCAGACTTCTGGAGACATGTGGTCTGGAGCCGATTCTGGAAGCGCTGAAGCTGCTGCTGAGCCCGGGAGGTGAGAGGACGAATCTTAGCACGAGGCTGGCCCTGAGGCTCGCGGGGCTGCGGGTCTCCTAGACTTGTCCTGGCTGCCACAGCATGCTCCCCTCAGGCCCTCCCGGGTTCTCCGTCCCACTCCCGGGGCCGTTTTGGCCCTGTCCAGCCTCACTTAAAACTTCAGCAAACCAAAGCTCCGGAGGGCCCGCGATCTGCTGAATGCTGATACCCGCCGAGGTCCATTGGGTGCCTCGTTGTTGGTCCTGCTCTGAAGCAGGGACGGTGGCGACACCTTCACACAGGTGTAATGTGAGGTCTCAGCCGCCAGAGGGCTCCGGGCACGCTCGAGATTTGTGCAAAATGCCTAGTGACCCGGAGATGCGGAGCAGGGGCGTTTTGGCTGAGTTTGAGGAAGATGTTTAGGGGTTTCCATTCTGGTATCAGGGATGTACAGTGACATTTTCTAATCTTTTGTGTTGAGTTGACCCTTCCCAATTTAGAATCTGAGGGCACCTAGGGAATGGTGAAACCTTGCGCTACTCTTTCTTGTCGAGTCCCAGTTTGTGGTGGTTTGACTGCCTCTGCCTCTCAAGTGCTGGGGCTAGACAGGCATCACCATTCTCCTTTTTTGTTTGGTTTGGTTTTCTTCCTTTTAGACATGGTATCACCCTTTAGTTATGGCTGTCCTGGACATCACGCCCCAAATCACGTGGCCGACCATGGACCTAGAACTCAGTTCTGCCCAATCTCCTTCTCTGACTAAGGCAAATTATTCAGAATAGAGCTTCTGAGGCTATCTGGAAATGTAGGGAAGCGGGAAAGAAATAAGATCCTATTTACAAAAACAGTATGTATGGGCAGGGAGGTAAAGGCACATGTCAGGTGCATGCTCTCCACTTCAAAAGGTGATCCCAAACGTTACACTGGACTAGAGGGAAGTGAAAAGAAGGTAGTCACAGATGAACGTCTACTCAGTGGCAGCCCCCACAGTGTTCCGTATATGTGTATCTCCTTTAGTCTCTTGACATAGTAAGTACTTGCGTTCGTTTTTGCAGAGGAAGACTTAGGTGCATTGGGAATTGCTCAGAGTAAAATGAGTAAGTGCAGTTTCTTTCACTGAAAGCATGATGAATATACTATATTGCCTCAGTTAAGAGTCTATGGCAGCTGGGCAGTGGTGTCCCAGCACTCTGGAGGCAGAGGAAGAAGAATCTCTGTGGGTTTGAGTCCCTCCTGGTCTACAGAGTGAGTTCTAGGACAGCCAGGGCTACACAGAGAAATCCTGTCTTGAAAAGAAACAACGAAACAAAAAGAGTAATGACAAAATATAGATGTTATTATTTATTAGTCCTATGAATATGTGTGTGTACCTATTTCTGTGAGTGTTTTTGTGTGCGCCATATGCGTGCAGAAGCCTGCAGAGGCCCTGGGGTCAGATCACCTGGGACTGGAGTTACAGGCAGTTGTGAACTGTCACATAGGTACTGGGACCTGAACCTCAGTTCTCTCAAGAGCAGTCAGTGGTCTTAACCAACAACCGTCCCTCCAACTCCCATATTAAAAGAAAAAAAGAGGCAGGTGGATCTCTGTGAGTTCGAGGCCAGCCTGGTCTACAAGAGCTAGTTCCAGGACAGGCTCCAAAAGCTACAGAGAAACCCTGTCACTGCCTGGCTTTTTTTTTTTTTTTTTAAATCCCAAGCTGACTTTTAATTTTGTTTGGTTTTGGTTCTGGGCATACATGTGTATGTGTGCATTTGTGACAGAGTCTAGCTTTGTGCCCTTGGCACCTGCTGTGTAGAACATGTTGGCCTCAGACTTTGGGGATTTGCCTGCTTCTGCCCCCAAGTTCTCAGATTACAGTGCTGTGCTACTCACCTGCCTCTTTTTATTTATTTATTTATATTTTGGTGAGGGTAGATTTTGGGGGGTAGATGGGGCAGGTCTTATTCTTTTGCTAAAGCTATCCTAGAATTTACTGTGTAGACCAGGCTGGCCTCGACTTGAAGCAATCTTTCTGCCTCATCCTTCCAAGTGCTACAGTAACAGATGTACATCTGTAGTCTACCTTGTAACAACTTGTTAAAGGAGAAATAACTGAGGAGGAGCAGCATTATTTTACATGTTTAAACCTCTTTTTGTGTGTGATGCTGGAGATGAAACTTAGCACCCTGTCTCAATGTTTCTGTACTAGTCAGTTTTCATCTGTCTGTCTGTCTCCCTCTCTCCCTCTCTCCCTCCCTCCAACTTGATACAAGCTAAAAGGGAACCTCAATGAGAAAATGCCTCCATTAGATTGACCTGTAGGCTTGTCTGTGGTGCATTTTCTTCATTAATGATTGGTATGGGAGGTCACACTGTGGGCGGTGCTACTCCTGGGCAGGTGGTCCATGGTTGTATAAAAAGCAACGTGAGCCGTGGGGAGCAAGCCAGTAAGCAGCATATCTCTGTGGCTTTTGCTTCAAGTCTTGTCCCGAGTTCTTGCCTTGGCATCCCTAGATGATGGACTTTAACCTGTAAGCCAAAGAAACCCCTTCCTCCCCAGGTTGCTTTTGGTCAGGTGTTGATCACAACAATAGAAACAAACTATACAGTTATTGTGGAATTCTTTTGTCCTTGCAGACGTCTTGGCCACAAAGGTCCCTTATGCCATATTTTAGGAAATGCTTTAGTATCAGGCATGGCACATGTCTCTAATCCCAGCACTCAGGAGGCAGAGGCCAGTCCAAGTAGTGAGACACTTTTAAAACCATGCTGGGGTTGTGGGGAGGGAGGTGGGGTTTGCTGTTGATAAAGAAGAGCCCACATATTCAGGTATGTTTTACTCATCACCGTTACCAGTAGAGGGCAGGGCTGACTGCTGTATCACAAGGCCCAGGCAGAACTCCACCAAGCTCTTGCTTTAAATCACAGCCTTCGTACTTCACGCCTGGCCGCAGAAATCGTGTACCATAGGGAGTCATGGAGAGATTGACTGCTGACCTGAATGTTGGTTAGTAGCTACAGGCTCATGTTTCCTGTTTAGGTGTACGTTTGCTGAAGGAACCGCATTTCAATGCTACTTGGCCTGGTCAGCCCTAGTTTTATAATCTTTAAATACTTTTTTATGTACAGAAGTAACGTGATTTACTATAGAAACATTTAAATGTAATTAAATGGAAAAAGCCTACTGGGCATATGGCTCATTTGGTAATGTGCTTGCTATGTCAGCTCGAGGACCTGAATTCGGGTCCCCAGCACTCATGTGAAAAAAGCCGAGGGCAGCAGTTAGTACCTGTAATCTTAGTACCAGGGAAGAAGAGACAGGAACACTGAAAAACTCTTGTTATTCTGATTCTCATTCATATTCCCAAACCCATCCATAGGTCTCATTTATAGTCCAGGTTAGCCCCAACTTCATGACAACCTTCGTATGTTATCCTATAGTCTCTCAAATGCTGGGACCACAGGTATAAACCACCTCATCCAGCTGTTTCTCACTATTCTTTTTTAAGAAAAAAATTTAGATTTATTCATTTATATGTAAGTTTGTATGTATTTGTGTGTGTGTATGCACACATATTGGTCCATGCACCTGTGTGTGTGTGTGTGTGTGTGTGTGTGTGTGTGTGTGTGTGTACTGAAGCAAGACGAGGGCTTCAGGTCATCCTCTATCTCTCTCTGCTTTTTCTCTTGAGGCAAGGTCTCTTTCGGATTTTAGGGCTCATGTTTTTCTTGGCTAGGCTGAAGCCGGTGAGCTCTGGTAATTCTCCTGTCTCCACCCAATTTAGAACTAGGGTTACAGGCATAAGCCACATGCCTGGGCTCATTACATGTGTGTTGGGATCCAAACACAGGTCCTCAAGATTGTGTACTCAGATGCTCTTTATTACTGAGCCATCTCTCCAGCCCTGTGTCATTACTCTGAAGAACAATGTTGTAACGGTTTCTTTTTATTCATTTATTATTATTATTATTATTATTTTGTTGTTGTTTTTCGAGACAGGGTTTCTCTGTGTAACAGTCCTGACTGTTCTAGAACTCCCATTGTAGATCAGGGTGACCTCAAACTCACTAAGTTCTGCCTACTTCTGCCTCCCAAGTGCTGGGATTAAAGGTGTGCACCACCACCGCCCAGCCCTGTTCTTTTTTATAAGAGCCTTTGGGCTTTACTATATATAAAGGGTAGACAAAAGGAGGGAAACTGAAAGAAGAAAATAAAAAAGTACTTTAATCTCATTACCTAGCTGTTACCATTACCAGAATTTTTTACTTTCTACAGAAATGAATTTATATACATAATACATAGTTTTATTACCTTTAAATAACTTTATGTACAGAAGCAACGTGACTTACTACAGAAAAATTTAAATGTAATTAAGTGAGATAAAGAAAAGCTCTGGACAGATGGCTCATTTAGTAATGAGCTGTGCAAATGAGTTTGGGTTCCCAGCACCCATGTAAAAGCTGGGGGCAGCAGCTCAGTGGTGGTGGTGCATGTCTTTAATCCTGCACTCGGGAGGCAGAGACAGGTGGGGCTCTGTGAGTTCGATGCTAGCCTGGTCTACAAGACAACCAAGACTACACAGAGAAACCCTGTCTCTGGGGGGGAAAAAGCTGAGGGCAGCAGTAGTTTGAGCTGTAATCTCAGCATCAGGAGACAGAAAGAAAGAAAGGGATCCTCAGGGCTCTCTGGCCAGCCAGTCTAGCCAAATTGGTGAGCTTTAGGTTCAGAGAGAGACCCTGTTCCAAAAAATAAGTTAGAGCGATTGAGGAAGACAGCTGATATTGAATTCCAGCCTTCACACACAGGTGCTTGTGTACCCCCCCCCATGTATACACACACATTTAAAAAAGAAGAAAGTAAGAAGAAAAACACAGGAAACCCTAGCATCTAGAGAATACTGTTTATGTGTGTGACTATGAGCGTGTGAGTGCGTATGCACGTGTGTGTGTGTGGTTTTTAAGCCCATCCCAGACTGGCCTGATACTCAAGATCTTCCTGCCCCTGCTTCCCAAACGCTGTTATATAT
This sequence comes from Myodes glareolus, assembly GCF_982192425.1. NCBI lineage: Eukaryota > Metazoa > Chordata > Mammalia > Rodentia > Cricetidae > Myodes > Myodes glareolus. The sequence goes on along the minus strand of NC_142047.1, from coordinate 34,707,723 downwards.
TTGATTACAGCTTTCGGGTAACAGAGAAAGAGTAAACTGAGAACATTTCCGTGCGCTCGCTCCATTATCCACTGGAATCCCCGTTCCCCTCTTATTAACATGCCTTAATGTTGTACATTTGCTACAGGTGGTGAGTGGTGTTCAAACACTGTTATTAACCTAAGTCCATGGTTTACATGGTTGCTTTAGTTTTCCTGATATGTAGTTTGTATAAATTTATAATACCATGCATCTACCATAAATTAAATTTTTAAATTTTATTTCTGTGTGGGCATGTATGCTTGTGTTGGTGTGGGCATACTCATAGCATGGATGTGGAGGTCAGAGAACAATTTTCAGAAGTCAGTTCTTTCCTTTCACCATGTGGACTATGGGATGGAACTCAACTTGGCAAGTGTTCTACCCACTGAGCCATCGTGACGGCCCATAGATTTTTTTTTTTTTCTTTTTAAGGTTTGAGGTTAGGAGTGCAGCTCAGTGGCAGAACAGTCGCACAGCATGCGTAAGAGTCTGGGCTGATCCGCAGCACCGCAGAAAGACTCCCCCACAAAAAGCATTTTCCAGCTGCCTAACAATCTCATCCACAGCACCCCAACTTTTCCATTCTTCACTGGCTGTCTCCTGGGCAGTGTGTTCCATACAGAAGAAAATCTCATTTGTTTTCTTGGTTCATTATTTCTCTTTTTTTCTCCTTCAAAAGGATCAGGCTCAAGTTCACTACAGAACACAAAGCATGATGTCTTGCTGGAGACCCTAAAATCTAACCTGTCTGTGCTGGAGGCCAAGCTTCTGAAGGATGCTCAGTGGAAGAAGCTGAAAGCCCTAAGAGACGAAACTGCTGGTAAGGCCAAGTGGCTGCAGAGCTCCGAAGATATCACTTGGAGTTTCACCTCTCAAACTCTGCTGCTGCTGCTGTGTTTGAAGGAAACCATGACCCGCCTTGTAGCTGACTTTAGTCCAGGTACACCCAACCCCAAGACTCCCGAAGCTGCTCCCGCCCTCAGCCCGGATACACTAAGCGTCTCCCAACAGAAGACCGTCCAGTCTGTTCTGCAGTTTGTTGTCACCTTGGGTGTCTGCCCCTACCTCATGCCTGGTGTGGGACTCCCTCTGAAACACAGGACTGAGTTTGGAGCTGTTGTTCAAGACGTAGTACGTCTGGAGGCTGCCCCCCATGCCACCCGGAGACTGTACACCTGCTGCAGGGTCCTCCTAGATCTGGCTCAGCATGCATCTCTGGGGAGCTTGATTTTCTGCCGCCATTTTGGGGATATTGCAGCAGGTCTGTGCCAGCTGGGGTTCTGCCCAACCAAAAGAAAACCACCAGCCCCCGTGGAAGAGGTAAATGTACAGAGGAGAGAAGAGAGACTATGACTGATAGCGTGTGTACTTGTGTAAAGTCTGAATACATTTCTTAGTTGTTTAGAACGTGCTGATTGAAGGATCTAGAATTCCTTCCTTTCCTCCTCCTCCTATTCCTCCTCCTCCTCCTCCTTCTTCTTCTTCTAGTTTTTTGAGACAGCATTTCTCTGTGTAGCTCTTGGCTGTCTTGGAACTCACTCTGTAGACCTCAAACTCAGAGACCCACCTACCTCTGCCTTCCAAGTGCTGCGATTGAAGGTGTGCACCACCTTGCCCATGAAGATCTAGAATTTCTATCTAATGCCAAAGCACACTGTACTGTGGGCTGTATCATCACTGGCTGTATACAAAAGCTAGCTGAGCAGAGAACCAGAGAGCTAGCCAGTAAACATGTTCCTCCATGATTTCTGCTTTAGTTCCTGCCCTGACTTCCCTCAATGATGAACAGTGACCTGGAAATGTTAGCCTTAGAATAAGCTCTTTCCACCCCAGGTTGTTTTTGGTCAGTGTTTTATCAAATTAACAGAAAACAAACTAGAATAGACATGGTCAACATACAGTAATTGAGGAGATAAGATTTACAAATAGGACACCATTGTGTTTTCACTGAGTGGACCAGTCTCAGGAGCTAGCCAGAGGAACTCCATTAAAGTCTAAATGGGTCAGGGTCACACTGTAAATGCCCTAGTGCTGCCTCGTCACGCTGTTGCTTCTCCTACCTGCTGGGGTCACCTTGTGCTTCTTCCTTGGTATTCATCACAGCTGTAGTAACCCTAACACACCATTTCCCGTGTGTTTACCTGAAAGTCACTATGTCCAAGCAGTGTCACTAAACAGTGTCCAAACCAGAACACCTGCTTTTACTTCAGGGTAAAGCATTGGCAGAACCAGCAGTGCCTGTGGCCTGAGGTCGGCATCTCATCATTGTTTTTGAGGCCCTGAAAACACAAGTATGAAGGCTGGCTCAGGAGTTGACATGATCATACGTTGTGAAGCTGCTCTGTATAGCACCCACATCTCGGTGTGTTACATGTAATTAGCGGGCAGGATCCTGATGGACTGTGAGTGGCAATTACCTAAGGGGATGGTACTGTTGGGCATTAGAAGTACACAAAGCGACCTTCATCCCTCTTTGATAGTTAAGTTCTGAATGCAAGAAAAAAAAAAACAAGTTACCAGAGTAAGAGATGAAAAGTCAAAATATGGGGGTTTCAAGATGGCTCATCGGGTAGAGGTGTTTATCATGTATACCTGGTGACCTGAGTTTAATCCCCAGAACCCACATAAAGGTGCCGGGAGAGAACCAGTTCCACAGTGAAGTAAAATATCACTACTGTTGTTCATAAACACAAAGGTGGAGGAGATCTCTCTCTCTCTCTCTCCCTCTCTCTCTCTCTCTCTCCCTCCCTCCCTCCCTCTCTCCACCTCCTGAGCACTGGGATCAAAGGTGTGTACCACCACCTGGCTACTTATACCGGTGAGGAGAGATCTTTTAAATAAAGACGGAGCTCTATCAGTGCAGTCCAGTTAGACACGCTTACTGCTCATGCAGTCTCAGGAGCCCTGGAAAACTGGCGCCATCTGCCCTGTGACAGGGGGTGTGCACTGCTCTGTCTCACTCCCACGGAGAGAAGAGAGAGGAGCAGTAGACAGCAAGCCGGTGAGTTCCACAGTCACCAGCAGGTAAGCACACCCCCTGCCCAGAACAGAGCAGCTGAGAGATGGAGAATGGACTCGGAGTGTTGCCGAGCACAGCCTCCTCCGTGCAGAAGGGACTAAGAGGGAACACCTTCCTCCTGTCCCCTCTTGAGTTTTAGTAAATCTTACCTGCTGTTTTCTGCCTGGTCTGGATTCCACTAAAGCCAAGTGCACATGTCTTTTAGGTTTTAACGGAAGAGGAAAGAGCCCTATCAAGGGGGTCCTTGAGAGACATCTTGGATCAAGTCTACCAACCATTAGCTGTCCGGGAATTACTTATCCTCCAGGGAGGACCACCCCAGGTATTCAGGCCTCAGACTTACTTGGTGGGAGCTGATGTGTCTTTTTTGCCTGGAAAGTTAGCTGACTTTAGATTCCTATAAAATAGTCTAGTTGAGCCTTACTTCTTTAATAATAATTATTATTATTTTATAGATAGAGTTTCACAATGTAACTCTGATTGGCCTGGAACTCTCACAAAGGTCTGCCTGCCTTTGGTTACTAAGTGGTAGGATTAGAGGCATGTACCACCATACGTGGCCTATATTTTGCATTTTATTTTATTTGTGTGGGTATTTTGCGTGCATGTATGTCTGTGCGCTATGTGTGGCTAGTGCCCATGGAGGCCAGAAGAGGGTGTCGGATCTCCTGCAGTTAAACTGGTTAAAGGTGGTTGTGAATGGCCATGTGGGTGCTAGGAATCAAACCTGGGTCATTTGGAACAGCAGCCAGTGCCCTGAACTGCTGAGCCATCTCTCCAGACCCCTCGCAGTGTAATCCAGGCTACTCTAGAATTCATACTGCTTCAGCCTCCTAATGTGGAAATTGCAGCCATAAGCAACTATGCCCTTCTCTTATTTTAGCTTTTAGATAATTAATTGGTATTTATAAAATAAAGTGTCATTAACTTTCAGGATAATTTAAAAGACCTTTTGTTAATGGAATGGTGGATACTTTCCCAAGATCATGTTCACTTTTTAAAGGCTATGGAAATTTAATGTGAACACACACACACATACACATATTTCCCAAGACAGGGTTTCTCTGTAGCTTTGGAGCTTGTCCTGGAACTCCCTTTGTAGACCAGGCTGGCCTCAAACTCAAAGAGATCCATTGCTCTCTGCCTAGGATTAAAGGTGTGCACCACCACCACCTGCCATCACATATATTTTTTGTTTTGTTTTTGAGATGGTCTTCTGTGTAGCCCAGGCTAGTTTGAATTTGTGTTCTTCCTGCCTTCTAGCTTCTGAATGCTAGATTCTAAATGTGCATACTATGTATGTCTCATAAAAAATAGAAACATACACATATTTGGTTTTGGCTTTTAATTAAAAAATATCTCTTTTATTTGAGGAGTGTGAATGTTTTGCCTGCACGCGCACCATGTGTTTCCTGGTGTTTGCAGAGGTCAGAAAAGGGGCTTAGATTTCCTGGAACTGGAGTTGTAGATAGTTATGAGCCACCAAGCAGATGCTGGGAATTGAACCCAGGTCCCCTGCTAAGAGCAACTAATGTTCCTAGCCATTGAACTACCTTTCCAGCCCATATGTTTGTTTTGAGACAGAGTCTCACTCTACCGTTCAAACTGGTTACTCACTATGTGGCACAGGCTCTCCTCCTGCCTCAGCCTCCTAAGTACCAGGAGCCACTCTGCCTAGCTTTGGATCTTTTTAATTTGTAATGCTGGAGATGGAACCCAGGACCGTGTACATGTTAGGTAAGCAGTCTATGCTGGGTGGTGGTGGTGGCACACTTTTAATCCCAGCACTGGCAGATCTCTGAGTTTGAGACCAGCCTGGTCTATAGAGCAAGTGACAGGACAGCCAGGGCTATGCAGAGAAAACCCTGTCTTAAAATATTCAAAATTAGTCTACCACTGAGTTATATCTTCAGCCTCTGTATTAATTTTCTAAAATTATTTGTGTTGGGGGAGGATGTACATGCGAGATCATGGATACCACAGGGTACATGTGGAGGGAGGTCAGTACTCTCTTACCATTTGGGTTTGGGGAATCAAACTCAGGTCATTAGGCTTGGGTGGCAAGTGCCTTTACCCATTTGCCATCTTTCTGTTCTCTAGATTTTTGTTTTTAAACTAACAATTGCCTATTGGACAATTTTTTTTTGCTTGTTTTTTTTTTGTTTTTCGAGACAGTGTCACTTTGGTGCCCTGTGTCACTTTGGTGCCTGCCCTGGAACTAGCTCTTGTAGAACAGGCTGGCCTCCAACTCACAGAGATCCTCCTGCCCCTGCCTCCCGAGTGCTGGGATTAAAGGCATGCGCCGCTACCACCACCCGGCTGGACAATATATTTTTTTTTGACAGAAGTATTTGTGCTTCTTCTGTTTTGAATGAAATAATCTGAGTTGAAGAAATTTAAACTAGAGCTATCACTGTTTCTAGTCTCATTCTAAATATATGGTTGGCATAAAGATAGTTTTTTTTTTTTCTTTTGAGAGCGAGTTTTGCTAACTTACCAGGCTGGTCTTGAATCAGGTCTGTAGCCCAGATAGGCTTTGATCTTGGAATCCTTCTGCTTCAGCTTCCCAAGTATCTAGGAATATAGACCTGCACCATTAGGCCAGTTTAATTTATTTTTCTCTCAAAAGTAATTATTGGAGAGAGTGGGCATGGTGGTGCATGCTTTTAATTCCAGCACTTAAGAGTCACGGCAGGTGGCACTCTTGTGAGTTTCAGGACTGTCTGGTCTACAAAGTGAATTCCAGGCTATCTAGGGCTACGTAGAGAAATTTTGGTGGTGGACACCTTTAATCCCACTTTGGAGGCAGAGACAGGCAGAGCTCTGTGAAATTGAGAGCCTCTTGGTCTATCTACTAAATTCCAGGTTAGCCAGGAGTATTTAGTGAGTCCTTGTTTTAAAAAAGTCAAAAATATGATTGGGACTAGAGAGATGGCTTATCAGTTAAGAAGAAATGGTGCTGAATCATGGGGATCCAAGTTTGGATCCCAGGGCCCATATTGGGCAGCTCACAAATGCCCGTAACTTTAGTTCCAAGGGACCTGAGAGGGAGAGAGAAAATAAACAAATCAAAAATGTAATGCTGAAGAAGGTTTTGTAAAAGAGAAAGTTCTTGCTTATATTGAAAAGAAACTGACAGACTGGAGAGGGCTTGTCTACTGAGCACAAGTTCATTTACTAGAACTGAACGGAGAGAGGGTAGGGGGAGTATTGCTCTCTCTCTCTCTCTCTCTCTCTCTCTCTGGGTGTCATCAAATTTAGGTCCTTGCACATACTAAACGTATGACCCACCACTGAGCTCCCCAACACAGAAATAAAAAATGGCGCCTTCAGACTGTGTGTTTCACTGATGCTCGACTTATGACTCCACCTTCCCTTTTCTCAGTCCTGTACAGATGTAAAGACACAGCTTAGGCGTCAGGCCCCAGCCTGGCTCCGGCGTCTGTGCGGGCAGCTGCTTTCTGAAAGGTTGATGAGACCCAACGGCGTTCAGGCAGTAGTCCGGGGCATTTTGGAAGGAGCGGGTGGTAAGAAATAATATATTTCTGTTACTGTAGTGTCTGTTTCCATTTGAGGCAGAGGTGAATCACTGCCTTTGCTTTAAATCTCATTGAGTGTGAATGTGTAGCTCGACCTTTTCCTTGTACCTAGTATGTAGCAGGCACTGAGCGCAGCCCTAGTAGATTTTGCTGAAAGACACGTAGAATGAAGGACTGCTATAAGGATACTAGGTCCCCAAGTCAGGTGTGTTGGTACATGCTATGACCTCAGCACTCAGGAGTACTGAGACAAAGGTCCTGAAGAGATGGCTCAGCGATTAAAAGCACTGGCTGTTCTCGTCCAGAAAGAACCTAGGTTCAGCTCCCAGCACCCTCTCATGGTGGCTCACAACCATCTAACTCCAGCTCCAGAGGATCTGATGCCCTCTTTTAGCCTCTTAAGTGTATATACAATCATGCAAGCAAAACAATCAAACAAGTGATAGAACATAAATAAATCTTTGAAAAAACAAACTTCAATCCATATTTCCTCTGCTTCAACTTCAAAATAAAATTGCTTCGAGCCATTTGTGGTGGCCCACGGCTTTAATCCCAGCACTCAGGAGGCAGAGGCAGACGGATCTCTGTGAGTTAGAGGCTAGCCTGGTATACAAGAGCTAATTTTAAGACAGGCCCCAAAACTACAGAGAAACCCCATCTCAAAAAATCAAAAACCAAATCAAACCAACCAACCAACTAAACAAAAAACAAAAAATTATTTCTTAAAAGGTCTATTAGCAATGAATTCTTTTTTTTTTCTATGTAGCCCTAGCTGGCCTGGAACTCTTTATGTAGTCCAGGCTAGCCTTAAATTTGTGACATATCTTACTACACCTTGGCTTTTTTTCCTTTAGAGACAGAGTTTTGCATAGACCTAACTACCCTGAAACTTATTTTGTAGATCAGTTTGGTCTCAAACTTGCCTTAGTTCTGTCTTAACTTCCCAAGGAGAGATTGCAGGCATGCACCACCACACCCAGCTCAAATTTAGTTTCAGTAGGTGTTCGAGGAGATTAAGAGGGAGTAATGGGAACATTTTGATCAAAGAATATTTTATATATTTGTGAAATTATAAAAGAATAAATAAAATATTAAAAAAGAGTGTTTCCAGTAGAGAAAAAGAAGCATTTCTTTTTTTTTAAGTTATAAATTGATTGACCTAGTAGTTCAGACTTCTTATTAACTCTTATAACTTATATTAGCCCGCTGTTCTTGTCTATGTTAGCCACGTGGCTTGGTACCTTATTCAGCGAGGCAGTCACATCTTGAAGCATTTCTTATCCCAGATTTTCAGGCAGACTTATCACATACACTTTATATGGGGACTGCAATGAGCATATCTCTTTCCGTGTGACAGTGGGCTCTATATGGGGACAGCTGTGAGCATGTCTCTCTTTCCGTGTGACAGTGGGCTCTATGTGGGGACAGTTGTGAGCATGTGTCTCTCTCCGTGTGACAGTGGGCTCTATGTGGGGACGGCTGTGAGCATGTGTCTCTTTCCGTGTGACAGTGGGCTCTATATGGGGACGGCTGTGAGCATGTTCTTTCCGTGGGACAGTGGACTCCATGTGGGGAAGGCTGTGAGCATGTTCTTTCCGTGGGACAGTGGACTCCATGTGGGGAAGGCTGTGAGCATGTTCTTTCCGTGTGACAGCGGGCTCTATATTGGGACGGCTGTGAGCATGTTCTTTCCGTGGGACAGCGGACTCCATGTGGGGAAGGCTGTGAGCATGTTCTTTCTGTGTGACAGCGGGTGCTGCTGGTGGGAGTGATGCTGAGGCCACAGCTGCTGACTGGAAGAAATGTGACTTGATTGCAAAGATTCTGGCCTCTTGTCCCCAGCAGTCTCTGTCCCCAGAGAGCTACTACAAGGACATCTGCCCGCAGGTAAATCGTCTGTTTCTGTTGATCCATCAAGTATTGTCTGCTAATTCACATAGAGGACAGTTAATATTCTAAAAGTAAAGGAAGAGTGATATAGTATTTCATTTGGCTGTTTAGTGAGTGACTCTCTTTTTATGGTTTGTTTGTTTGAAGCAGGGTTGCTGGAGTTCAGACTGGCCCAGAACTCAATATACAACCCAGGCTGGCAGTGATTCTGCCTTAGCCTCCCTAGTGCTAGGGTCACAGTTGTGAGCTGCTGTGCCTGATGGGGACCACCAGCACCTCCTCTGCCTACACACACATGCACCCACCCTTGCCCATCCTGTCCTCTAGAGTTACAGGTATTTGCTGGTTTGTTGTCAGCTTAACACAAACCAGCATCACCTGAGAAGGGGACGCCTCAACCTAAGAATTGCCTCCATGAGATTGGCCTGTGGGCATATCCATGGGGCCTTTTCTTGATTAATGATTGTTGTAGAAGGGCCCAGCTCACTGTGGGTGGTGCTACCCCTGAGTAGGTGGTCTTCAGTTGTATGAGAAAGCAGGTTGGACAAACCATGAGGAGCAAGCCCATAAATAGCATTCCTCCTTCCTCCATGATTTCTGTTTCAGTTCCTGACTTGACTGCATCACCTGTGAGCTATAAAGAAACCCTTTCCTGCATATGCCTTTAATCCCAGTACTCGGGAGGCAGAGGCAAGTGGATCTCCGTGAGTTCGAGGCCAACCTGGTCTACAAGAGCTAGTTCATAGACAGGCTCCAATGCTACAGAAAAACCCTGTCTTGAAAAACCAAAGAAAAACCAAACCAAACCAAACAAAACAAAAAACCCTTTCCTTCCACAAGTTGCTCTTGGTCAGAGTCTTATCATAGCAACAAGAAGACAAACTAGAGAGCCAGGTGGTGGTGGCGCATGCCTTTAATCCCAGCATGGGAGGCAAAGGATCTCTGTGAAACTCAGAGAGACCCTGTCTTGAAAAACAAAGCAAAACAAAACAAAAACACAAAAAAAACCAGTTGTGAGCTGCCTAATCCATCTCTCTAGCCACAGGCCCCTCTTCTCCTTCTCTTCCTCTTTTTTTTTTTCTTTTGTTGTTGTTTTGGGGAAGCTTTTCAAGACAGGGTTTCTCTGTCTTGGAACTCACAGAGATCCACCTGCCTCTGCCTCCTGAGTGCTGGGAATAAAGATGTGCACCACCACTGCCCGGCTTAAAGGCATGTATTTAATAAATAAATAAAAACCTGTAGAATGATATGACCTATCCCAGAGCTACAGAGAAACTCTATCTCCAAAAACAAACAAACAAAAATGACCTATTTGTTAGGTTTAAGAATGTCAGGAACTGAAGAGATGGCTCAGAGATTAAGAAACCTGGCTGCTCTTCCCAGAGGTTCTGAGTTCAATTCCCAGCAACCACATAGTAGCTCACAACTGTCTGTAATGAGATCTGATGTCCTCTTCTGGCCTGCAGACATACATGCAGGCAGAACACTGTATGCATAATAAATAAATTTTTAAAAGAAAGAAAGAAAGAATGTCTCACCTACTGAGCATAGTGACCCACACTTATAGTTCCAGAACTGAGGAGATCAAGGCAGGCAGATCTCTAGAGTTTGAACTTCACCATTGGGGAAAAAAAAATGCCTCACCAAAATTTCATCAGGTTCATTACCTCTTGTTGTGCATTTTTAGTTTTTGAACTAAAATGTGTTAAGTGTTAAAGGCAGTAAATTAATATGGTAACAATTGAAAAAGCAAAAACTAGGCTGGACGGATGGCTCATGCTTAAGAGTGATTGCTGCTTTCTGAGGACCCAAGTTTGGTTCCCAGCACCCTTATCAGGCAGCTCACAAAACCCTGTAACTGCAGTTCCAGAGGATCTGACATTCTCTACTAGCCCTCAAGGGTACTCACACACATGTGCACATGTGCATACACACACACGCACACACACACACATAAAATAAGAATAAATCTTATTCAGTGGTTAAGAACATTGGTTGCTCTTCCATGGAACCCAGGTTTAATTTTCAGCACCCACATAGGAACTAGCCTTTCAGAAATTCAGACCCAGAGGATCCCAGCTCCTCCTGGCCTCTGTGGAACAGCATGTATGTGGTACACAGACACATGTGCACATAAAATACCCATACACATTCAAAAAATATAAATACTTTTTTCTCTTATTTGCTGCTGATTTTTATTGTAGATTCTGGACTTATTCCATTTTCAAGATAAATTGACAGCACGGCAGTTTCAGAGAGTGGCCACGACCACCTTCATAACTATGTCGAGGGAACACCCAGAGCTGGCTCCAAAGTATTTGCTTCAGCCCATGCTAGCTCCTCTGCATCGATGTCTGACCACAACAGGTAAGTGGGGTGCTGGGGTAACCCTCCCTGCAGTTTAAACTTACAGGGCTTAAGTCTGGGGTCTTTCATTCCTCAGTTTTTCTTTTTCTCTGCTAGCTTTTCACTTGGAAGCTTTACTTTCCTGAGTTCCAGGAAGAGAATAGTGAGTCACTTGGACACACTTCACCAGAGTCACCAACTGTTCCCATTTGGTTACATTTGCTTCATTTCGCTCTACACACATGAATACAGTTAGTTTTTTATGGAACATTTGAGAGCTAGTTGTAGACGTGATGACATATCACTCCTAAATCTTTCAGCATAAATCTTTGAAGATTTCTGTCCTTTCAAAATGCTTAAAAAAAAAAAAAACCACTGAATTTAAAAAAGGACCAACCAGATAGCTCAGTGGGTAAAGGAGCTTGCCGCCAAGCCTGGCGTCTTGAGTTCAGTCCCCAGGACCCAACTGGTAGAAGTTGTCCTCTGACCTCCACTTACGGGTTGTGGCAGACAGGTGAGCATAGCTCAGGGGCGTACATACAAATAAGTAAAAGTGATTTTAAAAATTAAAGAAAACAACTGGGCGGTGGTGGCGCACGCCTTTACTCCCAGCACTCGCGAGGCAGAGGCAGGCGGATCTCTGTGAGTTCAGGACCAGCCTGGTCTATAGAATGAATTCCAGGACAGGCTTCAAAGGTACACAGAGAACCCCTGTCCTGAAAAACAACAACAACAACAACAACAACAACAACAAATAATAATAATAATAATAATAATAATAATAATAATAAATCAGCTTCTTACTTGACTATTGAACAGTGATCACACTTGAAAAATTTCACATTGTTACAAGGTTGTCAGGACTTGTCCTGGACCTTGTTTTTTGTTTTTTTTCTTTTATAGTATTTTTTTTTATTTTGTATTTTATATACATTGGTGTTCTGTCATATGTCTGTCTGTCATATGTCTATGTGAGGGTGTCAGATACCCTGGAACACATTTTCTTTTCTTTTTCTATTTGGTAGGGGGTGTGTTTTGAGACAGGGTTTCTCTATGTAACAGTGCTGGCTGTTTTGGAACTTGCTTTGTAGACCAAACTGCCTCTGCCTCCCAAGTGCTGGGATTAAAGACATGCATCACCACCACCCGGCTGGGTTTTCCTTTTTTAAAACATTATTTTTTAAAGTACATAAGCATTTTTCCTGCATGTATGTCTGTGCACCACATACATGCAGTGCCTAAGGAGACCAGAAGAGGGCATCAGATCCCTGGAACTGGAATTATGAATAGTGAGCCACCAAGTGAGTGTTGGGAACATCCTGGGTCTTCTGAAAAAGTAGCAAGTGCTCCTAACCAATGATCCACATCTCCACTCCAGTTTTTGGATTTTGGAAACAAGGTCATGCTTAAGAGCAATAGAGCACAGGACATGTTTGAACTTGGCTGTGCTGTCTCAGTTGGCTTTGCAGGTGCTGAGATAGTAAGCATATGCCACCATAGCCAGTTCTTCTAATACTCCATTAAAAAGACAAAAGTCCTCTGTTTTAGAATGCTTTTCCTGAAGCAGGATCTGACATCATCAGTAGCTTCATAGATTCCATGGATATAAATGGCGTATTGTACAGTGGTAATGCTGATTTTCTGGTCTTACCTGGACTCTCTTACTATAAAACTTTGTTAGTGTCTTCTGCTCAGAAAAATGATGGAATTAATTTTGTTTGTTTTCAAAGAGATTCCAGAGAGTAACATGGTGCCAGGAACTATTTTGGTGACTGAGGAAGAACTTAGTCGATGTGTTGAAGATGTATTTAAGGTTGGTAATTCAAGTCTATGATGATGGTAGTTAAATGTTAAATGTTCATACTTAGTATTTGAAGACCTTTTGTTTTTTGGAAACTCCTGACTTTGAACAATACTTCCTGCAAGCAATGATCTGCATCTGTAATTTTGCCTTTTAACAAGAACTTCAAGAATTTGGATGAGTAGAGGCTGCTGGAGAAAGGGCTCAGCTGGTAAAAACATACGCTGTATACTGCTTTTACAATTCAGTTCTCAGAACCTGTGTCAGTTGGTTTACAACTGCCTATAATTCCAGTCCCAGGGAATCCAGTACCTCTGGGCTCCTCGGGCACCTGAACATACCCACATACTGAGACACACATACACATAATTAAAAATAATAAATCTAGCTGGGCAGTGGTGGTGCACGCCTTTAATCCCAGCACTTGGGAGGCAGAGGCAGGCAATCTCTGTGAGTTAGAGGCCAGCCTTGTCTACAAGAGCTAGTTTCAGGACAGGCTCTTTAAAAAACAAAAACAAAAACAAACAAAAAAAAAACAAAAACAACAACAACAACAAACAGGGATGGTTTAGCAGTTAAGACCATGGGCTGCTCTTCCAGAGGACTGGGCTTCAATTTCCAGTACCCACATGATAGCTTATAACCATCTGTAACTCTAATTCCAGGAAATTCAGTGCCTCTTTAGGTCACCTTGGCCACCAAGTATGAATGTGGTGCACAGATACACATGCAGGCAAAATGCTTATACACATAGAATAATTTAACTTTTTTTTTAAAGCATCCAAAAACTCTTGGGCTGCATGTTACAGTGCACGCCTATAATCCCAGCACTCCACGTCTCTGGTTTGAGACTAACCTGGTCTGCATAGAGTTCCAGGACAGCAAGTCCACACAAAGACCCTGTCTCCAAAAACAAACAACAAAACCCAGCTCTTCTTTAAAGAGCACCCAGTCCTGTGCACTTCATTATTATATCATGTTTTCTGTTCTGGACACGTAGGAAAGGGACTGCCGGACCCTGGAGCCCTTGTATTGATCTACTTAAGAAGCTGCCAGACTGTCTTACTCTTCTCCTAGCAGGGTGGGAGGACAGAGAGTAAATTTTTATTTTTATATTTTGAGAGGGGGTCTCACTTTTTTGTAGCTCTATCCGGTCTAAAACTCACTCTGTAGACCAGGCTGGTTTCAGACTCACAGAGATTTGCCTTTGTCTGTCTCCCAAGTACTGTAATTAAAGGCATGTGCCCCCATATCCAGCCCTCAGAGACTGAATCTGAAGTCATGGTCTTTCAGGTAAGAAGGTAAATGCTTTTTTGTTTTGGTTTTTTTTTTTTTAAATTTTACATATGGCACTAATAAATTTGTAGTTATAAAATGTGTGCTTAAAAACTGAAAAATCATTTGTGCATGGTGGCTTCACATGCTTAATCCCAGCCCTCTGGAAGCAGAGGCAGGCCAATGTCTGTGAATTCAAGGTCAGCCTGGTCTGCTAAGTGAGTTCCAGCCCAGCCAGTGCTACACAGTGATCTCAAACCTCGCTGCCCCAACCAAGACCAAAACCAAACAACAACACTGAAGACCCTTTCCACTAGGAAAGTCAGCCATCAGTTTTCTGTAGGTGCTGAGTCTGACCCGCACTGCTGTGACGCAGGGACATTGCAGACGGTAATTGCTCCCTGCAATTTTTGGCAGCCCAGCTGCAGTTGGAAGACAGAGGAAATGTGTATGCTGGAGGAAGATAGTAAACACTGTGTGGAATTTAGCAACAAAGGGAGTGTAATCTTTATTAGCATTCTGCTAATACTAAATTATAGAGTACAGTTTATACACAGGAAATGAGGAAGACATCTGGAAAGCGTGAATTGATCCAGCCACTTGATGGGTAACAAGAGGCTGTTTAGTTTCTAAGAGGCATCTGGGAACATTTCCAGCTGTTTTTTCTCTCCATTCCTTCTGCTCACAGATTTGCTGAGATAAAATCCACACAATGTACAGTGCACTCATTTAAAGCGTACAGTCCAGGCTTATGCACCCATGATCACAATATAATTCTAGAGAATCTTTCCCCGAGAGAAGCCATTAGCTAGCATTCCTCACTCTCCACCCACCCTTAGCCCTGAACAACCACTCTTCTACTTTCTGGCTCTATAGATTCACCTAAAGAAAACCACACAGCATGTGCTCTCAGCATGATGTTTTTCCTCTGAGGCAGGGTCTCACCTACATGCAGTCCAGGCTAGCCTTGAATTTATTGTATCTTCTGACACCTTTATCTTGATCAGCCCTTCCTTTCCTTTACTCTTTAGAAAATATAGAATGCATTTTTAAGTAATTTCAGTGTCTTTATCTTCTAATTCTATTCTCTTTTAAAAAATTTGTGTGTGTGTGTGTGTTTGTGTGTGTGTGTGTGTGTGTGTGTGTATGAGTGTTTTGCCTGCACATGTCTATGTATCACATGCATGCAGTGCCCTTGGAGGCCAGTAGAGGGCATCAGATTCCCTGGATCTGGAATTAGGAATGGTTGTGAGTTATCATGTGGGTTCTAGGAACTGAACTCAGGTCCTCTTGAAGAGCAGGTGGTGCTCTTCTCCCTTTCAGTAGTCAGTCTACTTTTGAGGGAATCAACCTCCTTTTGGAGGGGTCAATCCTATTGATTTCCTTTATCTATCTATCTATCTATCTATTTATTTTTACTTTTTTGAGACAGGGTTTCTCTGTGTTGCTTTGGAGCCTGTCCTGGAACTCGCTCTGTAGACCGGCTGGCCTCAAACTCACAGAGATACTCCTGCCTCTGCCTCCCAAGTGCTGGGATTAAAAGCATGCGCCACCACCACCCAGCCCCTTGATTTCTTTTCTTTTCTTGCTTTTTTTTTTTAATGTGTAGCACAGGCTGGTCTCGAACTCATGATCTTCCTGCTTCTGCCTCCTTGAGCAAATCCTACCGGTGTTTGCCACCACAACCGGCTCTTTTCTTGCTTTTTTTTCTTTTTTTCTTTTCTTTTTTTCTTTTCTTTTTTTTTTTTTCCTTTTTCTTTTTTTGATTTTGGTTTTTGAGACAGGGTTTCCCTGTGTTGCCCAGCTGTCCTGGAACTCGCTCTGTAGACCAGGCTGGCCTCAAATAAACCACCACTGCCCAGCTTTGATTGTGGGCTCTTCCTTGCATGTCTACTAATCTTTGATGTATTTTGAGATATTATTCTTGTCATGAAGTTCATTTTGTTTTGGTGGTGCTGGTGGGGTTGTGACTCAGGTTCTCAGGCGTACTAGCCTAGCGCTGTGCCTGAGCTCCCAGGACCAAGTTTCCCTTTGTTTCTAACTAGACAGCCCAGGTAGTCCTGAGCTCTTCATCCACCTGCCTCAGCCGTCCTTCCAAGTGCTGGGATTATACTGTGCCATCACATGTGGTGAATATGATTATTTCTGAAGGGATCTGGCATGTACCCCTAGACTGACCTTTTACACTTTGTTTAAAAGGCAGGGATTGCCTGGGTAAGTCCTCCTGAAAGCGTTAAACTTGGAGCTGGAGAGATGGCTGAGTGGTTGGGAACACTCACTGCTCTTCCAGAGGACCCGCGTTCAAATATCAGCACCCATATGGCAACTCACAACTGTCTGTAACTCCAGGGTCTAACACCCTCACACAAAATATATATGCAGGCAAAACACTGATACAGATAATAAATCATTTGAAAGCATTAAACTTGATTTTTAAAAGACTGAGCTCTTAACTCTCTGATTTTTAATTTTGTTTTGATTTTTTCTGGGCACGTCAGGTAAGGGAAGACCGTTCTGCACTTACACCCTTCTACAGCGGAGAGTGGGCACTTTGTGGTAGCTCTGGTGGGCCAGGCGGAGCGCCCTCAGTAGCCGTCTAGTGTAGTGATATTCCATTTGTATTTTAATAAATAAAGCTTGTCTGAAGACTAGAGTGCAAAACAGCCACTCTGGTCAGCCACACAGGCCAGGCAGTGGTGGCCACATCTTTAATTCTAGTAGCCACACTAGTTAGCCATAGAGGCTGGCAGTGGTGGTGCACGCTTTAATCCTAGCACTAGAGATAAGATAAGGCAGAGTGAGACAGGAACTCAGTGAGATTTCATAGAGGCAAGAGCTCCCTAGTGGCTGGCTGCTTTGCTTTTCTGATCTGCAGGTTGAATTCCAATATCTGTCTCTGGGTTTTTATTATTTGCGCTACAATGTACGTGCTAGATACTCACTTGTATTTCTTCCGAGGAATTCTCATTTCTATGTGCTTTGTGTCTATACCCAGAAAGGACTAAGGGGCAGCTCAAGTCACTTGTCGATTCACTCCCTACTGAGTTTCTGGGGACCAGGCCCCACAGTGCTTGCATTCTTTTGTGCTCCTGGCAAAGTGATTTCATGCTTTCTTTGCCTGGGAGGTGAACAGGCCCAGGTGTCTCGTTAGTACAGGAAACTCACTGTGCTTTTCTCTTCGCACATGGTCTGCTCTTTAGCAGACTGGCCACAACCTCACAGGGGAAAGGGTTTTCCTGAAGCATCAACTATAGCGTTTCCCAAGGCTTCTGAAGAGCAGAAGAAATACCATGTAGGAAAGACTAGAAGATAGTTAATTCATTTATTTTGTATTTCCTCATTTCCATTTTATCTCTATTTCCAGATTCGGTGGATCTTAACTTTAATTATCCAAGTCGTTTTCCCATCAAATGCAGTGAATTTCTAATTACAGTTGCTTTGTCAGATTGGGGGCATTTGACTCCTCTTTCTGAATTTTTAATTAGTCTTATAGAGAAAGTTGGGATAATAGAAACTTAGATGAGAAGGACCTTTAGAAAAAAATTTAGAATACCTATTTTTAAAAAATGCAGACTTTATAATTGCTTCTTAGAATCTTTGGAGACTAGCTTAAGGATTCCTAAAGTTTTGAAAATTCAAGGATGCTTAAGTTGCATGTAAAAGAGTTTAGGATTTGCAGATAACCTAGGCATATCTTTCTATGTAATTTTTTTTTTTTTTGCTTGTTTGGGATAGATTCTTGTGTAGCCCAGGCTGGTCTTCAACTCAGTATAGCTGAGGATTACCTTGAATTTCTGACTCTTCTGCCTCTGACTTTCAAGTGCTGGGATTACAGGTGCCTTGCACAGTGCCTGGTGTGTGCCATGCTGGGTCTTAATACCAAGGCTTTGTGCATTCTAGACAAGCACTCTACCACCTGAGCCACATCCTCAGCTCCTCTTTGTTTTGTTTTTGTTTTAAGGATAGGGTCTTTATAGCTCAGGGTAGCCTCAAACTCTCTCTGTGGCTGAGACTTGCTTTGAACTCCTGATCTTCCTGCTTTCCCCTCCCGAGTTCTAAGTCTACAGGAGTATGCCTCCATACCTGCCTTCCTTGCATATTTCAAATCTTTGTGATACTTACAATATCTAGTACATTATAATGATACATAAATGGTTGCTCAACTCTATTTTAAAAGTTATTCATTTTTATTTTACGTGCATTAGTGTTTTGCCTGTGTGTAGCCTGTTGGGCCCCCTGGAACTGTAGTTACTGACAGTTGTGGGTCACTACATGGGTGCTGGGCATTGAACTTGGGTCCTTTGTAAGGGCAGTCAGTGCACTTAACTGCTGAGCTATCTCTCCAGCCCCACCAGGGAACTATCTGTATGTATTCAATACATATGCAACCTACCCCCTAATGTTTAAGTCTGTGGTTGAAACTACAAATGCACAGTCCATATGTATGGAAATCTGATTTTCTTTATTTCAGTCTCTCTTTCCATTCTTTCCGCTCCCCTCCCCACTCCCCATCTCTCCTTCCCTTTTCTTTTTTGTTTTTGTTTTTGTCGAGACATTTGTTACAATTGATGAGCTTACATTGACACATCAATATTACTTTAATCCACAGTTTATAGTAGATTCCACTCTTGATAACTTTTCATTTTATAAAAAAGAAAGGAGGCTGAAGAGATGGTTCAGTGGTTAAGAGTATTGGTTGCTCTTTTTTTTAATATATAGTTTTTCAAGAAAGGGTTTCTCTGTGTAGCCTTTGATATCCTGGAACTCTATAGACCAGGCTGACCTAGAACTCATAGAGATCTGCCTGTCTGCCTTCCAGTTGCGTGCTGTTGCTCTTACAGCGAACCCAGGTTCAGTTCCCAGCATCCATATGGTGGCTCACATGTGTCTGTAGCTCCAGTTCCAGAGAAGTAGAGGTACCTACTTCTGACCTCTGTGGGTACCAGCATGTACTTGGTATATCGATCGATGTATATGTAGAAAAACTGCTCATATACATAAACTAAATCTAAAAAAATGTGTTTTAAAAATAAGAAAGATAACCCCCAAATTCAAGTGATTTCTTCCAGCGCTCACAGACATAATATAATAATTTCCCCACTGTGTGTGTGTGTGTGTGTGTGTGTGTGTAAAACCAAGTATTTCTATGTGGTATGAATTGAAGAAGTTTTAAGGCTTTCTAGGGGAATGATTCTCTCCCTAGCCTCTTCCTAGAAGCAAGTCATTCTGGAAATTTCCAGCAGTGATTGAACTAATTTGAAGCCAAGGGCCAACAGACGTGTTGTTTAAAGCTGTGGGAGCTGCAGATGTTGGGTTGTCAGGTCTGAGTCTGGTGCAGTGTAGTGGACATGCCAGGTCCTCCAAACATATGTGAGCTCTTCTCTGACACCGTGAAGGACTTAACTGTGTGACTCTAGCTGACTTATTTACCCTTTGAGTTGTAGGGATGAAAAGGTAACTTTTTTGTCTGTTTTGAGATGTGGTCTTATGTAGTCAGGCTGGCCTTAAATTCCTGGTCCTTTTTTCTCCACTTTCCAAGTGCTGTGCTGGTTTTACAAGCATGTGCCGCCATGCCTGGTGAAATAAGGTAACTTTTGATAGGTTCATAGCATACTGTAGCTAGCACATAAGTGCTCAGAAAACTGTCAGTTCCTTTTTGGCTCAAAGAAACTCTTTTAAAAAAAGACTGTTTTAGGCAATATGTTCTGAAAGCTTTCACAGTGCAAAGTACTTGCTATATTAGGTAACAGCCTTGTTCTTTTTCTTCTCACATGTCTTAATTAAGCTCAGCAAGTGCATTAGAAGTTCTGGAATGCCACTGTCAAAGGGTCTCTGTGCTGCAGGCAAGGGCAGCATTTGTCTAGCCTAGTCTGTAACAGGTAAAAATCAAGATCCAGCTTGTTCTAAATTTCAATGTTTTATTCAGTCTTTTATTCATCTCAATTCTATCTGGTTCTGAGAATCCCCATCATGATTGTATTAAGAGGCGGCCATACATTAGGACAACAGTTTCATTTATTGTAGTCTCAATTTTGAAAGCATAAAATTAAGCTTACATATGTATGTAGCTGTGCATTTTATTTAAAACATGAACTATCATAATTGGCCCTTATGCCAAAAACTTAATACCTAGGGGCTGGTGAGATGACTCAAAAGTTAAGAGCATTGACTGTTCTTCCAGAGGTCCTGGAGTTAAATTCCCAGTAACTACATGGTGGCTCATAACCATCTATAATGAGATCTGATGCTGTCTTCTGGTGTGCAGGCAAAATGCAAACAGAACATTGTATATAAAATAATTAAATTTAAAAAATAACCAAGCTTAATACCTGTATAAGTGTAAAAGCTGAGACAGGGGCTGGAGAGATGGCTCAGCAGCTAAGCACACTGGCTGCTCTTGGAGAAGACCTGTGCTTGATTCCCAGCACCCATATCATGTCTCCCAACAGTCTGCAATTCTAGTCTCAGGAATCAAAAACCCACTTCTGACTTCCTCAAGCACTGGCACATATGTGGTGCACATGCGTGCATCCAGGCAAACACTCTTAAAGAAAGAAAACAAACTAAAAGATTTCAATGTCTTTGAAGCTGGGAGTGTAGTTCAATGGTAGATTATTTGCCTAGCATGGAAGAAACCCTGAATTGATCCTCAGTGCCACATCAAGACGAGCAGCATTTTCATGGTGGTGTGGGGCTGTAATCCTAGTACATAGGAAGTAGAGGCAGGAGGATTACTGTGAATTCAAGGCCACTCTTGGCTACCCAGTCAGTGAGTGTTGGACCAGCGGGGGCTACATGGCAAGATCCTGTCTCAAAAAGACCAAAAAGATGTGGCTAAAGAGATGGCTCAGTGGTTGAGTACATACTGCTCTTCCAATGGACTGGAGTTTAGTTACCAGCACCCAAATCCCATAGCTCAAAACTGCCTCGAATTCCAGCTGCAGGAGATCTCATCCCTTTTCTAGCTTCTTTGGCCATATGGCATACAGACACATTTATATACACATAAAAAGATCACTTCAATAAAAAAAAACCCAAATAAGCAAACAACCTTTCAAAAATGTCTTCTTCAGGCATGATGCCTTTATATAGCATTTGAAAGGCAGAGGCAGAAGCAGGTTGATTTCTGTAAGTTCACGGACACCCTGGTGTTGAAGGAGAGCGCAGGCCCTTTGTTTGTCTCGCCTGCCCAGCTAGCTCAGTTGGTAAAGCATGAAACTCTTACTCTCAGGGTCGTGGATTCGAGCCCTATGTTGGGCGCCAAATGTAGCAGGAGGAGCGGGCCTACTTTTCATCCCGGCCGCCTGGCTAGCTTAACCCCCGAAATAATCACACAGAAATTGTATTAATTAAATCACTGCCTGGTCCATTAGCTCTAGCCTCTTACTGGCTAACTCTCACATCTTGATTAACCCATTTCTGTTAAATCTGTGTATCACCACATGATTGTGGCTTACCGGCAAGATTCTAACCTACTCCGTCTCAGGCAGGAGATTCATGGAGTCTGCCACACTGCCCTTCTTCCCAGCATTTAGTTCTGTCTACTCCACCTATCTAAGTGCTGCCCTATCAAAAGGCCAAAGCAGTTTCTTTATTCAACCAGTGAAAGCAACATATAGACAAAAAAACCTCCTACAGCACCCTGGTCTGTATAGTGAGACCCTGTCTCAAAAACAAAATCGTATCCATATTTATTCAGTGTATATTTTTGGTAAACCTCAGAAGTAGCAGAATCAAAGTTCACAACCAAGTTCCCTATTTCCTGACTTCCCCAGTCCTCAGTAGCTACAGTGCTTTCTGAGGACTGTGCTCAAACTCTAGTTATGGTGCTAGAGGATGAGTCTGCAGTTCAGAATCTACTGCTCTTGCAGAGGACCAGAGTCGGATTCCTTGCCCCCTCTCGGGCGGCTCACAACTGTCTGTACTTCCAGCTCCAGAGCAATCAGCTGCCTGGCTCCTGTGAGCAGCAAGTCGCTCTCACACAGAGCAGACAGCAGAAGACTGTGGTGACAGGCCCTGAAAGGAGGAGCACAGCTTGTGGGGATACCTTTCTGCCTTTTTTTTCTGAGACAGAAACACATGATTATTTGACATCCCCCTTTCTCTTATAACCTAAATTTCTCGCAAATCCTACTGAGTATTCTGGCTGTTAGGAATGTATTTCAATTGATTAGTATAAAAATGTAGCCTTCCAAAGCTGAGGCTCTTTTTTTTTCCTCCCTGAGACAGGATTTCTCTGTAGCTTTGAATCCTGTCCTGGACTTACTCTGTAGACCAGGCTGGCCTTGAACTCACAGTAATATACCTGTCTTGCCTTCCAAGTGCTGGGATTAAAGGCATGCACCACCACTGCCTGGCTGAAGCTGAGGTTCTTAATCCTGTTAAGCACCCGTTGAGTAGTCTATAGCTGTTGGTTTGATAAAGAGGTGACTGGGGAATGTGGCTAAGTTGCTAGAATGCTTGCCTGGCATGTGGGAATCCATGGATTTCATCCCCAGCATAGCACAGAAACTTTGTGTGGTAACACCTGCCTTATTCCCAGCATGGGGGAGGTGGACTCTGGAGGATTAGAAAATTCACAGTAAAAAAAAAAAGCCAGGTATAGTGGTTTACATCTTTAATCCCAGCACTTGGGAGTCAGAGGCAGGTAGATCTCCATAGGAGCCTGCTCCTACAAAGTCAGCTAGGATAGAATCGGGAGATCTGCTTGGTCATGCAGAAACAGTCAAACAGCCCTCCCAGTTCTATCCTGTGTTTTCTGTCTCTGTTCCTTTCATCTGACATTTTCTCAGCCTTGATGACCCCCAATCCAGAAACCCTAGCTGACTTTGTAGGAGTGGGCTCCTATAGGTGGTACCCAACATGGGACAAGATAGATTAAAACAACACCATTCATGGAATTTTTTGTCTCTCCCACCAAAAGAACATAAGTTCTTTTTAGAGGACAAACAGGTTTTGAAGAACTGGATTATCCTGCCACTGTTCCCATGGCAGCAGAAAGTTTCCAAACTTCGTACATCTCTGAGAGTTTGGGGCCAGCCTGGTCTACAGGATGAGTTCCAGGACAGCCAGAGCTACATAGTAAGACCCTGTCTCAAACACACATACACACACACACACACACACACACACACACACCAACCAAAACAAAATTAAAAAGGAAATTCATAGTGAGTTAGAGGTTAGTCTGGGCTACTTAAGCCCCTACTCAACTAAACAAAAAAAGTGCAGTACATTATAACTTCTTCATACAAGTGGATTGTTTAAGAAAATAAAAACCAGGCTCTTTTGCTCACTGTGTCTCTTCTTTAATTATATGTAAAATATAAGTAAATATATGTGCCAGTACCTACTGAATGTATACCAGTACCTACTGAATGTGCGCCAGTACCTACTGAATGTGCACCAGTACCTACTGTATGTGTGCCAGTACCTACTGAATGTGTGCCAGTACCTACTGTATGTGTACCAGTACCTACTGTATGTGTGCCAGTACCTACTATATGTGTACCAGTACCCACCGAATGTGAACCAGTACTTACTGAATACAGATCCTTTTCCAGGTTGATACAGGAATGACTGAGGGCCAGCCCCTACCCACAGGGAGCTCCCAGTCAATTACATAGTGACAGTAGTATTCAGTGTATACATACTGAAGAATGTCCAGAAATATGGAGCCAAGTGGTGGTGGCGCATGCTTTAAATTCCAGTACTTGGGAGGCAGAGGCGGGTGGATCTCTGTGAGTTCGAGGCCAGCCTGGTCTACAAGAACTAGTTCCAGGACAGGCACCAAAGCTACAGAGAAACCTTGTCTCGAAAAAACAAAAAGCAAAACAAAACCAAACCCCCAGAAATATAGATCTATCCTTCCTTGTACAGCAGTCTTCTTGACCTAGATAAAGACGTGAAGAACTGGAGAACTTAACACAGACACCTTCAAAGGCTGGGATGTAGTCAGAGAGGAATGTGGGAATCTATTGAAAGGGAACAGAGGTCCCAGACTGCCCTCAGGGTCATCGACAACTTTATATCTTCAGTCTGATCTGCTTTGACCCGTGTGACTTCTGCACTGGCATACTTCCATAGCTCCGCACTGGCATACTTCCGTAGTTCTGCACTGGCATACTTCTGTACTGACCTCTAAGTTTTATCTCTCAACTCTCCTGACTCGAAAAACCACAACAGTCTTCCACTCCCCTTAGAAAGTATTTCCTAAAGCAGAACTGAAAATCCCCCTTCAGAAGCTGTCTCTCCCTTCTCTGTTCAGCTTTGCATCCCTTAGCAAAATGCTAACAAAATGTTAGCGCTCTTTACTTCTGTAAATACTATGAGTAACCAGGAAAACTCTCAACCAATCAGGATTTTATCTTTAGCACCAGGATAGATAGAACAGAAAACAAATTTATTACACTTTGATCAAGTTGAAAGTTTAACTGTTTCAATAAATATTTGAAACAGTAAAATATAAAGTAGATGCATAAAATTGAGAAACATGAGCTAGGTCATTAAATTTTTTTTAAATTTGTTTTTTATGTGTATGTGTGTTTTGCCTGCGTGTAGGTAGGTATGTGAACTTTGTGCCTGTGAAGGTCAGAAGAGGTCTCTGGATCTCAAGAACTGGAGTTGCAGATAGCTGTGAATCACCATGTGGGTGCTGGGAATCAAACCCTGGGTCCAGTTTGGAACACGTGCTCCTGCTAAACCATCTCTCCAGCTCTGAGCTGGATCATTTTAATATATACTGTTGGGGCAAGCAAGATGGCTAATTGAGTAAATCTGATGGCCCGAGTTCAATTTCCAAAGCTAAAATGGTGGAAGGAGAGAACTGGCTCCTGCAATAATAATCTGATTTCTACATGTATGCTGTGCATGCACATACACACACATATATATAATACATGTGCACACACTCATGATTGTGCACGTATACACATGCACAAAGTAATTAAAATGTAATTAAAAATTAAAAAATTATTTTTGATACAGAGTTTCTCTGTGTAGCCCTGGCTGTCCTGGAACTTGTAGACCAGGCTGGCCTTGAACTCAGAGCTCCATCTGCCTCTGCCTTCCAAGTGCTGGGATTAAAGGTGTGTAACACCACTGCCTGGTTAAAAAAAAACTTAATGGGTAATATTGCCTGCCTTATGCCTACAACATCCAATCTGGTCATTAGGATGTAGCACAATAACACAATTTTTACAGAACACCAGAGAAACTAGATTTCGTTTTCCATTGTTTGTTTGTTTGTTTTTTGAGACATGGTCTCTCTATGTAGTCCTGGATTTCTCTATGTAGACCAGGTTGGCCATGAACTTTATAGAGTACTGGGAACAAAGGCGCACACCACCATGCCTGGCTTTTGATTACTGTCTTTCAGTCAGTCCAAGACTTATAGAAGGACAATTGTATTTTCCACCAAGGAAGCCTGACAGATGTAGATTTGGGCTTAGTACATGAAAGAATACTATTGATGTTGGAAAAGATGTGACAGCCATGTATATATCAAGCAGAAGCATTGAATTCTTTGAAATATCAAAAAATATCATTTATCAACTTGAGCCAAAAGGGACATTGTCTTTAAATCTTTCTACTTTGAAGAATATTGCTATATTTATATTCTTGTTTTTCATTATACCCTTTCCCTTTACCTAGTGGTTGCTTTCTGTCTTCCTCATGGGAATGTAAGCTTCTTCAAAGCTGACTTTGTTCATCCTTGTATTCACAGCACACCAAGCTTGCTTAGCATTTAACTGGTACCTAGTATATATTTGCTGAGCCTTTGTATAAAACTAAATAATATATTTGTATAAATAGCTGTACAAGTTTTTTTCTAAATAGAAAAATCATTGGATTTCTTAAGAGTTTTGGGATCAACAAAAATAAATTCCTCTGAGAAATTTGCTTGGTTGAGGCTATGTTAAAGTTTGAGACCAGGGTATAGATCATGGGGGAGGGTATGTTTAGCATGCTTGAGGGCTTGGGTTCAATCTCCTGCACTACAAAAAAATAAAATAAAATTTAAAGTATGTTGACCGTTTACAGCCATCAAAGATGCTGGTGCGGAAGGATGGCTCTGCAGCACTTACCTCTGAGAACACAGGCTCCAGAGCCAGACAATAGGCCCTTGGGTTATCTGGGCGATCCCTTCTTTTACCTCCTGTAGTCGGTGATGCTGTAATTAGGCCTGCATATTACCTCTGAACATAGCCCTACAAGGCCCTTCATTTGCAGCTTATGGAAATTAGATCATGCACAGGAAGCGAGCTCCTTAGTTATCAGGTTCCACAGAGGAGTCGGGAGGCATGAGGAGTGGGAAATTAGAGTTCATCTGGAGGGACAGGGTTTGCTGGAAAAACAGATTTTTTTACTCTTCACGGAGCCTCTACAAGCTTTCATCTCTCAGAAATAGCTTTGATTTGTACTCACAGCCACTCTTTTCCAGTTTCCCTGTTCTTTAAATAAAGCTGCTAAAACTAACAGGGAGAGTTTATATATGCATATACAGTGTGTGTGTGTGTGTGTGTGTGTGTGTGTGTGCGCGCGCGTGTTTACCCCTGTGTGATATGTAGCCCTAGCTGGCCTGAAATTTACTATATATTCAAGACTATACTGTACTATGTATACTATATAAACATCTCTGTCTCCTAAGTACTAGGGTTACAGGCATTTGCCACCATGTCCAGCTTCAAATTATTGTAATTTTTAAAAAATACTGAAGTAATTATTATATTTACTTTTTATGCATTATAAGTTTGTGTACATGCTCATGGGTATATGTGTACATGTCTGTGCATACACATGCAGAGGCCAGAGATCAGTGTTGGTTGTCTTCCAGAGAGATAGGGTCTTCACTAAGCTGGGGCTCATCGAGCTGGGTAGACTGACTGGTCAGTGAGCCCCAGGGATACTGCTGTCTCTGCCTCCTAGCTCAGTGTTAGAGCACCCAGCTTTTTTTTTTTTTTTTCTTTTTTTGGTTTTTCAAGACAGGGTTTCTCTGTGTAACAGTTCTAGCTGACCTGGAACTAGCTCTTGTAGACCAGGCTGGCCTCGAACTCACAGGGATTCACCGGCTTCTGCCTCCCGAGTGCTGGGATTAAAGGCGTGCACCACCACTGCCTGGCCCCAGCTTTTTATGTGGGTGCTTGTGTTCTCACAGCAACTGCTCTACTGACTGAGTCGTCTCCTCAACACCAACTCTCTCTCTTCCTCTCTCTCTCTCCCTTAAAGATGATTGCTGTGTAGCCCAGGTTAACCTGAAACTTGCTGTGTACACCAGGCTAGCCTAAAACTTACTGATCTTCCTGATTCTGCCTTGGTGGTGCTGGGATTATAGACATGAGCCATAATGCCCCCTCTGCCTGCCTCTGCCTCCTGAGTGCTGGGATTAAAGGCATGTTCCACCACCGCCCGGCAATCCACCTGTTATTTTATTTTATTTTTTTTAAGATAGAGTTTCTTACTATAGCTCTGGCTGGCCTCACACTCTGCAATCCCTTGCCTTGGTCTTCTGAATGCTGGGATTTTTGGATGTGAGCTACCACGAGCATATCTTTTGAGCGTTTCTTGACTTGGAAAGAACAGAGCTACCATATAGCATCATAGTTTGGAAGTGATGAACCACAGTGAACTGTTTTGTTTTTATTCTAGGTTTTGTTCAATTTTCCTTCTCTTTCAGCTCGGAGGACTTAGTCCAGCACAGGCCCTACTACTGAATTCAAGGCTCTGTCCTTCAGACTAGTTTTTAGTTTTCCTATTTGATAATAGTTACTGTTAATCAGCCTTCAGCCGCAGGACAGGTACTGTACAGATCACAGTAGACTCATCAGGAGACACAGAGGCAGCCACAAGCTAGGAAGGAAAGAGGTCAGGAAATGGGTGAATTCCCAACTTTGGGTTATTTTTCAGTCTGTGAGTGAGAGAAGGTGCTGGAATTCATGTCTTGCTGCTTTCAGCCAACATGGTTCTATTGCCAGGTTCAGCATAGCCATGGACACTAGAACTATGCACCTTAGGAGAAAGTTCTGTGTAAGATAAACTCTAAGCTCTGTGGAAGGTTGGTGCTGAGTTCTCGTTGCTCTGGCCTGGTCGTGGCTTGTCTCATCATGTTCTTGTGTCTAGGTGTATGTAGTGGCAAACGAGCCCCTCCCAGTATTGCTGGACGCCCTGCTTCCACTCCTCGGGGTGATCTTTTCTCTCTACTGTTTTACCAGTCAGAGTGTGTCTCACATAAGGTAAGCAAACAGAATTTATTTGCTTATAATTAGAATCCCATTTATTTATAAACAGGAAGTTTAAATTAGGGTGCTATTTTCTTTCAAAGGTAGGAAGATGTTTGGGGATTCTCTCACCCATTTACACAGAAAAGAACAAGGATTTTTACAGGTTGAGGGGAATTGGATGTAGTTTTGGGGATGATTTTCTGTAGTCTATACAGCAGAAGTGAAAGGTGTTTCCTTGGGTAAATATGCCACTGTTTGAGCAGTAAGAAATGCTGTATCTGCTGTTTCTGGGGAGGAGGAAACAGGTGATGGGTTATGATTTCCTGGTGGAGTGCTGGAGAACAAGTCTGAAAAGTCTACATGTGAATTTAGTATATCATAGTTTAGCCTGAATTTGGCATTAAAGATGCAGAGTTTTCATTCTAAAAGGAAGGGGCTTCTCAGTCTTCCAGAAAACACTTTTCTGTGTTACTTTAAAACTGATTCATGCCCTGCGGTAGTGACACATGCCTTTAATCCCAGCACTTGGGAGGCAGAGGCAGGAGGATCTCTGAGTTTGAGGTCAACCTGGTCTATAGGAGCTAGTTACAGGAAAGGCTCCAAAACTACACAGAAATTCTGTCTCGAAAAACAAAAACTAAAACAAAAACAACCAAACAGACAAAACTGATTCATTTAGGGGCTGGGAAGATGACTCTGGTGTAGGAGCCATGACTCTAATATAGAAGACCCTGCTTCGATTCGCAGCACCCACATGGTGACTAACAACTGTAACTCCAGTTCCTGGGGATCTGATGCTTTCTTTTGGCTTCCAGTGAGCACTGCATGAACATAGTGTATAGACATACATGTAGCAAAATATTCATACACATAAGATTAAAGAAACAAGTTAATTTTAAAAGAGATTTATTTTATATTACCTGTTTTCAGTTATTTGTTGCATTTCTCTCACATGGTAAGAGTTTATAGTTAAATCCTTCCTGAAGTCTACAGAATTTTGATTTGGAGCAGGCTGAGGATATACCTCAGTGGTAAAACACATGCCTGGAATGCATGAGACCCTTGAATTTGACCGTTAGCACTACAGAGAAAAAAGAAAAAGCAAACAAACCCTTGCAGGTTATCTGATATACAACGGTAGTACTTCTTTACTGGGTTACTTGAACACGATGTATCCGGAGTCCCTAGCACGGTTCTGGCAAACAGTAAGCTCAATAACTCATAGCAATCATTAGCATGTTTGCTAATAGTGAAGAAAGGTACTCACCCTGAATTTATGATTAAAGGCATGTGTAACCATGTCCACTCTAAAAGTAAAAATCTTTTAAAAAAAACAAAAACCTCTAGCACTGTTGCAGTCTCATCAAAGACTGACAAGGAGGGTGCCTGTATCAGTTCTAGCCCTTTGTACTTAGACGGCACTGATGACGGAACCATCCATCTTTTGCTGATATGCTATTTCTTGGTCACCAGCTGTTGATACCGTGAGAATATTTTTTTTTTTAGTGCATGCTTTCATTCATAGTGTCTTAGCACAAGTAGAACACACTTGAAGTAAAAAAATAATAATAACATGATGCTCATGTGGCAACCAGAGCTGCTTCCAGAGCCAAGGGTTAGGCTGTCCCTGGGTGACTTCCAGGGCGTTTGTACTCCAAAATTTGAAGGATCCATGCTTCCTTCTCCTGCGTGTCAGCAGCCAGTGACAGGGCAGCATTTGGGGACCTGACAGTCTTTCTTTCTTTTTCCGAATAGCTTGTTAGCTGCATGGAGTATGATGACAGGCTCATTCATTCATAACTGCTTTTTCTGCCAGGTCGCTTTGCCAAGAGATCTTGTTATGGATTCTGGTGAAGCTGGAAAGGAAGAAGGCAATTGCCAGCCTGAAAGGATTCTCGGGGTTGGACAAAGCTGTGCCCTCCCTCCATCCTCAGTGTCAGTTTAGAGCTGCCATGCACGGTGGCGTTGTGGTTACCATCCAAGAGACCATTAGGTGAGCTCACCCACCCACCCTCTGATGTCAGGCCTGATAGAATTTTATATATTACATTGTTCTGTGAGGCAACCACTAAGGGGCGCTGCTGGAAAGGAAACCAAAAACAGTCTGCCAAGGTACTTGCTATTTATGATCGTTAAAGAAACCAGAGCCTTAAATGACCCTCTGGGTGTTATTCCAAGGTGCCAGCTAATAGTAGGTGCGGTTTACTGGAGCCTCACAGCTCCACATCACAGCAAGCCCAGTTACAGCTCACTGTTTGCCATTGAGCCAGAGCAGAGGGCTGCTCACGTAGCCCCGTAACACCAGAGCAATCCAGTTCTGTTTCTGACTCAAAAAGCAATATGGATTTGTATGTCTTTAGTGTCCTTTTTTTTTAAGTTAAAAAATTATTTATCCATTTATTTTATATGTATGGTGTTTTGTCTGTATGCGTGCCTACATATGTGTCTTGAGCACTTTTATGCCAAAAGAGGGCCTCAGATCCCACTAGAAATAGT
Source organism: Myodes glareolus (assembly GCF_982192425.1). Taxonomy (NCBI): domain Eukaryota; kingdom Metazoa; phylum Chordata; class Mammalia; order Rodentia; family Cricetidae; genus Myodes; species Myodes glareolus. The sequence goes on along the minus strand of NC_142047.1, from coordinate 34,677,117 downwards.
GGTGAGCCACCATGTGGTTGCTGGGAATTGAACTCACTGGAAGAACAGTCAGTGCTCTTAACTGCTGAGCCTTCTCTCCAACCCCTGTTTGTTTTTGAGGTAGGCTTTTTCTGTGTAGCCCTGGCTGTCTTGGAACTCACTTTGTGAACCAGGCTGGTTTTGAACTCACAGAGAACCACCTGCTTCTGCTTCTTGACTGCCAGGAGTAAAGGCGTGCGCCGCCACCACCGGGCTTATACTTTTTTATTGTTGTTTTCATTCACTTATTATAGCTCACTAGTCTTGAACTTACTATGTAGCCCAGGCTGACCTCAAACTTGAAACAATCATCCTGTATCATCCCACGTGTTGAGATTATATGGATGAGGGATGAGCCACCACACTTTTTTTTTTTAGACACGTGACACTTTTGTTTTAAATTTTCAATGTTCATTCTGAAAGCCACTTCCTTCAGGAAGTGGTACTAAGGTACTACAAAGTGTTGTACCTCTGCTTCTAATTTATAAATACTTTGCATTCTTCAGCATGGAGATACAGGAAAATATTTTCAGGGTCTACCTAATGATGGAAATACATGGAAATAGTGCTGTTTTACAAGGTTACTGTGAGGTTCCAGGCTTCTGAAGACTCAGTAGGTAAAGTGCTTGTGCTCAGGCCTGAACCTGAGTTGATTCCTGGATCCCATAAGGTGTCAGGAAAGAACTGATTTCTGGGAATTGTCCTTTTACTTCCACATGCAACTTTATGCCAATGCACATGTGCCTCTATAGTCACACATGTGCCTCTGTAGTCACACATGTGTCCCTGTAGTCAGTCACACATGTGCCCTGGTAGTCAATCATACATGTGCCCCTATAGTCACACATGTGCCTCTGTAGTCACACATGTGCCTCTGTAGTCACACATGTGTCCCTGTAGTCAGTCACACATGTGCCCCGGTAGTCAGTCACACATGTGCCCCTGTAGTCACACATGTACCCTGGTAGTCACACATGTGCCCCTGTAGTCACACATTTGCCTCTATAGTCACACATGTGCCTCTGTAGTCACACATGTGTCCCTGTAGTCAGCCACACATGTGCCCCTATAGTCACACATGTGCCTCTGTAGTCACACATGTGCCCCTGTAGTCACACATGTGTCCTGGTAGTCACACATGTGCCTCTATAGTCACACGTGTCCTGGTAGTCACACATGTGCCTCTATAGTCACACATGTACCCCTGTAGTCGGTCACACATGTGCCCCTGTAGTCACACATGTGCCCTGGTAGCCACACATGTATCCCGGTAGTCACACATGTGCCCTGGTAGCCACACATGTGCCCCTGTACACACAAAAGAAAATAGACCTTTTAGAAAGAAAATGATGTTGGTTTCAAGAGAAAGTGCTGTTTAGTGACACTGATGTGAACTCTTCCCCGGTGTTGCAGCGATGATGAAGATGAAGCCCTATATCAGAAGGTGTCTTCAGAGCAGAGCCAGATTGAACATCTTGGGGACTTGCTGTCCCACTGCCAGCAGTGTGGTTTGGCAGGAGACTTCTTCATCTTTTGTTTGAAGGTAGGAGCTCACAGTCACATCTCTTCTTCATTCTGGGACAGCTGCAGGAAAGCCTTTGTCTTTTTAAGGCATTCATCATTTTAGGTCCTAAAATTTAGCTTCCAGTTTAGGGCAAATGTACTGAAGACAAAGAATAGTTCAGTTCCTGGTAGCTTTGGAGTTGTCAAGAGAAGGACACATCAGTGGGACCGATGTGCTCTGTCTCCTTGGCTGGGTAGTTTGCATTGCGATGTTAGACATGAACAAAGCAGCCTTGTTGATCTCTGAAAGAGTTAAGCTTTGCTCCGTGTTGACAGTAAGAACCCTTTTGAAGTTAATAGCAGGTTTTAGAGCCGCAGAGTAATCCCTTATCCTTTCTGACTGTTGTGCTGTCAGGTATTTGGAAAGGAGACAGCCGCTCTGCCTCCCTCATTTCACTCTGTAGCCACTTGAAACCTTTTCCGTTTCTTGCTGAGTGCCTGTTGTGTTTCCTTTGGCCCTAATCTCTAGATGTACCCCATAACACTAGCCCTGCCTGCTGTCTGCTGGAGACCTCCGGCTTTGCTTTTCCCACTTTCTCAAGCTGGCTGGGAATGCGAAGCTGACGTTTCTAGAACCTGCAATAGGGCTGTTTCTTTTCTGTGCTCTCTCATCTCCATGTTCACGCTCCCTCCGTCTCAGCCACATGCTCTGCTTTTCTCAGCAGAGGTTCTCTTATTTGTCTGCTTTGTTTCCAGTTGTCCTTTGGTTAATAGCGCTGGCTGTTCTTCCAGAGGACCTGGGTTCAATTCCCAGCACCCACAGGGTGGCCTACAGCGCTCTGGAATTCAGTGCCTATTACCTCTGTAGGTACCAGACACACACACACAGTGTACATTCATACATTCAGGCAAAACTCTCTTACACATAAAAGAAAAATAAATGAATTTTTTTTGTAATGGTCCAAACCAGCCAGGTGTGGTCGTCCATGTCTGTAATAGCAGCAGTCTGGAATCAGTGGCAGGAAGAGGGATTTTGAATTTCAGGCCAGCACAGGTTACATAATGAGACGGTTTCCAAAAACAAAACAAAACAAAATACTATCACCACTACCAAATCAAAGTGCTATATTCTAAACCCCAGTATGATATTTTGTTTGTTTGTTTTTTGAAGGGTCTCATGTAGCCCAGGCTGGCCTCAAACTATCTAGCCAATGATGATCTTGAACTTCTGATCTTCTTGTCTCTACTTCCTGAGTGCTAGGATTACAGGCCTGTTTTATACAGTTCTAGGAATGGAACCTAGGGCTTTGTGCATGCTAGGCAAGTATTCTGCCAGTTAAGCTATATCCAGCCAACACAAGCCTCTTAAACTGTAAGTCGTGACCCCAGGTGAGGTCACATAAGTGGAAGTGGGGGGGGGTCACAAAACATTTGTCAACACTTAAAGGTTTTTGACCACAAAATAACCAAAACTTAATTCAAAATCTGGTGGGGAATGAGCTCGGGGCGTTTCTGACAGCTCTCGCAGCACAGTGTCGCTGGGGCCTTGGTTCTGAGCACAGATCACAGGCCCTGTGCACAGTGCAGGCCATTGTGTCAGCAGCTCAGCGCCAGCCGCACAGAGGTCGCTGCGTCAGTTACAGCGCTGTCTGCTTTTACAGAGACAGCGGTTTACCTGTGCAAACAAAGACTTTTAATAGTTTTCCAGTGCCCATTCCTCAGCAGGTAAATATTAAATTAGTTTCTCTTTTAATTTCATTGTGTTAGGATTTTTTTATTTTAAAAATTGTTGATTGTCAGGTGGTGGTGGCACATGCCTTTAATCCCAGGATCTCTGTGAGTTCGAGGCCAGCATGGTCTACAGAGCAAGTTCCAGGAAAGTCTCCATAGCTACGGAGAAACCCTGTCTCAAAAAACCTAAAAAAGAAAATAATAGTAATAATCAATTGTTGGTTGAGGGGCTGGAGAGAGCCTCAGGGGCTAAGAGTGCTACTCTTCCAGAGGGCTTGAGTTTGGGTCTCAGCACCCACGTCAGGCCTCTCCCACTGCTCAAGTGCTACAAGATCTAATGTCACCTTTGGTAGATATCTTCACTAACATGAACAAACCCATACACAGACACATACATAATCATTTTCCTTTTAAATTGCTGACTGGGCTGCTATACTTGGTCTTTCATTAAAAAAAAATCATTAAATGAATTTTGACCTTGAATTATTTTAAATAAATTATTAAATTAAATTAAATTATTTTAAATAAATTTTGAAATGGCCCTCAACTGATTTTTCCAATTTTGCATTATATATTTAAGCAAACTTGAGTTTGCTGTATTGATGTTTATAAAATCAAAATGTTGATCTACTCTGAGAAACATTGAAGATACTGTGCATCTTGCCATATCAAATATTCAAGATTGATTTCTTCATGTAAAATTAATCAAGCAAACCCATCTTATTATTATGCAAATTAGTTCATCTTTAATAAATGGTAAAAAAAAACCCAGATGTATGACAAAGAATTGTTTTAAAGTAAATTTCTAAATTTCTTTAGAATTTGTTACCATTGTGTGCTTGACTACTATACATATTCTACCCACGGCCACACATGGAGTTGTAGTAATCCCTCAGGGAAAAGAGGCTGCGAGTGGAAATGTTTGGGAAACCTTGCTTGGAGCCAGGGAACTGTCACCTTGGCAAAACTGACACTTGGCTAGATAAATGTGTTATTTGGTGTGGTTGTCTTGTTCTTTGTAGGATTCTTAGCAGTATCTGTGACCTCTATTCACTAAATGCCTGCTTTAACCCATAATTATGACAACCAAAATGTCCTGCAGACTTTTCAAAATGTCCCCCAGGGAGGGAAATTACCCGGGTGCAGTTGAATACCGTTACTCTCCGCTGTCAGCTACTCCAGCAAGCACTAATTGTTAAGGAACTTAAGGTTTTCCCTTCCTATGGGAATTCACACTGGAGAAGGGCAGTGGAAAGCTTACCAAACCCACAGTAATGAATTCCCCGTGAACAGATGTTTATTTCTGGCTTATCTTAAAGGAAAGCCATCTAAGGGTCTTTGAAAGGACTTTGACTAAGTTATATCATCTGAGGACTTAGTTCATGGAAGGCTAGTTATAGAAACCATGAAAATATTATAAAAAGTTTATCAAACAAGTTCTTTTTTTACACTTATTTATTTGTGTATGTTTTTGTATGTGTATGTATGTCGGCGTGTGTGAGTCGCTGTGTGGAGGCCAGAGGACACCTTTCATGAATTGATTTTTTTCCTTAAACTAGTGCTGTGCGTGTGTGTGTGTGTGTGTGTGTGTGTGTGTGTGTGTGTGTGAAGTTCATATACATGGGATCACAAAATGCATATTACTCTACAGTTTATGTTTTCTTTCTTTTCTTTTTCTCAGTACTGGGATTTGAACCCAGTGCTTGTATATACTAGACAAGAACAACTCTGTCATGAAGTTATACCTATGGTTCTTTTTACTTTTTAATTTTGAGGCAGGTCTCACTGAGTTGTCCAGGGTGGTCTTGGACTCCTCTGTAGCCTTGATGGGCCTTAAACCTGCAATCCTTTTCCCTCGGCCTCCCGAGTGGCGGAGACTACAGGCGTGTGTAACAAATGCAGATTGCTTCCTTGGATGCGAATCCCTCCATATGTTTGCCAAGTCCTTAGTGCCAGTGGCTTTTCTGTCACTCTTTCTTTCATCCCCTGCTTCTAGGAGTTGTCTCATCTGGTAGTGGAAAATGAAGCAGCGTTCAAACCCACGCCCTCCTGTTATACAAGCCTGCTGGAACTGGAGCAACACCAGGCTCTACTTACAGAAGAGCAGGAGCGGAAGCTGCTGGTGCTGCAGTTGCTGGCTGTCCTGTGCGAGAGAATGTCTGAGCAGATATTCACGCACGTATCTCAGGTTAGTAGCTGTCACTTTCTGGGTCCAACCTTCTGTTATTTTGGTGTCTTTGCATTTTTTCAAAAAATAAATGTTGCTTAGCCAGGCATGGTGGTACACACTTTTAATCCCAGCACTCAGAGGCGGAGGCAGGTAAAACTTGAGGCCAGCATTGTCTACATAGTGAGTTCCAGGCCAGCCAGGGCTATGTGCCGAGACCCTGTCTCAAAAACAGTTGTTTAGATTGGAACTTGGTGGCACCCTTTCCACGTTTCTTGGAGTTCTGGCTAAACATGAAGACTATTAATTAAAATTAAGCTCACACCTGTCCAGCTGAATCTGAGTCTTTCATACTATACCATGTGCTTGACAAGCTCCTGATGTGAGTCTCATACACAAAACTTCTACAACTGTTCTACATATTTGTTCTACTGTAGTGATAGTCAATTTTGAGTGCAAATAAAATCACTAGCCTTTATAAAATAGACTGCTACCTGGTTCCTTTCTAGAGATTTTGATTTAATATGCCCAAGTGGGAGCCTGAAAGTATTTTTTTAAGGTTTCATATGGGCCAAAGGTTGTAAATGAAGGGCTGGAGTGATGGCTCAGAGCACTCGTTCTCGACCTTCCTAATGCTGCAGTCCTTTAATACAGTTTCTCATATTGTGGTGACCCCCAACCAAAGAATTACATTTGTTGCTACTTCATAACTCTAATTTTGCTACTATTACTAATTGTAATGTAAATATCTGTGTTTTCTGATGGTCCTAGGTGACCCCTGTGAAAAGGGGTTGGGACCCCCGTGTTGAGAACCAGTGGTTTAGAGGGTGAGAGCACTTACAGTACAAACATGAGAACTGCATCTGGATGCCCAGTACCCGTGCAAAAAGCTGGGTATGACCACACATGTGCCTGTGACCCCAGCTCTGTTCAGGGAGGAGACCACCAGCATAGGTTCAAGCTCAGTGAGAGACTCTATATCAAATGAATAGGGTAGAGAGGGAGAGAATAGGACACCCGACACCCTCCCCTGGACCCCTCATACACTTAGGCATGTGTGCTTACTCACATATGTGTGCATATGCCACACACAAGTAGAGAATGATTGGAATTCAAAAAAAGTGTTAGTCTTGGTGTGGTGGCACACACCTTTAACCCAGCACTCAGGAGGCTGAGGCTGGTGGCTCTCTGAGTTCAAGGTCAGCATGGTCTACAGAGCAAGTTCAGCCAGGAACAGCCAGGACTGCACAGAGAAACTCTGTATTAAAAAACAAAACAAAAAAACCCAACCAACTAATTAAACAAACAAACAAACAAAAAAATGTTAATAAGATCACTTTAAATTTTCCACATCCTCAGATTCACAGTTCATCTCCACAGCATCCTGTGCAATTTTAAGATATTCTAAAAACAATGGGTTCAGGGTAGTGTTCCTGTGTGGGCCAGTTCCTGAATGTTGACTTTGACATTTTTACTACCCTTTTTTTTTAAAAATAGGAGATAAAAGTAATAATGCATAGGCAATGCAGGGACCGTATTTACCACTTAACCAGAATTAGCTGTGCCTGGCTGAGGAAGAGTCATTTGTGAGATGGTATGACTGTCACACTTAAGCTGATCCTCCAGCTCTTTGTATGGTTGTCATTGTCATCTGCTGTCCGTGTTGCTAAGCAGCATTTCGCTGGAGCTCCTGCTGACAACGTTAGCTGCTGCCTGTCAGCTCTGACTGAGCTTGCCTGTTTAATGGGAATTGTGTTCCTGATTTCTGCCCAAGCCCTTCACTCCTTAGTTCACTGACCCTGCATTACTCGGCAGGGTGATTTGTTCCTCTTGTGTTTATCTGGTTCCTGAAGGCTTCCTCTTCCAGGTCTGTTTGTGTCTTAGGGTGCTGGGTGGAAGGGGGTGGTCTAAAAGCTGATGGAACTGAGCTTCTGCACTAGCCTCCTTCCTTCCTAATTAAGGAGCGATAGTGTTGGACTGGTGCAGCAGGTGAGGTGGCCCATTAACTCACCCTTCACACAGGTTAGTTAAAATGTTCCAGAACAAAAAGTACCACCAGGAAGTACCAAACTGTCCTTTGTAATTTCACTGCTAGTAATAATATTAGATATTATTTTGAAGTACACACATGCCCACACTCACATGCGTGCATACACAAAGAAAATAAGTTATAAATTGTTTGGTTGATATTATTAGGAATGAAGATTTTTGATATAAGAAAAACATATAAAAACTAAAGAGCTATCATAAAAACCCTATACTCTTGAATTTCAGTTGGAAATCTTAGTGTGAATGCATGCTTAATGTTTTTCTTTTTAGATAATGGATATTTTTCTAGTGTCCACTCTCAGCGCCAGAAACAATGGCAGTCAGCAGCAGTAGTGCCCTAGCTCCAGAGTGGAGTCTAGAAATACCGTTTTCTACTCAGAGTGCTCAGAGCTCTCTGGGATAAAGGTTGATTTGAGGTCTAGGGCAAAGATTGTACATTAGAAGCTTCAAGGCAGTTTCATGAGCCCAGGCACAAGGACGCTATCTGAATTTAATGGGGTCGTGGCAGTAGCAGCCAGGAGCCACCTTTAAAGGACTCTTGTTGCAACACACAGCACAACTGCAGCATTCAGAGGAACAATGGCTTCAGTAGACACATCAAAGACAGAAAATGATTTTAAAAACCTCCCAGGATTCCTTAGAGATTGTTAGGGTATTTGGTCTGTATTTTATAAATCGATAATCAAAGGGAATGGGGAAAACGTTTGTCTTGCCTTTCCTGTAGCAATTAGATCCCAGCTCCATCAGATAAGCAACAAAGGGACATTTTCTCCCTAGGGAAACCCCAGGGCCCGTGGTGTGGATCAGACGCTGGTAGACTGCTTGCCCTGTAGGACAATCACAGCCAAAACTATTCAAAAAGAACTAGAGAATTACATTTTGCAAACTTTTATGAAATCATAGATTTCATTGTCTGCCAAAATGGTTAGAAAGGCTGTGGATAGAAACTTTATGTGTTAGTCCCAGAATACCAGGGAAACTGTTTCCCCCGTATTATAAAAATGTTCAAGTTTGAAATATTTTTCAGTAATTCTATTTATTTTTTTAAGCATTTATTTTTATTTTTTAAGTGTGTATATGTGTGTGTGTGCGCACACATTATGTGCTCACGTGTACTTATGTATGTACCTGAGCACAGGTGCCTGCAGAAGACAGGAGTTAGTTTCCCTGGATCTGGAGTTACAGGCAGTTGTGAGTCAGCTGCTGTGAACGCTGGAAACCGATGTGGGGCCTGGAAAATGAGCAGGTGCTCTTCACCACTGAGCCATCTCTCCAGCCCCTTGGTAGGTTGTTGATGTTTTGATTGATTGATTGATTGATTGATTGATATTTTGTCTTTCTGAAACAGGGTTTCTCTGTATAGCCATGTCTGTCTTGGAACTAGCTCTGTAGATTAGGCTGGCCTCTAATTCATAGAGATTCACCTGCCTCTGCCTTCTAAGTGCAGGAATTAAAGGCATTTGCCACCACCACTTGGTTTGCTTTCTGTGACAGTGACTCACTATGTAGCCTTGACTGACCTGGAACTTGCTATGTAGACCAGGCTGGCCTAGAACTCACAAAGATCCTACTGCCTCTGCCTCTCCATTGCTGGGATTACATTTGTGTACCAGCACACCTGACTTTGTGTGTGTGTGTGTAAAATATATTAATTACACATATTAATAGAAAATATTTATTTATTGAAAGAATTTTGTAGTATTCACTACAAAATTTTCTATATAGATGTTTCCATCAGAATTTTATTATTCTTTTATTATTTTATTATTTTATAGATGGAAAAAAATTCCATCTTTACTCATGATTTTATTCCTCTGCATCCTATTTTTCATGTACTTTTTAGGGTTAATGCAGATAGCAGTGCATAGGGACTGTGCTAAGTATTTTGGCATGGACAGATTGGTCTTATGTCACCACTGAAGCAGACATGTGTTGTATGCCCCCACATACAGTGTGGTAGGAAGTGTAGAGTACTTGGAAAAGATTTTGACCTTAGCACAGAACCTTCAACCTATATCTAATTAAGAAAATGCAGACTCTAGAATACTATGTTAAGCAAAGCCCTGAGGACACAATCTGCCAGATCCAGAATGTGAAAATCTACAGTGCATGTGTTTGCTTTTTCATCAAATAAATGGCATTAAAAGTGAGAAAAAAAAAAAAAGAATCAAACTGGGTATGGTAGTGCATGCCTTTAATCCCAGCACTCGGTAGGCAGAGGTAGGCAGATCTCTGTGAGTTAAAGGCCTGCATGATTTACCTAGTGAATTCCAGTACAGCTAGAGTTATGTAGCGAACCTGACTCAAAAAATCCTAAGTAAATAAACAAACAAATAAGGGAACCAGTACTGGGTTTAGATAAATAACTGGGGGAGTGGAGAGATGGGTCAGTCAATAAAGTGCTTACCATGCAAGCATCATGTTTGAGTTTGGATTCCTAACATCCATGTAAGAAGCTGGACTTGGAGGAGAACATCTGTAACCCCAACACTTGTGAGGTTGGGGGAGGTGGTGAAGACAAGCAGATCTCTGGCTCCTACTAGCCAGCCAGTCTTCCAACTGAGATGCCCTAATCTCATAAAGTCGAAAGCAATAGAGGAAAATACTTAAAGTCCTTCTCTACCCTTAGCCTGTATGCAGATAAATACATACACACATAAATTTAAAAAAATTATAGGCAAATTGTGGCTAGGCATGATGGCATACACCTTTAATGACAGCACTCAGGAGGAAAGGGCAGGTATATCTCTGAGTTTGAGGCCGTCCTGGCCTAGAGAATTAGAGTGTTACAATCGAGTCAGGGCTATACAGTGAGACCTTGTCCCAAAAAGAAAGGAATTACATGAGATATTTTTGTAACAGTTGTGGACCAGGCACTAGGAGATATTAAAGAATTGGGTATAATAGCATGGTAGTAATGTCAAAATCAAATCTCCTTACCTGTTACAAATGCATACTGAAGTACCTATAAACGAAAAAGTAAATATTCAGTAGAATGTATTGGAATGGCATATTATCTGTATTATGGTATACAGAGAAATGAGGCATGTGATGGGTGTGTCTACTAATGGGGTTCTCCACCAACTCTCAGGTTCTTTCATTCTGTGACCACATATTGAGCTATGTGCTATCTAACTCTTCTAGGTACTGGGGACACAATGCTAAACAAAACAGACATGTATTTGCATTCATGGGGCTGACATTCACATAAGTGGAAATAATAAATAAGAAAGCAAAGAGTGGAGCTGGGCAGATGGCTTAGCAATTTGAGAGCACTGGCTGCTCTTTCAGAAGACCTGAGTTTAATTCCCAGCACCCACAATTGGCAGCTCCCAGCTGTTTGTAACTCTAGCTCCAGGGGATCTGACAACCTCATACAGACATACATGCAGGCAAAACACCAATGCACATGAAATAAAAATAAATAAATCATTACATAAGAAAGAAAGCAAAGAATATAATCTGTGATAATTTCATTATGAAATGTGTCAGATGGTGATCATTTCTGGAGAAAAATAGAGCAAGGAAAAGGACTGGTAAGTAGGTGGCCATGGAGAGCCACAAAGAGAGATGACTTCTGAGTACAAACCTTTAGCCAGGGAAGTTGGAAGCTATTGAGATGTCCAGATAAAGGAAGTATGCCCCAAGTGTGTCAGGGCCAGCAAGGAACCCAGTGCCAGTGCAGGGGAATGAGCAAGCCTGCTAGTCCGCCCTTGCATGTTGCTGAGCTGGATCACTGTAACCAGCAGAGTACAAATGGTTCTTCGTGGTGTTTTTTGTTTTTCCTTTTTAGAGGTTAATTTTGTGTGTGTGACGTAAGTAACACAGACTCATTACAAAAACAAAGCACAAAAGTGCCTAATGTAGCTGGGGTGGTGGTTGATGCACGCTTTTAATCCCAGCACTTGGGAGGGAGAGGCAGGCGGATCTCTGGGAGTTCGAGGCCAGCCTGGTCTCCAGAGTGAGTTCCAGGACAGGCTCCAAAGCTACACAGATAAACCCTGACTCAAAAAACAAAACAAAACAAAACAAAACAAACCCCAAAACCAAAATAAACAAAAACACAGCAGTGCCTAATATAAAGACAAGGTATTGATTGACCTATTCTCCCTGGAAACAATAGACAAGCATCAACAGAGGAGCAGGCATGTGTGTGTGTGTGTGTGTGTGTGTGTGTGTGTGTGTGTGTGCGTGTGTGTGTAGGGATGATAGTAGAGAAAGTATAATAGTGAAAATCAGACGCTACAGCAACATAGGCCATTATCAACCTGAGAAATTCAGGTTGGAGAGAAATTAAAAAGTAAATATTGAACCTCATTGGAGCCTGGTTTGGTGGGGTGTGACCGTAATCCTAGCACAGAGGCCAAAATGGAGGATTGCCACAAGTTCTAGGCCAGCCTGGGCTACATAATGACATTGTCTCAAGAAAGAAGGAGGAAGGAGGGAGGGATGGAGGGAAGTAGGAAGGAAGAAAGGAAAATCTCTTCCCTAAACAAACAAGAGCAAAGGAAAGGGGGAAACAGTGCAAGTTCTCCTCCTGCAGAAGCCTGGAAATAACAAGCACTAGCTAAGCTCTGCAGATGGCACTGAATGCAGAGCACAGTGCGGTGTTAGGGCTATCTGAGATTTAGGGGACCCTTTGATTCTTTCCCCAACTTTATATATCCCCCAACAAAAGATAGAGGCTTTTTAATTAAAGTTTTTAAAAAAGATTTATTTATTATGTATACAGTGTTCTGTCTGTCTGTCTGTATGCTTGCTGTCCAGATGAGGGCACCAGATCTTATTACAGATGGCTGTGAGTCTCCACGTGGTTGCTGGGAATTGAACTCAGGACCTGTGGAAGAGCAGTCAGTGCTCTTAACCTCTGAGCCATCTCTCCAGCTCTAAAATTTTTTATTTATTATGTGGTACATATGTGTACAAGGTGGGAGGCCTCATGTGGAGGTCAGAGGATAGCTTTGTGGAGTTGGTTCTCTATTTTTTTTTTTTTTTTGAGATAGTAGTTTCTCTCCATAGTCCTGACTGTCCTGTGGACCAGACAGGGCTCAAACTCAGAGATCCACCTGCCTCTGTCTCCTGAGTGCTGGGATTAAAGGTGTGCACCACCACTGCCCGGCTCTCCTTTCATCTTTACTTGGGTTCTTGTGATTAGACTCAGTTGACTAGCTTGTACGGCAAGTACTTCTCTACCTGCTGAACCGTCTTGCCAGCCTAGAGGTTTATTCTTGCTCAGTGTTGAACTCAGGGAACTCTGACTGCGGGTGGGAGCGGCACACTGAGAAGCAGGAGACTTATTCCCATGGATGTGTCCTAGCTCATCTCTCCCCACCTGCTTGTGGTTCTACTGAATTGAAGGAATTCAACCGCTTAGAATTCCTTTACTCTTTAATAATAACATTAGGTATTTGCTGTTTACCAGGCTCCATCCTAAACACATGACGGGTATTAACTCATTTAATCCTCTTAGTGATCCTATGGAGATATGTAACTTGCTGACAAAGTGCTGACTGTTGATTTCGTGCATTTCAGCAGCCTCCTGAGAGATGCTGAACGCTAGAGCTCTGACTTGGGTGGTAGTAGATTGAAAACTCCCCTGAATTCCAGGAGGCTTCAGTCACTAGGACCTCTTCTTGGGTTGGCAGCCCCATCCCAACCACAGCAGGGTAAGCTGCTGTCTTAGTGGTGCTACAGGAAGGCAGTCTGCCTGGACATGGGAGTGATCCTAGCACTTGGGAGGAGCATCAGAAGTTCAAGCTCATCCATGGCTACACAGTGAGAGGCCAGCCTAGTGTGTATTCACTATTCAGTGTCCTCCCCACAAACACCAAGGAAGTTTAGGAGAAAAGATATTTTGTTGATGCCATACATTATTACCTGACCATTACTTCATAGTTAATAGTTCCCAGGTTCTTTAATAATTCTTTTTATTCTTTGAAATTTTCACACATTTATGTAATGTATTTTGACCATATCCATCCACTGCTCCCTTCCTCCAGCTCCCCCAGTGCCCACTGACCTTGTGTATCTCAATTTCATGTTCTCCTGGTTTTCGCCCATTTGCTTTGTCTTTTCATGCATTTAAACAGAAAGCTTCTTCTCTAAGAATAGGATCATATTATTTGTTTTTCAACCCTTTTTTATAGCCTTTTTACTTCATTGTTTATTTGTTTGTTTTTATTTTTGTTTCTTTTTTTTTTCCAAGACAAAATTTTCCTGTGTACCCCTGGCTGTCCTGGAACTTGCTCTGAAGACCCGTTAGCCTTTAACTCAGAGGTCTGCCTGCCTCTGCCTCCCAAGGGCTGGGATTAAAGGCAATCACCACCATGCCTACTTCCAGCCCTTTTCAAACAGTATATATAATGGGTTGGGTGAGACGACTCAATGCATAAAGGTCTTGCCACCAAATCTCACAGCCTGAGTTCAGTCTCTGGAGCTCATTTGGTAGAAGGAGAGAACAGATTCCTATAAATTATTTTGTCTTCCACACAAATGTGGTGTGTTCCTGTGCATTCACACAAGAATAAACAGATGTAACAATGTTTGTTTTTGTTTGTTTTTTTCGAAACAGAATTTCTTATAGCTTTGGAGCCTGTCTTGGCATTTGCTCTGTAGACCAGGCTGGCCTGAAGCTCACAGAGATCCGCCTGCCTCTGCCTCCCAAGTGCTGGGATTAAAGGCGTGTGCCACCACTGCCCAGCTATAAATGTAATGGTTTTAACATTAAAAAATACATTAGAAATAAACTTAGAAAAAACTAACTCCAGCAATTAAACAATTCTTGTGCTAACATAGAAACTAAATAAAAACAAGGCACACTTTAAAAACTTTTCAGTAGCACAACCAGGTGACCCCAAATGGTTTATAAATCAGTAACGTCTCAGGGTTAGAGAGGGAGGTAGAAGTTGTCAGCATTGTTTCTGTGCATGGAGCGTTTAAATAACCTTCCCAGTTTCCTGCCTTGTCCCAGAAGACAAGTGTTAACAGGCCATTCTCCCAGCTTTAAGCTTGCAGTAAGGATTCTAGCATAGCATGTGATTTGTCCAGAGAGTGAAGCATGCAACCTTGCATAGTATTTAGAGGCTTATTACAACCTATCTCAACCTTCCCATTTACAAAATGATATCTCCCCTTTGAGCCATTAATCCTGAATATACACGTGTGCATGAGTACGTGCGTGAATGTGTGTCTGCTGTTGTTTGTTCAAAGATGTTTGTGCTAGATGATTATACCAGGCTCTGTTCAAATGGTGCTGACCAAATTAATTCCTTTGAAAGGTTATTGATAGCCTACACTATATAAAATCTTGTGTATGAACTACCTTAAGTCTGTAGAAATATTGAAACTTAGAATGTGACTCTGAATCATTTATAGATTAATGAAAGACACTGGCTTATAAATAAAATTGGGTATCGTCTTCCATATTCATTGCTTATCAGAATTAAGACTGGAACTGAGAAATCTCCAATAAGGAAACTTTATTCAGATAACATTTTAAATGGTCAGAAAGTAATGTTTATTTTTATATATGTATTTTATCAAATACACATATATATCTAATATGCATCTATATCAAATGTATATATATCAAATATATATCATATATCTATTTATATGTATGTGTGTAGGTCAGAGGGTGACCTTGGGCATTGATTCTCTTTCCCTTTCTAGCTTGATTTTGAAGCACGATATTTTTTGCATTTGCTGCTGTGCTATATGCTTAAGGCAAGCTGTCCTATCGGGTTTCAGAAGCCTTTCAGATAGGACTCTGAAACTCTGTGATGTTCCTCATGTGCCTGGCTCCCATGTCACCGAAAGTGTGCTGGGGTTGCAGACATATGCTGTCGTTTCCAGCTTTTACAGTGGGTTCTGAGGATCTGAATCCAATCATCAGACCTACATGGCAAGTGCTTTTCCTCACCTACTCATTTCCCTGGCCCACAGTTTATTTTCTGTTTACTTAATTTACTTTCTTTTTGGGTTTGTTTTTTTTTTTTGATTTTTTGAGACAGGGTTTCTCTATAGCTTTGGAGCCTGTCCTGGAACTAGCTCTTGTAGACCAGGCTGGTCTCGAACTCACAGAGATCCGCCTGCCTCTGCCTCCCGAGTACTGGGATTAAAGGCGTGTGCCACAACTGCCCGGCTATCTTTTTGGTTTTTTGAGGTAAGGTTTCTTTGTATATCCCTGGCTGTCCTAGAACTCACTCTATCCATCAGGCTGACCTCAAACCTGGAGATCCACATGCCTCTGCTTCTTGAGTGCTGGGTTTAAAGGTGTGCACACCATTGCCCAACAAATTTTTTGTTTTGAGATTTTATTTTTTATGTGTATGTTTGTTTGCCTGAATGTACATATGTGTGCCATGTGTGCAGTCTCTACAGAGCCCAGAAGGGAGGGCATTGGACTGGGACTGGAGTTACAGACAACTGCCAGGAGAGTGCTGGGAATTGAACTCAGTTCCTTTGGAAGAGCAGCCAGTGTTCTTAGCCACTGTGCCATCTCTGCAGACCCCAGAGTTTAGTTTATTTTATTAGATTTTATTTATTTATTATGTCTACAGGATTCGTGCCTGCAGGCCAGAAGAAGGCACCAGATCTCATTGTAGATGGTTGTGAGCCACCATGTCATTGCTGGGAATTGAACTCAGGACCTCTGTAAGAGCAACCAATGTTCCTAACCTCTGAGCCATCTCTCCAGCCCCCTGGAGTTTATTTTTAAGAGTAGTTTTAGGTTCACAACAAAATTGAGAAGATACAGAGGTTTCTCAGGTATCTCCTGTGTTTACATGTCTCTGACCTTTCCATTGCTGCCGCAGAGCAGTGCCCTTGTTAGACATCTTTATCTCTTTGTGTGTGTGTGTGTGTGTGTGTGTGTGTGTGAACATGCATATGTCTCCCGAGGACTTAACCTTTCCACCTGCTAGGCAAGCAGTCTCTACTCCTGAGCTACATTCCTGGGCCCCTTTGCTGTAATTGATGAATCCACTTGTACACATCATGCCTTCCCTGTGCTGGGTTTAGAGGCGTGCACCACCACCACCCGACTTCCTTCCAAACATCTTATATAAACTGGCAGATGTAAAACAAGTCACAAAAGTATAGAGCACCACTCTTGCTACACAGAAGCAGCTAGTATGTTTTCATGATGCTTAAGATGATGCTGTAGACATTTGTAGACATAAGACATATGGATTTTACATTCCTTTCTTACCCCATCACTGACGCTAATGCTAATTTCCTTCTTCGGTAGGTAGTGGACTTTGTAGCAGCAACACTGCAGAGAGCGTGTGCAAGCCTGGCTCATGAGGCAGAGAGCACCGTGGAATCCCAGACACTGAGCATGTCAATGGGGCTGGTGGCTGCCATGCTGGGAGGGGCTGTTCAGGTGAGTTGTAGGTATGAGCGAAACTTGAATTTTTGAGTAGGGACGAGAACCTGCTGCCTTTCTTCCATACCTTCATGGAAAACAGGAATCGATATTGCACCCAGGAGAACCAGGATGACCAACTTGGGTTGTTAATGAGAGTCATCTCTAACATAGACTACAAGCATGCCACTTCACATTGGCCTGCCAGCTTGTCACTGTCAAAAGGGTAGGGCTCTTTCCTGCATGGAACAAACTTGTTTTGGAAACTTTGAGTGTTTTGTGCCTGAGGCAGACGTTCAGTTCTTTGACTCCAAGGAGTTGGTGGGAAATCCTTAGCAACCTTTTGGCTGCTCATATGGCACCTGTTTTGCATGGTTCCACTTAGCTCAGGGTCCATTGTTTAGCCCATATAGTGCAATATATTCACGCCTGCTGCCAGTCATTTTTAAGAGTTTTGTTTTGTCTGGGTGGTGGTGGTGCATGCCTTTATTCCTAGAACTCGGGAGGCAGAGGCAGGCGGATCTCTGTGAGTGCAAGGCCAGCCTGGTATACAGAGCGTGTTCTAGGACTGGCTCCAAAGCTACAGAGAAACCCTGTCTTGAACCTCCCTCCTCCCCCCAAAAAAGAGTTTTGTTTTGTTTTTGTTTGAGGCAGAGTCTCATATAGCCTAGGCTGGGCTTGAATTCAATATGACATTGATGATCTTCCTTCCTGCCTCCGAGTCATTAGGACAGCAGGTGTGCACCACTATGGCCAGCTTAGTTTATGTGGTTTTTACATAGTTAATTTGTAGTTTTTAAGATCTATTTCTATTTTTAAATTGTGTGTGTGTGTGTGTGTGTCTATGTGTACATGAGTGCGGGTGCCTGCTGAGACTGGACGATGGTGTCACAGCCCCTGGAGCTGGATTTGCAGACAACTGTGAGCTACCTGATGTGGGTCCTGGGAGCCAAGCACACAGGACTGCAAGAGCAGTCCACTGCCATCCTTCCAACCCTAATTTATAATTTTTTAATTTATTCATTCGGCCACTATTGATTGCATATTTGCCACATGATAGATCTGAGACCATAGCAATGGACAAGGCAGACATGGCCTATACCTCACACCGTAGTCGAGGAAGAGAGGCACACCCAGAATGTCCATTTTAAAATATGATTAGAATTGAATGGAATGCCCCCAAAAAGAGGGAAGGAGGCCATGATAACATAGCATATAAGCTAGGCTGAGAGGTCTTCAGTGAGCGAAGGTCATTCTACTAAGACCTGAAGGAGGCATAGGTGTTTGAGTGTGGCGTATATGGAAGAGGTGGAAGAAATCCTTTCAGTTAAGGAAACTCTGCAAAGGCACAGAAGCAGAGAAAAGCTTGGTTTTTTGAGCATTGATGGAAAGCCAGTGTAACTGAGCTGTAGAGCCCTGGGGACAGTACTGGCAAAGGCAGAGGATGGGCTGGGCTAGAGCACACTGGTCAGCATGATGGGTTCAGTAAGTTAGGAGGCTGCAAGAAAGCAGGACAGTCTCAGAGCAGGTTATGAAATCAGACTCAAAACCCATGAGCAGGGGCCCTTGGGGAATGCATTTTGAGTCTGAGCATTCAAATCAGATTTGATTCTTGATGTATTAGAATTTGCCTTTCTCTTATTTTTTCACTCTGATTCTGGAGATCAAACCCAGGGCCTTTCACTTCCCCCTGTGTTACATCTCCAGCCTCCTAAGAAGCATGCCTGGCTGTCAGACTACAATGTTATGTTTCAGTATCAAAAGGTGGCTCCCTCCTGCCTTTTCTTAAGGAGAAAAAGACTTATCTGGGCTGGTTGTCAGTGCGAATCCCATTTCTCACTGGATTTCCTTAGCATTCCTAATTTTATATTTCATATGTCATTTGAAAAAAAAAGTTTGGCTAAGGTTCCAGAGCCATATTAGATGTGACAAGGAAGGGTTCACAGATGGAATAGCTTAAGTTGGATTGTTAGTGGATTTAATTAGCTTAGTTGAGTTTTGTTTTTCTTGTTGAATATTAACTTTGATAGTCTATACATTGAAAGCCTAGATTGTGTGCATGTGTTATAGTTTAGTACTTATTTCAGTCAATCTAACCCATGGAAAATGAACCACAGAGCTCTTCCTTCTCCCTTCTAGAAACTTCTTGTTGGAGGCTGCTGTATTCACTGGCCAGGCCTGGCCTGGCTGGTGGCATCTGGACAGCCCTTGCCTGTCCCTGCCCTGCTGTGAGCCATCCTGACTCCCTCGACTCTGCAGTTTAAGTGAACATAAACACATCACCCTCTTTATTTATGCCCTAGATTTGCTTAATTTTTGTTTCCTGCTTGATTAATGCATTTATAAGGGTTTTTTTCCCTGTTTTTTTGAGACAGGTTTTTCTGTGTGGCCCTGGCTGTCCTGGAACTTGCTCTATAGACCATGAACTCAGAAATCCATTTGCCTCTGTCTCCTGAATGCTGGGATTAAAGGCATGTGCCACCATACCTGGCAAGGGCTTCTTTTTTACATTTTATTTTAGATTTATTTTATTTTATGTGTATGAATGTTTTACCTCCATATATGTATGTGTACCATATGTGTACCCAGTGCCCAAGGAGGTCAGAAGAGGGTTGTAGGAGTTCCTGGAACTGGAGTTTGGATGGTTCTGAGCCACCACATGGGTGCTGAGAATTGAGTTTGGTTCTCTGGAAGAGCAGCCAGTGCTCTTAACCGCAGAGCTCTCTCTCCAGCCCTGTAAAGGCTCCTTAGTAGTGCTAGGTTTTGTCTCATATTCACAATAAAGTAACACTTGAAAACTATGGGGTTAGTTGACTACTGTCACCCTAAGTCTTTGCTTTAGAGCCTGGAACACCGTGCTCTACATACTCCCTGTTAGGAGTCATTGTTTTGGCTAATGAAACAGAATCTAACAGCATCGGGGCCTTTCTTCATTCCTTTCTAAGTCATGTAATTAAGGTGACTATTAAAACTTCACGTCTGGGAAGAGAGTCAATTTGGAGAAAGTGCAGGTTTAAGATTGCTAACAAGATGAATGTAATTCCATACTCACTTTCTAAATTCCAGGCTTGGTCATCAGTAAAAGTAGCACGTTGAGGAGTCTCTCCTGTCCCCTTAGGGAGCAGTTTCTGCTTGATGTTGCGGAGCTGGTGGGCCCACTGTTGCCCTGGTTATTGAAGCTGAATAGACCATTCTAGCTTTAGGATACACTGAAGCCATATTGTGCCAGGGTAGCAATGGAATGTATTGCTAAAGGCTGGACGCCTAGCCATTAAGGCTAGATCTTGTAGTGAGGTTCATTAGTTAGACACCAAAGGTGTATCTTTTCTCTAAAGGGACAGCCGTCTTTAGCTATTTAGGTCTTCTTGTGTCTTTCCTTTTCCTTTGTTCCTTCCATTTATTCATACTTTCTATTTTCCTTTCTTTCCAAAGGCTATTACTTAAACTCTTTAGTAAAACAAAGTTTCCCTAAGGACTGTAGAGATGGCTCAGAGGTAAAGAGCTCTTGTCGCTCTCGTAGGATGGTTCCTGACACCCACATGGTGCCTCACAACCATCTATAACTACAGTTCCAGGCTCTTTTCTGGCCTCCAGAGGCACTGCGCTCATGTGGTGTGTAGACATACACACAAAACACTCATACACATAAATCCCAAAACATTGTGCTAAGCCTGTGCCTGTGTTTCAGGTGTAGTTGACTTATATTTCAGAACCATAGCAAATCAGGGATTCTGTGGAATAGTCGTGAACAAACTAGGGGTTCTGCCACAGAGTGGGAAAGCAGAGAGAAGGTGTTCCTGCTGTGAGCCTGTTCATTCAGCTAGGAGAGTTGACTGGTTCCACTCTGTCCTTTCTTCCCTTCACTGGACTGGACATGCTCTCTATAGAACATCATTTATTCTTAAAATTGCTGTTGCCACTTGAGCAGGCATTTCCTGCTTTCTGGTCATTGTTAGTAAGCCTGATGCAGCAGCTAGTAAACAGCATGGATGGATGGACAAATGGCAGGAAAAAAAAAAGAAAGGAGAAGAGTATTTTTAGGTAAGGAGGCAGTTTTGTTTTTTTCTTATTTTTTTCTTCTTTTTAAATGTTTATCAAAGGGCATAGGCTTTTAAAAGTTTAAAAACATTGCTCTTTCCCTTACTGGGCAACTGTCAGACATCAGTACACCGTGGATGTGTTGGGAACATTTGTCATGTGTTGCAGGGAAAGAGGATCCACACATAGTGTTTTCACGGGCATTTTTGTTCGTTATTTCCCAGGAAGCCTAAATGTTTCTCAGAATTTCAAGCATTTATAGGTAGGTGGTCATTGCCTGTAAAATTTCTTATTTAGAGTGCACAGTACCTTCAACCAGGACCCTGCACAAGCTAAGCTACTGCTGTATCCCTTGCCTTAATTTTGTATCTCCTTGTGACCATTTGTACATCAAAAGCTAAAAGAAGATGCTAGGTGTCTTGCTCTGTCACTCTCTGCCTATTCCCTTGAAGCAGAGTCTCTCCTTGTCTCCCCCTCCCAGCTCTGAGGATAGCAGGCACATGTGCAGCCATTCCCAGATTTTACATGGCTGCTGAGGATTCAAACTCCAGTCCTCATGCTTACTCCATGAATGCTCTTACCCGCCGAGCCATCTGCTTAGTCCCTAATTTTACATCTTTTCAGAAAATGATCTTTCAGCATCAATAATACGACTCAGCAGTCAAAGGCACTCTCTACACGAACCTGAAGACCTGATTTTAATCCCTTGAACTCATGTAAACGTGGAGGAAGAGAACCAACTCCACAAAATTGCCCTCTGACCTACAGTTGCATGAAGAGGCACTGTACCCCACAGCAGTGGGTATACATGAATACACATGTGCACATACACATGCACAAATATATTTTTAAATGATCTCTTAGTTATATAAGGACTGGTTGTCTGCAATGCCTTCTGCATTTGAGATTAAGCCACCTAAATATGGAATTATCTTTATTGTGTTCATTTATAAACGTTGTTAAAGATTTTCAGAGCCTTATTTCTGTTATTACCAGTGTCCTGCAAAGGTTTTTTTATTATTATTGATTTAAACTACTACAGATTTGATGTAAATGCTTCCAAGAACTAGTCTAGTCAGGTATGGTGGCCACACCTTTAATCCCAACACTTGGGGGGCTATGGGGCAGAGGCAAGGAAATATCTGTGAGTTCAAGGCCAGTCTGATCTTCATGGTGAGTTCCAGGACCACCAGTACTCTGTAGAGAAACCCTGTCTCAAAAAACAGCAAAGCAGCCAGACAGTGGTGGTGCATGCCTGTAATCCCAGTACTCAGGAGGCAGAGACAGGCAGATCTCTGAATGCAAGGGCAGCTTGGTCTACAAAGCAAGTTCCAGAACAGCCAGAGCTCTTACATAGAGAAACCCTGCTTCTGAAAAAGAAAAACAAACAAACAAACACCCAATAAAACAAAAAGATATAGAATCTTTCAGGACTGCCAACACCCAAAAATCTAGCAGAAATAAGTATTTTTTAAAAATATTTAAATTCATTTATTTTGTATACAATGGTCTGTCTGTGTGTATGTCTGCAGGCCAGAAGAGGGCACCAGACCTCATTACAGATGGTTGTGAGCCACCATGTGGTTGCCGGGAATTGAACTCAGGACCTTTGGAAGAGCAGGCAATGCTCTTAACCACTGAGCCATCTCTCCAGCCCAGAAATAAATATTTTTTTTTAAAAAGTCATTTATTATTTATTTGTATGTGTATATATATATATGTATGTATGTATATAGAGTGTGTATGCACATGTGTGTATTTATGTGTGTACAGAGGCCAAAACGGTATGAAGTGTCCGGTATCACTCGATTTATTGCTTTGAGGCAGGTTCTCTCCGCTATGCTAGACTTCAGGGAGCCCTCATAATCCCCGTTTCCACTCTACTTGGAGCTGGGATTATAGGTGTGCATGGAAAACGCAGTTTCTGTGCGGATGCTGGGATTCAAACTTTGGTCCTCTTGGTTATGCAGCAGGTGCTCTTAACTCTGGAGCCACCTCTTCATTCCCAGGAAGCAGTATTAAAGGATGGTTTTTAGGCAAAAATATAATTTTCTTTTTTATTTTATTTTTTTTTTCTTGAGACAGGTTTTCTCTGTAGCTCTGTCCTGGCTCCAAATTTTGTAGACCAGGCTGGCCTTGAACTCACAAAGATCTGCCTTTCTCTGCCTCCTGAGTGCTGAGATTAATTAAAGGCATACACCACTACTGCCCAGCTAAAATTTAATTTTTATATTCCAAAATATGACTTTTTATTTTATTTTTCTTTTGATACAGGATCCCAGGCTGTTTTAGATCTCATGTAGCCCTAGCTAGTCTTGAACTCAGGGTAGTTCTCCTGCTCCAGTCTCCCCGTTGTGATACAGACATGAGCCACACTGCCTGGACTGTAGCTTCTTCACTCTACACTATGTTCTGGTTTGTGATTCTGGGCATCCTTCTTAAGTGTCTGTTTCCAATGTAGCAACTAATTGTCACTCTATCTCAGGTTACTGTTCTGTGTGCTTGTTAACTCAGAAAAGCGCCTGTGTGTGGACAGTGTTCAATGGATGTTAGCTGTAATTAGCTAGCAAATAGTTCTTCAGTGTTTGTCCCGGCACTGTGCTGACCGCACCATGAACATGACTGTTACTCCTTATATTCACTTCTTAACATTTTCCACATTAATTTTGACTTACTATTTTTAAATTTTCATTTTATAGTTGAAGTCAAGTGATTTTGCAGTCCTGAAGCAGCTGCTGCCTCTGTTGGAGAAGGTCTCTAATACATACCCCGACCCTGTCATCCAAGAACTCGCTGTTGATCTCCGAATTACCATCTCTACTCACAGAGCCTTTTCCACGGAGGCTGTCAGCATGGCTGCCCAAAGTACTCTGAACAAAAAAGACCCGGAAAGGAAAAGAGAACAGCAACATGACATACTCACAGAAGTAGCTCAGGACCACCCGGAACAAGAGCAGGACCCTCCCAAAACAGACCAGGAGTCTCATGAGCCTGTCATTGCAGCAAGTCAGCCACATAGAAATGTAACCTCAGAACAGTTCCAGGAGGTTCTCTTGTCAGCCTGTGATCCCCAGATTCCAACCCGGGCTGCTGCCCTGCGCACTCTTTCCCGCTGGGTAGAGCAGAGAGAAGTGATAGCCCTCAAGGATGAAAAGAAGCTTCTCCAGGTGAGTAGAACACACTGCCCTGACACGTGATGACACGGTGCAGACAGCAGCCAGGAACATATATTCAGTCCGGGGTGCTTTGTTTGTTGTTGTTTTGAGACAGGATTTTACTGTGGAGCCCTGATTGGCCTTGAGCTCACAGAGATGCACCAGTCTCTCTGCCTCCTGAGTGCTGGGATTAAAGGTGCATGTCACCAAGACCAGCCTAACTCAGGTATCTCTTAAACACTGATCATGTGTCTAGCACCATCCTGGATTATCCTCCAGGAATTTGTATTGTTGAGAGGCCAGATTGAGGTAGGAAGGGTGTAGAAGACCACATGGGGCTGCTCAATGGAACGTGGATAGATGCCAGCATTTTATGTATGAGCAGTGTGGTGGGTAGTCAGAGGAAAATCTGGGAGAGGTTGATTGTTATGTGT
This sequence comes from Myodes glareolus, assembly GCF_982192425.1. NCBI lineage: Eukaryota > Metazoa > Chordata > Mammalia > Rodentia > Cricetidae > Myodes > Myodes glareolus. The sequence goes on along the minus strand of NC_142047.1, from coordinate 34,652,655 downwards.
CTTGAACAAACTGGCCAAGTGTGGGCATGTAAAAGACAGGCAGTGGGCTAGCATGAGCCAATTCACAGAGATGGGAGGATACCCATCCTAGGTAAGCCCACCTTGAACTGGATCTCTCTTTAGAGGGGCACTGGATCTAATTGGCTCTCCTCCACTCTTTTGCCTCCTTCACAGAAAAAAAACAACAACAAAAAACTGTCTTGATGTTCTAAACTAATGTAGCAGAGTGCATACTGCTTAGATAGGACCTTTCCCTTTTATGGAAGTCTTTGAGACTTGAATGTGAGGTACAATAAGAACAGGGGTCCTAGAAACTACTGCCTAGGGCCCAATCTCAACTTCCTGGACAGCACCTTGAACCTTTCTGAGCCTTGTTAGTAATGTCAGTGATCTAGCTATTTGTCTAGCCCTTGAACCGCAAATTATAATTCTGATGGAAGACATCTATTTTAGTTAGTGTGATACTGGAAGTATTGGATAATATTGTCTGTTCTTTGTTGAACAAGTCATGTGCCTTACTGACACTGTTTCTTATTCTCACAACTTCGATATTGTGTTATCCTCATCTTACAGATAAAATGCAGACGTATGCTAAGGATTTTCTGTCAGGGAAATGATACTGAACTCAGAAATCTTTGAGTAACTGTTAGCCCCCAAGGATCCTATGGAATGCTAGTTTAGATAATGCATGCTGGGGCTACCTATGGAATTTCCTTTGCCTGCATTTCATCTCCATCTGTTATGTTCACTGAGTTTTGCCAATTGCTTTTTGCGAAAAAGTTCATAAAATATATCCCTTATTTGTGATTTGTATGTATGTGTGTGTGTCTCTGTGTGTGGCATGTATGTGTATGCAGGTATGTGCAGGTGTGGGGGCCAGAAGTCAACTCTGGGTGTCCTCCTCTTCCACTCTACATCTTATTTTTGAGAGTCTCTTGCTGGACCTGGAAGCTGCCTAACAAGCTTCTATGATGCTCTGTCTCCACCTATCAGTGCTGCGCTTTGCAGGAGGGTGCTGAAGAGCCTTCGTTTTCACACTTGCTCCGCAGGCACTTTACCTGCTGACTCATCCCCAGCCCCTAGTCCTCTCCTGTTTTGTTTTTCTTTTTTCTTTTTTTGAGACAAAGTCTCAGGTAGTCCAGGCAATTCTTGAACTTGGTACATAGCCAAGGGTGATCCTGAAGCCCAGATCTTCTTGCCTCTCTCCAAAGGACTGGGATTGCAAGAGTGTCCCATCATGCTAGACTTAATTTTGAGTTTTTGAAACAGGGTCTCATGTAGCCCAGACTGACTTTGAACTCCTGATCCTCTACCTCTATCTCCCAAGTGTTGGGATTACAGGTATACACCAGCACACTCTTGTCCCTTTTATTTTTTAAATTAGTTTTTGGTTATCTTGCAAGAAAATGTGTTTTATTGTAAAATTTTTGTATGCCCATATTATTGTATTTTATTTATTTATTTATTTAGGTTTTTTGAGATAGGATTTCTCTGTGTGTCTCTGGCTGTCCTGGAACTCACTCTGTAGACCAGGCTGGCCTCGAACTCACAGAGATCTGCCTGTCTCTGTCTCCCTGAGTGTTGGAATTAAAGGCGTGCACCACCACTTCCTGGCTGTATTTTATTCTTATTTGTCCCCTGCATTTCTTTTCTCATTGCTATGACAAAACACCTGAGAAGCAATATAAGATTGATTCATGGTTCATAGTTTGAGAATACAGACCATGATAGCAGTGTAATCACTGGGACAGGTTTGAGCCACCTTGTGTCTGCAGTCAGGAAGCAGAGACAGGTGAATGCTCTGCTCCTTTTCTCCTTTAAAAAGAACAAACAAACATGTTTTTGTTACATTTAAATTTTTATTTTGTGTGGTGGGGTGGGTGAGGTGTGTGGGCCCCACAGTGAGTGTACGGTGACCAGAGGACAAATGGTCAGGAGCCGGTTCGCAGGACTGGATTCAGATGTCTCTCAGCAGCAGCCGTCTCTGCCTCTTTCTAGCTCAATGACTTCCTTCCTTCCCTCCTCCTCCTCCTCCTTCTTATCATGAAACAAAATCCCTTTTTTTATTGATATTTATCGAGCTCTACATTTTTCTCTGCTCTCCTCCCTGCCTCTCCCCTCCCCCCTTCAACCCTCCCCCAAGGTCCCCATGCTCCCAATTTACTCAGGAGATCTTGTCTTTTTCTACTTTATACTTCCCATGTAGATTAGATCTATGTAAGTCTCTCTTAGTGTCTGCATTGTTGTCTAAGTTCTCTGGGATTGTGGTTTGTAGGCTGGCTTTCTTTGCTTTATGTTTAAAAACCACCTATGAGTGAGTACATGTGATAATTGTCTTTCTGTGTCTGGGTTACCTCACTCAAAATAATGTTTTCTAGCTCCATCCATTATCCTGCAAAATTCAAGCTGTCGTTATTTTTTTTCTGCTGTGTGGTACTCCATTGTGTAAATGTACCACATTTTCCTTATCCATTCTTCGATCGAGGGGCATTTAGGTTGTTTCCAGGTTCTGGCTCCTTTCTTCTTTTGATTCAGTCCAGAACCCCAGCTTGTGGAGTAGTGCCACCCACAGTTAGGGTGGGTCTTCCACCTCAATGAACTCAGTCAAGAAGTTCCCTTACCGATGTGCCCAGAGGTTTGTTTCTGTGGTTACTAAATCTCATCAAGTTGGCACTCAAAATTATCTATCATACCTCCCGCAGCTGTCCTCCCGGCCCCGCTCCTGACCCTCGCTGACTCCTTTCTTCCCCCAGACCAAACCAGTGCTTTCATGGCGTGTTTGTTTTATATATAACCCTCTCTTGTTCCTCTCTTTTCTCCACCTTTTAGACCTCTTGTCTTAGTTAAGGTTTCTATTGCTGTGACCAAAAGCAACTTTGAAGAGGAAAGGGTTTATTTGGTTTTCAGATACTAAGTCACTGTCCATTTAGGGAAGTCAAGGCAACAACTCAAGGCAGGACCCTGGAGGCAGGAGCTGATGCAAAAGCCATGGAGTAGTTCTGCTTACTGGCTTTTTCCCCTTGGCCTGCTCAGCTAGCTTTCTTATAGAACCCAGAACCACCTGCTCAGGAGTGGCACCACCCACAATGCGCTGGGCCCTCCCACAAAATGCCCTCCCACTTTGCCTACAAGACCAATCTGGTGATGGACATTTTCCCAATTGTGGGTCTGTGTTCCCACATAACCCTAGCTTGTGTCAAGTTGGAAAAAAAAAACAAGGAAAGAAAGAACATAGCAGTAAGGACACCTGTCAATTCTTTTTCTGTGAAGTCTTTAAAATATTTCTTATATTTTATTCTTATGGCTCTGACTCAGTATTGTTTCCCTCACTCCATATGCAGCCCCAGTGTCTTCCAGCCCAGTCATCATCACATCTAGACTGTCTCAGCTCTCCCTCAGGAGTGTGGGCACCATTGAGCAAAAGACCCTGAGTGGTCCATGAGTAGGCACTCCTGCCTTCCCTAGACAGCAAGCAGGGGGAATTTGAGCACATGCTCCGCGTTAGGGTCTAAATTTAGCATGCATCATGGTGTCCCTAGGTAGACCGTACTGCATTTGACACCCTGGTAAGTGCCTAATTTGGGGAAGAATGAGAGTAGTTTGTTAGCAGTGTCAATCAAAGGGCTACAATTTGCAGGATTAAAAAAAAAGTGGCGTAGACATGAAATTGCCTCTGTAATAATTCCATCTCTGTCTCCCTTGCGACCCCACATGCTGGTAGCTCAGGGGACAGGATCACCTGTGTTGATATGTGGTCCACCATGGGCCAGCACAGAAAAATGTTGAGAATTCTTCTTAAAAAGGTTTATGGATATTACTGTGTGTGAGCATGATGTATATAGAGTGTGAGTGTGGTACACACGTGCTACAGTGTGTCTGTGGAGGTCTGTGGGAGTGTGGTACATACGTGCTGCAGTGTGTCTGTGGAGGTCTGTGGGAGTGTGGTACATACGTGCTGCAGTGTGTCTGTGGAGGTCTGTGGGAGTGTGGTACATACGTGCTGCAGTGTGTCAGTGGAGGTCTGGGAGTGTGCACACATGTGCTGCAGTGTGTTGGTGGAGGTCTGGGAGTGTGCACACACGTGCTGCAGTGTGTCTGTGGAGTCAGAGGATAACGTTGGTAGTTGGTTTTCTTCTTCCATCATAGGACCCAGGGATCAAAATTTGGATTGCCAGGTTTGCAATCAAGACTTAACCTGTTGATTATTCTTATATGTGTTGATTTCCATAACTAGTAATGGTATATACTTGATAACTTCAAGAAGTTTCTCCCCCTAATCTTCCCCCCCTCTCAAACTGTTAGAGAAATTGGACTTCAACCAAATAAACCATTTTCCTCACATGGTTGGTTCCATGTCAGACCAGTTTCTACCAAGAAGAAGAGCATGTACTCCTCAGAGGCAGAGGACAGAGGGACTCCATGTCTTTTTGCTCTTTGAGAATCATCTTACCCTGTTTTGTGCTTTCAGATATTCTTGGAGAACTTGGAGCATGAAGACACTTTTGTGTATCTGTCTGCAATTCAAGGTAAGCTATTGTGGACCAAAGATGGCATCGTGTTTACTTGAGGGATACAACCACCAGATATAACTGGTCTTTTTGTCCATCTTTCTGCTTCCTAAGTGGGATCCTCTGAGTGATAATAATGGCATTCCTAGAGTTTCCATAGGGTTCTTACAGCGTTTCAATGTCTCACAATGATGAAGTTTTATGTTTACTTTATCATTCTATAGATTAAATGCCATTTCCTTGGTTGAGAGAGGTAAAGAATGGTTCATTCACAATGTAACCTTTCATGGGGGCGGTGAGATGGCTCAGCAGGTAATACACAGGCCCTAAGCCTGAAGACTGGAGTTCGATATCCAGGGTCCACATAGTGGAGGGGAAGAACTGCAAGTTGTCCTCTGATCTTCATGGGACACACATGGGCATGTACACACACACACACACACACACACACGCCACAAGGTTTTGAGTTTTCAAATGTTTTTGGTTTCATTTTAATGGTTTCTATTTTGTCATTTTTTGTGATTTTTTTTCTGGTTTTGTTTTTGGTGTGGGGTGTCAAGAGCTAGGGAGTAAATCTAGGTCTTCACACATTCTCAAGTAAGCACCAGTGAGCTATACCCCACCCTCAGCTTCAGGTATTTAATATTTCTTTTTTTTAAAAAAAAATTTCTTCATTTAAAAAGCCATACACACAGACATACACACATGGGATGGAGAGATGGCTCAGCAGCTGGTGCATACTGCTCTTACAGAGAACCAGAGTTTGTTCCCCAGCATTCATGTTAGGCACCTCACAATGACATGTAACTCTAGCTTCAGAGGATCTGATGCCCCCTTTTGGCCTCTGTAGGCATTGCACATATGCAATACCCATACCCATATACACATAAATAAATAATAAAAATCAAGACACATATGGGGCCATATGTGGTGACACACATCTTCAATACAGCATTCAGGAAACAGAGATAGGTGGATCTCTCTGACTTCCAGGCTAGCCTGGGTCTATAGAGTGAGTTTCAGGACAATCAGAGTTATAGAATAGGAAGACCCTGTCTCAGAAACCCTAAAAACAAACAAATAAGAAAGCAAGCAAACAAACCATATAGAGCAGGTAGAGCATTTGCTTATCATGTATAAATCTCCCTACACTGGGGAGAAAACATGGAAATCATTTTATTTCTTCTCTGAGGTTCTTTGTTCTCCGCACTTCTATTGGTTTGTAGATTCTAGAACTAGAGGAGAATAGAAAGTTAGGCACCCTTTCCAACAGGATCAGATTCACAGTGAGAAAGCTAGAGTTGCCTCAGTTTCCTTTGATGCAGAGCTGGGATTCTGGAGACAGACTGCCTAAGTACACTGCTTCTCAGCTGAACGGGTTTTGGCAATGACGTTAGGCCTCCTGGGCTCCAGCTTCTTATCTGTTAAATGGAACTCAGTGTGTACACTAGTTATTTTTCCTCATTGTTACAAAATACCTGACCAAAAAATTACCTTAAGAAAGGAAGTGTGGCCAGGCAGTGGTGGTGCACGCCTTTAACCCTGGCACTCAGGAGGCAGAGGCAGGCGGATCTCTGTGTTCAAGGCAGCCTGATCTACAGAAGGAGTTTCAGGACAGCCAGAGCTACATAGAAAAACTCTGTCTTAAAAAGAAAGGGTAGGGGAGAGGAGAAAGAGAGAAAGGAAAAGGAAAAGGAAGTATTTGTTCTGGCTCACAATCTGAAAGTATAGTCCATTCAGGTGGGGGAGGCGTGACAATAAGCAGAAAGAGGATTAAGGGAAACAAAATGACCACCCCAGAAGCGAGAGGACAACTAGGAGAGTTGAGAGTTTCCAGAGAAAGTCATTGACCTGCAGCTGTGGAGGTCAGACAGGCTGGGGCTCATGCAGGTGCGTGGAGGCCCCCTGAGACTACAGGCCATGAAGTGACACTAAGGAAACCAGAGAGACCATGGTTGGAGAACCCAGGGCACCTCTAAATATAAGCCGCAGACACCAAGTCACCTGTGCTTTTCCAAGGACATGATTTTCACAGACTTTCTTGTCCGTTTTTAGGTCTGAGTTTTTGAAAGTGGTGTGTCATTCTAATGTGGCAACATTGCTGCCTGGCAAAAGCTCGGCTGATTAACCCATTGATCTCATTAGCCTCTGGGATCTCCTATAAAAACTGCAGCTGTTGGTGTAGCGTGTGTTTTTGGTGGTTGTAATTGGTGTGCTAATCAGTTAGTGATGAATAACAGGACAGGTGGGGGAGGTGGAATTTCTGCTCTGCCTCCCCGAGATGGACACGATTGAACTAATTGATGTTTTTGGTGTCAGTTATATGTACTTAAAAGCTAAGGCCTTAAGTGAATTCTCATGAAGAAAAGCAGGAAGTGAATTTTCCCACTTGGGTGTCACTTGCACAGTCACTCCAGCACGCTGTTCTGGTCGTTTGTAATAAGGGTACTAGAGAGTGCTCTAGGGAGCGTTTAGTTTGGGGTCTATGAATGCATTTTAATCTTTCTTTTTCTCAATCTGCCTGCATGACTCCATGGATACTTCCCACTCAGCTAATTGATAGTTTGGGTTTTCTTTTTCTTTTTTCTTTTTAAAGCATATTCACCAATTCTGTCTGCAGTCAGGCAACGAGCAGAGAAGGACTGAGTGCACTCGTTCCTACAGTAGATATCTCTTCTTTTCTTACTTAAGAATTCCTGCTACGTGTGTTGCCTATTCATGTAGCAGTCTAAGAACTGCTACTAAATTCCTGAATAGTTAAACTTGACTTTGTGAAAAGATGTCTGCATATCTGCTATTCATACCGGGCAAATGCTGGAGCTAGCAGCTGCTGCAGATAGGAAGCTGTGTATAAAGTTGCTGAGTTCCATACTGAGGACAGAGGCACACACCTTTAAATCTAACACGGGGAAGCAGAGGCAAGTGAATCTTTGTGATTTGGGGGTCAGCCTGGTCTACAGAGTGAGTTTGAGGCCAGCTGTGGCTACTGAGTAATATCCTGTGGCAAAAAAAATTAATTTTTTTCAATGATAAGGAAATGTATACAAAGCAGAAGTCCTATCTCTCCCAAAATAGGAGTTAAGATATGTCCTTGATTATCCCTTAATGTGTTGAGGATTTTGTGTGTGTGCATGCATGTTTTGTACTTCAGGGTGCACATGTACAAGCATGCATGTATATATAAGCGTGCATGTGGAAGCCAGAAGTTGACACTGGTTACCTTTGTTGATTACTCCTACTTTATTAACTAAAGCAGGGTCTCTAACTGAACCTGGATCTTTCTGATTTGACTAATCTAACTAGTCAACTCACCCCAGGGATTCCCTCTGTCGCCTAACATCTGGGATACAGGTAGCTGCCATATCCACCCAGCTTTTATGTTGGTTCTGGGGTTCCAAACTCTGGTCCTCATGCTCGCATTACAAGTATCTTACCTACTGAGCATCTTCTCAGCCTGCACTGTAGGACTCTGAGGGCATGCCGCTCTGATGTAATGACTGTGGCAGACACATGAGTAATGTTCTTCAGTAAGCTCTTGTAGCCAGACAGTTTAGCCAGCTACGAATCTGCTCAGATGTCCTCGAAGTCATGTCCTTGAAGAGCAGTCTACATTTCAGGGGTCCCAGTGATCCCTCTGAGTGTCAGAAGAATCTTTGGCTGTTGGTGTTGTTTTGAGGAAGATCATTAATGAGAATTGAACCCAGGGCCTCTTTCTTGCTACAGAGGCACAGTACTGCTGAGCTACACTCTTAGGTCCAAAATGTCTTTGGATAAAACAATTTTAACAAACAGGAAGAGAAAAGGAAGGAAGGAAGGAAGGAGGGAGGGAGGGAGAAAAGGAAGGGAGAAAGAAACCTATACCCTGAGCTATGGGAGGTGAGAGTATGCCATTGTGTAAAGAAAGGGATAGACATTTTGACATGCCCAGACAAATCACACCCTTTTCCACCCTCTTTTTCTTTTCTTTCAAAAGAGCCAAAGGGAACCAAGGCAAAAGGCACAGAAGGGGGGCGGTGAGTGTATATACACGATGACAAGATTTTTACAGAGTTTCCAACTAAGCAGAATTACAAGCTTTAACTTGTCAGGCACCAACCTTTATCTTATTCTCAGATTTCTACCTCAAGTAAAGTAAGAAACCATTAGCTGAAAACAATTCTCTGTCCCTTGAAGGATCATCTCATTGAATCTGGTGTGGAAATTTGGACTGTAGTCATGTGAACTTTGCATTCTTTATTTATGTCCTTGAAACTGGAAGGTTTCTTTCTGTTTTGATCTGGTTTCTTAGTGTCTCACTGACAGTGTCTCTTCTGTTTGCGCTTTGTAAAGTCATGAGGTTGGCAGGGAAGTAGACATTATCTTCATCCTTTCAAACTTATTTGAGATATAATTTACATTCTGAAAATGCCTCAAATTAAAAGGTGCAAGTCAGTGTTTGTTAGTATATAGAGATGTAACCCCAACATTTGGAAGGCCAAGACAGAGTCACCCTTGGCTACTTAGTGAGTTTAATGCCAGCCTGAGCTATGTGAGATTCTTTTTAAACCTCTTTCACCCCTACAAAAAAAAGGGAGATGTCACAGTTGGCAAAGGGCTCAGCTCAAAAGCCCGAGGACCCAAGTTCCATTTCCAAGGACCTACGTTTTGCTGAGAGCAAAAGTGCATGTTTGTAATCCCAGCACGAAGGAGATGGAAACAGATGGATCACTGGAGCTCACTGGCCAGCCAGCATAGCTGCATTGGTGAGTGCCGTGTTCACTGAGAGACCTTTCCTCAAAAAATAGGAGGGGGAAAGCTTGAAGAAGACACTAATGTTGACTTCTGACCTCCTCGTGCATTCACACATATATATGCGCACCTGATGCACATATACACACACATGAGCATACGTATGCATACACATATACCCTGACACACAAAGATTTAGGCAGTGTACTAGTTTGTGTAGTTTGAATAAGAATGGCCTCCATAGGCTCATATGTTTAAATGCATAGTCATCATGGAGTGGAAATACTTACAAGAATTAGGAGGTGTGGCCTTGTTGGAGGAAGTATCACTGGAGATGGGTTTGAGGTTTCAAAAGTCCATGCAGGGCCAGTAGCTCACTCTCTTCCTACTGTCTGTGAACCCAGATGTAGAACTCTCAGCTACTTTTCCAGCACTATGTCTCTCTACATGCCACCATGCTCCTGCCATGTTTATTATCCTATACCCATAGCAGTCACTCCCCCAACCCCTGGCAACCAATGATGGACATTTTTTTTTTCTTTCTTTTTTGTGATGCTAGGGATCAGATCCTTAGCCTTGCATATGCCACGCCGCTAAACCCATGACCTCTGATCTGCTTTTTGTCTCTCATTTGCCTGTTCTGGACATTGCCATGAGTGGAATGGAGTCATATGGCAATAGGGTCAGACCTCCATTTTTTTCTAGGTCCTTTCCATATAGAATACCTTTTTAAGGTTCTTCCTTACTATAACATGGGCCAATACCTTCATTCCTTTTGTTGTTGTTGCTTTTTGTTTCTCAAGACAGGGTTTCTCTGTGTGGCTTTGGAGCCTGTCCTGGAACTCACTCTGTAGACCATACTGACCTCGAACTCAGAGGTCTGCCTGTCTCTGCCTTCTGAGTGGTGGGATTAAAGGCGTGCACCACCACTGCCTGGTGATCTTTATTCCTTTTTATAGATTAGTATTTCATTATACTGAATAGCACCGTTTTACTTTCCATCATCAGTTGATGGGCAGCTGGATTGTTTCTAGTTTTAAATTATGTATGTATGTATGTGTGTGTGTGTGTGTGTGTGTGTGTGAGATGGTGCACATGTGGAGGTCTGAAGACAACTTGTAGGAGTTGGTTCTCTCCTTCTACCATGTGGATCCCAGGGACTAAACTTAGGTCTTCAGACTAGGCCAAAGGCACCATTAGCTTGCTGAGGTATCTTAACAACCCCATTTCTACTTCTCGGCCACTATGAATACTGGTTTACAAAGTTTTGTGTGCACTTGTTTTTATTTGCCCTGCATTTACAGCTGGGAGAATTGTTAGGTCATATAGTAACTCCATGCTTATCTATAAAATGGGACTTTTTCATCTCATGCCTAAAAATTATCCATGCAAAATGGATCATATATCTAAATATAAGAGCTAAGTCAATAAGATCTTTTTAAAATGGTGACATCATTTTGCATTCCTGCCAGTAATAAACAAAAACTCCACTATGCTAGCTAGCCAATACTTGTTAATTTTCTGGCCCATTTCTTTCAGCCATCTTAATGGGTATGAAGTGAATTATGATTTAGGTTTGTATTTCACTGATGATGTTGAACACCTTTTTTTTTTTAAAATCACTTTTTGTCTGTTTTAAAATGTTCTTTAGAAAAACATCTATTCAGATTATTTACCATTTCCATTTTGGAATGTTTTATTTATTATTGGACTGTGATATCTGTTGGTGTATTCTGGAGACAACTTCCTTATCAAATGTATGATTTGCAGATATTTTATGCCAGTGTGTCGAGCATCTTGTTCTCTTGTGTGTGGTGCTGTTTGAAACATAGAAGTTTAACTTTGATGAAATTTATTCGTTAGCTTTCTCGTCCATTGCTCATACTTGTGGAGTCATTTCTAGTAGGTTATCATTCAATCAAGATAATGGAAGTGCCAGGTGTGGTGGTGCACACCTTTACTCTCAGCGCTTGAGGCAGGTGCATCTTTGTGAGTTCAAGGCTATCCTAGTCTACATTGTGAGTTTCAGGCTACCCGCGGATACACAGGATACACAGTGAAACCCCGTCTTGAACAACAAAAGACACTGAAGAGATTTACTTCTTATTGATTTAGCTCTTCTTACATTTAGATACATGGTTCATTTTGAGTTAATTTTTACTTATGATGTGAAATAGTCCCATTTTATAGATAAAGACTTTGGCACTTATACTTAGGTTAACCTAAACCTGTTCTCCAAGATAACATAGAAGGTCATTTAGATCTTTATCTTTAAAAAAATGTTTATTTGTTTACTTTCTGCAAAGAGAGCACGAGAGAGACAGAGAGCATATGCCTGCATGTGCATGTGTGTATGTGTGTACAATTTTTGAGAGCCTGTTTTCTCATTCAGTATATGGGTTCCAGGATGAATCAGTTTGAGAAGTATGGTACTGAGCACCCACAATCTCATGTGCCTGAAAGCTTGCTCTTTAACTCCCAGGGTACAACAGGTCCCTCTTCTACAGAATTTCTCAAATAATAGAAACTGATCCTGTTATTTGCTTTAAATTTTTTTATTTTTATTTTATCTGGATGGGTATTTTATCTGTATGTATGCTGGTATATCATATGTGTGTCTGATGTGTCTGATGCCTGAAGAGGCTCTGGAGCCCCTCGAACTGAAGTTATAGGTGGTTGTGAGTAGCCATGTGGGTGTTTGAAACTGAATCTAGGTCCTCTGTAAGAGCAGCCAGTGCTTTGAACTGCTGAGCCATCTCTCCAGCCCCTCTGTTGTTAGTTTTGAAAAAAAGATGATGACAGATGTTATGATTTTCAATATTTATTCAAGAATAATGTTGATCATCTACGGACTAGCCACATTTGTTATCCAGCATCAGCTGATGGACAGTTGAGTGGTTCCCACTTGCTGATCATTATTAATAATGCGGATAGAAACACCAGATTCCACCAGTCATCCTGAAATATAGTAAAGCACTGTAGTTCAGTCTGTCTGTCTGTCTATCTGTCTGTCTACCTCTCTATCTGGCTTTGGGGACAGTCTCATAGTCTGGGCTGACTGTAGACTTGACCTGTACTCAAGGATGACCTTGGACTTCTGACCTACTTTCTCCACCTCCCTAGTACTACAATTCCAGGCATATGTCACCATGCTAGTTTTTTTTTTAATTTTAAGATTTATTTATTATCTAATTTACATAGGAAGTAGAAAAAGACAAGATCACCTGAGTGAAGTGGGAACATGGGGGTCAGGGGAGAGAGTAGAAGAGCAGGGAGGAATGGAGAGGAGGGGAGAAAAGTATATAGCTCAATAAAACAATAAAAAGATTTATTTATTATGTATACAGTGTTCTGTCTTCATGTATGTCTGTACACCAGAAGAGGGCACCAGTTCTTGTTATAGATGGTTGTGAAACACCATGTGGTTGCTGGGAACTGAACTCAGGACCTCTGGGAGCGTAGCCAGCGCTCTTAAATCTCTGAGCCCGCCACCAGGTTAGTTTATGTCTTGCTGGGGATTTGAACCCATGACTAGGCAAGTGCTCTATCATTTTTTTTTTTTTTTGCTTTTTGTTAGTTTGGTTTTTGTTGTTGTTGTTTGTTTTAAAGGCAGAGTCTGACTGTTTAGCTCTGGCTAGCATGGAACTCAGTATGTAGACTAGTCTGGTCTTGAACTTGTAGAGATTCAACTGGTTCCACCTCCCAAGTGCTGGAATTAAAGACTTATACCACCATACCTGGCTCTCTACCAGCTTTTTAAATGAAGGTGTGACTCGCTGGTAGTCACAAAAGCTAGTAGAGTGTGGAAGTGAAGCAAGCCCTTTTTACAGCGATCCCCTTTTTTTGTACTTATTGTACTTACCTTATTGAAGTTCACAGGCTCTACATGATGCCTTCTGCCCCTTTCCACGTAGGGGGTTGGGAGTTAACTTCAAAGCTCTAAACTAAAGTCTCATACTAGCTTCATTTTTGGACTTTCTGACCGGTGGTTTCTTCTGTCAGTCAAAAAAATCAATATTCAGATTTATATCAGAGAACTTAGCAGTTTGGTTCTTTTACCTATATAAAAAAGAATAATAGCTACTTCACAATTATTTGCACTTTCCAAGATTGCCCTGGGTAATTGTCATGTCAGAGAAATGGCAGTAGGTTGTATAAATTACCACCTACTGAGTACCTGTTATGTGTCAATCATAGCAACCCTACAAGTTCAGAACGAGGGAATTGAGGCTCAAAGATATTAACTATGGTCCAAAGTGACACAGATACTAGGTGACAGGACCAGAATTTGAAGATAAGTCTCTTTAGTTCTGAAAACCATACTCTTGCCAGAGGGCAAGGCAGTGCATCGCAGTACCCACATTGCTTCAGTCCCCAAGTATGAATGAGTCTCCTCATGGTCTCCACATATATGGATCAGGCCTGCCTGTGGCAGTGCTTCCATCATAAACCAGCTCTTTATATAATTTAACAGTCTGCCGATCTTGTGCTTCCTTGATTTTTGTTTTCTTTTGCTCTTTAGGGAGTGTGTAGGGTGTTTTCAGGTAATCTCTTGATCTTTAAAATGCACCTTGCTACCTCACACTGCCTGCTCTTCTTCCTCCTTCCCTTCAGTGGTCATTGGCTTTCAGCACAGCAGGGAATGGTATTGCTCAGGAGCATCAGAGAAGGCTTCAGAAGTCCCTTCTGGATTGGATTCATGTGCTGTCTTTTGTACTGTGTGACAGAATACCTGGACCTGGAATTTACTTATAAAGGACAGGGCTTTGTTTCTTACAGTTCCTGAAGCTCAGAAGCCCAAGGTCTGAAGGCAACATCTGGCCAGGACCTTTGTGCTACATCATCCTATGGCAAAAGAAATTTGGGGAACAGCCAGAGAGGTTTGAAGAGTCAGAGGGCTGAACTCATCTTTTTCAGGAAGCCACTCCTCACTCCTACGATTTTGACATGAATACATTTGCAGAAGCTGAGTCTTCATGACCTCATCACCTCTTGTATTAGTCAGGGATCTCTAAAAGCCAATAGAGCCAATGTATAAGTTAGAAGTGCATTTATTAGACTGACTACACAGTGTTGTCTGGGTAACAACAATGGCTGAACACATGCTGCAGGGCTGAGAGCCTAGTACTGCTCAGTTCACAAGGCTGAATGCCTCAGCAGTTTCAGTCTGGTTCTGAAGGTCTGGAAGATTCCTAAGGGAAGGGAGTGGGTGTGTTAGCTGTAGTCTCAGCACTTAGAAGGTAGAGGCAGGTGGATCATCAAAAGTTCAAGGCCTACTTGGTAAGTTCTAGATGAGATTCTAGCTCAAAAAGGAGAGAAAAAAAATCGCCAGAGATATAACTCCAAGACAGAGTGCTTACCTAGCACGTTCAAGCCCCCGACCTGAAGGAAAGTAACAGCAGACATAGTCTACACAAAAGCTCACACCTCAGCGTTATGCACAGAGGCCCGGAAGTAGGAACAACTAGAACCTGTCACCTGTGAGTAGACAAATAAAACCTGGTACATTTATTCAATGCAGTGGTATTTGGTAATAAAGAAGATGGCGTACTGCCGATTCATACTACAGTATAAACCTTGAAAGTGTGGTTAAGTGAAAGCCGCGTGTTGTATGATTCCATTTATGTAAAATGTCCAAAACAGGACACTCTGTAGAACTAGGAGTAGTTACTAGAGGGTGGGAGAGGGATAGGAACCGTGTGTTCCATTTGGACGTGAAGCTTCTTTTTGAATTAAAAGTAGATAGTGGAGCCGGGCAGCGGTAGTGGTGCATGCCTTTAATTCTAACATTTGGGAGGCAGAGGCAGGTGGATCGCTGTGGGTTCGAAGCCAGCCTGGTCTACAAGAGCTAGTTCCAGTACAGGCCCCAAAGCTACAGAGAAATCCTTTACCTCTTTTAAAAAGAGTTTGCATATGTGCACACATGTGCATGTGTGTATGCAAGTGCCCTTGGAGGTTAGAAGAGGGTGTCAGATCCTGTAGAGCTGGAGTTACAAGAGGGTGGGAGCCACCTAACATGGGTTCTGAGGACCGAACTCAGATCTTCAGGAAGAATACCAAACCCTCTTAAGCACAGCACCATCTCTCCAACTCCAGTTAATACACTTTAAATATTATCTTAAAATTTCAGAGATTTTTCATGAAACTCTTGGGGGTATGAAGGATGCATGGACAGGATTTGGATAAAAATGGAGGAAGAAGTTGAGGTTGAAGGGAAGCAAAAGCCTGAAGACGTCCAGAGCAGGGCAGGCATGGAGGGGGATAAGCAGTTGAGGCTGTCAGGGTATGAAGGGGAAGGAGTGATGAATTTGAGAGTAGACGCTGTTGGGAACCACTTGCAGGCACCCAGGCTCTTCTGTGCAGATTGCAGTCCCCCTGCAGGCAGTGATTTAGTGACAGGTTTCCTGGGTCAAAAGATCAGTACTTATTCATTGTCTTTACTTACACGCTCTCATTTTCACCCACAGTTAAGCGGCTAACTGTGGCCCAGAAGCAACTGCTTGTTTCATTAGCTTCTCTCCTAAGGCTCTGAGGACCACCCAGGGCCACCTCTAACAACAAAAAGACTATGTTCCTTGCTAGCCAGTGAGTGATAAAGCCCTCATTCAACCCTGAGCCCAAGGCTCTTATCCACCCAGTGCTAATATCTTCCCGCCTTTCTCAAGTCTGAGGCCTCTGCTCCTACAGACAGTAAATGGAACAAGCTGTGGCGGCCATAGAATTTGACATTTTCAGGTAAACAGGTACATACTTAATTTCATGGTTCCCAGAATTTTCTTCAAATCCTTCATCTCCTGTTCATGTAGATGAGCTGCCATAAAGGCAGGGTCCTTCCAGAAGACAATTTAGAGACGCTGTGGGTGGAGTCAGTTGCAGATGTCTCCCTTATAAGCTGTTAAGGAGTCAGTAAGTCCCTACCTTCCCTGAAGAATTACTATCTAAATTTTGCCGTCAACCCACCTTCCTTTTAATAGAGAATTTCCCCCCCTTTAAGATACTGTTTCCTGGTGTAGCTCTCTGGCTGTCCTGGAACCTGCTTTGTAGACCAGGCTGGCCTCAAACTCACAGAGCTCTGATTGCCCCTGCCTCTTGAGTGCTGGAATTAAAAAACATGTGCCACCGCCATCAATTGTTTTTCTTTAAGGGCACGGTAAGAAGACTAGAATAACATGCTGAGCAGTGGTGATGCACGCCTTTAATACCAGCGCTCGGGAGGGAGGCAGAGGCAGGTGGATCTCTGTGAGTTTGAGACCAGGCTGGACTATAGAGCAAGTTCCAGAACAGGCTCCAAAGCTACACAGAAGGGGTTTCGAAGAGAGGGAGGGAGGGAGGGAGGGAGGGAGGGAGGGAGGAAGAGAGAGAGAGAGAGAGAGAGAGAGAGAGAGAGAGAGAGAGAGAGACTGACTAGAGTAATGTAGAATAATGTAGAATGATGGAAGAATCCATAAGTATAAAATAGACCAGTATTTAAGTACAGCACCCTGCTTTCTCTGATTCCCTGAGCTATGTCGTGGTACCAGTTGCAGAGTCCCAGTTCTTCCTTCTTTTTCCCATACCACAAAGCAAGTAGCTTACATTACATTATTATTTGAAATACAAATTAAAATCCCTAATCCTACCATATGTGGTTAAGGTGATCCTTGAAGTTGCTCACATACGTAATAGGCTCAATTACATTTTTTTATTAACCCTGACATAGATCCTTTTGTTGCTGAATCATAAGTTCAACGTTTTTTACTTAATGAAGCATCAATTTCCACTTCTCTGGTCATGTCAGGTCTTGGGCAGTGTTGGAAAAATTCCCTTACGTGAGATCTGTTCAGTTTAGATTTAGACTTTGATATTTGATTCTGCTTCTTGATCAGACTTGTCTCTGCTGGTCCCTAAAGAGGAAGGCAAGTTGGAAGTGAATTGACCTCAGGGAGAAAATGTCAGACCCTGAGCATCCAGTGACCTAAAGAACATCTTTGCACTTTGTGTTCAGCTTTTGTTTTCCTCTGTGTTGACTTTGTTGTATACAGAAACCCAGAAAAGAACCGAGGGCGGGGGAGATAGTTCAGTTGGTAAAGTGCTTGCTGTGCGAGCATGGGGACCTGAATTTGGACCCTCAGCACCCCGTAAAAGCCTCCATAACCCTACTGCTGGGGGTTGGAGAGGATAGAGACAGAGAGAGGCTGGCAAGCCCCCAGAGTTCACTTGCCAGCCAGTCTAGTTGAATTGATGAGCTTCAGGTCTCAAAAAATAAGGTGGGACTGATAAGATTATTCTTCAGGTAAATGTGCTACTGCCACACCTGACTTCAGTCCTCAGAACTCACATGCTGGAAGGAGAGCACCAACTCCCACTTGTACTCAGGCCTCCGCACATGTGCTATGAGACATATATGACCCCCCCCACACACAACATGGATAAATAAACATGTAATTTAAAAAATTTAACTAAAGTACTAAAGAGATGACTCAGTAGTTGGATACTTTTCCAGAGTACACCAGCTTGATTCCCAGAACCCACAAGGTGGTTCATAACCATCTGTAACTCCAGGCCCAGGGCATCCAGTGCCCTCTTTGAGCCTCTGCAGGCACTGCAGGCACTGCACATATGTGGTGCACAAACAACATATATGAGGGTAAAACACCCATGCATATAGAAATGAAGAAAATTTAAAAGGTAGAGAGTGATAAAAGATACCAGATGCTAACCACTGACCTTCATATACATGCACAAATACTTAATGACTCTGATCACATACACACAAAGAAATTAATTTGCCCTTTTCTATGCTCTTTAGGCTGACTTGGTGCTTTTAAAAAGATTTATTTAATCTCATATGTTAAACATATGTAATAAAAACTTAAAAATGTATATATGTATAATATGCATGTGTGCATCCGGTGTCCAAGGAGACCAGAAGTGTTGGATCTCCCGAAGCTGGAGTTACAGGTGGTTGTGAGCTGCCATGTGAGTGCTGGGAACTGAACCTGGGTCCTCTGCAAGAGAATCAAACTCATTAATCAATGAGTTAACCCTGAAATAAGTCCTTAAAAAACAAAATTCAGGTCTGGAGAGATGGCTCAGAGGTTAAGAGCATTGCCTGCTCTTCCAAAGGTCCTGAGTTCAATTCCCAGCAACCATATGGTGGCTCACAACCATCTGTAATAGGGTCTGGTGCCCTCTTCTGGCCTGTAGACATACACACAGACAGAATATTGTGTACATAATGAAGGAAGGAAGGAAGGAAGGAAGGAAGGAAGGAAGGAAGGAAGGAAGGAAGGAAGGAAGGAAGGAAGGAAGGAAGGAAAACAAATTTCATAGAAGAGATTGACAGGCTCCTGTTTGGATCCTGCCAATAGTCAGAGCTGAACCGGGGGAAAAGAATCGTAAATTATTATTTTCGCTCCTTTTTTCTCTTAATAATTAAATGTTAATTTGTTCCTTTAACATTTGTTTATTAAACCCTGTTTTGTTTGAGAAATGTGGTAGGTATACTTCCAAGAAACACAGTAATGTCCTGCCTTGGTGGAGCGTACAGTCAGAGGAGGGCCGGTATAATCACACAGGTAGAAAGTCATGTTACAGGTGCTGCAAAGAGCGGGCACTCTGAAGGCTATCCCAGTTTAGGAATGTTTCACTGGACAGAGCGGGGAAGGAGAGGGAAAACATTCTCCAGAGTTGGGGGGTTAGGAGTTCACCGCGAAGCTAGGAAGAGGAGTGTCTCAAACTGGAGGGACAGCAAAGGGCAACTGTAGCCAGGGCTATGTGAGGGCAGCAGTCGGTAGATGGGTGACTCAGCGCACAGCAACCTCTTTCTAGCCAGAGGGCCTGCTCTCTCATCATGTTCATAAAGATTTCATGGAAAACAAGGTTTGCTGCCTTAAAGAACAAAGAATTTGAAAAAGTCCTTGTCTTTGTCTGTGTCCAGGCAGAACACTGTATACCACAAGCCATGTGTCATATTGTCCACGCCCCCAACACACACACACACACACACACAACTTTCTCCTCACTGCTGACAGACATGCTCTTGTCTGTATGTAATCTGTTTTATGAACGGTAGCAGGACTGCATGACTGTCTGTACAGATCTCTGAATTCAGTTGTCCAACACAGCCCACACCGTTATGAAAACCATTCTGATCTCCCAGGAAAACAACAGAATCCTATGGAATTATTTTAGGTCCATAGTTTAACAAAACTATTCTTAACAGCGGGACTCATTTTCCAATGAGTCTGAAAGCATCAAGCCGTCAGGTGACTTTTTTCTTCTTTGTGCCTTTCCACTCCTGGCTTTTCACGTTTTCTAGTATGAACATGTCTTGCTTTTATAACCAAGAGTATTTTTTTTAAATTATATGGCTGCTGCAGGAAGCTGAACTGCTTCATGATGACAGGGTTTGGGGACGAGTCCAGATGGAAACAGACGCTCCCTGTGTTGTAGCACTCCCTGCTGACCTTTTCACAACCAGGGATTACCAGAGTACAGAGTGACCAGGGCTTCTTCACCATGAAATTATACAAGACAGCAGGAACCTTACTGACTAACAGATGTGTTTTCCCTCCCAAGTAGTGCTTTTCTTAATGAAATGGTTGCTTAGAAACCAGACCATAATAATAACTTTTCTATATTTAGTCTATGAAATGATTCAGCTTGCAAAGTTATTAAGTCAGAGAATTCTAATTAGATAGAACTGAAGGCATCCTTTATTCTTGTCTGGCAGTTCAGCAGTTAAATGGTTAAATCAGCAGCATCTCATCCAGCCTGCTCCTCATAACAGGGGACCCACCAGGAAAATGACAGCTCCTGCTCCACTCTGAGCTGTGCCACTCTGTTGTGGCCCAGTGGCGTCTGCTCTCGCCAGCAGTCTGCATTAGGAGCCATTCCGTGTGATGCTTATTAGTCTGCTGAGAAGAGTAGCTGGGTCAGTGGGTCAAAAACTGTATGTGAAAAAATGAAAATAAGCTCAATTTACAATAAACTCACCAAAACAGCAGTGTGGAAAGAAGCTGGATTGAAGATGGTTTAGAATGGCAGAATTTAAAAACTCTGATATGCTACTACTGACAATAAGGAGATCTTAATCTATACTATATTTGTTGGGTAATTAAAACAAGTATTTTAGTCAGGCCTGGTGGTAAATACCTATAATTCCAGGCAAGATGATGGAGAATTCTAGTTGACTGTATTCTATATAGTGAAACTCTGCCTAAATCAAACATCTCAAATTCAAACTAATTAAAATTTAAGTGAAAGTAGCTATCTGCTTTCCATTAATGAGATCATTCTCTTTAATACAACTGTCATACACATTCAAAAGAACCTAAAACCATTAAAGAATTGAAAGGGCAGAGAATGGGCAGAGCAACACTTGGAGAGAAAGCCGGAACTCCTAAGGTGTGAACTCAGCAAGAGATCCTGCATTTGCCCTAAGGACATTTGCCTGAAATTGAGCTATGGACAAGTTGCAGAAATGAAAATTTGGAGCAATTCCAAGTGAGATTAAACAACAAACACCTTCTACTCCTCAATTTAGACCCCCAGGCCAGTCAGCAGTATTGTGCAATGCCCTGCACGGTGCTTCACCCCCGAATTTCTGGGATGTAGAGAAAGGAGGAGCAAGAGTTGAAGGCTGGCCTGGGCTCTATAGCAAGACACGGTTAAAAAAAAGTATGTGATTTTATGCATGTGTGAACCATAACATAAAATTTGACATTGAACATTTTAAACAATTTATTAACACTAATTATTTTATCATATCATATAGCTGTCACCACCTCTATTAAAACTTTCATTCTCCAGAACAAAAGCTCTTTTGCTGATCATTACAGTAACACCACATTTCTCCATATTAATTCTTTTTTTAATTAATTAATTTATTTATTAAGTATGCAGTGGTCTGCCTGGCCTGCAGGCCAGAAGAGGGCACCAGATTTCATTACAGGTGGTTGTGAGCCACCATGTGGTTGCTGGGAATTGAACTCAGGACCTTTGGAAGAGCAGGCAGTGCTCTTAACCACTGAGCCATCTCTCCAGCCCTCCATACTAATTCTTGAAGCCAGTAACTAGCACACAGTCACACATAGCCAAACACAAGAAAACAAGGTCCCATAAGACTTCAGATATTGCTCACACATTAAGAAGTAACTCTGCTTACTGTATTATAAAGAAATAACTTTGACAATAACTTTAAGAAGTAAGAAACAAAACAAAAAAATCAAATTGATTTTTTAAAAGTAACATCTAAAAATAAAAAGTAGAATAACTGAAAATTCAGGTGGGCGAGTTTTGCAGCAGACACAGTCAGGAAGAGAATTAATGAACTGGGAGGTTAAAAAAAATTACAGTGAATGAGCATGGAACCAGTATCTCCAGGCAGAGAAATTAGGAAGAAAACTGAAAAGACTTGATCTCCTTAGCTTTAATTAAAATGCGAAGTGTACTCAACAACAGAAGATTTTCTAGGAAAATGGCAAGCTTAAGTCTATTTATACAGGAGATGGATCTGTAGTTGCCCAGGGCTCAGGATGAAAAGGAAAAGTGACTAATGAGTGGGCAGCTTCCATTTGGGCGATGAAAATGTTCCAGAACTAAGAGTGCTGATGGTTACACAATTCTGGAAGTCTCCTGAAACCCTGAGTTCCTCATGTTAGAATGACACGTTTCCTGGTACGTGAATTATATCACACTGAACCTGCTTCTTTTAGCAAAAGGCAGGTACACAGTTAATATCTTTATCACGTAAAAAGTTACTAGATATCAATAAGAAAATTATCTAGTAGATAAAAACTGTAAATGGACAAATTTTTTGTTTGTTTGTTTGCTTGTTTTTTGAGTCAGGGTTTTGTTGGACTCTAGTGTCCAAACCGAGAAGGAGTTTTCCCCAGAGACCACCTCATATACCACAGCTGATGCAAAAGCATGAGGATTTTATTAATTCTGTCATGACAGGGTCCCTCAGCATTCGGGAAGCCGAGAGACCCCGACTAGCTGGTCCAGTCTACTTTTAAAGGAGAAGGCCCCATAGAAACAAGAGGGGTTGTTCCTTGACAATTATGATCAATAATTGGCTGGAGAGCTATTATCAGATCAGATGAGGTAAGAGGTCATTTTGACCCCATTTCCCAGGGGACTGAGTCAAAACATACGAGTATGGGTAATTGTTCAGGAACTGAGTATGTGCAAGTGTAGCTGTTAGGTCCTTGTTCCCAGGGGAGGAGGGGAAGCACTAAGGCATGGAGGCTGACAGGGTTTGGAATTGTCAGAAATGGCTTCAGAATTGTCTTAAAGTCTTACAGTTTCTCTGTGTAACAGTCCTGACTGTCCTGGAACTCTTTTTGTAGA
Source organism: Myodes glareolus (assembly GCF_982192425.1). Lineage (NCBI taxonomy): Eukaryota > Metazoa > Chordata > Mammalia > Rodentia > Cricetidae > Myodes > Myodes glareolus. Next base: position 34,630,084 of record NC_142047.1, on the reverse strand, counting down.
CCAGGCTGACCTCGAACTCACAGAGATCTGCCTGCCTCTGCCTCCCAAGTGCTGGGATTAAAGGTGTGAACCACCATTGGCAACTTTTCAATGGGACTTCTGGTTCTGGTTAAGTATAATGACACAGACTCCCTTGGTAAGAAAATGAATAGAATTTGTACCCATTAGGTGAGTTGTTTCTCTTTGGGGAATTTGCCCTGAGGGTCTAAATAGGACCTCCTCCTACAGCTGTGAAAGCTTTGTAAAGAACTTTGGGGGAGTATACTGTTTTGTTATTTATTCGTTCCTTTGTTTGTCTATTGTTCTTTTCAGGAGGGTTACACTTAGTTGAGAACTTAATGAGTGGGTTTGTTTGTTTTGTGGAGTGTTTTGTGTTTGTTTAGTTGCTTGGTTGGGGTTTTGCTTGTTTTGTTTAAGACCATCTGTCCCAGGCTGGCCTCAAAACTCACTACTTGGCCAAATACTTGGAACCTAGGGCCTTGGGCATGCATGCTAGGCAAGCATTCTGCCGCTGAGTTACATGTTACCAGCCCCTTTTTCATTTAGTTTAATTCATTTTTTTTGCTTGTTTGTTTTGAGACAAGCCTAGGCTACCCTCATCTCCATCAAAGCCAAGGATAACTTTGAACTTCTGATCCTCCTGCCTCCACCTTCTGAGTGCTGGGATTACAAACTGTACCACCTGGCCCAGTTTCATGCAGTGCTGGGGCTGGAACACAGGGCTTCATGCCAGCACTTGCCAACTGTGCTACATCCCTGGCTGGTAGTGCTTTTTGTAACAATTCATCTGTCCGTCTTCAAGAAGTCCTGCCTTCATTTTACATCCTTTCTACCCTTCTCTTTTCCTCCCCTCTCCTTGAATCCTTATGACACACAAAACAGACATTCTAACCCACTATCATCAGCTAATCTGTCTCTAGAGAAGCACTGCTGACTATATTTGTATCACGAAGTAACATGCCCAGTAGTATTCTGTGGATATGTGAATGAGACCTGCCCCGCCTTATGTTAACACTGTCTCCCAAATATGGCTTCAGATTACTTCTGCATATACATGTTACTATTTTTTTTAAAAAAATTAATTTTACCTCCTTTTTCGTTGTTGCAATACTGGGCGTTAAGCCTAGAGCCTCACAGATGTTAGGCAAGCTCTCAGCCATGGAGTTATATCTCTGGCCCCTTTTAACTTGGTGGGTATATGGTCTGCATGTTTGTGCATATGGATGTGGACTTGTGGGGGTGCACATGTGCGTATGTGTGTACATGTATGTGTGAACGTGCTTATGGAGGCCTGAGGTTGACATTGAGTGTCTTTCTTGACTCCCCGCCACCTTATTTGTTGGCAGGCTCTTCTGTCAAACCTTTAGCTTGCTGTTTCAGCTAGTCTTGCTAGTCACATTGCTTTCCTGTCTTAGCTTTCCAAACTGAGATTATGGTGGGCTGCCACATTCACCTCCATCTTCCATGTGAGCCATCTCCCCAGCGCTCTTCTTATCTTTTATTGTGAGATGTGGTCTCACTCAGTCGCCCAGGCTGACTTTGTGGTGCAGGCAGCCCTTGTACTTGTGGTCCGACTGTCAAGTACAGCCTTTCAAGTTGCGGTGGCTACAGGCCTCCACCACCAGACCTGGATCCATCTGTTTTTTGTTGTTTTAAGATTTACTTATTTTACATGAGTGTTTTGTTTGTGTGTGTGTATGTGTCTTTGTGTCACATGTGTGCCTGGTGCCTATAGAGGTCAGAAAAGGGCATTGGATCTTCTGGAGGTCAAGTTATAGACTGTTGTAAGCCACAGTGTCAGTGCTAGGAATTGAACTGGGGTCATCCTAAAGAATGCCCTCATAAGCCCTGAGCCATCTCCCCAGCCTCCTCCATTCTCTTTTTAATGCAATCAATTTTTAAGAATTTATTTATTTTTTGTTTTTTGAGACAAGGTTTCTCTGTGTAATAACCTTGGTTGTCTTGGAACACACTATGTAGGCCAGACTGGCTTCGAATTCACAGAGATCCTCATGCCTCTGGCTCCTGAATGCTGGGATTAAAGGCACTGGTCACCACATTGGGCTTTAAAATTTTATTTATTTTTAATTTTATGTATATGTATGAATGCCTACATGTATGTGTATTATGTACCATGTATATGCCTGGTACCCTGAGGAGCCAGAAGAGGGCATTGGATCCTTTGGAACTGGAGATCCAGGTGGTTGTGAGCTGCCTGATGTGTGTGCTGGGAATCAAACCTGTGTTCTCTATAAGAGCAGCAAGTACTCTTAACCTTGCAACCATCTCGCCAGACTGTTGCAGGATATTTGATCACGCTATGAACCCCCAAATTGTGTTATTTACTGGAAAAACCTGTTTATAGTTCTGGTGTGACCCAGTCCTAGCACACACCTTTAATCCAAGAGTTTTCTGTTTATTGTAAATAGGATTAAATAAAAACAACATTCCATAGGTCAAGAGGTAGAGCACGCAACCAGTTGACAGGAAGTAGCCATGGAGAGTAAGAGGGAATCAGGATGGATAAAGAGATCCACAGGAAGTAGAAGGGAGGCACACTGAGTTGGAAGAGTTTTGTTTGGGATGGCATAGGAGAGAGCTCTCTCTTTCTAGGATGCTGGTGGAGGAGGAAGCTTCAGGGTGCTTTCTGTGTCTCTCTGAGCTAGCAGGTTTTCACCCCAGCGTCTGGCTCCCAAGTCTTTATTGATTAAGTAGATTGATAGAGATTTAGTTAAAAACGACATCAAACTAAAATTTTAAAGAATTTTTTGTTTGTTTGCTTGTTTTTGAGACACGGTTTCTTTGTGTAGCCCTGGCAATCCTGGAACTCAGAGATCCGCCTGCCTCTGCCTCCCAAGTGCTGGGATTAAAGGCGTGTGCCACCACTGCCCGGCTGGCTAATTATTTTTTTATGTCAACTATTTAATAAATATATTCAGGTTTTAAACATTACAATTTGGGTCTTTGTTTTTGTTTATTTTAGTCAGGATCTCATTTTATAGCCCTGGCTGGTCTAGAGCTGATCTAACCCAAGCTGGCCTCAAATTTCTGACCCTCCTGCCTTAACCTCCCAAACCATGAGACCACAGGTGTGCATCAGTAAAGCTGGGAAATTTTGTTTTACTTTATACTTCTTTGTAGTGTTTAAATCTTTTACAGTTCCTGCCATATTATCACTGTGGGAGGGAATCAAGTCTTTTTGTTTGTAGAAACAAAGTTTATATATATATATATATATATATATATATATTAAAGTATGTGGGTGTTTTGCCTAAATGTGTGCTATGAACCACTTGTGTGCAGTGCCCTTGGAGGCCAGAAGAGGGCATTGTATCTCCTGGACTGGAGTCAGAGAAACAGTAGCTGTGGGTCTGGGAATCGAACCTGGATCCTCTGGGAGAGCAACTAGTGCTCTTAACTGCTGAGTCTTCTTTCTAGCACCTAAATAACAGCGAATCAATCCCACACCAGTTATGTTTTAAGGGGTTATTTATTTTGGGGGGTAAAACTTACATACACCATAAACCGTCAGGAAGGGAGCCTAGTCGCTGGAGCAGGAGCGGGAGCAGGAGCCGGGACCAAGCGCCGGAACCAAGAGGTCCGAGCCGAGATCTGTGGCTCTTTTTAAAAGAGAAATATACCACGCCCCAGTGGGCTGGTATTTCAGCGGCTATTGGCTGACAGAGCGGAAGGCCCTCCCGCAGCACCGTGGGCTCGTGCTTTAGCGACTATTGGCTGAAGCAGCGGAAGATACTCCCGCAGCACCTAAAGTTAAATTTTAATGGTTCTCCTTTCTCCTCTGCTTACAGATGTCTTATACTGCTTGCCTTTTGCTTGCCTTTTGCTGTGCCTTTAATTGAACCCAGGGCCTCACACATGTTAGCAAATATTCTACCTCTAAGCCACACTGTCAGTTTTGTATACATCTTATTATAAGTTGGACTTACTTCAGGATTGAAATCTGTAATGAGTAACTATATGGTTACCCCTGAGGTTATAGGCAGTGTCCTTGTGTGTGTGTTCAGGAGAGAAGGTTCTGCCAGGGGCTAGCAGTAGCCCTGCCTAGTCTCTGGATGCTGCTGCAGTTATATGAGCCCTGTACATCATGGCTGCTGCTGTTGCAGTGATCGCTTTCTCTAAGCCAGTTCTAGCCTGGAGTGCTTGTCACCAGTGCTTGTCTAATCATCTCATTAGAACAACTCTAGGCGTAATTTAGGAAAAGAGGCACTTTAAGAAACCCTCTATCTTGTCTGTCACTGGCTGGAGCAAGTGGAAGATGAACCCCATCTTGCCAGAGCTTTAGGCCAAGTGACTTCCGCAGTCAACTGTGCTGACTCAGCAGCTTCTCTGTAGGCTGCAGGTGAAATGCCATTGGGAACCTAGGGCTCAGGCTGGACGATCCTGTCATGACTCCCTGGCTTGAGGTTTGCAGGACATGTAGAAAGGGTTTTATTTCTTACCTGGTTTTTTCCCTGAAGTTGACTCAGGAGTGAATCAGCTAAAGTTCCCTGCAGCATCAGGAGCTGCCTGTGCCTTTTACCAGTAAATGTCTCTTTTGGTACATTTTCACTCTGTGAAAGCTATATGAAGAGAATTTAATGAACTATAGAAATGATCCCTGAAAATAGTCTCAGGAGAGTTAAATGAGTGACATCTTTATTTCTCACTCATGATCAGCTGAAATGCAAGTTGCTTTGAATACATAGAGCAGTGATTACCTTCAAAGCTGTGCCCTCCCTCCCTCCTTTCTTCCCTTTCAGTTTCAATCAGTATATTAGGGCTTCTTTGTTCATACATAGTACACGCTTGAGCATCATTATGTTCTTGACAGTTTCCTTCTTTCCCTCCTTCCCTCCCTCCTTCCCTTCCTCCTTCCTTCTTTCTTTCCTCCCTCCCTTCCTGCCTTTCTTCCTTCCTTTCTTTGTGGTGTGTGTGTGTGTGTGTGTGTGTGTGTGAGAGAGAGAGAGAGAGAGAGAGAGAGAGAGAGAGAGAGAGAGAGAGAGACTAAGAGAGAATGAATGTGTGTGCATGATATGTGTGAGCACCTCTGTGTGTGTTGCATACACACACGTGCACCACAATGTTCATGTTCTGGTCAGAGGTCAACTTCAGCTGTCAGTCCTGGATTTCCACTTTGTTTGAGTTGGTGTTATGATTCATGGCACGGGACCCCTGGTAGGTGGGAGACCGTGACGGGTGGGAGACTGACAGATACACCATGCAGAGAGAGAGCTTGGGCATAGAGTTTATTTAGTGGATATTGGGAAGGGTATAAGGTATTTGGGTAAGAGGGTTATGGAGTGGGGGGAGAGGTGTGTGGAGGGACAGAGAGAGAAAAGAAAGAGGAAGAAGGGGAAGGACGAGGCAGAGACTGCCTCTTCTAAGAAGGACTGACAGAAAGAGAGGGGAGATGAGAGAAGCGAGATCAGCTTGCCTAGGTGGCAAATGGGGGTGATTGAGGGCGGGCAGAGCTTGTCTCTTAAAAGGACAGGGTACCCAGGTGACAGGGAAGGCCAGCAGAAGTATAACAGTTGGTCTCTGTTGTTCCAGGAGCACTAGGATTACAGATGTCCACTACCTTAGCCAGCATCACATGACTTCTGAGGATTCAAACCTGAGTCCTCACACTTCCATAGTGACACTACCCACTGAGCGGCCTCTGCAGCCCTCTTGATGATTGTCTTGATGTCTGCTCTCCTAGTGCCTCTCTGAACTCACCCGTATGCTCTTGCTTGGTAGAGGTAGCCCTGACAAGGCAGACTGTGCTTTGCAGTTCAGTCTTTGTATTTGGGCCTGTAAAGCTGTTGTGGGGTGCAGGAGTTTGAGTAGCTGGTTAAAGAGGAGGCTGAAGCCTTCACTTTCCATGTCCCTTTTGTGTGACTTGCTGGCAGCATTTCACATTGGAGCATTTTTCCAATAATATTATTCCAAGCTAAATAATATTCCAAGTGGGAAAAGTAGTCCCCAGGGAGCTCAGCGGACCCACTAAGTGTGTACTTGGATACAGAGTGTAGGCTGCTTCTCCTTATGAACCTTGGAGTCCTTCAGAAAGTGCCTGTCCTGGAGGGAGGCTTGTGTCACCTGAACTTGAAAGTGTGAGGCTTGCTGTCTTTGGGGTTAGAGTGCTCAGGAGGCTTGTGCTGTTCTGGTAGTTACACCGGGCACTGGCACTGGTACTCACCCTGGGCACTGCTGCCGGGTGGTCTGTGGTGGAGCAGGGCAACCGAGTGCAGAGGATGACAGCTCTGCTCTCAGCTCTTGTTCTTCACTGTCTCCCTCAGTAAAAAATTAGAAATGGGGTCTTCTTTACATGATTGTCTAGTGCACTAATAGCGTGGATGCATATGCAGTGCTTGGTGTATGCAGATGTTTGTAACGCACTCACTGTGCCTTAATGGTTTGCTCTTAGTTTTTTATGAGCAATATTTCCTGGGGTGGGGGAGTGCTCATTTGGTAAAGTGCTCACTGCACAGATGTGAGGCCCTGAGACTGATCTCACATGAAGACCAGCTATGGCCATGCACACTGGTGATCCCAGTGCTGGGGAGGCAGAGACGGGGGGCTCTCTGGGGCTCACTAGCCTGGGGAGGCAGAGATGGGGGTTCTCTGGGGCTCGCTAGTCAATCTAGTTGATTGATAAGGTTACTGTGAGATCTTGTCTCAGAAAATAAAGCAGTTGGTGACTAAGGAAGACACTTCGTGTTGATCCCTGACTCTCACGTGCACAAGTGTACAGAGCAATTTCATGATCAAGGTCACACCTGTGTTCCCAGCACTCAAGAGTGGGTGGGATCAGAAGGTCAAGTCCTGCCTAGGCACCATATGAGTTTAAGACTAGCTGGGCTACATGCCTCAAAAAATTAGAAGGGAGGGTGGTTTAATAATCATAATGCAGGTTAAATGTGTATAAAATTATCAAAGAACAAATTCACTAAGTGTTTAAAAAAGGAAAAATTGTGTAATTTTATAATTCAAGGTATTTCAATAAGTGTTTTTGTCTGTAAACACAGGTTATTCACACGTTTTTACTTTTTCCTCTCCAAAGTGGAAATTAGGACACAATTTAAACAGATTCCTCAGTGTGACCTTAGTGTATGAGTTATTACTTGAATCCTTATTAAAGAGCTTGCTGAGATAGGTTAGTGGGTAAATGCACTTGCTGCAAAACCTCATGATCTGAGTTCAATCTGCAGAACCCACATAGTAGAAGTAACTCTAACAAGCTGTCCTATGATTTTCACATGCTGTCCGTGACATGCTTGCATGTGCATGTACACACACACACACACACACACACACATAAGGAAGTGTGAAAATTCAAGAGCTAGCTGCCCTATATTCTTACAGCAGATGACTATCAAGGCTCCTTAGTGTAACCCTGCTTTTCCTCAGGCTTGAGTAACACTCACTCATCCCGAATCTGTAGGAATTTGTTGGAACCTGTCTGTAATTAGTACAACTTTGGAGCCTTGGAGTAATCAAACATCATATGGGCACGCTAGATGTTGTCACTGACTGTAATTACAAAGACAGCTGCTATCCAGTTGGGTTCCCCACACTTCCTTGATATAATAACCAGATTTCCCAGTTTGTGCAATTTCCTGGAATCTTAGTGCTGAAATTATCCTTAGCTTCAATCCTAACGAGGACCCCCATGTAACAGCCAGCATATCTTGCTGAGGCCCGGCCTCCGCCTCCTGATGTGGTCTCCCTTGAGCCACAGAGAGGCCAGGAGGGATTGGTGACGCAGAAGGACCTTTGTGTCTTCCGTCTTCTCTCTCTCTCTCTCTTCTCTCTTTTGTCCGGCTAGCTTTGAACTTGGTTACATAACCCAGGCTGACCTTGGATTTAGGAGCCACCTCGCCTACCTCCCAAATGCTGGAGTTACCAGAGTAACTCAGCTGACCAGTTCCCCTCAACTATTATTCTTTGTTTTTCCAAATTAGAACTTGCCTTCCAAACACATATTTTCTTGTTTTTCTAGTTTTCTAAATAAATTTGTTAATTATGTTGAACACAGTTCTTTGTTGTTGCTGTTATTATTTGGCATTTTGAGACAGCATTTTCCTCAGGTGCCTAGATTTGTCTGTAATTTGTTATGCATCTTGGGCTGGTCTTGAACTTGAGAGTCCTGCTGCAGCCTTCTTAGTGCCGGGGTCACTGGCCTGTGATTATGCCAAGTATTTGAACACAGTCCTTTGCCCTCTCTTTATCTCACTTTATCTTTGAAGGCGTAGAGACCATTTCCACCTCCCTGTTTGTTTTTCTTTGAGGCAGGCTCTCACTGTGTAGTCCAGGCTGGTTTAAGACTTACCGTCCTGCATCTGTCTTCTGGGTGCTGGGATTATCAATGTGTATCACCACTTGGTTTACCTCTCTTCCTTTAAAATAGTTTCTTCTAATAATGTCCTCCCCAGTTCTAGATAAAGTGTTTATATAGATCTTTCTTTCTCTTTTTTTTTTTTTGAAAGCTCATGATTTTATTGTCTTCATAACAAGGTCAGCTTAGAACTGGATCACTTGGCCCTTTCTCTTCTTATCACCTCCCAGTTCAAAATGCTTGCATCTTTTAATAGCCAGCATCCTCTTAGATCTGCAGTTGGGCTCCACACATCCCAGTCTCAGCACAATCTTCTTTGTAGTTTTCGCCTTTTTGCGGAAAATAGGCTTAGTCTGCCCACCATAGCCACTCTGTTTCCTGTCATAACGCCGCTTTCCCTAGGCATACAGAGAATCTTTGCCCTTCTTGTATTGTGTCACTTTGTGGGGTGGTGCTTGCCGCATTTCTTGCAGAATGTCCGGCGGGTCTTAGGAACGTTCACCATGTTGGCGGGTGTATATGGATCTTTCTTGATGAAGAAAAAAATGGAAATTATCTACTCTTTTTTAATTATTTTATTATTTTACGTGTATGAGTATTTTGCTTATTGTATGTCTGTGTACCACTTGTATGCAGTGCCTTTAGAGGCCAGAAGAGAGTGTCAGATACCCTCAAACTGGAATTACTGACAGTTACGAACAGCCTGTTGGTGCTGGGAATTGAACCCAGGTGCTCTAGAAGAGCAACCAGTGCTCTTAATCACTGAGCTGTCTCTCCATCCCTGTCTACTCATTTTCTTTTGTTTTTTTTGGATTTTTGAGACAGGGTTTCTCTCTGCAACTCTGGCTGTCTTGGAACTCACCCTGTTGACTAGGATAAACTCGAACTCACAGAGATCCACCCACCTCTGCCTCCCAAGTGCTGGGATTAAAGGTATGTGCCACCACTGCCTGGCTATCTATTCATTTTCTGTACTTTAGATGTGGGCTGAGTACAAAAGCTACATTCACACTTAACTGGTTCTCCTAATATTGTCCCTTAAAGGGTTTTTTGTTTTTTTGTTTTGTTTTGTTTTATTTTTGAGACAGAGTCTTATATAATCTAGACAGGACTCAGATTCACTGTGTAGTGGAGTATAGCTTTGAATTTATGATCCTTCTGCTTCTACCTCCCAAGCATTAGGATTACATGTGCATGCTACCACATATAGCAATTTCCTTTATTTCCTTTTTAAAAAAACACCTAATCTTTAGATTCTCTTTAGCTTTTTGTTTGTTTGTTTGTTTGGTTGGTTTGTTTTCTAAGTCAGGGTTTCTCTGTGTTAACAGCCCTGACTTACCTGGAACAATGCCTTTATAGACCAGGCATTGTGTCACTGCTGGTTTTTTGTTTGTTTGTTTGAAGAGATCTGTTTTTTTAATGTTTGTGTGAGTGTTTTACCCACATATATGTATATGCACTTAGTGTGCACTTGTCCACAGAGGCCAGAAAAGGGCGCTAGATCCCCTGGAACTGATGTCATGATTATTAGTTGCTGTTTGAGCACTGGGAACAGAACCTGGATCTTCTCCAAGATTAACACAATCCCTTAATCACTGGGGCATCTGTTGAGCCCACCCCCCCATTCTAATTTTTGACTATATCTTTGGGCAGTGTTTGCTGCTGACTGTGTGGGTGTCCATCAGTGAGTCAAGCTCAATGATCAGCCTGTCTCCTATATTTGCTTCATTTTCCAAGTACTTTGTGACTAAATTTATCCAAATGACCCAGCAGCTCTGCCAAACACATATTGTTCTGCTCCATGTTCAGTCTATTTCTCCATATTTCAGACTTGTCTCGGTCTCCTTTTCCTCATTGGTGGACTTACGCCTTTCCTTCCCTTCCCTCAACTCTCCCCTTCTCCGCCCTCCCCCTTCCTTCCCTTCTCTTCTCTTCAGTGCCACTTGAGTGAGATTTAAGGACGATGAAAACATAGATGTTTATGGTTATTATGCCACATTTGGTCATAAATGTAGCTTAGACTTCTATGTCTATTCTGGGACTATTTGATAAGTGTGCGTTTCCTCTGTTTTAAGCACAGTTGAATTCTGAACACGCTGTTCTAAATCTCAGCTTTTGCTTAATAATGGAGCTTGGAATTGATTTCATAACAGCTCTTAAAAAGCTGCTGCTTCATTTTTGTGGGGGAGGGGTACGTCGGATTTCACTGGATGAATGACTGTGATTTAACCAGCTCTATTCATCAACAGTTAATTTGATTTGAGTCATTTCTATTATAAATAGTGCTACAGCAATGCTTTTACACATAATAATTATCTACTTGTACTGATGTGTGTGTTAGAATAAATTATTAGGATAGAATTTCTGACTTAATGCAGAATTCAAATTGTTTTTAAACTAGTAGACCATTTTCTTAAGATTGCAAGACATTCTACGAAATATGAAATACTTGACTTTTTCCTCATTTAGCTCACTGATAGGGAGTCATTTTCTCTTACACTGCAGGGGCAGCCAAAGCCTGTTTGGAGCTGAAACTCTGCCCTTGGCAGTGCACTTCACTTAACATTCGAGATATGCCAGGCTATTTTATCCTGTTTTTATCTATCTAAAAATCTAAAAAAGAAGATATGAAATAGTTCTTTTGGGTTTCTGTTTAGATCCATTGGGCACTTGGGAGATGGGTGAAGGAGAATGAGAAGTTCGAGGTCCTCCTCAGCTATAATGAGGTTGAGGCCAGCCTGGGCTATATGAGAAAGAAAAGAAAAGGAAAAAAGAACCAAAGAAAATTATCTTTATGTACTACGTAAAAATATAAAGGAGCCAGGTGTGTTTATGCAGGCCTTTAATCCTAGCACTTTGAGAGGCAGTTTGAGGCCAGTGTGGTCTACATAGTAAGTTTCAGGCCAGCCAGGACTGTGTAAGAAATCCTGTTGTCATAGTTGTCATCATTGTCTTCTTGTTCTTTTTTGATTTTTCAAGACAGACTTTCTCTGCATAACCCTTGCTGTATGTACCTGACTGAGATCCTGTCTTAAAAAGAGAAAGAGATAGCTGAACCACCGCCCGGCTTATTCATGATTTTATGAATATGACTCCTCTGTTCTTCATGCACACCAGAAGAAGGAATCTAATCCCATTACATATGGTTGTGAGCCACCAAGCAGTTTCTTTATTCACTAACCAAGGCCGGGCGGTGGTGGCGCATGCCTTTAATCCCAGCACTCGGGAGTCAGAAGCAGGCAGATCTCTGTGAGTTCGAGACCAGCCTGGTCTACAAGAACTAGTTCCAGGACAGCTAGTGCTAGAGAAACCCTTGTCTCGGTGGTGGGAATGGGGGGGAGGGAGAGAAAGAGAGAAAGAAAAGAAAAGTAACAGAGTGTGGCAGTATGTGGTTATAATCAAGCATTGGGGAAACTGAGGCAGAAGGATCAGAAGTTCAGTAGCCTGACCTAAATTGTGAGACTCTTCCTTAAATCAGTAGTAACAAAGTTACCACCAAATGCTGGGATTTAGACATGTGTCACCATACCCAGCTATTGTTTTCAAAGATTAAAAAAGGTGTGTGTGTGTGTGTGTGTGAATGGTGATGCCCTCAGAGGCCAAAGCCACTAGGTCCTCTGGAATTGGAGGATGTGTAGAACTGAATTCAGGTCCTCTGCAAGAACCATTGACCCATCTCTCCAGTCCCAAACAATTTTTTTAAATGTGTACAATTAAGTAGTTTTATTATAGTCATAGGATGTGTACCATTTGACAGTTAGTTTTAGAATGTTTTAAATCACTCCAGAAAGACTCTGTGTAGTATTTATCATTCCTAGCCAACCTTCACAGTCTTGGGCAACCACTACATCTACTTTCTCTGTATGTAGATTGGCCTAATCTGAATAGCCCATGTAAAAGGCGCCACACAATCTGTGTGGTTTGTGTTCCTCTTACAGTTTTGTTTGCAGAAGCACCTAAGGAGTTTGAGGGAATATTTAGTTTTCCAAATTGAGCAAGTATTTTGTGTAGTTGTTATCTGCCCAGGGAAAGTAAGTTTTGAAGTCAGGATGGCTTAGCAGGCTCTTGGGATAGATCCAGTCAGCATCACCATTTAGAGCTATCCATCTTTCTGATAATATGAGCTGAGCCTTCCCCTGCACCTGCTGAAAGGCTCTACAGATCACTTGGCAGCATATTAAGGAATCATGTGGAGGTCACTGCTTCGATCAAATAGATTTCTCCTTTGTAATCTAAGTCTCTTGGGGTGGCATATACAAAAAGTTAGTGTTTTATTACCAGATGTTCTTTGAGTAAGAGTTTCCCTGTTGAGCCAGTTCTCCTGTGTCCTCTGTTGTACCCCAGCATGGAACAGAGTGTGGTTTGGCTTCACCTTTATTTTGTGTGTCTTACTGGCTACATAGCACCCCAGCTGCAGCCCTCTCCTATGAAGAGCAGAAGGCACCTTGATGGATCATTTGGATCCTGCTGCCAGAGGGATTGATTGGTATGTCATGTTCTCTTGTAACCTGTGCTGACCCAGAAGTTGCCCCATTTTCAAATTACAAAGGAAATTACTAAGGGGAAGGGCAAAGGTCATGTGTAGGTTATAATACAACCCCAGCATGACAAAGTTAGAAAAACTTACAAGTACTAACCACCAAAAACTAAATTAACCTAACTAAACACAGTCTCATGCTTTGTTCTGTCATGGTCTTCACCTTGTATGTGCTTCTTCTTGCTGTCTGCCGAGTAAGGCTGGCACTTCTTTTATGCCCCAGATAAACTCTAAGGCAACAGCTGCATTCTGGAAGAAAAACTTCAAGTGGCAGTCAGACAGCCCTTGGTAGTTGTCTGCGGAGTGGCCTAGAAGGAAGATAAACTTGGCCAGTGAACCCAGGGCTGTGGGAAGTGGGGCTGTGCTTAGCCATCGGCACCCTTTTGTGGAAGAGTAGGAGTAGTTAATGCTGCCTGGTGGAACTTCAACTTCAACATTATAGGAAGAGAAAGGAAAAAAAAGAAAAGAATCTCAAAGGAGGTGTCCCAGTTAGGGTTTCTATTGCTGCAATGAAACACCACGACCAAAGCAAGTTGGGAAGGGAGGGGTTTATTTGGCTTATACTTCCACAGCACAGTTAATCATTGAAAGAGGCCAGGGCAGGAACTCAAACCGGACAGGAACCTGGAGTCAGGAGCTGATTCAGAAGCCATGGAGGGGTGCTGCTTACTGACTTGCTCCCCATGACTTGCTCAGCCTGCTTTCTTATAGAACCCAGGACTACCAGCCCACAGATGGCGCCACCCACAATGAACTGAACCCTCTCCCAGCAATCACTAATTAAGAAAATGCCCTCCAGCCTGGTCTTAATGAGGCATTTTACTCAATTGAGATTTCTTCTCAAGTAATTCTAGCCTGTGTCAGGTTAACATAAACCTAGCCAGCACAGAAGGTATTTTAGAATTCATTTGTTTGAAGAATTACAAGGAAGGAAGGAAGGAAGGAAAGGAGGGAGGAAGGAAAGGAGGGAGGGAAGGCAGAAGGAAGGAAGAAAAAGAAACTGGCGAACTGATAAAATAGTGTTTATTAGCTTATGTATCCAAAATAAGTAGGTAAGTAGGAGCGCAGTTAAACCTGGAAGCTCAGAGGATCAATCAGGGTTTTTCCCTTTCCCTCCTCCCTTAGCTTGGCTCTATTTTGGTATCTTGCTGGGTGGGTTTTATCTTCATAGTGGCCACTGGAAACTCCAGGACATTAATTTAAACAAAGGGGTGGCGGCTACCTTTTCATGAAGTTTCAACCTGGGTTCTGAGAGCTAACCTCCTTGCCCATTCCTGAATGAATCATTATGGTTGGGATGGGGCAGAGTGTTGTAATTTGCCACCCTGGGGTATGAGTCCCACCCAGAGGGAGGCAGGGGTGTTATTAGCACACTTAAGTAGGGAATGGGAAAGGGGGAACTACCGATTCCCAAAGAACCCCAGGGTGGTCCCAGGAGAGAGTAGATGATGTGCACAGCCGCACATCTGAGCATGCTTAGCCCGGATAATATGTCTGAGGAAGTAACTCACTTTTTCTGCTACAGACTAGAGAGAGAGAAAGACAATAGAAATGAACAGGACAGGAGAGACACCAGGGTAGGATGGCTTCAGGAATGCTAGATATCAGAGTTTTAGACAGCAAATTCCATTTTCTCCACCATTCATGACAAAGTCTCAACTCTGCTCCTACAAGGAAAGAGCCCACTGGATCTGAGTGTGAGCCCTTGGGTAGCAATAGCTGCAGTGAAGGCCGCCAGTGATAGCGAGCCGGCTGGGGTTGTAGCTGTCCCGTGCCAGTTTACCTTTCTTTGAGCTTTTTCCAGAATCTTGATGCTGTTTTCCTTCTCTTTCTTAGTAAACAGTTCATTTACATTTTTCTTAAGCTAGACTATCCCCTGATTCTACCTGGGACCCCAAAGACTTCTCCGTCAGCTTCACAACAGAGTGGACTGCATCTCTTCCTGCCACAGCCTGAAACTCTGCATGAGCAGAGCTGCTGCTTGTGTGAGGCGTGAGCCCACGTGCAGAGGCTTCCCAGGCTCCTTGGAAGCAGGGGTGAGGGGGAAGATAGACAAGAGGCTGGGAAGGCAGGTGCAGCCCTCAGCAGGTGCAGTGACGACAGTGGACATGAATGTAAATGAGACTAAATCACAGCTTATACTGCAGAAAATAATATGCATGAATAACATTCCTGAAGATAGTCAGATTAAACAATAGAGTGGCAAATCTAAATGAAAATACTGTAGATCCTCGAGTGTTGCTTATGCTTACCCCCTCCCCGTCCTCTATAAATTTCTGGGATTTCTATCATGATTATTTTTGAGCCATTGTAGCTGCCACTGCCACTACCATCACCATCTCCTCCTCTTCCTTCTCCTCCTCCTACTTTTTCTCCTTTCCTCTATGGCTTTTGGAACAGTTTCGCGTTGCAGCCCAGGCTGCCTTGGAATCTGCTGTATGTAGCCCAGACTGGCCACAAACTTGTGATCCTTCTGAGTACTATGATTACAAGCATAAACCACCACATCTGGCTCTTCGAGCCATTTTTACTCATTCATTCATTGAGTCATTGAGCAAATAGTTATTGAACACCTACTGTGTGCTGGCCTGTTTCTAGGCACTGGGGATACAGTGGGCAATAAAACAAAATCCTTGACTTCGTGCAGTTTGCATTCTAAGGAAAAGAACAAACAATCCGTAAGGGCTTATGCGAGCCGAACAGCAACACTGTGTACTAAGAAGAAAATAAGCCAGGCAAGAAGGGTCAAGTGCCAGTGGAAGGAGGCTGCTACTTTATGTTTAAAAAACAGGATATGAGCTAGGAGTTCTGGAGCAAGCTGGCAGCCTTCCCCAAGGAGAAGCCCTTGCTATGACAGAGGAGGTGAGACCCAGATACAGGGGCAGAAGCAGATTGCCGTACTAAAAATCTAAAAAACAGCCAGGCGGTGATGGCATCCACTGTAAATCACAGCACTCAGGAGGCAGGCAGATCTCTGTGAGTTTGAGGCCAGCCTGGTCTACAAAACAAGTTCCAGGACAGCCAGGGCTACACAGAGAAAGCCTGTTTAGAAAAACAAAGCCCAAAAAAATTAAAAAACAAACAAAACAACAGCAACAGAACCTCAAAACAACTAGGTGGGCAGAATTGCTCAGGGCAAGTGGGCAAAGAACAGCATGTTCAAAAGGCCTCCTGGTTCCTGGATCATGGAGAGAGGGTAGGGCAACAGGGAGCGTGTACAGGGAAGGGGAAAAGGGAAGCCCTTTGAGGGGTCAGGGCAGAATGAAGGGGCCTGATGTGTATTTTAAACAGTTGTTCCCACTGCAGTAAGAAATAAGGACAGAAGTGGGCAGAGCAATTAAAAGGTTGCTAAGAAAAAGCAGACCTGACATTGAGGACCTGAGAGGTTGAGGTAAAAGCAGGGAAACTTCCTTTATGTGCAGCCCTTGTTTTTCTGGCTGGAGTGATTGTGAAACTGTGCTCAGATGTGCTTGCACTCTTGTTGGGACATACTGTGGAGGCCTAGTATGGATGGGGGACCGGATCTGGGAAAGCAGCTGTAAGCTGAGATCTAATACTGTCATGAAAATGTTTCCTTAGGAACAATGTTCTCACAGTTACAGTTTTATAAGGGACATCGCACTGTATTGAAGAGCTGTAGCAAAGGCATGGAGCACTGCTGTGCTTTGGGCTGACGGCCATGGAGCATTTACAGTCATCTGACCCTAGAATCCTAAATTCTGGAGAAACCTAGTGGTTCCTTGCTGCTGTGCAAATCCAGTCATGACTTGTATGGATTTTCCATAGCCCAGAGAATGTCAGTGGCAGTACATTAGAGCCCTGCCTAGGATTAGCAAGTTCTGGAATTTGGATGCCTAGTCACCACCTTCCACTTACAAGGGTCATCTATCCAAGAGAGCAGCCGTGACCTTAAGAGCTACAGTGTAAGTGTCTTTGTGTGGGCTGGTGAAATGGCTCAAAGAGTAAAGGTAGCTGTTGCCAAGCCTGGTGACCTGAGTCCAATACCCAGGATGCAAGTGGGTGAAAGGACAGAACTGGCTCTTGCAACTCATCCTCTGATCTACACACATGCGTGCGCACACACACACACACATTAATAAATGTAAAAATAAATAAATCTTCGTATTCACCCCATCATATGCATAATATCTAGATTTACATGCCTTTCTGTCCTAAATAATGAGTTCTGTCTTTCTGTTTTTGACCCCAGGGGTTGCCCTTCTCTCAGATGTGTACCCTGAAGAAATCTTGGTTGACCTGTTGGCCAAATACGATAGTGGCAAAGAGAAGCACACTCCAGAGACCAGAATGAAAGTTGGGGAAGTCCTGATGCGAATTGTCAGAGCATTAGGTGAGTTTTTTGTTTGTTTTTCCTCCCATTTTCTGAAACAAAGCAGTGTGGTTTTAAAATCTTTGTGTACTGAAGGGCTCATCCTACTAGCAGATCAGGGGTGGTGACGAATTGTTTAGGGATTGAGCACATATTGAGCAAGTAAAACTGAGAAGATTGTTTATTTTCCTATAGCTGCTTAGTTTCCCTCCCCAAGCTGTTTTCCTGGAGTCTATGTGATTAGAATGGGCTCTTGATTGCAAGCCAGGCTGGCCTTTGATACACTGAACAGTTCAGGCAGGGCCTCCATTTCATAGTCTGCTCCCTCATCCTCTAGAGTGCGGGGGTTATAGGTACACTCCACCATGCCCAACAAGTCCTCTAAACAGGTTGTTGTTAGACCCAGGATGTAATGAAATGTGACTCAGACACCTTCAGCAGTTTGTCCAGGATTCCTTCGCCAGTGAATGGTAGGGCAAGAACTGAACCATCTTGAAGAAGTTGCTCCCTGCTTGTAAGCTGAGAGTTGTGATTGTTACATGATCTGTGGAGATGACTTTCCTGGATTCAAATACTGAGCTGCTTCTACTGGTTGAGTGATCATGGGAATGTTTCTTTACTTCTTGGTGCTTCAGTGTTCACATGTATAAAAGAGGATATTCATACTAAATAAGGTCATATTTTGAATAATAAAATTAAAGGGAAGCAACTGGGCCTAGTGGTACAGAACTGGAATCCCGGCTACTTAAGAGCCTGAGGTGGAGGATCACAGTTCAAGTCCTGCCTGGTTTACAGAATGAGTTCAAGAACAACCTGGGTAACTTAGTGAAATCCTATTTCAGGAGTTAAAAGAGGGATGGGGGAATGTAGCTCAGTGGTAGAGTGCTTGCCTAAACTGTATGAGGGCCTGGGTTTAATCTCCAGTACTGCAAAAAGTCAAAACCAGAAACATAAGGGGGCACTGGAGAGGCGGCTCAGACCACATCAAGCAGCCAGGTTGTTTTCTGGGATGAGAGTGGACGCTAAGATAAAGGATGGGCTTCCTGGAGGGAGGCTCCGCTCCTCTACAGGTATTGTAGATAACCTTGTTTCCCAGGAAGCCCTGTCATTTCAAGGCAAATCCCATGAATTCTGGCAGCCCTACTCCCTGCACCTCACTTTCCTGAGTTTCCAGCCTCAAGCACAGTCATAGCTTTAGTTTGCTTGTTTGGTTTTTTTTGTTTTGTTTTGTTTTGTTTTTTAAGACTCTCTCTATGTAGCCCTGGCTGTCCTGGAATTCACTCTGCAGACCAAGCTGGCCTCAGACTCACAGAGGTGCACCTGCCTCGGCCTCCTGAGTTCTGGGGTTAAAGGGTGTTCTACTCCTCCTCCTGGCTAATCACATAGAACTGTCTCATTCACATCCTGGGGCAGCATCCATAATCTGAAAATTTGGAATCCCAAATGTCCCAAAATATGAACTTTTTGAATACTTGTTATGATGTCATAACTAGAAAATTCCATACTACAAAACTTCGTTTTATTCAAAAAACATTTAAGTAAAATTACTTTCAGTTTATGCATACAAATGGTATACAAAACCATTTTTTGGATACCATTTGGTCCTCTGGTTCTCAGCTTCTTGGATGAGGTGTAGTCAGCTGTAATAACGTGCTGGGTGCGTAGAGCAAATGACTTAAAGTCCTTTCACGGGAACTAGGACGTATTCATATGGCACAAGCAGTATTCTTCCTATTTTGCTAATGTTGTAGAGATCTGTGTGAAAGCCAACGTGATGAAGCTTGCCTAATGCACACCCCAGTTGCATTCTTGGACCTTGCTCCTTCTTACCCTCAGCAGTGTGTAGTGGTGTGAAATGAGCTAGGATTCAGTACAATGCCCCTCTCTTGGCCTCATCCCCTAGCTCCTAACTGTACAGGGTGGTGGTAGGAGAACTCAACAAGAGTTCATTTCTCTTCCTGTTTTAAAACTTGGGCTGGATGTGGTGGCAGAGGCAGGCAGATCTCTGTGAGTTCAGGACCAGCCTGGTCCATATATTAAGTTCCAGGTTATCAAGGACTGTATATTGGCACCCATCTCAAAAATCAAAGCAAAAAAAAAAAAACAAAAACAAAACAAAAAACCCTTAAGATATTCTATATAACCAGCAATGTTTATAGTACACTAATGTCAAGAGTATAATCTTATGGCATTCGGTTTATTTAACTACTTACTATTAAATTAGAAATGACCCCCAAAAACTTCCTTTTGCTCTTTCTAGTCTGTGCCTGCCCCAGAGATAAGCAGTCTTCTGAATTCTTTTATCATTTTCAGTTTACTTTGATTGTTCTTAAACCTCATTTGAATGTTATTAAGTCCACCTGTTTCTAGTAAGCTGGAAGAACAAGACACTTGTGAATATGGCATGAGTTCTAATTGGTCTTAATAATAAAAACCCTAGCCAGATATTGGGGCAAATGCTGAAAGATCAGAGAGACACAGGAGTAAGCCACAGCAGCTTCTTACCTCTGCAAAATTCTCAGACTGAAAAAAGGACCAACTCCTGTCTCCTCCCTCTGTATATTTCTCTCTCCGCTGAGCCATATCACTTCCTCTCTGTCTGTACAGACCTCTAGACCTCTATGGTTAGCTAATGGGTAGCTCCATCCTCTAATCTTCCAGCAAGCTTTATTTGTTAGAGTACAAACAAGGTATCACTGCATTTCCCCTTTTTTGTCTAAAATAAAAAGGTTATAACTAATAAAAGAAAAACTATGTATAATAAGTACAATAACTGTATACACTATATACAGGCAACAAATACATCAGCAATGTCTAGTTCCTTAGTAGTTGACAGATTCAGAAAAAAAATACGCTGATGGAGGATGGTTTACGATACGCCATGTCTATCTTATCTTGGTAAGTCCTAAAGGTTGTCTTTAATTCACTTTTTATTCTAACTTGCATTACCAAAGCTATCTTTTTATGTCTCTTAATTTTATACACTTTTACACCTCTTTAGTGAATTTCTTTTCTGAATCTGGTAACAAGGAAAATTATAACTATAAAGTCTTCAACTCTATAGTATTACCTAGGAAATAATATTACCTGAGTAAATGGGAAGTGCAAGCAAGTGACTTCCAAAAATTGTGAGAAATGACAGAAAAAGCTGACTGCCCGGACAGTCACCCATGGTTCCTCTGCAACATTGGGGCATCCATCTTCAGCCTGTAAGCCTAGCATGTCTGGCTGACTTTTTGTGAAGCAGGATATTCTGAAGGGCTATCCTACCTTGTCTTGGCAAAGTTTGACAGAGGCAAGTGGATCTCTGTGAGTTTGAGGCTACCTTGGTCTACAAAGTGAGTTCCATGACAACCAGAGCTGTTACACAGAAAATCCTATCTTGAAAAACCAAAGGGAGAAGATAGATTTAACAATCTACCCTTATATCCTGTCATATCTATATCTCCCTTTTTTCTTTTCAAAACAAGAACTCTGAATCTAATCTCCTTTGTTCAACTTTTTTCCTAACCATAACCAACAACAACTTGTAATCAACCACCCTAAATGATGGCAATTATCCATAACCCATTGAATGACCAAAACCTACCCACCCCATCTCTTGGGAATGTGGGCATCAAGTACTTAAATTTACTTCCTGCAATCTGGGGGTGATGGCATCTTTAGGGGATGCTGAAAAGAAAAATTTGGGCTAATGGTCAAGTCCTGGGAGAGGTAACTGTATCATTTCTTGTCCAGTCTCTGCATAATGGAAGAGTGAAGGGTTTGTCTCAAGTTCTGGCTAGAGTAGTCTGTAAGGCTGGATAATCTCAGCTTGCCACCTCAAAATTGCCCTGAGTAGTTCCTAATCCAAAGCCAATCTTTAGGTGATGTTTGTCAGCTTAGTGGTGTTATCATAGTTCTGGAGTAATCATTGTGGGTCCCCATCTTCCTTTTGGAGACTTCAAAGGTTGCTTTTAGGCATGCTCATGGTTCAGCGCAGAAAACTGATAGAGACTCAAACCTGAAATCATGTACAGGAAGTTAGATGAAGCCTTTCTCTGAAATTAGTTAGTACTCTATATGACCATTAATATCATGATAAAAAAGTTTAATATCTTACAAAATCTTTAAAATCTTACAAATTTACATTGTACATTAGCATTTTCAAAAGCCAGAGATTCAATAATTATTTATCTAGCTTCTGAATTTGGTATCATTCTATTTACTACTAAAGTCAGTCTTTGTAAGAATTCTGTGAAAGTTTCCTTTGGGCCCTGTATAACTTTAGTAAATGAATCACTTTTCTTTCCTACTTCTTCAATTCTGTCCCCAAGCATTCAAAGCTGCCGTACAACCTAAAGTCAAGGTGTGGTCATAATATAAAGATTGCCTCTGTACATTAGCATAATCTGCCTCTCCATGAAGGTGGTCTTGGGAGATTTCCATACCTCTAACCCTACTTCATTGTTCAATGGTCTTAGCCTCATCTTTCCACCAGGTCCTCCATTGTAATTGAGGACCAGGCTTCAAGACTGCTATAACCAGGTCTCTCCAGTCTTGAGGGATAATTCTATTATAAGTTGACCATGAGTTCAAATCTGCTTCACAAAAGGTGAATGCATATAATATGAGACTATTGCTTCCTTGAATCTCCTTAAATCTAACATTTCCACAGGAGCACCTTTAGCTCTTCTTTGGGATATCTGTCATTTGGCAGTTGTTCCTGTAAGGTAACTGGATATATTAAGGTTGGTTGTTTGAAAACCATAGACTGTTTCTCTCTAACCTTAAAGTACGATAATGAGATTGTTTCCTCTTTAAATTCCTTTGTCTGGATCTGAATATCGTTATAATCTGTTTTGTTAGCAAGTTTTGCTAACTTGTATCTTAGCACTCGGATTAACCAACTTTTTTAGTGATAAAACAAAAAGGATATACCTGATATTTCTAATTGAGTTTACATAAATTTTATCTAAATTAGTTATCCTCTCATCTAATTGTCCCATTTTCAAACCAGTGTATTATCATACAGAGACCTAACTCCCTCCATTGTTTAACAGTGTTTCCCATTTTTTAATGTGGGGAAAAAAACTCTCTCTCTTTTTTCTTTTTGAACTACTCCTCCCCCTTAAGAATTTCCAGTTGTTAGCCAGGCAGTAGTGGCACAGAGAAACTCGGTCTCCAAGGGAAGAAAGAAAGAAAGAAAGAAAGAAAGAGAGAAAGAAAGGAAGGAAGAAAGAAAGAAAGAAAGAAAGAAAGAGAAAGAAAGAAAGAGAGAGAATTTCCAGTTGTGTCACCAAATCTGCTGATGATGACGGTGGAGCACAAGGCTGTGGAGCACATCTGATCTGAGAACACAGGCAATGCACAGCCTGGCTGAAGACAATTGCAGCTGCTAGCATGGAGCTGTGAGATGAGAGTGTATGGCAGCAGCCCAAGGAGATGTGGTCTAGGGAAAGCCTGCAACTCATAGGGGAGAGGGAGCTGGCTGTCTGAAAAAACACACACTGGATTGTGTGGAAGAAGCATGCATGGCGGAAACTGCCTGAAAGTAGGGCCAGCCAGTCTAGGGTAGGTAAGTCCTGTGGCATTTGGAATTCAGGTGCTTCTGGAGTTTGGGTGGCAGCTGAAGACTGTTGTAGAGAGGCTGTAACAGGAAAATCCTAAACTTGCTCAGAGCGTGGAAAAAGAAAAGAAAACCTAGCTGGTGGGGTGGTGACTCCAGTGGGAGCCCCCACATGCAGTTCCAGCATGTGCCAGTGGATACAAAGTCACAGGCAAGCAACTTTTTTTTGTGAATTTGTGCTCTAAAGTTGGGCGCCATACGTAGCACGAGTTCTAATTGGTGTTAATAAAATCCCTAGTCAGATATTGGGGTAAATGCTGAAAGATCAGAGAGAGAAAGGAGCAAGCCACAACCACCTCTTACAAAATCCTCAGACCAAAACAAGGACCAAGCTCCTGTCTCCTCCCACTTTATATTCCTCTCTGCCCAGCTATATCAGTTCCTATCTGTCTGTATAGATCTCCAGACCTCTATGGTTAACTTGTGGCTCGTTCCACCCTTTGATCTTCCAGCACGCTTTATTTGTTAGATATTGCCACATGTGAATTTAGATTAAATCTGGAAGTGCGAACATACTTTCTAAGCTGTGCTATGTACTGCATTTTCCTGTTGTCATGATTAAGGGGCACAGGGTTGTCGGATCATCTCACTCTTACTGATGCTGAGCCTGATCCTGGCCTATTTGTTATAAACCTGTTGACTGTCATGGGTTAAGTAATCACAGATAACCTTACACAGATACATTGTTTCATAGGGGCTATATTTTTTGTTTGTTTGGCTTTTGGTAATTTTTTATTCTTTTAGTTTTTGAGATTGTATCATTTACCTGGTCCCTTTCCTGCCTTGAGGGCTCCCATACACCTCTCTTTGCTCTCTTTTAAATTCATGACCTCTTTATTATTAATTGTTGTTGCATGCATATGTGAATATGAATATACATACATATTCCTAAATATAATCTTCTCAGTCTGTATAATGTCACTTGTGTGTATGTTTTCAGTGTTGATCATTTGGTATTGGATAACCAGTTGGTATGCTATTCTCTTGGGAAGACTATTTCTTCCACTCAGCATTCCTGAGTTGCCTGTAGTTCTTTGTGTAGGGGAAAGACTGCAGGGCCTTAACCCTAAGGTTAAAAACCCTGCAGTCTTAACCCCTGTCATGTCTTTTGTTCTTGTTCATCTCATGTTTAGGAAGTTATGTTGGTAAGACTTAATGGGTATACCTTTTTTTTTAAAACAAGTCCTGCTATGTATGCCCAGGCTGGTCTTAAACATGCAATATTCCTGCTTCAGCTTCTCAAATGTTAGAAGATATATGTATATCTCCATACTCAGACAGGATTTCACTTTAATTTTTTAATATTAATTAATTATTTTATTTTTGAAACAGGGTTTCTTTTTGTAGCCTTGGCTGTCCTGGAACTCACTTTGTGGACCAGGCTGGCCTTGACTCAAAGAGATCTGTATGCTGCTGCCTCCTGAGTGCTGGCATTAAAGGCCTGTGCCACCACTGCCTTTTTTGTTTGTTTGTTTGTTTGAGACAGGGTTTCTTTGTAGCTTTGGAGTCTGTCCTGGAACTAGCTCTAGGATTTCATTTTTAAAAGAGTTTATTTTTATAATTTTTAATTTTACATATATGAGAGTGTAAGCGCTTTGAATCCCCCGGTTCTGGAGTCACAGGGTTGTGAGCCACCAGATGTGGGTGCTGGGAACTGAACCCAGGTCCTCTGGAAGAGATGTATGCACTCTTTAACTGCTGAACTATCTCTTCAGCCCTACTATCTCATTTTTTAAAGTCTGCGTATTTAAAGATCTTGAATTATTGATGTTTATATTGTAGATATTTTCTCCTGTTGTTAATCTTTTAGTTTTGTTTCTTAAACAAAATTGTGGGGTTATTTTTTGTTTATTTGCTGTAGGTAAATCTGTCTTTCCCTTTATGACTTCTTTCTTATGCAGTTAGGTCTCCCAAACCGTGTCTGTTCATGTATGAATCTCTATGTCTTTATCTCCTTCTTTTGATGTAGAGAACGTTATGGTAGGATTCTGGCCTAGTCTTTATAGAGGAACAATTTTTTTCTAACTTTCAGAAAT
Source organism: Myodes glareolus (assembly GCF_982192425.1). Classification (NCBI taxonomy): domain Eukaryota; kingdom Metazoa; phylum Chordata; class Mammalia; order Rodentia; family Cricetidae; genus Myodes; species Myodes glareolus. The sequence continues at coordinate 34,605,253 of NC_142047.1, read as the reverse complement.
GTAATCTTAACACATTGTTAAGCTGCCAATCTTCCCAAATGTTTTTCCATCTGTTTCCTCTTGTGTGGTCCAATGTTGATATTGACAATAACCTGTGGGCTATTATGTACCATTGCATTTAAAAAAATAGAGAAATGGAAAACATTTAAAGTGGGTGTGTTGACACTTGTAATCCTAGCACTGGGGAGGTAGAAATGGGCAGATCTGGAGATCCAGGGGATCCTCCACTGCATGGGGATTCAGAGTCTAAGACTGAACTTCAAGAGATCCTGCCTCAAAAAATAACAACTGACCAATGGCTGTAATACTTAAAAGTCAGACTGCAACATTCATTCTGCAGGTTGCTCACAGTTGTGTAAACTCCAGGGGGCATCTTTGTATGAATGGCATACCCCTTAATTGTCTGCTCCTCAACCTAGGGGGTCTTCAAAGTACACCAAATAAAATAACTGCCAACTTGTCTCACAACCTAAGTTGCATTTTCAGTTATTAGGATTAATTCCTCTTTCATGAAAAATTATTCATCCCTGGGAGTTAGAGAAATGGCTTGGCAGATAGAAGCTTGTGCTGTTCTTCCCAAGCACCGGAGTTCGGTTCCTTGCACCCTTACCAGGCAGCTCACAACTGCCTGTATGTTCAGCCCCAGGGAAATCTGATGTTTCTGGCTTCCACAAGTACCTGCACTTTTGTGCACACTCATGTGTGCACACATGCACATGCACACACACATAAATACACACAGAGAGAAACATAATTTTAAAAATAAACATTTTAAAATTATTCACTCCTTTCTATAAAATATCTACAAATTCTTTTACATGTGAGTATTTCTTAATGAGCAGGTTTCATCTGTTTTCTACCAATCATATTAGCATCTTTTTCCTTTTAAAGTGGATTGCTGAGGATCAAACCCGTGACCTGTGTGTACCAGGCAAGGGTCTGAAAGTCACCTTTGCAGTAACCTTTTTGTCGTCCTTCTACCTCTTTAATGGACCATAAGCTGAACTACTAAGTATGTTTAGGGGATAGTTCATGTACTTTACAAACATTTATTTCTCATTTTAAGGATTATATGAAAATAGAGGGTTTTTTTAAATTTGTTTGGTTGAGTTTTTGACTTTGATGCTAAGGATTAAACTTCATACAAGCTAAGTACACACTTGACTTCTGAGCTATACTCGTCACCCCAAAGTTGCTTTTTTGTTTGCTTGTTTGGTTGGTTGGTTTTTCAAGACAGGGTTTCTCTGTGTAAGAGCTCTGGCTGTCTTGGAACTCTGTAGACCATCTGAAGTTCCTTTTTAATGTGGGGTTTTGTTGTTGCTATTGTTCCTATTACTTGTTTGTTCTCTTGTTTTGTTTTGTTTTGTTTTATATAGGGTTTCTTTGTGTAGCCTTGCCTTTCCTGAAACTCACTCTGTAGACCAGGCACGGATCCATTGGTCCTCCTGTCTGTTCTTATGCCAATACCAGGCTGTTTTCAGTATTGTAGCTCTGTAGCAGAGTTTGAAGTCAGGGATTGTGATGCCTCCAGAAGTTCTTTTATTGTACAGAATTGTTTTGGCTATCCTGGGTTTTTTGCTTTTCCATATGAAGTTGAGTACCATTCTTTTGAGGTCTTTGAGGAATTTTGCTGGGATTTTGATGGGCATTGTGTTGAATACGTTATCTGTCCTTTCTAATAATTGTTCAAAATTCTGTATCTTGAATATCTTCCCCACCCCTCCATCTTTGGAATGAGAGCATTGTAGTTCAGTTCAAAGACATTTACTGAGGTGAGTGTGGAGGAATGTACCTGTCCTAAGAATTTAGAACCCTGAAGCGGTGGGGTTAGGAGTTCAAGGCCAACCTGGGCTACATAGCAAGGCCTTGGGGCAGGGGACAAGGAGAGAGGGAGAGAGGAGATAGACATGCAAACTCAAACATTTATTGAGTGGCCACTTAATGGTAGATCTGTGGGCAGCTGGAGGCTAGAACAGGAAGCTTATAATTCAACTAGAGGTGACAATAAGAGGTAGGAGAGACCCGCCCATGGCATTGTGGAGACACAGAAGAAACTGTCCTGTTTGCCCTGGTTCTTCTTGAAACGTATGTGAATGTGGCAGTGTGTACCAGAGACATGTGTTTTGTTGTTGTTCTTTTGTTTGTTTGTTGTTTTTCTTTTAAAGATTTATTTATTTATTTATTATGTATACAACATTCTGCCTCCATGTCTGCCCGCACACCAGAAGAGGGCACCAGATATCCCTACAGATGGTTGTGAGCCACCATGTGTTGCTGGGAATTGAAATCAGGACCTCTGGAAGAGCAGCCAGTGCTCTTAACCACTGAGCCATACCTCCAGCCCCTGTTGTTTTGTTTTTAGCACAGCACAGCTGGTCAGTCTGGGAGAAATAACTTTAGCATAGCAATTCAGAGATTTTTCACCTAGCAGACATGTTGAAAAGGTGGGAGGAAGTGTGAATAATAAAGGACCAGTCTGGGCTTTTACAGAGCTCAGCTGCAGAAAACCATAGTTAATGACTAGAATGTGCTTGGTTTTGTTTACTAGAATTCACTTGGTTTTGTGTACTTGCTTTTGTTCTTTTGCTCTCCTCCCCTTTTATAGACAAAATCTCAAAACCTTGTAGCCAAGTTTAGTCTCAAGCTCACTATGCAGCCAAGGCTGGCTTGGAACTCCATCTCATTCTTGCCTCCACCTCCCAGGTACTGGAATTACAGTCTTCCACTCAACACACTTGGCTTTAGAAGTCATGATTTTTGTTGAGGAGATGGTTCAGTGACTAGAAGTTCTGGCCACACAAGTTTGAGGACCTGAGTTTTGTTCCCAGAACCCATGCAAAATCAGATGCAATAGTGTGTCTGTAGTCGTGGTACTTCTGCAGTATGATGATGGCGTGTCTGTAGTCGTGGTACTTCTGCAGTATGATGATGACATGTCTGTAATAGTGGTACTTCTGCAGTAAGATGATGGCGTGTCTGTAATAGTGGTACTTCTGCAGTAAGATGATGGCATGTCTGTAATAGTGGTACTTCTGTAGTAATATGGGAGTGGACACAGACATATCCCTGGATGCTCATAGGCCAGCAGCCTGCCTTGCTCAGTGGTAAACAAGATACCCTCTCTCCAACAAGATGGAGGATGAGGACTGCCACTTAAGGCTGTCCTGTGACCTCAACACAGGAATCAGGACATGCATGCCTTCCATATACACTCACAGACACACACACACACAAACACATAAGAAACATACATACACACAGACACACTCATAGACATACATGCACACATACACGCACACACGCATATGTGCATGCGTACATCCTGACAAATGTGCTCTGGACAGCATAAGTGTGGCTCAGCTCTGTAAGTGTTTATACTAATATAATCTGGGAATACTAATGTAGTCAGACTAAAGGTTAAAGCCTAGACTAATTTATTATATTTTATTTTAAAGTGTATAAATAGACCTTTCCCATTCCCTAATTGCATAGTAACACTTGGTCATTTTAGGTCATTTTGAAAATATTTGAAAGTATGAAAAAGAAAACTCTCATCCATCACTTGCAGACTAGAAGTAATCTTTCAGGTTTAAAGTTCTACTTTCCTAATAGTTGCAAAGGACTGGACATAGGGCTTATTGCATGCATGGGCTGTACCACTGAGCTAGGGTGCCAACCTTCATGTTAGGTCTTAATGATTTTTTTTCCCTCAGGATTGTATTTATATGTATATTCTTGTTTTTATCTAACATTTTTCATGAATTTTTGGGTTTTTTTTTTGTTGTTGTTGTTGTTTGTTTTTCTAGACAGGGTTTCTCTGTAGCTTTGGAGCCTGTCCTGGAACTAGCTCTTGTAGACCAGGCTGATCTCGAACTCAGATCCGCCTGGCTCTGCCTCCTCCTAAGTGCTGGGATTAAAGGCGTGTGCCACCACCGCCTGGCTCATGAATATTTTTTTAATTTTATTTATTCTGTGATGTATCTCTTGGTGTGTCTCTGTATGCATGCATATGTTTGTGTCTGTGTGTGCATGCATGTGTGTATGTGCACGCCTGTGTGTGGGTGTCTCTGTGTGCATGCATGTGTGTGTCTGTATGTTGCATGCAGTAGTACATCCCCTTCTGTCAGCATGTAGGTCCCAGGGTTGTCTGACTTAGCAGCCAATGCCTTTACCCTCTGAGCCATCACGACAGCCTGTTTTCTTCCTTCCTTCCTTCCTGGTTTGCTTTCTCTTATCTCTTTCTTTTTCTTTTTAATGGGGTTTTTGCAGTGTTGCACAGGCTAGCCTTGAACTCTTGGGCTCAAGCTGTCCCCTTCTCAGGCTACAGATGTGCATTGCCATGCTCAGAACATGAGTGCCTTCCTGAAAATACAGTGGTTAACAGTTGTATTACACTCAATAACCTGAATGGCCTGTGATTTTAGTTAGTTATCGTTTAGGGAGAAACTCTCTAATTCGACTGTTGCCAGTTTCTTCCTGATTACAAGGAGGATGCTGCTGATTTTTATATTCAGTCCCTTTGGTGAGACTTTGATTCCTTTCTCGGAAATTGCCTCCCAGGGGAGAAATGATTGGGTTAGAGTACATGTGCTTTTAAGACTCTTCATTTTTTTAAAGAAGATTTTCCTTCAGAAATGTGCATCTTGACAGCAACAATTGAGTCTGCCAGTGCCTCCCAGAGAAAATGTTTCCATGCCTTCCCACTAAATTTCCAAACCCAGGCATTTGTCTCCAATTGTGTGTGCCTTTGCTCCACAGTGAGCTGGGGAACATGCGCGAGACAGAGATGGCTCATGGATGTGTGACTCAGTGCGAGCCTCTTGCCCTAGCAGAAAGAACAGCAGATCTTCATTATTTTTAGAGATAGAATGTAGTCTTCTAATGAGCAAGCTCGGACAAGTTACCGTTTACAGTGTCAGAGACTTCTGAAGAGGAGAATGAAATGGAAGGCCGCAGTCACGCTGCTCCATCTGCAGTTGCCTGTAGGACAGATCAGGAATCCAGATTTGAATGAGGACAGGGCAGACGAGTCAATCACAGATCGTTGTTGGCATATGCCATGGCAGGTGGAATTACCCAGAATCCTGAGGCAAAATAGTATCTTCTCTCAAAATACCCTGTATTCCAGAAAAAGGGTGGGTCTAAGCTTTAGGGTGTATTTCTAACTGTTGAAACTTGCAAAACTCCCTGTCAACCCTTTTCCATGTTGCCGGCTTGGATTTTATGTTTAGGACTAGCAATCACTTTGCCCCTCAAAGTTCATTCAACTGATGAGCAACCTGGGATCTACGTCTCTACCAGCCCATCCAGCTCCAGGATAAAGCCCATAATCTGATTTTAGAAAGCCTATAATCTGTCCGGAGACTAGAGTATTCAGGCTCAGATCCTGCCCTGACTACCCATGTTCTTCCAGGCAATTAGAGAAAACAAAGGAAAATTGAACATAGTCAGCCCCATATCCACGTGTTCAATTTCTATTAATTCAACCAACCATGGATAAAAAATGCATTTTTCAAACATTGTGTGCACTAAATATGTATACAAATTTTTCTTACAGTTATCCCCAAAGCAATAAAACAAAACAGCTATTTACATAGCATTTATACTGCTCTAGATATTATAAGCAGTCTAGAGATGACTTAGAGTATCTGGGAAGCTATGGTAGACTTTATGAGGAACTTTCTCCTATGAAGACTTTGAAACAGGTCCTTCACAGATAGAGTGGCAGCTATAATTGGATTTATCTAACAGGCTGCAATAAATTCCAGTTGGGTTAGTCTGGTAATTAGGACGAGGGGAATGACTATTAAATAGCTATATAGTATTTTACAGGATGTAGTGCCAAATTTTACAGCAGGTATTCAACTAAAAATTGTGACTTTTTTTCAAAGTGAAAATTATTTATCATTTGCTTTGATTGCAAAGCGTAAAAATGTCTTGTTTTAAGAAATACGAAATTAGGTGTGATAGCATACACCTTTAATCCCAGCACTGGGGAGACAGAGGTGGGCAGATCTCTGTGAACTGAAGGCCAGTCTAGGAAGCATAATGAATTATGAGACAGCCAGAGCTACACAAAGAGACCCTGTCTAAAACAACATCAAACAGACAGGGGTGATGTGATATATAAGAAACCGGAGAAATTACTCAATGGTTAAGAGCACTGGCTGCCTCCAGGATTCCAGTCAGAGAGGGAGAAAGAAATACATGAACAAGTGAGATCAAGATCGTGATAGAGAAATCTACAGAGACAGCTGGACCAAGGTCGTGGAAAACTCATGAACTCTGGATGGACAGCTGTGGAGCCTCCATAGGACCGAACTCGGCCTTTGGTATGCGAGAGTCAGTTGTGAAGCTTGGGGTACCTAAGGGGCCCCTGGCAGGAAGACCAGGACCTATCCCTGGTGCAGGAACTAGCTTATTAGAGCCCATTCCTTTTGAGGGGATGCCATGCTCAGACTTAACACAGATGTGCCAAACTGTGGACTCCCCATGGGAGCCCTTACCTGTTGAGAAGAGTGGATGAGGGCTAGGGGAGGGGGTTGAGGGGATATCAGGAGGAGAGGTATGAAGGAGAACCTTAGTAAGAATGTAAAATTAATTTAAAAATAAATAAATGTTAAAAAAAAAGCAAAAACAGAGCATTGGCTGCTTTTCTAGAAGACCTGGGTTTTATTCCCAGCACCCCATCCCACAGTAGCTAACAGCTTTCTATTACTCCAGTTCCAGTTGATCCAGTTGACACTGTTCTGCGGCCTCAGTGGGCACTGCACAAACATGATGCACAGACATATGTGGAGGCAAACCACCCATTCACTGTAAATAAGTATAAATAAGATCTAAGAAATATATATTTAAAAAGAGAAGTAAAAGCTGGGCATAGCGACACAGAGCTTTAATCCCAGAATTTGAGAAGCAGAGGCAGGCAGATTTCTGAGTTTGAGGCCAGCCTGGTCTACATAGCAAGTTTCAGGCCAGACTATATGGGGAACCACATGGGGAGGTCCTGTCTCAAAAAAAAAAAAAGTAGAAAAGGAAAGGAAAAAGAAAAGATGCAGTTTTGGTCTAGTGATGTGGCCCAGTGGGAAAGTGCTTGCTTAGCATTTGAGAGGCCCTGGGTTTTATTCCCAATACAAAACAAAACAAAACAAAAAATCAAACACACCAGCATTAATACATTTTAATATAATTGACCTGTATTACTAGTCAAAGGATAATGAAATAAATTACCTTTAGAGGTTTGTTTCGTTAGGCTGGTGAGAGGGCTCAGCCTTGCCTCCGAGTCTGAGATCTACATAGTAGATTCATGATTGTCACATATATGCTATGGCATGCACATGTATATATACACACTCATAGGTTTCACTTTAAATAGTGTTGAGTTCATTGTTGTTTCTGCTGTTTGTTCCTGCAGTGCTGTGTTCGTTGAGCCCAAGGCCTATGTGTTCTAAGCAAGTGCTCTGCTGCTCAGCTTCATCCCCAGCCTTGAGGTATCTAATTCAGCAGAGCTGCTTTAGAGCTGCAGTGTCATTCTACACACACACACACACACACACACACACACACACACACTCACACACACACTCACACACACACTCACACACACTCACTCATGGTAGTCTAATCAAGTAGTATCCTGACTCCTGTGCCCAGCTAGTCTTATTCTTTTATATACTTTTTTTTTTAAAATAAAAACATGATCTTGCTAATATACCCTAGATTGACCTTAAACTCATAATCCTCCTGTCTTGACCCTCTGAATGGTGGGTTTCTAGATATTACAATCATACCTAGCACTGAATTTTGTTTTATTTTGTTTTGTTTTTCAAGACAGGGTTTCCCTGTGAAACAGTTCTAGCTGTCCTGGAACTCACTTTGGAGATCAGGCTGGCCTTGAACTCACTGAGATCCACCTGTCTCTGCCTCCCAAGTGCTGGGATTAAAGGCTTACAACACTACTGCTCAGCTCAAACTTTGCTTCTACTAAGTGATTGATTTCCTAATGCTAAGCTATTGTGTTCCTTAATAAATTCCACTTAGTCTAGTATACTATTCTTTCACTTGATTGTATTTTGTTGCACATTTGTGTCATTTTGTGAAAGGATTATGGTGTATAGTCTTGTTTTGAGTTTGCTTTAAGGCAATTAAATCTTCAGAAATATTTAAGAATTGGCTTCTGCTCTATTTCTTTAAAAAGATTTTTAATAGAGTTTATTGTTTATTTCAACACCCACCCCAGAGACAGAGTTTCTCTGTGTCCTTGAACTTGCTCTATAGACCAGACTGGCCTTAAACTCAAAGGTCTGCTTGCCTTTGCCTTCCAAATTCTGGGATTAATGCTGTGTACCACAACTGCCTGGCCTCAGCCTCTCAAATTCTGGTGTTACAGGTGTTAGCCACCATACTCAATTGAAAAATTTTAAATTTCTTTTGTAGACAATAGGACTTCTTAGATTTTCTTTTCTTCTTAAGTCAGTTTTACTGACTTCTGAGTCTTTCAACATCCTCTGAGAACAACAGTTAGAGGATGTTGAAAGACTCAGAAGAACTTGGTATGGTGCTGCACACCTTTAGTCCCAGCACTCAGTAGGCAGAGCAGACAGATCTCTGAGTTTGAGACCAGCCTGGTCTGCAGAGCGAGTTCCAGGACAACCAGGGCTACACAGAGAAACCCTGTCTAGAGAAACCAAAAAAGAAAGAAAGAAAAGGGAAGGGGAAGACTCAAATGAAATGGCATATATGCAACCACTGCAAATACATGAGTGTCATTACAGAACTGTATTTACTCCTGTATTAACTCCTATAGTGTAAATTCCAGATACCTAAGTATGGAGTCAGACCGTCTGCTGTGCAGCCGTTGGGCAGGTGAATGAGAATTTGATGTATATAGGATTTAACGTTGGGCTGTATTTTGCCTTTATCTGGGGTATGCGTGGTGACCCACATGCCATGATCCTTTGAGTTTCTTTCTTGGCTCTTAACATTAAGTGGTGTAGACAAGTTACATAACCTCTCTGTTCCTTGTCTGTAAATTAGGAATAATTACAGCAACTACCTGACTGGGCAGTTACAGTTAAACCAGATTATATATGTAAAGTGTTCAGAACCAGCATCTTTCATGGTTAAGGTAGATAACCGTGACTTGTTGTCTTGTTTTTGTGTGAGTGCATTACATTTCCTCATTCTCCCAGTAAGCAGCCCTCTGTCACTGCGAAGTGTGCCATCATCCTGTCCTGTTTCAGGGGAAAAGCCAAACTAGAGTGTATAGTCCATATCAGCTACTGGGCTAATTATTTTAATATGCATCCTTGCTTAACTCTTGAAATGCTGTACAGTTGGTTTTGATTACTAGTACCAAAATTACCATTTTTAGAGGAAAGGTAGGTAACAGGTTCCAAGAATTAGTTACTTCCTCAGAACCAAACTGAATTGCTCAGATTAGATTAGAAAGATACTGCCCTTAACCAAAACTGACATAAACCAACATTTATTTGGTTGGTTGGGTTTTTTAGTTTTTTTCTGGGGACAAAGTACCTCACTATGTAGTTCTGACTATCCTGGAACTCAGTATGTGGACCATACTGGCCTTGAACTCACAGAACTCACATGCCTGTGCCTCCCAAAAGGCAAGGCCACTAAACCTGACTTTTGTTCATTTTTTGGTTTTCATTTTGGTTTTTCAAGACAGAATTTCTCTGTGTAATAGCACTAGCTGTCCTGGAACTCAATTTGTAGGCCAGGCTGACCTTGAACTCATAGAGATCTGCCTGCCTCTGCCTCCTGGGACTAAAGTTGTGTGCCACCACTGCCCAACTTAATTTTTTTTTAAAAAAATTGTACTGTAAAATTAGAAACTCAACTGTCTGATAATGGCATAAAGTGTTAGGGGTAGAGTGTCCATCAGTGACTACAGCAGCAGCAAGGATTTCTTTCTGTACCAAGAGAGAGATGGGGCTTTATGAGTGGGGATGGTAGGGTTCCACAAACTGTGGCCCTTGAGTCAAATTTAAGTCATTGGCCTCTTTTATACATCTTATAAGTTAAGAGTGAGTTTCTCATTTTTAAATGGTTGAGGAGGGAGTGGTGAAAGAACCATCTTTTGTGTCATATTTCATAATTATGTTCAGTGCAGATTGCGGTGTCCACAAATAAAGTTCCATCAGTCTCATAAGCGAAAGCGAACGGTGAGCAGCATTCACAAAAAAGGCCTGCTGACCCTTGGGGACCAGTGTCCAAGTTCATAGTCTGTTCCCTTGGCAACCCTTCTGTGTTTGCTTTTCAGCAGTTACTCATTTTTCCAAATTATTCCTGTTATGTTTTTGTTCTTTCCATATAAAGCTTTATATCCCACACTACCTTTTATAATTTGATCTCTTTAGAGTAGGAATTGCAGATCTTTCCTTGAAGTGACCCGCCGCATGAGTCAGTTACAGGTTGGAAGCTATCAGATGCCACTGGCAAGGCAGCCTTTCTTTAAAGTTAACAAACTAATTGTACTTGCATGTTTCAGCATTTTATTGTTATTTTTACTTTTGGTGTTCTCAGACTTTTTTTTCAGCTCATCCCCTTATTCCAATTTAGACTCCGCTTCGTCGCACATGTGAGAGAATGTGGAACAGTTAAGCACCCGATTCACTCTTCTCTTGGCAAATTTTGAAATAGACTTTTGCATTTATTTTGACTTTTTAAATTGCAAAAGACTAAACCAAAGATCTGATTAAAAGACATTATTCCTCTAGGGAGAAAAATACTTATTTTTGTCTTATAGAACTTCATGTACTAAGAATTGATTTCTCTTGAAGATTTCTATTGACTTTATTATGTGGATGGGTGGTTTGCTTGCATATATGTCTGTGCACAGTGTGCATGCATAGTTCCTGCAAAGGCCAAAATAGGGCATCAGATCCCTGGAGCTGTAGTCACCGACTGCTGTGAGCCACAGTGTGAATGCTGAGAATGGAACTGTGTGCCCTGGAAGAGCAGCCAGTGCTCTTGACTGCTGGATAAACCTGGGGCTGGAGTTTCAGTTGTAAAGTGTTTCCTGCACAAACATGAGGATCTGAATTTGGATCCCTGATACTTACGTAAAAGTCGGGTAAGGCACATAGTTGGAACCCCAGAACCAGAAAGGTGTGTGCAAAGACAGATCTCAGAAACTTGCCAGCCACCATGAACTCCAGGTCCACTCAGAGACACTATCTCAGAAGCTCAAATGGAGAGCAATAGGAGACACTTGGCATCGACCTGTGGTGTTCACACATGCACACTCCAGTGAGTGCACCTCTGCATGCACACATGTAGCACGGACACAGTGCTAAGACAATAACTAACTCTTGGGCATGCTTGAACGAGTTTGAACATTTATGTAGCAAATTAAATTCATTAAATCATCTGAATAGTTTTAATACTTTCATCATCGCAGAATGCAAAAAATCTGCATTTAAGTCTAGATTTTTCATCCTCTTTCATCTTTCAAAATGACTTTCTATAAACCTGGACTTTTTCATCCTGTGATCATGTTTCTGGATTTTAAATTCTACCCTTGAAGAAAGTTTGAGTCTGTTACTGCCTGGGGCCCTTTTCAGGAGAACAGATGGATCTGTTTGTCTTGTCGGTACAATTTCTCATTGCACAGTTTCCATACATGGTGACTTTGTGCAGACTGACGCCCATCTTGGGGGTCAGTGAGCTGTTGAAATGGAATGACTAACTTAGTTAATGCATAACTACATCATTCTAAGCCCCTCCTGTTGAAACCTACATGACTGCAGCACCCTGGGTTACCAAGAACCCCCTGATATAAAGAATTTCCTGTACATTGTTTGGCTCTGTCAAGAAGATATTTATCTCTGGTTTTTATTTGCACATCAGTGCTCTTTGAAGAGATAGAAAGAACTTCCTTTTACAAGTTGAAGTATGAGGTAGGGCCTCAGTTACTCCCGTGGCACCTCTTGTCCCGTTCTTCCGTCTCCTATTTAAAACATTTCTAGACAAATCCTTTTGTAGATTTGACCGTCACTAGAAAGTAATCACTTTTTAAAAGTTGTTTCATCTTCAAATCTTTCTCTTTCCTTCACAACTTATAAAAAGCAGGGAGGAAGTATTTTAAGATTTACAGGCCTGAGGGCTATAGCTCAGTAGGTAGAATGCTTGCCTAGTGTGCATGACGCACGCCCTGGGTTCCATTCCCAGCACTATAGAAACTGGGATTGATAGTGTGTGTCTGTGAGCCCAGCACTCTGGAGGTAGAAGCAGGAGCATCAGGAGTTCAGACCATCCTGAGCTAGCTAGAGATTTTTGAGACCCTGTCTTAAAAAAAATAAAAACCTTTAAAGCTTTTATTAGTGTGTAGATAACAGCTTCTTATTGTATTATCATAGGATTATTTTGCATTTTAAGTAGGTAGTCTAATCCAAGGGAATAGAGTTTAAATAATTAACTAGAATCTGAAGCAGAGCAGCTAGTAATCAACTATTTGCCAGACCATTGCCTTAACTACTAAACTACCTCATTAGTAGAAATATTTGGAAAGGAGCTAGTGAGATGGCTCAGTAACTAAGAGTGTACTGTTCTCCCAGAGGTCCTGAGTTCCCAGTACCCATGTGAGGCAGCTCACAACCACTTGTAACCCCATTTTCAGGAACTCTGACTCCATAGGCAGCTACATACATGTTCACAGATATGTTCATGTGCACATAATTAAAATAATATCTTTAGACCAGGTGGTGGTGGTATACATCTTTAATCCCAGTACTTGGGAAGCAGTGGCAGGCAGATTTCTGTGAGTTCAAGGCCAGCCTGGTCTACAGAACTAGTTCTAGGACAGCAAGACTATGCTAAAAAAAACTCTGACTCAACCCCCCCCCCCCAAATAATAAAAATAATAAAAATAATTTTAAGGAAATATTTGGATATGAGGAGTTTTCTCAGTGTTTTATTTCATTCTTGCTAGATTACTGGTACCAACAGCAGTCCTATGTCTGAGCTGCATTGCCCCTACCTATTTTAACTTCTGCATGTTTAATGCCTTATCCCGCAGGGATCGTGCCATGGTCTCACTGAAGCCTGTCAAACTATGCATATGATTTGCATCTATAATCATTCTTTCTCTGGTAGTCCATATGATGCAGCACTGAGGTGCCGTGAAACAAAGTCAGGACAGAGCCTGGAAACCTTACTCACTCGTTGTGGTTCAGGGTCACTTCTTGGTTATATTACCTTACAAAAGAGGATAATGAGATGGATGGAAATGCAGTGGATCAACAGCCGTAGGGAGAAGAGTGGGCCCTGACATGTAGATCCAGTGGGGGAATCCACCCAGGGAGTACCCAGCATTCCTGCCCAGTGACTGCTGTGAGTGCCTGCCTGACTGACAAGCCCCATCAAGACAGCAGAACTTTAGCAGTCACGCTCCATAGTGCACCCCCTGCACATCAATACATGGTTTCACCAGCTTTCAGAAGGCCGTTTACCAGTCCTCTCTTGGTTAGGAAATCACAAGTGTTTAGTCTTGAAACTAAGAAGGAAGGGAGCAGTTAATTAATGCTTTTGAAAATAAGAGGTGGGGAATCCTTTGTTCTCTTCAGCCTAAAATAAGTAGGCTCCCAGCCCTTCACCTAGACCGTTTAGTGGAAATTCTGTGTCCATGAACTGAAGGTCCCTGCTCCCATTGTGCCCCATTGTTTATGTTGTTTTCAAGACTTGAGTGCTGCTTCTCTCCTACCATACCTTATAAAGTTAAACAAAGAAGTATGAAGATTATGAGGACCTTGAAATGTCAGAGATATGGAGTAGTCCCTTGGCCACATTCGTGCCCTTTGTTTTAGAGCGGAAGTTCCTGCCGTTCTTAATGGGGAGCCAAATAAATGTCTGTGTGGCAGAAGTAAGAGCCTTCTGCCTGGGAACTGGAGTCCGCTATTGAGAGTCACGCCTTTCCGTAGCTGGTGACCTGGGAGCAACCTCTTTTCAAGTTTACTTTTATCATTTGTGACACAAGGCTACATACAGCTTTTCCCACCTACCTCAAAATCGTAGTTGCTTCAACAAGGTAATGGCACACTGGCCTCTTGCACTGAAGCGGTGTCTGTGCGCACAGCTGGTGGCAGGCCTTCACTGCATCTGTGTGCTCCACATGGTGCTCACGTTTATCAGCAGCAAGGTGGGAAGGAAAGGAGAATGAAATTGGAAAAGAAGTGATTTTCCGTGAGCATTCAAGGCCAAAAAGTAATTGTTAATAGATCAAAATTTACCCATGTTTTTTTAAATGATGAATTCTGTCAAAAGTTAATTGCATTTAAATTGTTTAATTTTCTAAATGGCTTTTAAAGAGGAAATCCTGCCTGTTAGATATGCCATGTTGGGCTGGGTTCTTGTGACCTTGACAGAATTGCAATCTGTTGAGCTGGGGACACACACGTCAAGTCCGTTTATGGTAGAAGGACAGAAGCAGCAGGTGACAGATCATATCTTATCACATCTCCTGTTGGCTGCTTTGCATCAGCAGGAGCGTGGCCCTGCCAGTGTCAGCCTGCCAGGGGATTTGCTAATTCCTGAACTCGTGGGAATCAAACTGCGGAAAAGAAGGTCTTCCTTTCTGAATTTACTTAGTGATGTGAAACACATGTGTTTTTGACTATTTTACACCATGAGACAGGCAGGTTCAAGGTGGGGTGAACTCTTTTCCACTTTCTTTTCACTATGCACTTAGTTTTTCACCTACTAAAGTAATTTCTTTTTGAGAAGCTGTTTAAATGCCTCCCTAATTTCCATGGGCATGTAGCTGTTTGTTTCTTAGTGAGGTTATTGCTTTCTTGCTGGGAAGAAAAGGAGCTGTAGATAGCCACGTGTTGTTACCATTTCCTGAAGTAAAGCCTCGTAGAGCTAGACTGTGACAGATGGGCTAAGCAGGACCTACCCCGGCTTTGCTGTGTTCACCTCCCTGAGCTGTGTGGACATGCCCGAGGGAAAGATGGCACCTCTCCAGCTTCAGTCTCCCAGGTATCCTAGTCTGTAGTCGGTGTCTGTGAGGACTACTTCCTGAGAGTGGGGGTGGGAAATACGTTCTTCATAAAAGTGTAAGACATGCATATTGTTAAGGAGATGAAGACAGTAGTGGACATTCGCCCACTTGTGTGTTGGAGGCACTTGTGTGTGCCACTGTCCAGACAAAAGGTCTGGAAAGGTCTTAGAGTCTGGTGGCTCGAATAAAATTCAACTGAAGCAATGAGGGCATCTCATCTAGGTGAAGGGGATGGATGGAATGATTATGCTGTTTTTGCTGAAGCAGACACTAAGAAACGATAGTGGGTGTCTTAGGGCCCAGAGGGTTTTTTTTTTTAACAATTAAATGGGTTGTCATATGGATATGAAATACACTCAGCATACAAACCTATCCTCCCAAGCTGCTAAGGGAAATAGTGGGTCTTTGTTTTCTGTTTTTTTTTTTAAAGTAATTTGGTAGGTGCTAAAGATGACATCTTCTTTGGAAAATGTGTGTATGTTTGTGTGTGTGTGTGTGTGTGTGTGTGTGTGTGTGTGTGTGAGAGAGAGAGAGAGAGAGAGAGAGAATGTACAAATGTAAGAATCATGCTGAATACCAAGATGTTGACTCAGTTTAAATTTTCCTTTAAAAAAAGGAAAATTACTGAATTTAAGTTTTTCTTTTATTGAACATTGGTTATAAAGGTAACTTGGAAGCTGCTTTACTAATGTGCGATGGAGTCAAGATAAAATCGTTTTAAGAGGCTAGAGAGGTGGCTCTGTGCATAAGAGTGCTGGCTGCTCTTGCAGAGGACACAATTCAGCTTGCAGCACGCACATGGGGGTTCACAACTACCTGTATCTCACAATCCAGGGATCCGTCATGCTCTTCTGGACTCCAAGGAGCATATATGACCACACAGACACTCATATACATATAATTTTAAATAGTAAAAATAAATCTTTAAGAATTAATGTAAGAATATTAAGTTCCTTAGTTTTGGCAGGTTTACCTTTTCTGGGTTTTGTTATTGTTAAACTGACACAGACGTACTCAAGTTTAAAAAGTGATTAGTTTAAGCCAGGTGGTGGTGGTGCACGCCTTTAATCCCAGCACTTGGGAGGCAGAGGCAGGCAGATTTCTGAGTTCAGGACCAGCCTGGTCTACAAGAACTAGTTCCAGGACAGGCTCCAAAGCTACAAAGAAACCCTGTCTCGAAAAACTAAAAAAAATAAAAAAATAAAAAAAAGTGATTAGTTTGAGATCATGGCCTCAGAGTGGTTTTGGCTGCAGGTAATAGAAATGACCATCAACGAGCTTCATAAGCAGTCAGTGTCCACCTATGATACAAAGTCTAGCTAGGTAATTCCTTGGCTCAGTGACATCATCCAAGGCCAAGTTCTTTCACCTTTCTGCTCTGCCACCTTTGCCTTTCAAGCCTTATCCTTTAGTTTCTTGTGTCCTCGAGACCGTATAGTCAGAATGTCCTCATATGCATCTTCTGCCTTCCAGAATGTTTCCCTTCACACCTTATTGTCCAGAACTGATCATATGCCCTTGCCTAAGCCAGTTAACACTGTGCCCACCATAATTCACTCAAACTGATGGAGACTATGCACAGAGTCCACAGGAACAGGTAAAAACTAGGTACCTGGGCAAAATTAGAGTGTTGTTTTCAAGGAAGAATAGAAGCATATCAGCAAAATACACATAACAACATTGGACACATTGAAACATCCAAATTGAGAATGCCTAATATAGATTCTTTTAATCTAGGGCCTATATTCAATAGTAGCTCTGAAAGCTATGTTCTCTTTTTGTTTGTTTATTTTTTGAGACGGGGTTCCTCTGTGTAGTCCTGGCTATCCTGGAACTTACTCTGTAGACCAGGCTGGCCTTGAACTCACAGAGATCCATTTACCTCTGCCTCCAGAGTGCTGGGATCAAAGATGTGTGCCACCACTGCCCAGCTGAAAGCTATGTTCTTAGAATTGTGTGCATTCGTTTTGTCCTCCATAGAAACCTGGTCAGGGTGCATTCTTCCTAAAGATTGGAATACGTACAGTCTTGAGACCCCAGTCACATGGCATGGAAGAGGCAAGAGAGAGAAAGATTAGTGAATACCAACTACAGCCCCAGAAATTCCCCTACTAAGACCAAATTTAAGCAAAGATCTGACAGATGTAGTATATGTGAAACAAGGTGACAAATGGCCCCAGAGCAAACTGACTGGCTTCAGTGCAGTCTTGAGATGCTGACCCACAGAGACTTCTGGTTCTGAGACAGAGGTAGAGATGGGTGGAGAGTACACTTAAGATGGTTGCTCGTTTGGAAAGGAATTAGGAAACTCAGGAAAGGGCAGCAGTTAAGTCAAAGTCAACAGCTACATTATAGCTTTGTTAACGTACTGAGCACGCTCTTGACTTAGGTGAATGTAATACCAGTACTGCCTATCATTCTGCTACTGTGGCTGAATGGCAGGAGTATGACTGCTGCAGTTCACTCTCTTCTTCACTTTGCCCTAGATCCTCGTGTGGATTTCCCTTCAAGTCTTCTCATCTGAGAGCTTTTGATGAGCTCTTACCCTGGCTCTCTCTCAAGAACCCCTCTTCTCTATTCTTTTTCATGGGGTTGGTTTCTGCTGGAAATTTTATTTAGGGTTATTGTATTATTTAAGATTTTAATTTTATTTTTAACTATGTAGGCACGTGCACAAGAATGCAGGTACACACGGAGGTCAGAAAAAAGTCTTAGTCCCCCCCACCTGAGAAGTGGAATTACTGGCAGTTGTGAGCCACCTGATATGGGTGCTGGGATCTGAACCCAGGTCCTTTGGAAGAGCAGCTGTACATCCTGGGCCGTCTCTCCAGCCCTGTCCATGCTATATTATTTAAGAACATAGTTATGATATTCTTGGTACCCATTTAGGATTTGCTGCGTCAGGGCTGCGAATGTGGAACGGTGGCAGAATGCTTCCCTGGCATGTGTGAGGCCTTACTTCAGTTATCAGCACTACCTGTGCCCTCACACCCTTCCCCCAAGCAAGATTGTCTGATTGAATTGCTGAGACATTCGTTAGTATTCTTCTTTCAATTTTTCTCTAAATTTTGTTCCTTCTTTTATTGGATAATGAGAGCTATGTTCTATTTTCCTTTTTTGACTTAGCTACCAGAAATTACTAAACTAAACTTTGAACTCACTTGCAATATCCACGCTTAGCTTGAGGTGTCTACAGCCCTCATTTACTATAGAGCAATAAAATACTTATTTTAGGACTGCAGGTGTAGCTCAGTTGTTAGGAAGGTTGCTGAGCATGCATGAAGCCCTGGGCTTGATCTCCAGCACCACATAAAGCAGTCATGCTAGTGCATTTCTATAATTCCAGCACTTGAGAGGAACACACAGGAGGATCAGAAAGAAGTTCAAGATCACTCTCAACTATTGGGAAGTTTGAGGCCAACCTGAGCCTGTCTCAAAACCTGTCTCAAAAAAATTATTTTAGTGGTGCCTGATTTCAGTGTCAACTGTTGTCAGTTGTCTCAGATCCTGGTTGTATCAAATGAACAGTGAGTGAGTGAACTGATTAATCAGTAACAGAGGGAAATGCCACACCAGGAACACCATGTTGTTAGAATGAGTGAGATGGTATTGGCGCTAGGATGGAAGGAAGGTTGAGAGATGCTTAATAGATATTTTATAAATTAATAAATTAGGCTGGGTATGTACTTTCATGGTAGAGCACATGACTAGAATGCACAAGGCTCTGAGTTTGATCTCCAGCACTGCAAAAATTAAGGGATCAGGATCAGTTATGGTGGCACAGCTCTGTACTTCCAGCACTTGGCAAGTAGAAGCAGAAGAATCAGAAGGTCAAGACCAGTCTTTGCTATATGACAAGACTGAAACCAGCCTGAACTATGTAAGACTATCTCAAAAGCCAAAACTAATAATAATAGCAATGGGCTGGAAAGATGGCTCTGTAGTTAAGAATGCCTGCTGCTCTTCTAACAGTTCCCAGCACCCACATCAGGTGGTTCACAACCACCTGGAACTCCAGCTCCAGGGGATCTGATCCCTTCTTCTGCCCTCATATATGGCATACATATATACATATGCATGATTCTTTAATTTTAAGTTTAAATATGAAAAATAATAATAATAATGAAGCTGGGCATGGAGCCATTACTTTGAGGCCAGCCTGTGCTACATCGTGAGTTCCAGATCAACTGGAACTACAGGAAAACCCTATCTATAATAGTAATAACAAGAGACTAAGAAGTAATCAATTAACTTAGCATGTATTTTTTACCATTTATTTTGATTTTAAGTCTCTATTATTAATCACTAATTTGGTTCTCTTGCGCTTATTCATCTTATCCTGCAATTTCTCTCCCTTCTGTATTTCCAGACCTCTTTTATTTTCTTGTGCCTTCCTTCTTGACAAGGAAACTACTTCCTTTAACTGTAAAAACTCATACCGCAGGGCTCATGAATGTTGCCCCCCTCTTCTTTCCTGGGACTCTTAGCTCTCATTTCCCTTTAACTAAACAAAATGACTCACAAACCTACAGGTTTATAACCAGAAGGATCATCTTGTCTCACGGGCTCATCTCTACTCTGTCCAAAGAGGGGAAATTTATTGTCCAAGGTCACACTATTGTTTAGAGCAGAGACCAAACTAGCACCCAGCCCTGGATCTATATTACACTCTGCAGAATGAGCAAGCCTCTTCTCAACTCCAGAGAAGCAGAGCATTATGGGAAAAGTAGAAGAGTATATCTTCTTTTTCATTGCAAATATCTTAAATGTAGTATGTTATAGGACTTAAATAGCCCAAGTTTGATCTCAGCCACATTTATTCTCTATTCTTTGAACAACTTTTTTTTTCAGGTTTCATGTGTCCCAACTGGCCTTGAACTTGCTCTGTAGTTGAGGATCACCTTTAACTTTTGACCTTCCTGCCTCTTGAGTGCTGGGATTACAGGTCTCCACCACACTGAGTTTTAGCCAGTGCTAGGGATTCAACCCAGAGCAATATGCATACTAGGCAAGCACTTTACCAGCCGAGCTCCATCTCCAGCCCTGAGTGTGTTCTGGTTTTCTATGCTGAAAATAGACTGGCTGAGTCATCCCTGGGTCCATGTTGATGTTCACAGGGCAGAGAGAGACACAGAACTCTATGGAGTGTATTAGGACTACAGTTGCACCCACCATCTAAACTTTGACTTCTTACAGGCTAAAGATGATGCTTTGTTAATTTTCATATCTAAGTAACATTAGCATATCTAACAGAGGGAAGTCTTAGTGTGGAGCCCAGTCTGCCTTGAAGTGGACTGTGGAGTTCAAGCTGATTTTGAACACGAGAACTTTCTTCAGCTTCCCAAGTGCTGCATTACAGGTGTGAGCCACCATGCCCAGCTCTGAGCATGACTTAGTGGTTATATATGCCCACTGCAGAGTAAGGCACCATGTTGTGTGCCATGGCTAGATCACTAGTCCTTCACTAAAGAGCTGAAATGTTAAAGGATTTTGATGGTTTTTGGTTTTTTGTTTTTCTCCAGGGGACATGGTCTCAAAATACCGGGAGCCTTTGCTCCACACATTCCTGAGAGGAGCAAAAGATCCAGATGCTGCACACAGGGCCAGCAGTTTAGCCAACCTGGGAGAGCTGTGCCAGCGCCTGGACTTCCTGCTGGGCCCCGTGGTTCATGAGGTGCTGTATGCTGACTCCATCCCCAGAGTTTGATTTCTTGAGACTGTGATTAAAAAAAAAAAAAAAAGTGTGGGCTCTTGAGTCAGGAGATCAACCTGTGGTCCTTTTCCATCTGCTACTGCATCCCTCTGAAATGGGACAAGTCCGTCATTTAACCTCTGTAGGCTGTACTATCATCCTCCCCCTCCTTAACTTAGTTCATTTTTTAATTTTATTTACCTATTTTTAAATAGTATACAAAGTAATAAGTTTCATTATGAGATTTCATGCATACTTTGCTGTTTTTAAGCTACTGCCCCTACCCCTCTCCCTTAATCCCCTTCCTCCTCTGCCCCTCCCCCTCTCCCTTAATCCCTTTCTCTGCTCCTCCATTTGTCCCCTTGTATTTCATATCATGTGTATCTGCTGCTCCCTCTTTTTGTTCTTTTTTTTTTCATCTTCTGAACCCTCCCCAAGACTTTCTTTTCTACCTTTCAGAGTCCCTCCTCTAGTTTCATGAGTTCTATACACACACACACACACACACACATACACAGAGAGCGAGAGAGAGAATGAGAAAGAGAGAGAGAAATGAACATGCATGGGTGCACATACATGAACATGCACACACACATGAATGGACACATATAAAAATAAAATATTTGATCAAACGTGAGAGAAAACATGTAGTATTTGTCTTTTTAGATGTGAGATACTTCCCTTAAGATAATAATTTTAAGTTCAACTCATTTTCTTGCAAATGTTATGATTTCATCTTTTTTTTCTCACTATATATATGTAACTCATTTCCTTTTTCTCTCTCTCTGTCTCTCTCCCCCTGTCTCCCTCTCTTTTCGAGACAGGGTTTCTCTGTGTAGTCCTGGCTGTCCTGGAACTTGCTCTGTAGACCAGTCTAACCTCAAACTCACAGAACTCCACCTTCCTCTATCTCCTGAATGCTGGGATTAAAGGCATGTGCCACCCTGGCCCAGCTCGTTCATCTCTTGATGAACATCTAGGCTGAATCCGCTTCCTAGCTGTAGTGGATAGCACAGCAATAATATATATGTCCTGATAGCTCTGTGGTAGAACATAGAGTCATTTGGGGATCATATTAATTATTGATTTTCTATTAATCTATATGTTTGATGTAATGATTTGTTGCCTTTAATTTCCCTATTTATTTCATATACATATTAAAAGATGTCTTCCAGATTGAGCATCCCTCTAAAACCCAAAATTATCCAAGATGATCTAAAATCCAAAACACTAATACCAGTATAATGTCACAGTTGGAAATTTTTCTAGACCATGAAACTTGGTACAATTTCATAAAATTACATAAAATGTTGTATAGGGCCAGGTGGTGGCAGAACACACCTTTAATTCCAGCACTTAGAAGGTAGAGGCAGGCAGATCTCTGAGTTTGAGGCCAGCCTAGTCTATAGACCGAGTTCCAGGACAGCTAGGGCTAGACAGAAAAACCCTATCTCAGGTAGGAAAAAGAGTTGTAAAAAATTACCTTCTGGCTAGGTGTCTAAAATTTATGTGAAATATAATTAAATTGTATATTTGGATTACATTATGTATATGTAAATTTTACACAAAAAATTTGAACTCCACAACAGTTTGGTCCCAAGCATTTCAGAAGAGATGCACTCAACCTGTCATTAGAATCTAAGTTCCAGGTTACTCACACTTGCTAAAAACAACTAGTAAATTGCTACAGAGATCCTGATAAGGCTGACACACTTGAAGAAACTTTGAGGATGAGCTAGATTGACCTTTTTTCATTCTCTGGGTCATCTGTGAGTCATTTCTATTTACCAAAAAATCTTAGGCAAATCTAGCATTATCTTCCTTGGTCATACAGGCCAGACCGAGTTGCTGGGCTCAGAGCTGTCAGTAGCCATACCTCTGTAACAGGGTGAGGCCAGACAGAAGAATCCCTGCGCATTGTCATCGCTGAACCCAAACCTGAAGACCAGCTTGCTTTCTCAGCCGCTAGACTCTTCCCTTTCTCTTCATGGAAACCACAGCATATAGCAGACTGAGCTAACGCAGGTTTATAGCACTTAAGAAATGCCAGATTTTGTTGGATTTTGTCACTGTCTTAGAGTTTTTATTGTTGTGAAGAGACACCATGAGCACAGCAACTCTTAGAAACAAAACATTTAATTGAATGGCGGCTTATAGTTTCAGAAGTTCAGTCCATTATCATCATGGCAGGGAACATGGTGGTATGCAGGAACACATGATGCTGGAACTGAGAGTCCTACATCTTGACTCAGAGGCAACAGGAAGTTGACTGAGACACTGGGCAGTATCCTGGGCATAGGAAACCTCAAAGCCTGCCCCCACAGTGATATACTTCCTTCAACAAGGCCATATCCACTCCAACAAAGCCATACCTCCTTGCCACTCCCTATGAGATTATGGGGGCCAATTGCATTCAGACTACCACAGTGTCTTTTTCTTTCTAGAGACCCACCAACATGCTGAAGAAAACCAAATTGCCAAGTCCTCTTGGGAATAGGAAACTAGGACCCAGCTCCACCCCTATTATGCCAATCACTTGAGCAAATGATTTAGATTCTGAATTCAGTGGTTTGTTTGTATTGTTTATTTAATCTTGAAAATAGGATTAAAATACCCACAATGTAGGAGCGTTACAGTGATCTAGAGGTGTTGTCTGTTTCATGTAATGATCTATTCAGCAGTTTTCGTTGGGAGCCTACTACATGTCATGCAGCTTTCTCCCAATACATCTCATTCTTCAAAGTACACAATGGTTCTTTTCTTCATAGAGATGCTACTCTAAAGGGAGACAGACAGCAAGGAGTGTGCGTGCTTGACTGGTGAAGTGACTCAGAAGGTAAAAGTAACGTGGCAAAGCCTGATCTGTTAACTCCCAGGACAGTCGGTAGGAGGCAAGAACTGACTCCCACAAATTATCCTCTGACCGCCACGTGCACACCATGGCATGCAAGCATTTATGCACTACACATGGACACACACATAAAAACTTTTAAATAATACATTGCTGAAAAGAATGCTTACATTAATCAGTATACTGTGAGTTAAACAATGTGTTCTGAGACGATCAAATCTACACGTTGGTTATTTTTTTCTTTGTGATGAAAAATACCTAACAGAGCAACAGAGGGAGGGTTAGTTCTGGCTCACAGTTCAAGGGCACAGGCTCACATGGTGGGAGTCACTGCAGCAAGAGCATGAGGCAGCTGCACTCAGGAAAGCAAAGAGAGATCAGGATCAGCCTGCTTTCATTCTCTGTTTTTCTTCCATCTGGAACCCCAGCCTGAAAAATGGTGCCACCCATGTGTATAGGTCCTCTCACCTCAGTGAACCTAATCTAGAAAATCCCTCTCAGACAGCCCAGAGTTTTGTCTCCGTGGTGGTTCTAAATCACCTCAAGTTGACAATCAGGATTAGCCATCACACCAGGTAGCTCTCGCTGGGGAAGTGATATTTGAGTATTATAAGCATTTTGGCTTTCTCTAAGGAAGGTCTTGATCATTGCGAGCAGGCTGATGGTGACACTGAGCCGTAAGACAGTGAAACCTCGAATTCACCCCCAGTGACACACTTCCTCCAGCAGGGACACAGTCTAACAAGACCACGTCTCCATAGTGCCACTCTATGAGCCTGTGGGGGCATTTTCATTCAAACCCCACACATGGCTAGGCAGCTTCTCTCTGTATTTGATGCGTAGATATAAGATGCTGCCCCACTTCTACAGACTTTTGTACTGTATCTATCTCAAAACTTTTCATAATTATTAATAAGTTGCAAACATAAAAAGGGAAGAACAAATTATTGTCATTGTTGTCATCATTTTCCTGCCTGTCCTTCTCTTATGGAGCTGAGGATCAGGTCGAGGGCTTTGCACATGCCTACCCAACGTTATCCTACTGAACTGTATCCACGGAGCCCAGAAACATTCTTCATTCAGTTTCTCATGCCCTCTAGTATCTATCATGCTTCTTGGCATGTGGTGGGCACTGTGTTATGTATCTGATTAATGGCAAATGCAGGGAATGATAAGGCTATCTGGGAAGACTAGCTCCTACGTGTTTAAAAGATAGTCATAATGGCAAGCACTTAATACCTTACGTATGTCAACAGATCTAGTGCTAACAGAAGAAACTGAGGCACAGAAAGACTAAATAAGTTGCCAAAGTATACAGGGAGCACATGGCAGGACTGGGATTTGAATGTGGGTAGTTAGTTCAAGGATTAACTCTCTTAAAATTCCGTACTGTCTCATGATGTTTTCAGCTCACTTAGAAGATTGTCTTTACGTCCTGAACGTAGAGCGCCTTGCCGTTTGCGAAAAGCCGCAAGCAGGAAGGATCATGCAGCTCTTGCTTTAGTAGAGCCTGATTTTGGCAGAAAAGCTTCAGACAGCAATATATCCCTCTGATCTGAAAAAGTGGGTATTTCCTTCCCATATAACTTCTGCCTCCTCCTCTTAAATGTTCTTATGTAGCATCCCATGCTTGCCTTGTCATCAGTGCCAAACCAGGTACCTTAGGTAGACTACAAGTTTGAACATGCTTGGAGCCCTACCAGCTTTAGTGTTTTCATCCACTGAGCCCTTCTGTAGGCAGACTGTTTCAGACCCTTCACATGGAAAGAGTGGGGAGTCTTTGTGTGTGTGGGGGGGGCATGTGCATGTGATGGGGATTGGTACAGAAATTGGTACCAAGAAGTGGGGCCTTTGCTGTGATAAACCTGACCATGTGGTTTATGGGACTGCTCAAGACAACCACACAGGGAAGTGCTTTCCAAGGTTCAACTGCCAAGGTCACACAGAGACCACTACAGCTGGAATAGAAGGGGTATTCTGGGCCTCAGGCTGGCACTTGATGGCATTATCCTCGTGTGCTGGTTTTGCAGGCATGCAAAATGCAAGTTAGCAGTCATGGGAGGGCGCACCAAGGTTTCAGAAAATCGCTGAAGCCAAGCAGTGTGTGGCAGGGCTTAGTTCCTTTCAGGGAAGATGGGCCCTTGCAAAAATTGTGCAGGGGATCCTAAGTTGAAATGGAAGCCCGTGATGTTGGACATAGCAGGACCATGGGATATCCACCAAGGAAAGCTGCAGTAGAATCAGTTCAAGAGAGAGGCTGTGTGTGCTGCATGTGATACAACTAAAGGGTGGGGGCTTCCTGAGTCTGTTGGAGCCCACATGATGTCAGTAAGGGTCCCAAGATGCCAAATGGGAAGCTAGGGTGTAGTTGTATTCTGATAGGTTTTAGGTTTGCTTGTCAGGTCTTTTCTGGTTAGCCCCTCATTCTTCCCTATAGGAATGCAAATGTTTAATCTGTGTCATTATATCTTAGAAATATGTTTTTTGCTTTTTGTTTTATGGGGCTCACAGTTAAGAGATTGTCTTTCATCTTAAATGAGATTTTAGCCTTGAATGATGTTAGAGCTGTTAAGACTCTTGGGAATGAACTGACTATACTTTGCATCATGAGATAGCTATGGTCCTTTGAGGACAAAAGGTGGAGCACTGTGGTTTAAAAGTGATGTGTTCGTCAGGTGTGGTGGTGCACAGCTTTTATCCCAGCACTGGAGAGACAGAGGCAGGCGGATCGCTGTTGGTAAGGTTAACTTGCAGTTAATCTTTATTGTCAATTTGATGGGATTTATAATCCCCTAGAGATACACCCAGAGGTATTAATAAGGGTTTTTCTAGAGAGATTTAATTAAGAAGGGAATACTCACCCTCAAGGTGAGTGGTACAATTCTATGGCTGGAGTCCCAGACCGAATAAAAGGAGAAAATAAGCTGAATGTTTGCATTTTTATCTCTCCACTTCCTGACTGCAGATGCAGTGTGACTGGCTGACTCACGTTCTTGTCTCCATGCCGGCCCACAGTGAGAGATAATATTCCTTCTTAATCTCTGAGCCAAAATAAATCTTTATTCCCGACATTGCTTCTGGAAGGTATTTGGTCTCAACAATGAAAGAGATAACTAATTCTAAGGGGGAAGGGGAGGGGCTTCAAACAGGGTTTCTCTGTGTAGCCCTTGCTATCCTGGAACTCACTCTGTAGACCAGGCTGGTGTAGAATCAGAAATCTGCCTGCCTCTGCCTCCTGAGTGCTGGGATTAAAGGTGTGCGCCACCACTAACGAGGTACCCGTTCAGTAGGTCTTCAAATTGTTTTGTCATTCAGTAGACAGGCTTTGATCACATACTCTGTACCAATTGGTCCTGCAGCCAAGCCATGTGCTGGGTGGTGAGAAAGAGCTGTGAGCACAGGAGCATTCTCTGTCCTCATGGACCTGACATTCTGGAGACAGGAAGCACACAGTAGATAAATAACTAAATGAATATTTTGTGACACGATGGTAGGTCACGAGGAAGTTACACCTAGTGAGAGAAGAGGCAGTTTGTTGTTGGACACAAATGAGATGGACAAGCAGAATTTTCTGTTGAGTGACATTTGAGCAAAGATGTAAGGAAAGAGGTGATCCATGTACCTGGAGGACAACATTCCAGGTGGGTTGTTGCTGGAGAGGAAAGTGTGAGAGAAAGAACATAAGGAGCCAGTGTTGGAAAGGTAGTGGCCAATCTACATAGGGCTTGCAAAGTCTGTGAGCTTTTCCTTTGTGTGAGATGAGAAGACAGCAAAAGAAATGCAATGGTATAATTTATTCCAAATCACTAAGACATTTTTATTAGCTCTTAAGCATCTAATGAAGTCTCTGAATCCTGGTGTCTGGGCGATCCCTAGCCTCAAGTGCTGATAGAGAAGGAACTTAACTTGAAGAGACTGCTCTGCAGCCTGGCATGTCAGTAGAGTCTACAATGGGTGATTCACTAGACCAAGCACAGGGCTCACACAGAGCTGGTACCCTGTGTTAGAGAAGTCACGCTCATCAGTGTTAGGAAGGCAGAGGAAGTGCAGGTTCATAATCTACTTTGTTAGAAAGATGAACTAGCCATCAAACCTGATGCTCTTTGCTCTGGGGACATTCGCCCCTCTAGCTGTGGCATCTGAAGAGAGCTGTCCTAATTTGTCAGTGGTCCAGATTTGGGAACACTTCTGTATTTTATATGGTGTTGGCTGGCAGGGAGGGAAAGAAAGTATAGGTCCAGCTCTTCCCCCATCTCTTCCTACTGGGAATTTAAGTTTTTCTTCTTTGTTGGTGTCAAGATTTAGCCTGTTTAGAGTACATTATCATTTTTTCCACAACTTCTTGTTCATGTTAAGCACTATGTTGCTTGAAACCAAATCTTGATAGGCTTTCATCTTTATCACTGTGTGAAGTGTTGTGATTTAAGTCAGTGCAGGAAGAGGCCTGTCCTCAATCCAGCAGATAAGATGTGCCCCAGGTGATGAGGACATGGAACAGCCTACTTTAATGAATGCCCAAAACTCCACGTACTTGAGCTCTGAGGCAGGTACAGAGTCACTGCTCCTATCAGTTACTTTCCTGTTGCTGTGAGAAAACATGACCAAGGCAACCTATATATGAAGGAGTTTATTCGGGCTTACAGTTCTGGAGGGCTGGAGTCCATGATGGTGGAGTGAAGGGGTGATAGCAGGAACAGGAAGCCGAAGGCATACATCTTTCCTTTTCTTTCCTCCTTTTATGTTTTGTTTTTGTTATTGTTTGTAAGGGCATTGTCTCTTTGTGTAGCCCTAGTTGTCCTGGAACTCCCTGTGTACACCAGGCTGACCCCAAATTCACAGAGATCTGTCGGTCTCTGCCTCCTGAGTGCTGAGATCAAAGGTGTGTGTCACCACATCTGGCAAGACTCACTTTTAAACCATAAGCATAAAGTAAAGAGAGCAACCTAGAAATGGTGCAAGGTAAAAACTCAAAGCCTGCCCCTTTTAATGTCCCTCCTCCAGCATGGTCACAGCTCCTAAGCTTCCCCAAACAGCGCTATCAACTGGGGACCAAGTGTTAAAATGCCAGAGCCTGTGGGGGCATTCTCATTCAAAGCAGCACATGCTCTGAGTTTATCACAGGCTTTTCCACCGTCAGTGCAGTTGCATACGTGACAAAGTGCCTGCAGTGGGACTCCACTGATGCTTTGGGGAACCCTGAAGAAGCTCAAGTAACCATCATGGTCTCTTTCCTGGTAGGTGAAATGAGTAAGCTGAGCTCATAATAACCATTGCTTTCTAATTCTCCAGTGGATCCAGTTTCAGACATGTGAGCACAGCAACTGAATTTTAACAAATGAAGCTTCAGGGAAAGGGAGAAAGGGATGCTGGAACACTGAGGTCATGACTTCTTGACGCACACCTCAACTCTAGTAGCTTCTCTCCCTGGGGTTTTCCAAAGTGCTTATTGGTGATCTTGCCATTTTACTCTTTATTTACATAGTCTTCCTTACTCAGGTTGTGTGCCAGATGTTTGGGGGTGATGATTTTCCTTATTTCTGTGGCTCCTATGAAATGTTCAGTTTTTCAGACTGGCCACTAATGTTTCCAAAACAGCCATCATCTTCCCTTCTGTATGGCTTTCAGAAGGGAAGATGGCTTCCATGATTCTGCCTGTGAAGAGGAAGCCTTCAGCAGTATCTCTCATTAGGATAGGTGCGTTGACCCTCAGGGCAAGTGTCCCGAATTAATCCAAAATGGATTTCTGTCCTGTGGGAAAGCTTAGAAATAGAAACTGGGAATATTATAAATTAGTAAAGACCTTGCATCATGTCTGTGGTTCACCAAGGCTTTTAGAGATGGAAGGCAATGTTGAGCATGTCCTTGGAGTTGGAGGTGAGAGACTAACCCTGGAGTGTTAGACAAATGGAAGGTAACAGCCTTGCCAGCTCCCCACTTCTAGTGTTAGGCAGAAATCCATGGTACCAGCTTTCAGGAAAGCAGCGTATGAGCTAGGCACAGGTGCTTGACCTGAGCAGGAGGATGTTCTGACCTTTAGATGACATATACAAGGCCATACAAAAATCCTACTGCCTTGAATAGCCATTCCATTATGTAGAATGTGGTCCTCATGGCAGACGTGTAGAGAAAGGTTCATTGGCCTCTTCTGATCTTAGGCCTCTTCCTAATTGTCATGGACAACTACTTGCAAATGGTACAGAAGCTACAGGCTATTCCAGAAACCCTTAGAGAAGCACAGTTCTTTCCGCTGTACCTTCAAGATATAGCGTAGGGATTGAAGAATTAACTTTAAAGAGAAAAGCCCTTCTCCAAACAGGATTCTTCTCCCTAGATATCCAAATTGTAGCTTAACTGTCAGAACCAGGCTTGTACTGAGAGGGGCAGAACAGAGGAGGCAAAAGCAGGCACCAGTAGGGTTTTGAAGGGGAAACCTTGGTCTCCCAAATTGGAATCCTGCACCCAACGCTAAACCTTGAGAGGCATGGGGCAGTCACTCAGAACCTCTGCTTGTGACGTTGCTGTGGGCTGGCTTCCTATGTTATGAAACCAAGTAAGAAAAACTTTCGTGTGTCTGGAAAGACTACAACCTAGCTCTAACTTGTTTCTCTGTCTTCAGTTCCTACCTTGTAAATACTAAGCTTGAAAGTGAAGGTAGCTATTATATTGTTGCCTCCTTGGAGGTGACCCAAGGAATTCCTAACTAAAATGCTTCTGCCGTTAATGCCAGGGGCATGGAAGCTGCCCCTGCTGGCCTTAGGGTTGGGGATCCCAGGTCCAAAGCAGAGAAGCAGCTTCCTAGATCTTACTGAACAGCAGTTCCCCATGGGTTGCAGTTTCTCTGGGGTTTTTCTTCCCTTTCAATCTGCAAGCGTGTCTATTAGATGCACAACTTGATGGAATGCCAGCACATCACAGATGCAATTATATTTCAGAACAAGCCTCCTTCTTCTAATCTCTCTGCCATCACTGATTAATTAGGTACTTTGAACTCTGCCCAACTGTTTGAAAGCTGTGAAAAATACAACCTGCATAGTTAAAATTTCTACACAAGCCTATTTCCTCATTGTGCCTGTATTCCCCATCCTTTGAACATAATAAGTATTTATACATGTTTTCTAATACACGATCTGGCTATTTTCTTATCATGGCTAGAATTCTCTCCACTGCTGGCCAAGAAATACAAGCACACAATGAAAACCTAATAGCAAAACTATGTGAGAAACCAATTGAATAATTTAGGCTTACTTGCAGCTTGTTACTGCCATGTGACACACAAAAGTTATGTTTTTCCTTTTAAGCCTTGCCTGAATGCCTCAGAAAGGCATCTTGTTAATGGTGTCTCCTTACAGACCTTTTAGAGTATCTTTGTGTTTGTGAGGAGCAGTGGTAGGATAGCTGGCATAGGATTTAGAATCTCTCTCTCTCTCTCTCTGTCTCTCTCCTTCCCCATTCCCTTCCCCCCTCTCCTCTTCCTCTCTGTGTGTACCAGTTTCTAACTCAGGCCCTCACGCTTGTACAAACAACAGTTTACCAGCAGAGCCGTCCCCAGCCCCACACTGTCTCGTTTTTATCACGTGTAATTATTAGCTGTGTGTATGGCACCATGTTTTATTTTAGTGCAGGGGGTCAAGGGACAGTTTTTAGGGATCAGTCTCTCCTTCCCCTTCATAACGCTTTAGAGATAGAGCTTGGGGCACCAGGACTGAGTAGCTCACACCTGTCCCCTCTGAGCCATCTCGCTGGCCCACATGACTCCATGTTTGCAAGTAATTTCTAGTCCTTCTTTTCTGAGATGGAATTGTCTTTGAAAGAGCCTGAGTGCTGAAAAATCCGGTCTACAAAAGAAGAGACGCAGGCAGAGCACCTCTGAGACAGGCCATGCTGTCTCTTAGAGTGGACACTAGGTTTAAAGGACTGGGTGGACATGCAAAGGTAATGAGTGTCTCGCTCCTCATAGCCCTGTGCTCCTTAGCTGAGCCTCATGGTCCTCAGGCCCTAGAAACTGCCCTGACCAATCTGTCCTTCCTCTGATGGGAAGTTCCCAAAGATGAGCACATAACACCTTTCCCCAATTTTAGGGAATACTTGCGTTTGGCCTTGCCTTGTTTTGAAAACATATTCTGTAGACATCTATGCCTTCCCACTCTCTGGTTCCATCCCTGAATTTCAAACCAGATTTTGACCTTTTCCAGAAACAGTTGGCTCTATCAGGACCTCTACCACTGATCTCATCTTCTTCATTGAGCATGAGAAAACAAAGCCACCTCTTCCTTTCTAAGCCAGCTTGCTCTTAGGGAGTGTGTAATTGAGAGGAGCGCAGTTGAAAGGCTCTAGGTAGTTATGCAGTCCTGGTTCCTATTGACTTCTTCCCTCACCCTCCTAGGTGACAGCCTGCCTGATTGCTGTAGCTAAGACAGACAGTGATGTTCAAGTGCGCAGAGCCGCGATCCATGTGGTTGTGCTGCTGCTGCGGGGACTCAGCCAGAAAGCAACTGAGGTAAGCCAGCTTCCCCCCGTGCATCTTCCCTTCCTTGTGTTATTCTGGGACCCAGTCTTCCTTGTACAGGTTCAGCTTAAACGCCTTGCTTAGATTTGAGTTGGGGTTTTCATAGCAAGAAAATGGTATGGTTTGCATCTCCAGTAAGAGTCTCTGTGATGCATTAGACAGTAGCTACACAGTAGCTGCTGCGGGAAAATCACACGCACGTTTCCAGAGGCTGTGAGTCCTGGCAGTCTCAGGGCAGGCTCCACAGTGAGCTAGCTGGAGCACATCCACCCTACTCTGCAGCCTGAGCTCTGGTGGCTTGTCTTTCTGACTCACTTCACTGTTGATGCGTAGGAATGGGAGGCTTCATCTAAGAGAGACTTCCTTTCCAGCTCTGAGTTCAATCCATATTTTGTTGTGGCGTAAATTATACTTTCTTCTTTTCTTCAAGTGGGTTTGGGTGGACCTCTCCCCATTGTATGGCCAATACAGGAAGAAAGTTTATGAATTGGAATGTGTGCTGAGAGTGAATGAACTCAGAATGAATTTCCCTCTTGCTTCTAATGGAACCACCTTCCCAGCTGATTTCAGATTAGCGTTTGTGTTAATAATTCATTTGCTGGCACCCACAGACTGATCTGCGGCTCGCACATCAGTATTTAGCCAAACCTCTGGGAAGCCATTGTGAGAGTGATTGTTCTGTCACACAGGGAGGCTTATTCATGCCTGTATTTTACCGTATCAGTCACCAACACCTGTTTGTACACGTAGGCGTTCTTAGTTGTCCCCTTCCGACCTTGACAGCCTCGCTGTCCCCATCAATGCCTACTTGTTGTCGTTCAGCCTGGCAGCTGGTTTCCAGACGGCCACTTCCCTGTCTGCCACCCTCAGCTGCCCTTCTCTGCCTTCACATGTGCCTTGCCTAGGGTGCCTTGCCTAGGGTAAGGTTTGGCTTGCATGGGCTCACGTGGCATGAATGTGTTCACCTGAGAGTTAGAAAAGCTTGACTGTGGTGGCCTCGTCAAGGGAGGATTTGTTTTTATCAAGTCACAAGAGCTGTGTGTTTCTTAGTAACTCAGCTGTAGGAAGGCCAGTGTTTCTTGGATTGTCACAGCCCGTTGTCTCCTAGCAGCAGTATGGCTGCAGCAGGCATGGCCCCTAGAACTGATTAAATGGGAAATAAAGAAGGTGAGAGAAAGACAAGTCTAGGCACTTTTGCATCCTGTGGTGGGGGAACGGTTTTCTAGCATCATCCCCCCAGCTTACTTTGTTTCATTCAGTACCCAGAGTGCTCACCTAACCACCCACCCCCCACGGTAAGGTGTCTCGATGCTGCATTTAGCCGGCACATTTCTTGAAACAGAATCAAAGTTTAGTTCGTGAGGATGATGGCAGGAAATGAATACTGGGGCTGTGACTAATAGTGACACAAAGGAAGTGGGAAGAATGGCCGAGCTGACTCACAAGAGCTTTTCTCTGGGAAGAATTGTGCAGTGATGGAGTTCTCACCTAGTCTGTCTGGCGATAAGACAGGGACATGTGCACATAGCCTGATGGTTCCTAGAATTAAATGAATTGCTGTAGTAAATACACAGCTTTTGTTCAGAACCTGCTGTACAAACAGGAATCAAGAAACTTCTGTACTTTCCATCTTTGCTAAGATCTACAGGGCTGGGAGTATAGATGGTCTAACACTTGCCTGGCACTCAGTACAGGAAAAGCCCTGGGTTCAGTCCTCTGCCACTCAAGAAAATAACTTAGGCTAAGCATATTGCTGTATACGTATAATCCCAGCATTTAGGAGGCAAGGTGGGTGGATCATGAGCTCAAGGCCAGCCTGGGCTACATAGCGAGATCCTATCTCAAACAACAATAGAATCTATGATGCTTCTAGTAAATACATCGTGGTCCTTGTGTTGCTCTTGTTGCAGTTTTTCTCTTTGAAATTGGGGTTGAACCTAGAACTTTATTCATTCTAGCTTGTACTGAACTGGGTCCCTAGTCAGTATCACTGTTTATGTAATCCTTAACAACTGGGAAGATTGAATGAGGGAGTGCAGAAATTCTATATTAAAATCTTCTACCAGTCTAAAATTATTTAGTAATAAAAGATGATTTAAGAGGTTGGAGAAATGGCTCAGCAGTTAACAGCATATGTTGTTGTTGTTGTTGTTTTAAAAGATTTATTTATTTATTTATTTATTATATATGCAGTGTTCTGCCTGCATGTATGCCTGCATTCCAGAAGAGGACCCAGATCTCATTATAGATGGTTCAGAGCCACCATGTGGTTTGCTGGGAATTGAACTCAGGACCTCTGGAAGAGCAGCCAGTGTTCTTAACCACTGAGCCATCGCTTCAGTTCCAGCATATGTTGTTCTTGTAGAGGGCCAAAGTTTAATTCCCAGCACCCCCACATCAGGCAGCTCACAACTGCCTGAAACTCTAGCTTCAGCAGATCTGACATATCTCTTACACCTGCACATGCAGGGATGCACATGTGCATGCAAATAAATAGATAATAAATCATTAAATATATTTAAAAATATTAGTTACAACCTTTTTTGTTTGTTTTTTCAAGATAAGGTATCTCTGTGTATCTTTGGAGCCTGTCCTGGAACTCGCTTTGCAGACCATGCTGGCCTCAAACTCACATATCTGCCTGCTTCTGCCTCCGGAGTGCTGGGA
Source organism: Myodes glareolus (assembly GCF_982192425.1). Classification (NCBI taxonomy): domain Eukaryota; kingdom Metazoa; phylum Chordata; class Mammalia; order Rodentia; family Cricetidae; genus Myodes; species Myodes glareolus. Next base: position 34,570,518 of record NC_142047.1, on the reverse strand, counting down.
TTAATGGCGTGTGCCACCATCACCAGGCCCAAGTTACAACCTTTTAAAGAAAAATCTAAGCTCAGTATGGTGTTGTACCCTTGTAATCCCCAAATTTGAGATCTGGAGGCAGGAGAATCACAAGTTCAGCTCTGTCTGCTACAGAACAGGTGCTCCTGGGCTGCACAGATAAAACAAAACAAATCCATAAAACTTTGAACATGGGGTGTAGCCCACTTGTAGACCGCATGCTTAGTAATTAAAGGCACTAAGTTTGACCCCAATATCAAAAAAGGAAAAATTCTTACGAAGTATGAGTAATGCTATGCACACATGTACATACGCAATAAAAGAGAATTGTGTGTGTGTGTGTGTGTGTGTGTGTAAATAAGGGAACAATGAAAGCTGAAGCAGGAACTCTAAAAGCTGGGTGTGCTGTTGTGCGCTTGTAATCTCAGCACTCGGGGTTGGGAGCAGGAGGATCAGGTCACCCTGGCTTCATCACCAAGTTCAAGACTAACATGGGCTACAGGAGGGCGGGGGAAGAGGAGGAAAGAAAAAGAAAAGAAACGTTATCTAAGTGCCTCACATCTGTGTCTAGCTAATGAAAGCAGCACTGTTTGCCTCAGCAAACAGGAATTAACCTGTGGCCTTGAAGACCTCTGTCACTTTTAAAAAGTGGTGTAAAAAGAAAATGCCTCTCCTGTTCTTCACACCTCTGGGCCAAACTCACTGAAACTTACAAATCGTGCTTACTCAGTGGGTGAAGGAAGGAAATGGGATGGATGGATGCCTAACTCCGCCACTGCATCCTTGAGACCAGGTGTGTTAAATCTTGTCACCGTGGTTGTGATTATAACTGGGGCCACTGTAATGAGGAGTGGAGAGAACTGCTCAGCTTACACTGACATTTCTCTTCAGAGCTGTTTTGCCCCCAGGAACAGCTGAAGTGAAGATGCTACTCTGTTGATGAAGTTTTCCTTTCTGTCCTGCTAATCACTCTCTCTCCAGCTGTAGGTAGCCGAAAGGTAGTGCGGGTTTCATCTGCTGCTTGTGGGTGTGGGGCCCAGGATCTCTGTGGTTACAGCAGCTGGTCAGGGAGGTAGGGAGATGGATTGGGAATAAGAGAGAAACCATCACTGCCTCTAATTGATGAGGTGATTTTTAGTTCATTCAACAGTAGCCAGAGTGTTTAGTGGCAGTCAAAACAAAATCTGCACTCACTCTCTTACTAAAGAAGAAAGGTCTCTTTTTTTTTTATTTAGCCTTAGATCTTATTTGCTTAATATATAGCACGACACTTAAGAAGCCAGAAGTTACCTTCTTTAAACTCCTATCTACCTTACCGTGGCTGAAAAGCAAATTTACTAGGAATAACCAGGAGAGGAGGCATGGCATGTTCAGACCTGTAACCTGTGTTGCTTTCAGAGTTAAGAATAGGCCTTCTCAACACAGAAAAATGAGCTAAGCAGCACAATAAAGATGGTGCTGCTTAACTACCACCTCTTCCCAAGTTTGAGCTTTGCCCAGTGACTCCCTTATCCTATGTATTATAAATGTTTAGAATATTTATATTCAGGGCTGGAGAGATGGCTCAGAGGTTAAGAGCATTGCCTGCTCTTCCAAAGGTCCTGAGTTCAGTTCCCAGCAACCACATGGTGGCTCACAACCATCTGTAATGTGGTCTGGTGCCCTCTTCTGGCCTGCAGGCTTATTCATAGACAGAATATTATATACATAATAAATAAATAAATTTAAAAATAGAATATATATATATATATATATATATATATATATATATATATATTCATGTTTGGTCCAGAGACAATAACCAAGGCAGTAGAAATTGAAGGCTGTCCTGTGAAGCTGGCACTCCTTCACATAGCGGCCATCCAGTCAGTACAGAGAACTGCTCCCTGAGAGAGGGAGGAGAGCTGGCTGGTTCTTACGAGGAGTGCAGGCTTAGGGGACCATCATGGGCAGAGGATTTCTGTTTCCTTGGCTTTCACTGTAGGGACAGATTGAAGAGTTATTTGATGAGGCATGCAATACTGTAGGGACTTTAGAAAAGACGTCTTTTTGGCCAACACTAGAAGGTGGAATCTAGTGCTTGTGTCTTAGATTCATCAGGTGCTAGTCTGTCTAGGCCAAGTAGAGACTGTGGTGTAACACTTAACACAGACACAGACAGATTCAAGTTTAAAATAAACACATAGATCAAATGGAAAGTTTCTTGTTGGCAGAAAATTCTGTCCTCAAGCCACTCCCAAATAACCACTCAGAAGGCCAATATTAATTATAAATGCTCAACCAATAGCTCAGGCTTGTTACTAGTTAACTCTTTTTTGTTTTGTTTTGTTTTTTGTTTATTTTTTTTTTGAGACAGGGTTTCTCTGTAGCTTTTGAAGCCTGCCCTGGAACTAGCTGTTGTAGACCAGGCTTGCCTCAAACTCAGAGTTCCGCCTGCCTCTGCCTCCTAAGTGCTGAGATTAAAGGCATGCATCACCACCACCCAGCTTTTTTCTTTTCTTTTTTTATTTTTTTTCCTTTTTCTTCTTTTTATTTTTTTTAGTTACCTCTTATATTTATGCTAACCCATATTTCTTATCTATGCTTTGCCACGTGCCTTGGTACCTTTTCTCAGTACAGCATGCCAATCTTGTCTGTGTCTGCTGGTGACTCCAGACTCTGCCCTTCTTCCTCCCAGCATTCTCAGTTTGGCTCTCACACCTAACCTTGTCCTGTTCAGCTATTGGCCAGTTATCTTCTTTATTAAGCCGATTACAACAGCATATATTCACACAGTGTAAAGGAATATTTCACATTTTCTCCTTTTTTTCTAATTTAAAGAAAGGTCTTAACTTTAACATAGTAAAATGTATAATTATATACAGGTAAAATTATATTCAATAAAACAATTATTACATCAGAATTAGTTAAAATATCTAGTTCATTTGTACTTAGCAAAATTAGAGAAAATATTCTATTATCTATTTTTATCTTTGTGACTCTAAAGTTTTAGACCTAATTTACTTTTTATTATTACTAAGAAAAACTTTAACTATGACTATCTAGTTTTCAACTTTGTCAAAGACCCTAGAAAAGTGAAATATCACCTAACAACAGGGATATCTGACTATCTGGACAGTCACATTAATTTCTTCTGTAACAGTTTGCCCTGGGGAATCCCATGTCTCTGACTCTAGAGTGCTAGGATTATAGGTGGCCCCTATGACTGTCCGAGGATCCAAACTCTGGTCTTCATGCTTGCCATATCCTAAGCCATAACTCTAGCCTCCTGAAAACATTATCTTAAAGCAAATAATTGCACTAGTAATGAATAAGAACGGACAACAGTCATGGATCTAATTTACCACACTGACAGAATTTTTAAGTGATTTCTTTTTTTTTTCTTTTTCTTTTCTTTTCTTTTTTTTTTTTTTTTTAATTTTTCAAAACGGGGTTTCTCGGTAGCTTTGGAGCCTGTCCTGGAATTCACTAGACCAGGCTGGCCTCAAACTCACAGAGATCCACCTGCCTCTGCCTCCCAAGTGGTGCTTGGATTAAAGGCGTGCGCCACCACCACCCAGCTTAAGTGATTTCTAAACAATTGCCTAGAGATTCAAACTGTGGCAACATCTCATTGCTTTCTCTGAGCAAGCTGTCAGAAGGTTGTTGTGTTCGTTCAAATGAGAATGGCCCATAGACTCATATATTTGCGTATTTGGCTCCCATTTATAGAACTGTTGAGGAGGTGTGGCCTTGGAGGTGTCTCACTAGGAATGGGCTTTGAGGCACTAAAAGCCCATGTTGTTCCCAGTTAATTCTCTTTGCCTTGTGCTTTTGGATCATGTTTACTACCATGCTCCCCACCATGATGGAAACCCTCTGGAATGGTGAACCCCAAATTAAATATTTTATTTTATAAATTGTCTTGATGATAGTGTTTTGTTATAGCAATAGAAAAGTCACTAAGACAAGAATAATAACTGTGTATATTGAGACATTTGTCTTATTCTGCTTTGTTTCAAGCCTGACTTAATCTGTCTTTAAGGAGCCAATCAGACCACGAGCACAATTTTCAAATGTTTGTTCCCACACATTAAAAGCAATGTTTAGCTAGACATGATGGCATACTACCTTTAATCCTAGCACTCGGGAGGCAGAGGCAGCAGATCTCTGAGTTCAAGGCCAGCCTGGTCTACAGAGTGAATTTAGGACAGTCAGGGCTACACAGAGAAACCCTGTCTGGAAACAGTGTTTAGTCTTCAATCGGTGCCTGTTTTTTTAAGGTCTCATCACCTGCCAGACATGAGGTGCGTGTGTGGGATTGCAGCTATGAAGTCATAGCCCCAGACCCTTAGCTAAAGAGAGTAAAGTGAGGTCCCCTTCAGTCCTGAAGAGCATATTTCAGGGGTACATTTGTCCAAGGATCTGAGCCAGGAGGCTGAGAGAACAGGGATCAGGGGTGTCAGGCCAAGCACAGACACAACCCAAGGACAGTTGGCGACTTGAGAAAGGTCAGGCTAGTGCAAGCCAGTGGGAGCAGGCTTCTAGAAGGCCACTGCTGCTGGCACAGAAAGAGGTCCAGGGAGTATGCACTGCTCAGCTTATATTCTATTCTCACACAATTTCTTAAGTCCATATAACTTACTTATTATAAAATTTACTCTTAAATAATTCATCACTTCTGTATATTTGTGAGGCATGCAGCCATCACTACCATTCATTTCCAGAACATTTTCATCATCACAAAATAAAGCCACTTGTCTCTGCTGGGTTGCTATGTAACTGAGACTAACCTTGAATTTCTGGTCCTCCTGCTTCCACTTTCCAAGTGCTAAGAGATTACAGGCATGTACTACCATGCATGTTTTAGTTAATTAATTAATTAGACAATCTTCCAAACTCAGCTATGTAAAAGTAAAAGGATGCTATTAGTAATTTACCAGAGTACCGAGGTAAAAGCTATGCTTTCCTGGGAAAATCAGAACTCTGACTCCAAGATTCATCCAACTGCTTTCCAGCATCAGATCTTGTATGACCATTGTTACCATATTAGTTCTTTTTGTTCTAGGTAGTGCCACTTAAAACAAAAGCAAAAAAAAAAAACACCCTTACTGTCATCTCAGTGGGGTTTCAAGACGGACATGTGCATTTTACTTTCAAGAGGTGTGAAGGACAGGTATAACTATACTCAAAATTTTTTCGGATTAAAATAATAGACACCTAGCATAAACTAACTGAAGCAAGGGGACTTTAAATTTTTCTTTTTTAAAATTTATGTGTGGGGATGTTTTACCTGCATGTATATCTGTGCATTCTGGTACCCACAGAGACCAGAAGGAGGGATTAGATCCCCTGGAACTGGATTAGTTGATTGTGAGCCACCATGTAGATGCTGAGAACCGAACTTGGGTCCTCTGCAAGAGCAGCCGTGTTCTTAACCACCAAACCATCTCTCCAGCCCTGCAAAGGGACTTTTTAGCCTATTGCGCTCATAAAAGGAGATCTGAGCCATCATGAGGTGGGAAACACAGAGATGGCGCCAGGAATCAGACCCAGACTGATGCCTGACTGCACCTTATGTCTGCTCCTCTTACATTTGCTCTTCCTAATGAGGCAACGTCACTGCTGACAGGCCCACTGGGACAGCTGTCCAGCACGTGGTACTTACAACACCAACACCAGAGTCCTGTTCTGACCCTAAAGGCAAACGTTACAGAGAAGAGATTTGGATGTCCCAGCCAAGATCGAATGGCCATCCCCAGTTTGCATGAACTAAGTGGGGCATGGGATATCTGATCTATATAAAATCAGGTTCAGCTTCAACCTCCTGTGAGAGGTTAGTGCTGAGGACATGAGTGGAGTCCCATAGATTCCTCAACAGTGACCAATCTGTATGACATGGATGATGGATTTGAAAAGCAATGGTACAAAGGTTAGGCTTCAGCACCTCACTGCAACCACTGAATTAGAAATTCTTAGCCTCTTCTAGTGCTAAAGTAGGTGGCAGTTTGGAAACCCTAACACTGAAAATGTCTCCCTTCCTCCTCCTCCACATCTCCATTTACATGAATCCCCATGTGGAAGACTTGGCCTTGATGTCTGAATACTTCAGTTTCCATAGAAAGTCTTTTCCTCATCCTTCTCATTCTGATCCAAAAGGCCCAAGAAGACTCTTTTGAGAAGTGGAAGAAAACTTAGAGATAACATACATACCACAAAGATGCCCAATGGCGTAATAACCTCTTGAGTTGCTCCTTTGAAATAATGTCAAAGTTTGGAAGTACTATAGCCAGTGAGGTCCGTCCTAGAGATCCAGTTCATGTTGGCCTAATAAGGAGCCTGAGAAGTCCTGGAGCAAAGAGACTAACACTTCCTTAAATTCATTTACTGGGGACGCTTTGCCGTCTTAAGTGGCCAAGTAATACTGTTCCATGGAACAACCTTTGGGAAGGAAACCAGACATCTCCTTTTATGAATGAAGAAAGTAAGGCTTGTAGAGAGACTGTAGTTAATAGTTTTCCAAAGCTAATGCCAGGAAGCAGTGGCACTGGTTTCCTGTTGCCTCTGGCAATTGACCTTGGCCAAATGCTAGTGAAAGTCTAGCCTCTTCCTCTCTTCCTTGTGTCTAATTCAGTTGTCATCAGAAACAAGATTTATCGTGTATCCAGGGTTCCTTGCGTGACATCATTAAGGTGAGTCAGTATGCAAAAGAAGAACCAGGCTTAGGGCTGAGGAGATGGCTTCGTGGGTAAAAGTGCCTGCTGCTCAGGAGTGAAGACCTACGTTAGAATCCTCAGACCCAAGCCAGACAGATGCTGGGGGCACATGCCTTTAATCCCAGCACTCAGGAGGCAGAGGAAGGTGAATCTCTGAGTTCGCGGCTAGCCTGGTCTACAGAGTGCATTCCAAGACAGTAAGGGCTACACAGAGAAACCCGCCTGGGGAACGAGGGAGAAGAATCCTCAGACCCAACTTAAAATCATGACAGTTAAGTGTTTGGAATCTCAGTGCTCACAGGCAGATAGGGTCATGGTTCAGCAACCTGCATACTCAGCGAAAAATCAACAGAGACCCTATCCAAACAAGTAGAAGGCAAGGACCTTCACCAAGGTCATCTTCTGACCTCTACATAACATTTACATACACATACCAGAATCAGGTTTGAAAAAAATCCATTCTATTAGCCTTTCTCTAGATTAGACCAATGTATTTTTCTTCTTTTTCTCTTTCTTTCTTTCTTTTTTTTTTTTTTTTTTTTTTTTTTTGGTTTTTTGAGACAGGGTTTCTCTGTAGCTTTGAACTGTCCTGGAGCTAGCTCTTGTAGACCAGGCTGGCCTTGAACTCACAGAGCTCCACCTGCCTCTGCCTCCTGAGTACTGGGATTAAAGGTGTGCACCACCACTGCCTGGCTACGGGCATATTTCTAAACTAATACAATGACCCAACCTCAATATAGAAAAGAAATAACAGAATAATAATTCACAATAAGACGTGTTTATTCAGTTGCTCTTGCATATAGAATCACCATGGTCTCAGCCCTTTCCTGTCTGGCTCCTGCATTGGAGGCGGCAGTCTCGGACACTGGGTCTCTCGTTTCCACCAGGTAGACACTCTACTGCAAAGATGGTCAATGTACCGAAAACCTGAAGGACTTTCTGTAAGAAGTGTGGCAAGCAAGCATCAACCTCACAAAGTGACCCAGTATGAGAAAAAGGGCAAGGATTCCCTGTATGCCCAAGGGAAGCAGCACTGCGATCAGAAGCAGAGTGGTTACGGTGGGCAGACAAAAAAAAAAAAAAATCAAAAGACGGCCAAAACCACAGAGAAGATCGTGCTCAGACTTGAGTGTGTGGAGCCCAACTGCAGGTCCAAGAGGATGCTGGCCGTTAAGAGATGCAAGCATTTTGAACTGGGAGGAGACAAGAAGAGAAAGGGCCAAGTGATCCAGTTCTAAAACTTGTGTTTTCTGAGAGGGAAATGCTGAAGCAGTGGGAAAATTACCTGTTAGAAAATAAAGTTATTGTTACTGATAACAAAAACAAAACAAAAGAATCACCGTGAACGGGATAACTACAAATATAGACTGATCGAGAGGTACCATGAATGACAACATTGCATAACCTGATTTTCTAAATTGGTAAACTGTTTTTGGTACATTTCAAGCAAATCAAAATACTATCTCTCAGTAGGCATAGTAGTTTCCTCCTCAAAAAACTGTGTATGAAAACTACCCAGAACACTTTGACTGAGCGCTTATTGTGTAACAGCACTGATGTCCGAGTGCTTTCCGTGAATTAGACCATCAGTCTTCGTAACCATCCCATGTCGGTGTGGGTTCAGATGCCTGTGTAAAGATGTGACACGGAAGATCGGCTAACTGTTCCCCGGCACAGAACACAATCCTAGTCTCCCATATTCCTGTCATCTGAAGCACCCAGAAACCGAGTCACCTGGATATTTACTCATGACCAGGTAATGGCTGTTTGGGATCTGGGAAGCCATAATATTCAAAAGGAATCCAGACCTGGCCACCTCTTTACAGCACAGTCACTGTCTGCCCAGGAGCATGACAGAGAGCAGTTGGAGAGTGTTTGAGTTGGCCTTGGGCCCAGGTGCCCTTCAGGACCTGCCAGCAAGTCTTGAGAAAGCAGAGACAGGAAGCAGGCTGGGTGCCTTTTGCCCTTCCTCATGGCCCACCGTCTCTTGCCAAAAGCCCAGCCCTGGATTTTGCATCCAGCAACTTCTCATCTCAGAAGTCAGGAAAAATTAGGGAGCAGAGAGAAAACACAGGAGACTAAACCCCTTCCAGGTTGCCAGGCTAGGGAGAATCTTGAAACTTTTCTCCCTCCAAAAGTAATTGTGCTGCTCTGAAGGGCATTGGGTGGCAGATCCACCCCTCCTCTGCTCCATACTCTGAAAAGGAGTTCTGGCTGAGTGTGCCTCTCTTGGGGTGATATGAGATGATGCCAGACTGATGGTAGGAAGACTGGGAAGATGGGACAAAGCTGGAAGGAAAGTGGCGGAGGGAGGCAACCCAGGGCTTGTGACCAGTGGTCTCTGGGTTCCCTGTCTGCACCTACATCTGCAGGCATCTGGTGCCGATGTCCACAACTCTGCAAAGACAACAGTGATGAATCTTGCCCTGGTAGTTGTTAGTGGGATAATAACTCCTGGTGTTTGTTACTCCCTTACCCAATGAATCTCTGTAATTTCGAGGCCAGCCTGGTCTACAGAGTGAGTTCCGGGACAGCCACGGCTACGTAGAGAAACCATGTCTCCAAATCAACAACACAAAAAAGACCAGAGTTGAAGGGCATCTCCAGCTGCTTAGTTTGAGACCAGTCTGGGCACATGATACCATCTCAAAACAAAAACAAAAAAACAGGGCTAGTAAGATGGCTCAGTAGGTAAAATCATTTGCTACCAAGGCTGACAACCTGAGTTTGATACACCAGACCAGCGTAGTAGGAGAGAACCAGCTCCTCCTTGTCTGTTGTTCTCTGACCTCAACACATGCACTGTGGCATGTGGCCCCCACACAAAATAAATAAGTAATCAACTTATTTATTAAATAAATTTAAAGACGGGGGCTGGTGAGATGACTCAGTCATTAAGAGCACTGACTGCTTTTCAGAGGACCTGAGTTCAATTGCCAGCAACCACATGGTGGCTCACAACCATCTATAATGCTATCTGGTGCCCTCTTCTGGCATGCAGGCCGAACACTATACTAGATAGATAGATAGATAGATAGATAGATAGATAGATAGATAGATAGATAGATAGATAGATAGATAGATAGATAGAAAGAATATCCCTATGTCCCAGTTCTCTCCCAAATGAATGACTCTTTAAAAAAAAAAACAATTTAAAGACAAGAAACCATCAACCAGATCGATGCTGTAGTTTCTATTCTAGCTCATTGGTCATTACCCCATGGTTTGTTTGCTCATGGCAGTGTGTTACTAGTAAATGCCACATCCTCCAGGATTCTGTCTTTATTATTATTAGTATCTATTAATGGCTTATTGTATGCCTCTAAACTCTTTATATCCTAAATCCTCATAATAACTCTCTGAGATGAGTAGGCTCACAGACTCTATTTCCAGATGAGAAAGTTGCGGTCCAGCACATTTGTGTTTAAATGCTCAGGTCTCACAGCCAGTGAGCGGTAGGGCTGAGGTGGCAGCCCAGCTGTTCTGAAAGAGTTAAGTAGAGTGCACCTGAGGCTGTGCTTGAGAGACAGGCAGCTGTTTCAGACACACTGGGACAAAGGTGGGTTCCTTTCCTTCACCACTGGGTTTTCTTCTGCTCTCCGGTTCTCCTTAGTTAACAGGGATGCATTGCTCGGGATGAGGGAACTGGAGCTTTCTACCTTGTTGAGGCGGGTCTTTCTGTATGTGTCGGTTGGGCTTCATACTCTAGACTAACTGGGGGCAAGCTTCTGACTAACGCTGTCTTTGTGAGTGCCGGGTTATAAACGATGCTCGCGTGTCCAGCCTTTGATGTAGGCTCCAGGGATCAAGCTCAGGTTTCCCACTTATACAGCAAGTGTCCTTACCTGCTAAGACATCTCACTGGCCCTGGAAGTGCAATCTGAATGTATGTGTCAAAAATTATTCTCCCAGCTCCCTGTTTCTAGAAAAAGAAAACCTTTCTGTTCATCACTGGGAAAATTCCAAGAAATGCAGTAATAGCCTAAGTCACTTTGCCCTTGTCATTGACACTTGGCCGCATCTTGGGCACCTACTTATGACATGTACTTTTGGAATCATGGCAGATCCCTCACTAAGTCTCTTGTCATTTTTTTTTATGAGATCTTATACTGCCTCCTCATTCTTATTAGATTATAGAGTGTTGTGGCGGGGGGCGGGGGTTGCAGGGAGATGCTTGCCACACAAGCATGAGCATCTGAATTAAGATCCCATTGCCCATGTAAGAGCCAGTGGCAGAGATAAGCTGACACGCACACCCCTTGTTGAGCTTCTTGTAGACACATCATTGTTATTAGATTGTCAGAGTTTCCTACAAAATATGAAAAATTTAAAACGTTTCAAGTGGTGAGTCCCAGGCTTTTTAACAGTTTTCGTGGGGGCACAGAGAGGAGCTAGACAGAAGACTCTGCAACTAAGAGAATTTGTTCCTGCTGAGGACCTGAGTTCAGTTCCCAGCACCCACATGGTAGGTGGACCACCATCAGTAACTCCAGTTCCTGCGATCTGCTGCCCCCTTCTGATTGCCACCAGCACCAGTCATGCATGTGATGCACAGACATCCTTGCAGGCAAAACACTCATACATATAAAATAAAAAACAGACCAGACAAATACAGATTTCTCAGGGAGGCTGGGATCTTGACTTGCCAAACATACACAAGGTATGCCATCTAGCACCACTAAAATAACAGAGGTTTTCCATGTGAGCAGTGAAGTAAGTGTGCAGAGTCGTTGGCTCCAGTGGTGGTGTCCCTCCAGGGCAGTGTGGTCGCTTGTGTTACATTCTCCACTGTGTGTCACACTGTTTAAACTAGCAGACAGTACAGACCCCAGCTTCACATGGGTATGTCTTCGCCTCTTGTTCTTTCTGGCCTTTTATCCAACTCTACAGCCTTTTCTTCCTGAGTCATTCCAGCACTGAACTCCTCTAAGCCGTTGCTCTTAGGACTGCAACCAGCACCTTCTCAACCGAGAAAGGCCTGGCCGGTTCCAGGGACACCACAGCTTGTGTGACCTAAGATTGTGATGATTCAGGGTGTCCCAAAGTAAACTGGCGCTTCCTACTCTGGAATGAGCCGTTAGTCCATCAGCTCCTCCTGTGCCCTACTAGCCAGATACCATCCAAATAAGCACGTTAAGTAGTGCAGGAGAGGGCCCAAGACCTCCCTACATATCAGATTTCCTAGTAATGCACACATTTAAAGGCAAGGTTTGTGAAGCCAGACCTGGCAGATACAGATTTGAACTCTAAATCTCTAAACTTCCCTAAACCCCAAGCCAGTTTTGCAAACTGGGATTGATGATTCTTGTATCACAAGATTCAAGATAAAACACGTGGGAACCACTGACTGATGTAGAAGCATCTGTGAATGGCAGCAGTGCTCTGTGTTCTGCCCAGTGGCTGTCTAGTCCCAAGCCAAATGCTTTCGGCCAGTGAAGGAAGCAGGACCTCCACACTTGGCAGGTGCCTGCGCAGTGATCCCGGGGTTGGAAACAATAAAACTTGTCTCCAGATGTGGCAGTTAAGTGCCCTTTGAAGGGTGAGTTTGTCATGGCTCTCTCAGACGCTGCCAGTCTCTCCCACAGAAGCAGCAGCAGCCCGCCGTCTCTGCACGGGCTCTGGCCGTTCTCCCTGCCGCCTTTGTTCTATTTCGGTGCCTGAGGAGGTGCAGGAAAACTGCTGCCTTCCTCGGGTTGCTATTTAAAGACACTCTGAAAGATGCTGCCACCACTGCTCCCACCTCTGTGACAGCTGCTGCTCCTGTCCCTGCCACAGTGGACTGCATGGCCTGTGACCCCCGAGCCTTGGGTGAAGTGCCTTAGCAAGAGCTAGCCTGGAAGCACACATTAGACCTGGGGAAGTCTTGCTGCCTTTTTGTTTAGGACCCCTGAGCCATCATCCCTCCCACGGCTTACCATCAGCTGCAGCTTTGGTCTGTGTCCCTGCGCTGCCTCACCTGTCTGTATCGCTACAGCATTTTTGTCACTTGACCAGCTAGTCCCTCCTTGTTCTTCAGAGAAAATCATGCAGACACTCCTGTCCCCTTCCATCCGTCTGCAGTTCACTCTTGGGATTCTTTCCCCATTCCACAGTGAGGAATAGTCCAGGAGGAGTCAGGGTGCCATTATCTAGGTCTAACCAAAATACTTTGAAAATAAATGCTTTCTGAACGGCTCAATAGCCTCCAGTTACTACAATGGCAGCCTAGGCTTTAGGGAGTCTAAGTTCTCCATCCTTCAGGCACAGCATCCCTTAGATGTCAGTAATCCCGCCTTTGCTGGCTTCCCTGTATTCTCAATGCAGTGTCTCAAAGCCTGGCCTTGCTGTTTGAATCAGACCTCATTTCTTTTTCCTAGACCTTCAGGTTTTATCAGTAAAATATCAGGCCAGGCAGCTGCCTCCATTTGGCTTCCCATTGTTACGGAACGGCTGCTTGCCTCACAGGCTTGGGATCCAGTTGTATCTGCATGCCCAGCAAAATTCCCCCCAGTGCCCTCAGCTCCACACAGCAGCACCGTCAGATGTTGCAGTGTGACACACGCCGCCACCACCTGACCCACACTGACCCCATGGCTGCACTAAAGCTTTGTTCCCAGGTGCACAGCTTGCTGGAGCTGCTTTATATTACAATAATCCTGTGTCGTTTCTTACACGCAAGTGGAGATTGGGTATATTAGATGAAATGTAAAGCTCCTTTCCTTTAAACCTTGTCCATGTTTCTTTTCTTTCTTTTTAAACATTTTAATGGTGATTTAGACAGAAGTTGTTCTTTGTGAGTTAATATTGACTACAGTCCTTCAAATTTCATATCTGCTTTTTGGTTTTGTTGTTATTTGGTTAGTTGGGGTTTTTGTTCGTTTGGTTGGTTGGTTTTGAGTCACAGTTTCTCTGTGTAATCCTGGCAGCCCTGGAACTTGCTCTGTAGACCCAGACCCAGGCTGGCCTCAAACTCACAAAGATTGGCCTGCCCCTGCCTCCCAAGTGCTGGGATTAAAGTCATGGGCCACCACCATCCAATTTATATATGCTTTATAATATTAACTATGGCTGGTAAGATGGCTCAGCAGGTAAAAGCATTCACTAAGGGAGAATGGTGCCCTGAATTTAATCCCCAGAACCCACTTAAAAGTGGAGAGAACCAGTTTACAAAGTTATCCTCTGACCTCTCTGCACAAACATCCACATCATTTACATACAATAATAAATAAATAAACTGGGCATGACAGCATACACCTTTAATCTCAGTACTAGTGTCTGGATCTCTGCGAGTTTGAGGCCAGCCTGGTCTACAGAGAGTTTCACAACAGCCAGAGTTACATAATAGAGATACCCTAACTCAAAAAAAGAAAACAATAATAATTATTAATAAATAAATGAAATTTAGTGTCTAGAGAGAGAGATGGCTCAGTAGCTAAGAGCAAATACTACTCATACAGAGGAGTAGTTCAGTTCTCGACACCCACGTTGGACAGCTTACAACTGCCTGTAAATCCAGCTTCACGGGAGCTCAAACCTCTGGCCTTGACAGCAGACACCTAACTCTCATGCACATACCTACACACATACAATTAAAAATAAAATAAATGTATTTTTTAATTTAAGGGAATAAGGTAATATTAGGACAGCTCAGAGAGTAAAGGCGCATAAAAGCACTTGCCACTAAACCTGACATTGTGAGTTCAATCCCTGGATCCTACATGGTCAGGAAAGAGAACCTGTTTCATGGCACATACACACTTACATGCATAATACATGCCATAAATATACATATACATATACATATACATATACATGTACATGTATGTATATGTGTGTGTATAAATATATATATATAAATGAATGTGTCGCCAACCAGTGGTGGCACACGCCCTTAATCCCAGCACTCGGGAGGCAGAGGCAGGCGGATCTCTGTGAGTTCGAGACCAGCCTGCAGCAAAAAAAAAAATTAACATGTATGTGTGACACACATAAAACTATATTTATTAACTGTACCAGTACTTCAGGGTGTCTCGAGTGGTGACACTCTCTAGTTCTAGTTCCCAAGTGAAGCCTTAGCAGGAAGTAAGTAAATACTCTTTAGTTACAAAAAGCAGACAAGCCATGTTCTGGGCTTACCACACCTCACCCTAACCGCCCCTTTCCTTTTCTGCCTGCTTGTATTTGGGTGTCTGCTGTCTTCAGAGCCGTCTTTGCCCTCGTTTCCTTAGCCCCTGAGGGCAAGCCAAGCTTTCTCCACGTGGTGGTAATAAGGATACTTTTCTTTATATCATCTTGCTTAGGACAGCAAAATATTCTCACATGCATCCCCTGCTGGAGCCTGCGTCAGCCGTGGGGGAGCAGTGGATGCTCTCCGTACCCTGGTTTGTGGCAGTAAAGGGACGCCCACAGGAACTGCAGTGGCGAGTGATTGGCAGAGTCGCACTCCAGAGTCAGTGCCATCCCTTAGCCATGGGGCCCTTGGAAAATTAGAGATTATTATTAGTGACTTTCCTCTTATTATGATTTTTTTATTACTTATTTAGTGTGGGAAGCCATGGCTTTCATATGGAGGTTAGGGGACAATTTTTATGGGACTTGTTTCTCTCCCTCCACCATGTAGGTCCCAGGGGTCAGACTCAGGTTTCCAGGCTCAGCAGTAAGTGGCGTTACTTGCTGAGCCATCTCATCTCCACTACTCCTTTTTAAAAGTATTTTTAGGAGCCTAGAGGGTCAGCTCAGTGGTTAAGAGCACTGGTTTCCCCTTCCAGAGGACCCATGTTCAATTCCCATCACCCACATGGCCGCATACAAGCCTCTGAAATGCCAGTTCTGAGAGTCTAGCTTCTGAGGGCGTGGCCCACATGTGGTGCACAGACATTCATGAGACAAAATACCCATACAGACACCCATACAAATAAAGTAAGGCATAGACACATTAAAATAAAATCATATATTTACAGTTTGTATGTGTATGTATAAATTTTGCTGGCATACACCTTTAATCCCAACGCTAGAGAGGCAGAGGCAAGCACATCTCAAAGAGTTCAAGACCAGCCTGGACTACATAGCAAATTCTAGGCTACCAGGGCTACATAGTGAGACCCTGTCTCAAAAAACAAAACAAATAAAAATGTGTATGTGCGCACATGCATGTTTGTCTGTCTGTCTGCCCTCCTGAGCACCCTTACTAATATATCTTGTATTAGAAAGGTAGTTTGGCTAGAGATGGCTTTTTTCCTGTAGTTTCCAAATACTCTGAATTGTGGTCATGTGGCTTTTATAACCAAATAAACATATTCCAGATATAAAAAGAAGAATATCTGCCATTTATTTCTTCTTTAGATCTTAACTCAAAGACACGGCTTTGCAGGAATGTCCTGAGCTTCCCGAAGGAGCCCCTGGCTGTTTTCTGCTTTGTGCCCAAGGCAGCTCTGCTCACGCAGTTCTCACTGAAACTCTGAAGGTGGTCTACGGGAGGGGTAGGAAAATGGCTGACCTAGGAGCTGGGGCTGGGGATATGTGCAGCATGTTGGTAGAGGACATGTTTAACATTAGGCACAATGTCTGGGGAAATCTCCAACACCAAAAAATAAACTCCCCCCAAACCACAGATAGCTTCTCCAAAAGTAAAATGCTGCTGCCGGCCGCCTGCTGCTCAGGTCCTCCTGGATGAGAGGAAGCACCTTCCTTCCTGAGGTGCACGCACCTGTGCCCCCCTTCCTCTCCATGGAGCTTTTGGGCTTCACTGGGGTGTGCGTGCGCGCGTGCACACATGTGTAGGTGGCAGGTGTGTGGAAGTCTCAATGAGAGGGCTCCTCTACAGGATCGCTCGCACCCTGCCCACCTCGCAGGCTCCCGTGAATAACTTTACCTTTGAACTCGCCTTGCATTCAGCCCCTGATCCTTAGGATTTGGTGACAATCCTTGGCTGGCAGGAAGCTTTGATCCTTGGGGAGTCCAGAGGAAGTCCTGTGATGTGTGGGATTGGAGAGAAGCTGCACAAGAGTGGGTTGCTAAGGTGGACCCATTAATTAAGAAGGAGGCTTTGCATAACACTCACTTCCCTGAAAAAGCCGGCCCCCGATAGCAGGAGCTCAGCCCCTGCAAGGATGCAGTGTGTTTGCACAAGCAGTTCTGGTATCTAAGGACATAGCAGTGTTCTGGGAAATTCCTACCCACACCCCAGGAAGAGCACAGTGCCTCAGAACTTCCCCTTTTAAAGAGGTAAATTTGCCTTCTCTGAATGGTAGGTGGCTGTAGGAGAAAAGGAATCTCTTTAGGGCTCTGAATATAACTCAGATGGCAGAGCGTTTGCTCAGCTCTGGGTCCGATCTCTGTACGGCTGAAAAGAGACAAGGGGGCACATGCCTGTACTCTCAACCTCTGGGAGAAAGCAGCAGAAGAGTTCAGAATCATCCTTGACTACAGAGAGAGCTGGAGGCCAGAGACAGCAAGATGGCTCAGTGGGTAAAGGTGCTTGCTGCCAAGCCTGACGACCCAAGTTCAATCCCTACCTACATAGTATAAGGAGAGAAGTGACTCCCACCCTCACACATGTGTTAGTCAAGGCACATGTACATTCACATTACATTTATACATACCAAATAAATAAATAAATAAATAAATAGAACTATAATTATATTATAATAAATATGAATATAATTTTTAAACTATTTTTGCTTAGAAACTACTTTATTTCATATGGCCAGACGGTGAGGGGACTTGCTCATGCATCCCAAAGCCATTCCTTGGTTCCCCAGTAAGTGTCACAGTGAAGCCCCCTTCAGCAGCAGGCTGCTGTTCCTCCTCTCCCACCCACCTGCAAAGGCAGATGACTTTCTTTGATCCCGATAATCAAGCTCACTGTTTACTACGCAGAGACCTCGCTGTGCCATGTGTGCCTGCCTCCCCCCTGGGATTTGGCTGCCAGAAGGACAGGTTCGTGGATTAGTCATCATTTTAGAACTGGTATACTACCTGGGTACTGTGCAGGCCCTTCCTAACGATTATTGAATGAATAACCGTGAAGCAGAACCTCCTTGCAGGGACAGGTTAGGAGAGTGTGGATAGTGCCTGGTTAGGACGGTCCCAGCCATGTTTCCATGTGTCATATGCTCCTTGAGAAAATCCAGGACACGCCTCACAGCACCTGCTGAGCTTGGCTCACGGGGCTCATGGAGCAACACTTAGAAAGGAACAGATGTGGCAGGACTGACTATTTAAAACCTGCATCCCCATGCAAAGTCAAAATACAAGACTCCAGTTAAAGAAGGGGTGAGGGTAGAGAGATGGCTCAGCAGTTGCGTGCTTACTGTCCTTGCAAGGTTCAATTCCTAGCACCCACACAGCAGCTCACAACTGTCTATAACTCCAGTTCCAGATTGCACATGATACACAGACATCCATGCAGCAAAGCACTCATACACATAAAATAAATACATCTTTAAAAAAAACTGATATATGTATTTAATGTATATGAGTGTTCTATTTGCATGTATACCTGAATAACAGAAGAGGACATCAAATCTCAATATAGTTGGTTGTGAGTCACCATGTGGGTGCTGGGAATTGAACTCAATAACTCTGGAAGAGCAGCCAGTGCTCTTAACTGCTGAGCCATCTCTCCAGCCCCAAATAAATATATATTTTAAACCATTTTTAAAAAGAGGACAGAAGTACCATTAATAATAGTAAAATACAGTTTTCCCCTTTCTCTTCCAGAATCTCACTTGTCTTGTCCTGGTGTTTACTGATTGCCACTGAGGTTGCTCTAAGGAGAAGAAAAACTGAAGTGTGAAATAATTGCGTGCTTTTCATAGCTCATCTCTACCCTGTGCAGTGTCAATCTTAAATGCAAATAGAAGAGTGTTTACCTCATGTGCAGAATCGCCCAGATTACACACTGTGTAGCCCGCAGCTTGCACATGCATGTGCATCTCCACCGTTGAGAACGGGAGGGAACTGCACAAGTGAGCACAGCCACCTCCCTTCTTGATTCGTGCCCCTGCTCTCAGCGCTGTGTCCCTCCTTCAGGCTCCCCGGAGGGAGCAAGGATGATAGATTGTTATGCTTCCTTCCATGTCATTGATTTTAGTGTAAATGTTTGACTAAAACAAAAACATGAATGAGTAAGAAAGGATGTTAGGTAGGGTTCCATGACCATCTGCCTTTCTTAGAAAGCCTTTACCTTCTTTGTGTGGTGGGAACAGATCCTAGTTAGAATGGAAAGCTGGAACCCTCCAGGCTGTCAGTGCCTCCCTTTGTTCAGTTGTAAGGGTGACAGACACCGTGACCTGCTTCTGGCTTCCAGGGTTGCTCATCTCCCTTCACCATAGTCTGTCAGGGGGTTGTCTTCCTGGGCCATAGTGACCACAGGCAGAGATGCACTTGTGAGATGCAGCGTGCATCTCCTCTGCTCATGTTCTCATTTACAAGATATAGAGCCAATAAAAATCATTAGTAATTTTAACATTTCAATAATAGGTCATTAAAGCAGGCAGCACAGACCTTGGGGGACTAGACTGGCTGTGTGGCACTGTTTCGATAGATGTTCTTAGAATTAAGAAGCTGGTCAGGAGGGGCATGTGTGCCTTCATTACCCATGAGTGTGTTCCATCATCTGCCAGATGCCAATCATTTTATGAAGTACTGGGCCACACTAGAGGAAGAAGGCAAGACATGGCCTGGGCATTAGTAGTATTTGCGATCTAATAAGGAAAATATTCTTAATTATATAACACCAATCCCCAACATAAATGAAAAAAACAACATCACAACAAATAAATGATAATTGTGATAGGAACTACAGACAGAATTCAAGGAGAGTTAGACTTAGCTTGGTGGGCATTCGAGAGAAAAGCTCTTGGACATGGTGTCTTGTGGGCGTGTGTAGGATGAAGAGGATGTGGAGTAGCCTCCCAGCATAAAGGGACAACATGTGCAAAGGTGTGGACCAGGGAAGGAGCTCTGCTTAGGAAGAAGGATCTAGAGCCAGAACTCAGGCAGCCAGAGGGAGGCCGGGTGTAGGAAGGGCGAGCCGGGCTTTTTAGGGTGACCCTGTTCCCTGCCTTGCCCCATTCTTCCCCAGTGCCCATGCTGACCAAGAACCTCATAAGGTGGAAGAATTCTAATTCTCCATAGCAAGCCCAAGACACATGATGCAACACCGCAAACCCACAGAGATCTGCCAGCTTCTGTCTGCTGAGTACTGAGATTAAAGACTTTTTTTTGTACTATGCCCAGCCTTAAAAAATTTTAAACTATTCCGGGCAGTGGTGGCGTACCGCTTTAATCCCAGCACTCAGGAAGCAGAGCAGGCGAATCTCTGTGAGTTTAAGGCTAGCCTGGTCTACAGAGTGAGTTCCAGGACAGCCAGGGCTACACAGAGAAACCCTGTCTCGAAAAACCAAAAATATAAAATAAAATAATTTTTTTTAAAAACTTACCTGTTTAATCCAAACATACCTGTAACCTTCAAAAGATCTCACAGAGATCTCAAGTTGAAGGCCAGTCTGTCTCAGAAAAACAACACCAGGAGATGGTTCAGTGGGCAAAAGCGCTTTCCACCAAGGGGACCATGAGATGGTTGAGTGGGTAAAGGCGCTTGCTACCAAGTCTTCTGACTTCAGTTCTGCCCTCAGGATCCACATGGTCGAAGGAAAGAACTGACTTCCATGTGTGCTTATACATACACAGATAGGGCCTGAGAAAAATGTGGGCAGCCAGCTGCTCTAGAAGCATCTGTACCCAGGCAGTCTTACTGTCTTTGTCCTGAGGCCTGTGCTAGCCTTTGACTGGAGGATCCAAGCACTATCCTAGGGCCTGGAAATAATGAGGAGCAGCCTAAAGTCCGCAGTGAAATGTTGCGGGTAAGAGACACAAAGGAACCTTCTGTGGGACAAGGGCCACAGCCAGCTCTCCCTTCTCAAGGTTGGAAGGTCCCTGCATCATCTTCACAAGGACGCCTGAGATTGCTTCCCAGCAGAGGTGCTTATGACCTGTCTCTCTATCCAGGTGCTGAGCGATGTCCTCAAGGATCTCTATCACCTGCTAAAGCATGTGGTGCGTCTGGAACCTGATGATGTGGCCAAGCTACATGCCCGACTTGCCCTGGAAGAACTGGATGAGATCATGAGGAACTTCCTGTTCCCTCCCCAGAAGCTGGAGAAGAAGATCGTGGTCCTGCCCTAGTCCTGGTTCCTAGGACCTGGAAGACTGGGAGGGACCAAGCAGCCAAAGCAGTGACCACACACCTTCCAGCAGATGGCTCCACCTCCTTGGTGCTGCCAGTATGGCAGCTTTAAGGTAGCTCTGTGGTGCTGGGCACTTGGTGTTCAGGGCCACCTTTCTAGAGCATCCATGCATCTGGCCCAGAGCGTGTGCAGTTAGAAGGGAAAGGATGAGTCCCATCTAATCTGCACATTATCATTGCCCTGTGCTATTTAAAGGAGATGCGCATGTGACTATGGGCCATTTTGTTGCAGCTGGAGAGGCTGCCTGCACAGGTCCTATCTTGATATTCTTTCATGGTGAGATGATTCTGCCTGTGATAATGAGGAGCAGGCAGAGCTATCGCGTTTGGCTGTTGAAGAGTCATGTGGGTATGCAGCTGTGGGAAGGGGAAGGAAACATTACTTAAACGTATGAAAAGGAATAAAATTACCTTGTTGGAATAATCAGCCAGGCTGACTCTGGTCATTGAGCTGGTTGACACTCGCAGAAAGAAAGGAGCAAGCACTGTTTGTCCTCTGGGGCCATTTTCTTTTGCTCCCTCTGCTCCTTTTTTATTTTGTTTTGTTTTTCGAGACAAGGTTTCCCTGTGTAGCTCTGGCTGTCCTAGAACTCTCTCTGTAGACCAGGTTGGCCTTGAACTCAGAGATCCACCTGCCTCTGCCTCCTAAGTGCCTCCTAAGTGATTAAAGGCAAGCACCTGTAATCGCAGCACTTTGGAAATAAAGGCAAAAGGATCGTAAATTCAAAGTCATCCTCAGCTACATAGCAAGTTCGAGCCTCACCTAGGCTACAGAAGACCTTGTCTCAGTTATAATATTTATTACAAATTTATTCATGTGCATATGAATGAGAAGCTCTAGGGAAAGAGAACAATGGGGTAGAAAAAGCACAGATTTAAATTTTAAAAGTTCCAGAATTCCAGCTGGGCCTAGTGGCACAGACCTGTAATCCCAGCTACTGGGAAGTTGCGGCAGAAGGGTGACCAGCTAAAGGCCTGCCTGGGCTGCAGAGAATTCACCCAAACTCTGTAAGGGCCTGTCCAAAGATAAGAACATAAAAAGAGCCAGGGGCATACCGCAGTGGTGGGCAGCACTGCTGTTCACCTGCACCAGGCCTTACGCTCAGTCCCCAGCACTGCAAATAAATTGTCCCAAAGACCCAAGACACGTGGTAGGAAAAGTAATGTCTCCCTTCTGTCCATCTGTCCTGCTGCTCCTCTGAGTCCCTCCCTTTCCTGTCTATTACTAAGGTTCTCCTCACTTGCGCTCCCTGTGTCCCTCTCCTCCCCTCTCTTCTCCTTCCTGGTCTCAGGCTGCCAACCAATAACACTTTAGAGAGACTTGCAGGGCCCAGGCATTGGCTGCATGGAGCCCCAGCTTCTGCCCTGAGATTGCTTCCTATTCAGTTGGACCCTGTGTTGCGGTGTTTCTCTTCCTCTTTGGTGCAAGTCAGCCCTCCTGCAAGTCCTCCCCTTTGCTCTTGATGTACTCTCCTCTACACCCTTCACCCTCCTATGGCTCCGTCCACACTCAAGGGTAAGAGTCAAGGTATCAGAGCCTGGAAGGTAGGGAAGCAAATCACAGACAGTAAAGACAGTTTGTTGAGCGCTTACCATGTGCTACCACCAAAGCACCAAGAGCACAACTCATAGCAAAAGAGACAAACCTTTATCCTTAGGGAGCTTCTGCTGTAGTGAGTTCAAGGACAGCCAGAGCTACATAAAGAGACCCTATGGTGGTCACCTTTAATGTGGCACACGCCTTTACTCCCACCACTCTGGAGGCAGAGGCAGGCAGATTTTTAGACACTCAAGGTCAACCTGGTCTACAGAGTGAGTGCAGGACAGCCAGGGCTGCACAGAGAAACCTTGTCTCAGAGAGAGAAAAGGAGAGGGAGAGTCTTGAATAAAAACAAAGAGAAACTCTGGGCTGGCGTGATAGCATGACATGTAAGGGTGTTAGCTGCCAAGCCTGACAACGTGAGTTCGAATCCCAGGAAACTCGTGATTCAGGTTTATTAATGTAATAAAATTATTTGTAAAGTCAGAAGTGAGGACAGCGAGTGTCGGGTGAAAGCTCTGAATTGAGGTACTACGTCCTGGTGAAGTCGGTAGCTCTGAAAACCACGGAAGTGAACGGGTGACCCCAAAGACGTGGGAAGAAAATCTCTGGGAAGGGGTCAGAGAGTACAAAGCTCTCCCCCAGAGCTGTGATGTTGAGGGGGAGCTGGGATCCATGGTGGCATAGACAGAGTAAGGGGGACAAAAAGGGAGCAGAGAGGTTCGCTGAACAAAGGGTGCAGCCACAGACTGATTTCTCCCTGAAGCCACTCCCTTCAGCTTGTTTCTGGAAAGCGCTGCAAAGCTCATGTGGTATGTGTTGTAAAACTGGAAATAAATATAACCACACAGCCCTTTTTCTATTTTCTGCTCAATCACAAGAAAGCAGCAGGCTGATTCCTGTCCACTCCCCTCCCCCCAGTTCGGCTTCTGTTGCTCCTACAACAACAGAAAGGACAGCAAGTGTGTGCATCTGCCCGGGATCCACCCACAGGCCGTGGCCTGTCCCTTTATCTCTGAGGACACCTGAAGGAAGTGCCACAGCCATCTGCCTGTGACTCTCACCAGGGGTTTGGAAGGGTGGCCATGGCATGGGAAAACTGATTAGTTTGTGCTAATGAACCGGGGGCTGGTCCATTTGTCTGACCTGTTAAAACCAGAGAAAGCCTTCTGTAGTTTCCCACAGCCGGGTTTCTATGACATCCGAGTAGAAATGGCAGCGGAGTGCTGAATGGATGTTGAGAGCTGGCCACCTTTCCGTGACTGTGTGGCTGCCTTCCCTGAGCCCCAGCAGCGCTGATGACCTAGAGGGCCCTGCTGTGTCCTGCTGCAGACTCGCTTGTGCTGCAGTCACACGTGCAGCCTCACTGCGGTGTGCTACACTTCTGACATAACATTCAGTGTCCGCTTTGCGTGGGGGCTGGGAATAAGTCTGGCTGCTGTCTGTGCCGCAGCCTCTTCCCTGCCGGCCTGCACAGGCTGTGCTGGAGTGCACACTGGCAAGGGAAGCCAGACCCTCTCATCCGCCTGGGAGGGCCTCTTCCCACTTAGCATTTGAGGGTCATCCCAAGTCCCTCCCACAGCTCCTCCTAGTCACTCAAAGTGCTCCCCAAAGCTCCCTTTCTGCCCCTCACCCGGGTGACCCTCTGTGATCTTCAAAGATCAGTTACTTTGTTTCTTTAGGTTTGGACAGCTAGATTGGAAAATAGGAGAGAAGCTATTGTCTTGTCCTCTGGAGGGAATTTAGCTCCAGGCCTTGTGAGTCCCGGCCAAGGTGCTGCTCACCTTTGAAGACCCTCCATGAGCTACCGTGGTCACTGATGAACACTGCTGGAGTTGTTTCTCCAAACTTGGCATAGAAGCAAAAGCCTTTTCACACTGGGAATATAACTTGGTGGTAGAGGGCTGGCCTGGCATGCATGAGGCCTGGGTTCAATCCCCAATATACACATGACGTGCAGAAGCAGAGGGACAAAGACAGACAGGCAGAGACCAAGATCATGATTTCATGAATTTGAATTGCAAATGTGAGTGCTATACACCCTAGGGCCCTATGGTGTTTTAAATGAGAATGACCCTCATGGTTCTATGCTTGAATATTTGATCCCCAGTAGGAACTGTTTAGGAAGTGTTTTAGGTGTGGACTTGTTGGAGGAGGTGTGTTACTTGGGGCAGGCTTTGAGGTTTCAAAAGCCACCTACATGGGACTAGAGAGACTGCTCAGTGGTTATGGCTGCTCTTCCAGAGAACCTGGGTCTGATTCCCAGCACCCATAACCATCTGTAGGTCCAGTTTTAGAGTGTCTAACACCCTCTTCTAGACTCCCCAGGCACCAGGTACACATGTGCACATACATACATGCGCAAAGCATACACATAAAATTAAAAAAGCAAAACAGAACAGCCTCCTGCCATCTCCAGTACGCTCACTCCACCTCCTGCTTGTGCTTCAAGATGCAAGCCCTCAGCTATCCCTGCCACCATGCCTTCACTGTGCCACCCTGGACTCTCACTTCTGGAACATAAACCCAAGGAAACATTTTGTTTTATAGATTTCCTTGGTCATGAAGGTTTGGGAGGTATGTGTATTTAGTTGTTTCGTTTTTCAAGACAGGGTTTTTCTGTGTAGCCGTAGCTGTCCTGGAACTCACTCTGTAGATCAGGCTGGCTTCGAACTTACAAAGATCTGCCTGTCTCCGCCTCCTGAGTGCTGGAATTAAAGGTGTGTGCCATCACTGCCCAGCAATGCTTTTTTGTTTTGTTCTGTTTTGTTTATAGCAATAGAAAAGAAACTAAGACAGCCCCCAGCATGAGAGGTCCGTGGCTGTGTGGCTGTGCCATCACTTGAATCCCCACTAAACTACAGAGGGCATCCCCCCGTGTTCACCTCTGAGAAAGGGAAGGACATCCCCAGGTCCTAACTGCCTCTGTCTGTGTGCGTGTTCACATGGCATTGGTGTATGAATTATAATTTAATAGAGCCAGGCATGGTGGTACATGACTTTAATCCCAGCTCTCTACTGAGGCAGATGGATCGCCCTGAATTTACACCCTAGGCCAGCCAAGGTCACAAAGTAAGACCCTTGTCTCAAAAATAAATTTAATGTATATATAACAGAAATTTCCGCAATCTTACTTCTTCCCTTACTCCAGCCACTGCTATATGATCCCTTTAGCTCTTCTTTACATGTATACATGTACATGTGTGCAGGCACACATGTGTGCCTTTGGGCATGAAGACCAGAAGCTGGTATCAGGTGCCTTCCTTGATGGTCCACCTTATAGACTGAAGCAGGGTCTCTCTCTTGAACCCAGCACTCACCTGACTGGATTGGTCTAGTTAGCCAGTCTTCTCCAGGATTTATCTCTTCCTTACAGGTTGGCTACACACCCATGTGACGTCCATGTGAGTACTGAGGAGCCAAGGGCTGACCTTAGAGCCATAAAGGAAGATACCCAACAACAACCCCTGCCTCCCCCATACATATGTACACACATGGGTACACACCAGACTAGACACACATGCACACACACATAAATATGTATTAACCACTCTATACACACAAAGACAACGGTCCCCAGTGTCAGGTTCAGCCTGTAACCCCAATGAGAATGGCAACTGTGGCTCTTTGTCACCATATGTAGTGGTCACGATGACCATTGATACACTATATACACTATAGCAGTTCACATCCCTTCTGTGCAGATAATACACACTAACCCACTTAGTCCTTCACACTGGGCCTGTGAGGTAGGCAGTGTCCATTATTTGGTTTAGTTTGAGACGGAGTCTCTTTAGTTCGGGATGGCCTTGAACTCACTCCATAGGTGAAGCTGGCCTTTAGCTGCTGGTGCTCCTGCCTCTGCCTTCTACATGCTGAATTGTGGGTAATGCATCGTTATTCCTGCTGAAATAGGTATAATTACTTCAGCTGTACAGATGGGAAAATGGAGGTATACAAGGTTAATTGCTTGTTTGGATTCCACAGTAGTGTGAAGTAGGCAGACCAGTATTTGAACCCGGCAGCCTGGCTTCAAACGCTGCACTTTCACTACCAGGTTTTGCCGCTGTCCCACTCTGTTCTCAGTGTCAGTGAGATTTAAAAAAAAAGTTCCCCGCTTATTGAAGTGGATTGCCTATGTCACCCACAGTTCCCTTTAAACAGTGCCATCTTAGTCTGCGTGGAGAGATGAGGGGCATGGCACAGGGGCAGTCAGATCTCTGTGATCTGTGAGTTCAAGCCCAGCCTGGTCTACAGAGCAAGTTCCAGGCCAGCCAGGGCCATACTAAGTAAGACCCAGTCTCAAAAGTTAAACTAAGTAACAGCACTGCCTTACCTATCTGTGAGCCCAGCCTTAGCCATCAGAACTGGCCAGTGCCGTTCATCTCTACCTTTGACCTTGTAGTGGCGGTGAGAGAATGGGCTTGTTAAAGTTCTCAGCCCCTTTCCCGCATTTGTTTGTTTGTTTGTTTTGGTTTTGGTTTTTGGAGTTAGGGTTTCTCTGTGTAGCCCTGGGTGTCCTGCAATTCACTCTATAGACCAAGCTCTCCTCAAACTCAGAGATCTACTGGCCTCTGCCTCCCAAGTGCTGGAATTAAAATCATGGTGCACCACCACCTGGCACTCTGGCAGCTTTTGTTCACTTTTTATGGAGTGCTTAGGCAGTAGGGTCCTAAGATAGCCTCTGGAGATCAAGCCATAAATATTCGAGCAAGAAAGGTATAACCTGCTAGACCTGGTGGTACAAGCCTGTAAGCCCAACACGCACGAGACCTACGCAAAGGTTGGTGGATCTATCTCTGTGATTTTAAGGCCAGCCTGGGATACGAGTGAGACCCTGTCTCAACAAAGGAACAAACTTGTAGTTACTTTGAGAAGGTGGTTGTTTAACCCCTTCGTCTCCTGTAAGGGAGTCTTGGTTCTCAGACTTAATTTTCAAAATGATGATTGACTTGTATGGTGAGGCGGGGAGGGAAGAGAGGTAGGAGAGGGAGAGAGAAAGGGAGGGAGGGAAAGAGAGGAGGGAGAAAGAGTGAGGGGGAGGGAGAGAGTATGTGTTTGGTCTGCACGCCTGTATGTGTGCCACATGCATGTCTGGTACGTGTGTAGACCTAGGAGAGGGCATCAGAGCCCCTGGAACTGGAGTTCCTGACAGTTGCGAGCTGCCTGATGTTGGTGCTCGGAGCTCTTGCCGGTGTTAACTGCTGAGCTGCACACAGTGCCTTTACATTAGAGAGGAGAGACAGACGCTGGAGGAACAGCTTTCTGCCGGGGAAGGAAATGCTAAGATCCAGAGAGGTGAGCTCCTTTTCTGTCTAGTTACTGGTTTGGGCCTTGTTGCTGCTCTCTTGTAGCCCAGGCTGGCCATAAACTTGCTGTAGCCGAGACTGGTCCTGAACTACTGTGCCTCCTGCCTCCAGACATTCACCATTCACCATACACCCAGTTTTAAAGAGGCAAAATCTGCACACAGAAGACCGAAAAGCAGAGAGCCGAGGGGCAAAAGTAGATGAGTTGAAAAAGCCTTCTCCCAGAGGCCGACCAGCTGAACTGACTGCACATGGGAGGCCGTCTGCAGAGCGGTTGTGGAGCCATGGCGGCTTCTCTCTACTGGGACCTGGGACCTAGAAAAAAAAACTCTAGGCCTTTAAGTGGTTTATTAAATGATGTAATGCTTCATCTTCACTGTGTACCTGAAACCTGCTCAGAACAGTGCCTGGGTGGGGCTCTTCTGAGGTGCAGCCCTGCTCCTCTCACGCACAGGTAGCCACCTGGTGCTGGAGAACAAAGCCGCCTGCTCTTCAGAGCCTCCAGCAAGAACTTCCCCACGTACACAATACACAGCCCTTCATCGGACCACACACCACTCTCAAAACTTCAGAACCCACAGTCACAATATGAATCTAAAAGAAAGACGAGCTCAGCCAGAAGTGTAGGGCAGGCCTCAGAGCCCAGCTCCTGAGAGGTAGAAGCAGGAGGACCAGGGATTCAAGGTTGTCTGCAGCCACAGAAAGAGTTCAAGGCCAGCATAGGCTGCCTGAGGCTGTAGCAGAATGGGGGGGAGGGGGACTTGAAAAATAGGTTGTTTTTACTTAAGGAGGAAAAAGTTAGTGCAGATACTGAAAGGCCTGGGGTGAAATGACTCCCCTCCCCACCCCACCAAAAAGTCATGTTCAAAGATGCCAGAGAACAAAGATCTTGAATCAAGCAAGTGTCCATTTCCTTGTGGCCATGAACGCCATTGGACTGTCCTTTGTGCCCCTCCAAGGGTGACCTCACCATCCTTTGGATGAGAACAACCTTAGATACAGATGCCCTAAGATATGGTTGATGAAAATTCCTGGAGGCTCTTTGACCAGCTCGGTCGCTCCCTGGAAGAACTGGCTGCTTTCCTAGCTTCTAGGAAGAGAAAAGGAAGGACGCATCACCACACCAACACACCAACGAAAGGTGGTTGGCTTCCCACTTTAGGTGCGTTGGAGAGGCCTGGGCACAGGGAGGCCTAGGGACTGGCCTTATGCATGTCTGGTGCAGCCGAGGGCATCCAGTTCCCCGGAGCTGGTGTTACAGACAGGTGTGGGTGCTAGGAATTAAACCCAGGGCCTGTGGAAGAGCAGCCAGTGCTCTTAACCACTGAGCCACCTCTCTAGCCCTGTGGTTCTCAACCTTCCTATGCTGCGACCCTTTAATACAGTTCCTCATGCTGTGGTGACCCCCAACCGTAAAATTATTTCATTGCTACTCCATAACTGTATTTTTGCTACTGTTATGAATCATAATGTAAATATCTGATATGCAGGATATCTAATATGTGACCCCAAGGTGGTCACTACCCACAGGTTGAGAACCACTGCTCTAGTCCCCCATTGTTAGTTTGTCTTTGCTTTTTTTTTTTTTCCTTTTTTTTAGGTCCGTTAAGTCAAAGACATGCCAGTGTTGGGGCAGGTGGTACCGAGGAAAAGGGATCTGCACTGTTCTTCTGAGCTCTAGAGCACACCACCACCAGAGTGCCTGGCTCACACTCGCTTCTTGATGCAAGAAATGTCCTTGCAAATCTCAGCTAAGGAGAACCCTTGGGATGTTCACTCAACCCTGGATGCATAATAGAGTCGCCTGGGAAATATAAAATATTCAAGCCTGGGGCCTACCCCAGTGACTGAGAAAATTGATTTGGGATGGATTCCAGCCATTAGTGTTTTTTTTTTTAAAAAAAAAAGCCCCACAGGCTTTAAAAATCTAATTTACAGCAGTGAGAATCACTGCATTGGTGCGTGCTCACAGGAAGTGTGAATTCTGAGGAGTCCATCCCCACGCAGCCATGGGGATTGCCACTGTCCACGGCTCTTCTCTGAATACTTTCAGATGGTTCCATTTTGGGCCTCTCCTGCGACAGTGATAAATACTGCTCTTAAGCAAGAAAGAAGACAGACAACAGAGATGTGCCGGCACATGGAGTAATAATTGGTGAGCTGGGATACAGTTCAGTGGGAGAGCCCTTGCCCTGCATGTGTGGGGCCCTGGATTCAATCCCTGGCACAACACTGGCCCACACACGCCTTTAATCACAGCATTCGGAAGGCAGAGGCAGGCAGATCTCTGTGGGTTTGAGGCCAGCATGGTTACAGAGTAAGTTCCAGGACAGTCATAGCTGTTACACAGAGAAAACCTGTCTTGAAAAAGCAAAAAAGCAAAACAAAACAAAACACAAAAATTACCCGATACAGTAAAACCCACCACCAACAAAACACTTGTACTTGGAGTTTGGGTGACATGAACCAATGATCAGAGAGGCTGGCTGCCCGCACGATTCTGTTCCATTAAGGTCTGGGGAAGTGTGTGTGTTTCTGCTTGGTGTCACAGTGAGCCGGGTGTGTGTGTGGGGGGGGGACTTGCACATTGTGTAGGTTTATAACCCCCAAAGGAGAAAGACCCTTGGGTGGGAAGACACTGCCACCTACATGGGTTGGCGAAGTGCTTTCTTTGGGGAAGCTTCCTTCGGGGAGAACCCTGGAGCCTCTGATTAGCGCACCCTATCCTGGGTGTTTTGTCAATTCCACAGAAACTATCTGGGAAGATGGGAAGAGCAACCCCAGCAGAGAAAATGCCTCTCTCAGATGGCTCTTAAGGTAGTCTGTGGGGCTGATGTGGGGAGGGACCAGCCACCGTGGGTGGTGCTACTTCTGGGCAAGTGAAGCTGGAGTGTTTAAGAAAACAAACCGAGCAAGCCATGCGGAGCAAGCCAGTGAACAGTGCTCCTCCAGGGCTTCTGCATCAGCTCCTGCCTCCAGGTTCCTGCCCTGACTTCCTTAGTGACGGAGTGTGACCTGAGAGTTGCAGGAGGACTTAAGTCCTTTCCCCTTTATCCTTGGTGTTGATCACAGCAAGAGAAACCCTGAGACACTGCCCCTTATCCAGGATCCTAGAAAACTATGTGGAGAACACAGGGGCTCTGAGCCCGTGGTATGTACCAGCGAGCCCTGAGTTCTGTGGCTCTCACAAGTGCCTGAAGAGCTAGCACAACTCTACACTCCCCACCCCCACCTCCGTATGCCTTCAGAACAGTGGGGAGATTTCCGTATTGTCAACCACCCAGTGTTTCTGCTGCCACCAAGTTCAAATCTGCACCCCCAGACTTCATCACTTTCATTGCAGACTGAGGTTTAGAAACTTTTCTTACCCACCTGGTCTCAGCATAGATTTAAACTGCAGAATTCTAACCATTTAAAAGTAACTTTTGCCGGGTGGTGGTGACGCACGCCTTTAATTCCAGCACTTGGGAGGCAGAGGCAGGTGGATCTCTGTGAGATTGAGGCCAGCCTGGTCTACAAGAACTAGTTCCAGGAGACAGCCAGGACTGTTACATAGAGAAACCCTGTCTCTAAATAAATAAATAAATAAATAAATAAATAAATAAATAAATAAATGGGAAAAAGAAAATGAGATATATTCATAAAAAAACAATGGATGATGATAAGAAGAAGAAGAAGAAGAAGAAGAAGAAGAAGCAGCAGCAGCAGCAGCAGCAGCAGCAGCAGCAGCAGCAGCAGCAGCAGCAGCAGCAGCAGCAGCAGCAGCAGCAGCAGCAGCAGCAGCAGCAGCAGCAGCTTTTTTGGGCGGCTGAGATGGCTCAGTAGGTAAAGGGTACCTGCTACAGACCCTATGGACACTCACAAATTGTCTGCTGATCCTCATGGGTCATGGCACACCCACACCCACATACACAATAAATAAATAAAAATGTGACGAAGGAAAAAATAAAGGAGCTGGAGAGATGGCTTAGTGGTTAAGAATACTTGCTACTCTTGCAAAGGACTCGAGTCCAGTTCCCAGCACTGATATGGGAGTTTAAACACTGAGCCGTCTTTCCTGTCCCTAATTCATCCAATAGAGAAACAGTCATGGATAACGGAGGAACGATCATTCCCAGCAGCACCTCTGTGTTCTGCGTATCCGTTTAACAATGCACATGGACAGTCTGGAGTAATTGTGTTCTCTACGTAAGCATAAATTTAGGAGCCGAGAAACGATAGGTGACAACTGCCTTCTGAATTTTTCCACATTCCTTTAGAAGAAAGACAGGAAGGAAAGATGGCTACACAAAGCCTTTTCTCTTAGGGACTAATTTAAGGGAAAAGGAAAAACAAAACAGAATCCCCAGGTTGTCTGGGGTTGTCAGTCTGGTATGACCTAACCCTGACCTTCAAGGGTGCAGGAAAAGAACTGGCCACCAGCAGAGCAGAGGGCGCTTATTGAAAACAAAGGCAGTAGCCAGGCAGGGTGTCCACAAGAGAGGGGAGCTGCAAAAGGACAGCTTTGTTAGGTAGTAGCCGCCTTTCTGCTCTCAAGACAGTCCCCACTTTGAATTATGTACTGAGTAGTATCGTGATGTACACGGCCTTGAAGAAAGCCCTCGTGGAGGAGGCGGAACATACTGCTACTATCTGACAGCTATTTTAGATTGTCTTGATTTTCTTGATTTTTTTTTTTTTGGAGATGGGAGATTTAGTTAGTATCTATATCTCTCAGGCTAGTCTTTTTTTTTTTTGACAGGGTCTCTAGCCCCATCTATCCTGGAACTCTGTGTAGACCAGACTGACCTGCCCCTGCCTCCTGAATGCTGAGATTAAAGGTGTGCGCCACTATACCTGGCTCAGGTTAGTCTTGAACTCAACAGGGTCAAGTGATCCTTCTGCCCCAGCCTCAAGCAGCTGGGACTGCGGGTGCATGCATCACTTTTAGAAGCTGTTTCAAAATAACTGTATTGTTTTGTGTGTGGTTGGGGTGGGGCTCCACAGCTGGGAGAACATCTCTTCTTTTTAATTATCCTTCATCCCGCCATCAGCTGGGCCCACAGTGGGTGACACTGTCACCTTCAGAAACAGCACTGACATCACTGCCCCTTCTTAGCCCTCTGTTGGCTTATTCCCCTATCAGAGCTCTTAGGCCTTGTTTCTAGTCCTTGGCACGAAACGCTGCCTGTGACCGAGCTTCCCCGCTAGCGGTCTTGGCCTATTAGACAGCTCCAAAGTCACACACAATCTGTCTGTAGCCACCTTCCTTTCAAAGCAGCTAGACTTCATCAGTGGGGACAGCCGGAAGTTCTGTGGGATAAATGTCTCCTTTCACCCAGGCCTCCCTTTGCCATCCTGCAAACAAAGAGCCCATTCCTGGTCGCTTGTCTTCCTGTTCTCCATGAGCCTCTGTCTAACTCCTCCTAGCAAACAGAGATCTCTCGTCTGATGTCCTTGACTCCTTCCAGCCAGGTCTTCCCATCGTCATTAATCATAGCCAGCTGTGTGGCCCAGCCTGCAAGCTCTGCACCCTGGAGGCTGAGGCAGAAGGATCACCAAGAGTTTGGGGTATCCTGGGCTACACAAAATACACCTTGCCTCATAAGAAGGCAGAAGACAAGAAGGAAAACATCACAAACTGCCTCTTAGGACAACTTTTTTGTTGTTGTTTTTTTTTGTTTTTTTGTTTTTTTTTTGAGGCAGGGTTTCTCTGTGGCTTTGGAGCCTGTCCTGGAACTAACTCTTGTAGACCAGGCTGGCCACGAACTCACAGAGATCCACCTGCCTCGCCTCTGCCTCTGGAGTGCTGGGATTAAAGGCGTGAGCCACCACCTCCCAGCGGACAACTTAATTTTGCAAGTGGATTTGTCTTTACCCGGAATAAGCGTCCATCTGGTGGCCACTAGCCTGAGGCTGTTCTGTGAGGAGTAGATTTTCCAGATGTGTTAAATGGTGTGGCCCAAATCTGAACCAGATTGAGGGACTTAGTGTCCAGACCCCG
This sequence comes from Myodes glareolus, assembly GCF_982192425.1. NCBI lineage: Eukaryota > Metazoa > Chordata > Mammalia > Rodentia > Cricetidae > Myodes > Myodes glareolus. Next base: position 34,536,752 of record NC_142047.1, on the reverse strand, counting down.
TGCAGAAGTCAATTCAGCAGCATCTGAATGTGCGTCTGTAAGTGACTGGGTATGGAGTGAGCCCTGTTTCTAGGTCCCTAGTGGTATGCAGAGATAAACTCTGGGCATTACTGTATCCGCCCCTTTATGACTTTCCAGTGACGGGCTAAGTGCAAACAGGGACCCTCAGCCTGGATGCTCATTACTGCAGATCCTCCTTTTGTACAGTCAGCCTTACAAAAGACTGTTTTTATCTGCCTGACAATACCAGGTCCTGCACATCAGAAGGGGAGAGTTTGCCCCTTAGACTGGAGCAAGGCCAGTTGGTATGGGCTGAGCGCTGACAGTCCTTGTGACGTGGCATCTCGGCCCACTGTTCCTATGGAAGGGCTTAACTGACTGACAAGGTTGTGCTGAGCTAGCCCCACCCTAGAGCCAGCAGAAAGGGACAAGAAGAGTACAGGTCATAGTTAGAGCCTCAGAAACTTAACTAGCTTATGCTGGCCCTGGAGCAGCTGCAGGACGGGAATGTGTACACGGAGAAGGCAGAACTGGGCCTTTTCAAGATGGCTGTCCTGCTCCTCCAGCCTCTAAGCAGGTCATTTTAGAAGCAGCCAGTTGGCCGACAATGGCTCTGGTGAATTTTGTCTAACCTATGGAATGGTTGTTTTCAACATCTGAATTAGCTGTTAACACTTCAAAATGAAGAGATCCACATACAGGCCTAGGAGGACATCTGCCTCCTTCAAGCAGCTCAGCACCTGATGCTAGCCCCTCCCACCACAGGGAACCGCACCTCTGTGTGGAACATCTGGTCTCCATGAGGCCGCTGCACCCATTTTTTGGTTCTGCCCACTCCCTGCTTGTTTTCCTTGATCGAAAATGTTGCATATTGCAACTCTGAGAGGGGTAGGGAAGAGCAAAGAGATCCCTAAGACCCTGGCCCCTCCAGACTCTGCTGCCTCTTGATGGAGCATGGGTGGCCCCGGGCTCCTAGGATCTGTAATGGCATCAAGACAAGACATTGCTTGTTTATCTAAATACTAACGGGAGTGTTGCCTGTCGCTGAATGTTCTAGCAGGATGGCCATGAAGTCACCTCCGGCTGAGGTTGATGGGGGCTTACTATGTACTTACTATGTACTTACTATGTACTTTCTCAAGGACTCTGCACATCTTGGAACAGCCCACATCGCATTTCTAGAATGGAGCCCGGTGAGGTTTATGTCACAGCCAGGGGCAGCACAAGCCCAGTGACCATGTCTTTAGCTGGGCTCTATAGGGCCCCTCGGACGGTCTGGAAGTCTGTACCCAATACAGATGCAACTGTGGCTTCAATATTCAATATTATTTCTGTATTTTATAGATTTACTGGAAGTGCATATCACTTGTATGGAGATCAGAGGACGTGTAGTAGCTGATTATCTCCTTCCAACATGTGAGTCCCAGACATGGAACTCAAGTTTGGTCCAAAGTGTCTTCCCTCACTGGGCCATCTCAACAGCCTTTACGAGCATGCTCTTAGCTGGGCAGTGGTGGCACATGCCTTCAATTCTGGCACTGGGGAGGAAGAGGCAGGAGGATCTCAGTGAATTCCAGGCCAGCCTGGTCTACAGAGTGAGTTCCAGGACAGCCAGGGCTGTTACACAGAGAAGCTCTCTGGAGCTGGGGATAGAACTCAGTGCTTACCATGCATGCATGAAGCCCAGGGATCATTCCCCATCATTGAATAAACTGAGCATGGTGGACCTCACCTGTCCCTTCTCAGTTAAAGGAAGGAGAGTAAGAAATTGAAGGTTATCCTTGGCTATGTAGGAAGCCTTTTAGCCCATACAGTGATCATACAGTGGTGTCTCCTGAAGCAGGGTGTTTGATTTTGCAGGGTGGCCGTGGCTAAACGACAGAGGGACTGTGGATAAGTCTGAGAGGAAAACTTCAAACTGCGGCTCACGTGCCTATAAAATTCTTTCAGCTAGTGAAGTTATCGCTGAAGCTTGGAGGACACAATTTTGTGGGGGGTCAAGGCAGGCTTTCTTGCCTTGGCTGTCCTGGAACTCACTCTGTAGACCAGGCTGACCTCAAACTCACAGAAGTCCGCCTGCCTCTCCCTCATGAGTGTTGGGATTAAAGGCGTGCGCCACCACTGCCCAGCCCGTAAATTCATTTTTAAAACTAGTCTTTAATTATCATTTCTCTTCAAGATTTTCCGGGATGTAAAACCTCAAGGTCTCCAGCTGGCTCTAAACCTCTGCTAACAGCACCCTCCTCTCCTGAACCCCCTCTCCAGCTCACCTCACCCAGCTCAGGGACCTGGAAAGTATGAGCGAGGATGTCAGGTGGAAATTTAAGAGGTCGGGATGTCGGAAATAAAGCTGTGAAAGTGGGGAGGAAGAACTGTCTGGGCTTTAAGACCGGAATCTCCTATGTTCCTGTTAGACCAATCTGCAGCTTTTGCAAACAGCCTTAATATCAGCGCCCCGCTGCGGAATTCAAAGCTCAGCTTGTCACGACTGCTAACACCTTCTTTGACCAGCCTCTTTCTACTTGACAATTTTTCTCTTCTGTTCCTCTCTTGCCACCGGGAAGGTTCCAGAAGAACATTGGGTTTAGGGAGTCCCCTCACATAGCTTACCGCCCCTTGGCGTGCAAAAGTCGGGGGAAGATACTCTGGGCTGGCCGGCTTGCAGGGTGAGTAGTAGGTTTTCAGACTTGGGGAACCGGGTGTGGGGGCGGGGATGGACTGGAAAGATTTTGGAGGTCCCAATGGGTCGTCTGGAAAGTTAACGAAGCTTCAGGTCTAGGCTAGGGACAATGGCCGCCTTTCCGAGGCTACTGGCCCAGAGGTCTGTGCGGAGCAGCGGAGCCTTGGGCTACACTGGGAGTCCCCAGTTTTCCAGGGGGCGCAGAGGCTGCAACTCTCGAGCCGGAGGGGCTGCGTCCACGACGGACCCCGGGTCTGGAGAGCAGCAGCCGGTGACCGGGAATCGGGTGCGCTCGCGGGCTCCGGGATCCCTGCCACTCTTGTCAACTTTCCCGGCCCCGGGAGGAGGAGGGCGGTCGCGCGCAATACTTAAAGGCGGCTCGGCTGGGCCGGCGATCATCAGTCGGAGCGCGCGGCAGCACCGTGGAGGCAGCGCACGGCGGCGGCGGGAGCCGGAGGAGGAGCATGGAGCCGCCGCGGCCCTGCTGAGTACCGGAGCGCGGGCAGCCGGCGGCACGGTGAGCGCATCCAAGGGGCGGGCCGTACGGGACTGCCCCTCCGGCGCCTCTTGCCGCGCCCTGGGGACCCCAGGGCTCTGGGTGGTCAGGGCTGCGGCCGTTTTAGGCTTCCCGGCGGCGGTCCATGCAACCGGTTCCCCACCGATCTCTACTCCCTTTCTTCCAACATCCTGGGCTCCTGCAACCTCTCTCCCTTCCTCCCTTGCGGCTCGTGTTTTGTGAATGAATTAGGAGGCGGGGGACTGTGGTGCGGGGCGCAAGGCTAGAGTGTCCCTCCCCCACTCACGCCCGCAGGGGCTTCGCACCTGCGGGGGACACCAAGATTTCCAGCGATCTGGTCCCCACAGCACGTGTCTTTGAGATGAGCTCCCACTCCTTGCCGGCTCATAGGGGTCCGAGGGCGCCTAGGCGCGGGCGGAGAAGCCGCAGCCGCCAGTGCAAGTTTCCATACCGGTGCGCGTGGGCCCGACTGCAGGGCGCACCTGTCAGAGAAAGAGGCGCTGCGAACCTTGCAGACCCTCAAAGTTTCCCGGCTGGGTAGGGAGGTGTGCGTCCTTGCCTGGAGGTTTTATTTCTTTCCTCCGTTGTCCTACGGCACATCGATCTTGTAAAGCGCCCTAGCCTCCTGCCCTTGAACCCGAGTGCGCCGTAGCTAGCCTGGGCCGGGCTTTCCTGGATCTCTTTTGCGCGGTTGGGGGAAGCGGCCCAGGATATAAGATCCCACTCTTGTCTACCGGCTTAGGGAAATACAGCCCCCCTGTCTAGGCAGGGGACCTCAACCAGAGCCCGCGTCAGAACCTGATTGCACATAGGGTATCTGGCTGCAGAACCTTCTTCGGTCTTCTGTGGGGAGGTGGGTACAAAGGTAGTGCCTCTTAATTCCTGAGGGGGAGGGGTCCGGCCCGCGGATGGAGGGGACTGGCAACAGCCGGGATGTCGCCTTTGTTTGCAGGCACTCTTTCGCCAAGGTACCTGGGGCCATGGGAAGATGAGTAGGGCCTGATTTGGCTGTTTTTTCTTGGATTTTCCGTTCCTTCCCTGGGTCGTGGAAATCGGCACGTGGGTGTGGCCGTGTGTCTTTAGCCAGCCGGGCGAAGCTCAAGCCGGGTGAGGAGCGTGGCGAGAGCTTCGCTAGCTGCCTTGGACCTGACCGGATAGCCTCCGGAACTGCACCGAGGCGGGGCGCCAGGGCGCAGGTTGCTGGGCTAGCCAGGGCACCTCCTCTCCCTTCCCAGAACAAGGCAAGCAGTAGGGCCCGCAGCGTCCCCCCCACCCCCCATGCGTCAGGCAGAGAGGGATCTGCAAGGGACGTAGGCCTGGGGCGTCCTGGGCTGGGTGTGTGCAGGGAGAGCTGGGGTTCCTACAGAGGAATCACGCAGTGGCTCCTGGGGCTGGTGGAGCTTTGAGCCCCAGAGGCCAGGCTTCCCAGAGAGGCCAAGCTGCCTAGCGCCCTTTCAGATCTACATAGCTGGAAGAATGCTTGTGCAGATTGAAGCAGTGACTGCCTGTTCCTCACCCATCCTATGTGAGGGGTGTCCTTAGCAGCAAAGTCTGTTCCTGTTGGGATGGGGCCCCGTTTCAGGGAGATCAGAGTTGAAGCAGGCTTGGAAGTGAGAGGTCATTGTCTGAGACAAGGGTGGAAACGGATTCTCCGGATGGGACAGGTAGCAGCTACCGGGAGAGGAGGGCAAACTCTCCTTACCCCTCTGCTTCATACCCTCTCCCTCGAGGGCTAATGTACATCCATTTGCTGGGAAATTACCTAGATCTGAGAAGCAAGGGATCATTAGCACCACTCCCAGGGACAGGGACACTAAATCTTTGGGCAAGGTCAGGTAGCCAGGAGGCAGTGGAGTTTGTCCAACCCTTGGTCTCTGCTGCCAAGTCCTGGGCTCCTCTCCTTAATGCATAGCTGTTCCCAACAGGGCAGGTGCTAGGAACCCCAACTTAGTTACCAACGGAAACCTGCATTGTTTGCCAGAGTGGCTGGGCAGGGGAGCCTACCAGGGCACTAGGACCAAGTGGGTGAGACTCTCCAGCAGCCATCTCCGCAGTGCCTGCAGCGCTTCCCTCTGGCTCTCCTCTCCATGCTGAACTTGCAGGAGGGCTGTCCATACCCCAACTCTGACCTCCCCATCCCGGTCAGTTTCTCCCCTGGCCTTCTCTCCTGCCTCTCTAGCAAAAGAAAGAGTGAAAGCAAACACCAGGCAGTTCTTACGGACTAGTGGTAGAAAGGCGAAATGATTTGTGCCTGTCCACCTCACAGTCCTTCACGTTCCTGCCCCTGCATTCTCCGTGGGTTTTGGCTATAACAGAGGAACACTTCCCCCTAGACTGCACTCGCCCATCAGAGGTGATGGCTATAGGCCATGAGCTGACACCTGACCCCTCTTCTCCCATGATGCCTGTCTCCCCTGTGAACAGCGTCCCTGCTGAAGCTTACCTATTAGAGGCTTTGGGCTAGGCAGGTCACACTGTCTCACATCCCAGGGGACTAGCCTTTGGTTTATCTACGGTCAGTGCTACTCTAATTCCCTTACATGTCACCGATTTGCTACCTGAACATGCTGTAAGGTTAGGAGTATAACACATTTTACAGTCACACAGCTAAAGGGGGAGTGGGCTGGGCAGATAGAAATGGCAGAACCAGGACTTCAACCCCAGCAGTCTAGCTTCTGAGTTTCTGTGTGAAACTAGTCAAGTTCAATGAAATGATAATGGTTTTTTTGCTAGTGTGTCATTTCTTGTTCTGGGCCTTTCTCTGAGGATGCTCCTCTGAGATTGCTGCCCCCGCCTGACCCCACTATCTCTTCTGTTCCCAGATGCCGGTTCAGCTGACTACGGCCCTGCGTGTGGTGGGCACCAGTCTGTTTGCCCTGGTGGTGCTAGGGGGCATCCTGGCAGCCTATGTGACAGGCTACCAGTTTATCCACACAGAAAAGCACTACTTGTCCTTTGGCCTCTACGGTGCCATCCTGGGTCTACATTTGCTCATCCAGAGCCTGTTTGCCTTCCTGGAGCACCGTCGCATGCGCAGGGCAGAGCGCCCACTGAAGCTACATTGCTCTCAGAGGCGACGTTCGGTGGCACTCTGCATTGCTGCCTACCAAGAGGACCCTGAGTACTTGCGCAAGTGCCTGCGTTCAGCTCAGCGCATTGCCTTTCCGAACCTCAAGGTGGTCATGGTAGTGGATGGCAATCGCCAGGAAGATGCCTACATGCTGGACATCTTCCACGAGGTTCTGGGTGGCACTGAGCAAGCTGGCTTCTTTGTATGGCGTAGCAATTTCCATGAGGCGGGTGAAGGAGAAACAGAGGCCAGCCTACAGGAAGGCATGGAGCGTGTGCGAGCCGTGGTGTGGGCCAGCACCTTCTCATGTATCATGCAGAAATGGGGAGGCAAGCGTGAAGTCATGTACACAGCCTTCAAGGCCCTTGGCAACTCAGTGGACTACATCCAGGTAAGGCTGCCTCCCTAGAAGTGTGTGCACACCGGCACACACTCTCTCCTCAGGCAACTTAAATCTGCTGTCGCCACCCCTCCTCACCCATAAGCAAGGCACAGTAGTTCTGAAGAAACCCTGGGTTGTCCAAACCTGGGCTGTGGTTCTGTTGGTAACTGGGCAGACTTTTGAACTGGTGTCCCCATAATAACAGCAGCAAAAGGGTGCACAGTACTGACTTCATAGCAAGCACTATTGGGGTGCTTCAAATACACCCATTCTTTTAACCCTTACAGTAGCTCTGCAGGTCAGTGCTGCTCTTTCTAGGTTTACAGAAAGGCGAACAGAAATTGAGAGGATCACTTGCTTAGGTCAAACAGCAGACCAAATGCGAGCCCTGCAGTCTATCCACGGCCTGCTTTTAGCCTTGGCTCACTCCAGGCAATAGGGTGACCAAACACCATAAGGAAGTTTGAAGAGAGAACTAGAGAGACAGCTTGGCAGTTAAGAGCACTGGCTGGCTGTTCTGGTGGACCCACCTTCCATTCCCAGAACCCATGCAGCAAACAACCTAACTTTAGTTCCAGAGTATCTGACACCCTCTTATGGCCTTTGTAGGTAGTGCATGCACATGATGCAGACTTACATGTAGACAAAACACTCATACACATAATAATAATTTTTTTTTCTTTTTGGTTTTTGGAGAAAAGGTTTCTCTGTGTAGCCCTGGCAGTCCTGGGACAAGCTCTGTAGACCAGGCTGGCTTTGAACTCACAGAGATTCGCCCGCCTCTCCCTCCTGAGTGCTGGGATTAAAGGTGGGCACCATCACATGACATAAAAATGAGTCTTAAAGAAAAGTATAATGAATAAAAGGATTCTGCTAAACACCACTCAGCTTTGTTTGAGTTAGGGCCACAAAGTCCTGTTTTTCCTAGTGTTGAATCGTGTCTGACAGCTGGAGGGACGCAGGCATATGAATGGCCAACTTTCTTTTTCCAGTGTTGGCAGGGCTGGAACTCAAACAGACCCTGCCCAGATCCTGATCAAGTGGTCACTGGCACCAGTCTCGAAATTCTATTAGACTGGCAAGGTTTGCATGGCTTAAAATTGCAAATGCTCACTAGAGAGCAAGAAACATGAAAAGGACACGTCTCAGTACCGACTAGAAACAGACAACTCAGCTGCCCAGGTTCTGGTCCAGAATTCCTCACAGCCTCTGTGACTTCTACACCTGCCAAAGGGTTCTGCCATCTGTTTACAAACACCGAGAGAACAGTAGCTGTTTGGTAGCCACGGAGTACTGAGTCCATCTTATTGGCATCATGCTCAGTCCCTGAATACTACGAAGTGTTCGATAGTATAAAGTTAGCTTGTGTGTGTGTGTGTGTGTGTGTGTGTGTGTGTGTGTGTGTGTGTATGTGTGTGTTTCTCCCCAAGACAGGGTTTCATTGTATGCCTGGCTGTCCTGGAACTTGCTTTGTAGACCAGGCTGGACTTGAACTCACAGAGATCTGCCTGCCTCTGCCTCCCAGTGCTGGGATTAAAGGGGTACAACCACCACTGCCCAGCCCTACGTTGTTTTAAAGATTGCTTTTATTTTATATGTATGGATATTTTGCCTGCATAATATGTCTGTGCACCATGTGTGGTTGGTGTTCATGGAAGCCAGAAGAAGGAATTTGATTCCCTAGGACTGTAGCTATAGGCAGCTATAGTAGTGGGAATGGAACTTGGGTCCTCTGGAAGATCAGCCAATGCTCTTAACTGTTGAGCAACTCTCTAGCCCCACTCTCTTTTTAATGTTATCCTTGTATAATAGTTGACTTGTTTGTCTTTTTCTAAATTCATGGACCCAAGTATGTAAGCAGGGATGTGTCTAGAAGGCTGTTGATTCTGCAGTTTACCTGGGAACTTGGGGTCTTTGTTAAACTTTTCTTAGAACCCAGAAGCACAAGAAAAAGCCCTTTGTCTTGATAACTGCTCAGGCAACAATAACTTTATCAGCCATTCCCTGAAGCATAGGAGCTGACCAAACCGGCTTTGCCTGTTTTCATCACCTGTGTTCTGGTGGACTTTCAGTCTCCCACTAAAGCCATGCTCTACTTCTACTCTTCATGGTCCTGAGCCGCAACCTAAGGCAGCCCTGGTTACAGCCAGTGCACATTTGCTGGGTTTCAGCCACCCTTCCAACAGCCCTGCTAAAGATGTATCGCTCCTCTGTGGGGAAAAACAAACCTTGCCCAGCCAGGGGAGACCCGGGCAGACGTTACTCTTCCTTCCCTAACTGCATAGTTAGGACCTTCCTGGAGTGGGTGAAGCAAAACGCACAGAGAATGGGTTAGAAATGGTCACTGAAGCCGGGCGGTGGTGATGCACGCCCCTAATCCCAGCACTGGGAGGCAGAGGCAGGCGGGTCTCTGTGAGTTCAAGGCCAGCCTGGTCTACAAGAGCTAGTTCCAGGACAGGCTCCAAAGCTACAGAGAAACCCTGTCTCAAAAAACAAAAACAAAAGGAAGGAAGGTAAGAAGGAAGAAAGGAGAGAGAGAGAGAGAGAGAGAGAGAGAGAGAGAGAGAGAGTCACTGAGTCAAGACCAGCAGCATTGCGCAGTTGACCTTTAAATTGAGGCGGTTCTGGGATGGAAGGAAGCCTGGTGGGAGGACAGAGGAAGCAGAATTGGTGCTGATGGCTATACACTCCCCCTTTAGCGTCCTGCTGCTTGTTTGTGCCACCTTGTCTTCTAACATGAAGAGAACCAGGAAGGCTGGGGTGTCAGAGGCAGCCTCATTTTTTTTTTTTTTTTTGTTCTGGAAATTTAATTAAGGGCCTTATGCCAGCAACTTTAGTAAAAGCTTCTAAGGGATTTGAGTTTATCTGCTCAGAGAACAGTGACCATTGAGCCCAATAAGTGGTTAGTAAACCCAATTTCTCTGCCCAGTGGAATGCCAGGACCATCTCAGTAACTTCAAAAAGCATACAGAAAAGGCTGGTCATGGTGGCTCACAACTTCGGTCCCAGCAGCTAGGAGGCAGAGGCGGGCAGATCTCTGCGTTCAAGGCCTTTCTGGTCTACATAGCGCTTCAGCACAGCCATGGCTACATAAAGAAATGAAAGGAAGGAAAGAAGGCAGGCAGGGAGTCAGCCACCACGGTACATGTTTCCAGAGCTCAGGTGCAGCCAACAGCGGTACGATGCAGGGTGTGATTGCTGGCAACTGCTGCCAGCTTCCGGGTTTATTCAGAGCAGGTCAGATAAGACGAGCTGTTGGCCTCAGATACCTGTCATAAAGACTAGGCCAAGATTCCAAGCACAGAATGTTTGGGCAGCAGCAGCTTCGTCTCATGGAGGGGCTTTTGGGCAGGTAGACTCATTCTTATCCCAGGGCTGTAGGTTCAGCAGGAGGCCACTGTTAGCAAGCTACCTGTGAGAGCTCTCAGCAGCAGCCATGACATCATCTTCTGGGCCGCTCTCCTTAGCCTCCCGGTACCTCAACCTTAGCCTTCGCATTTCCTTACTTCCCTTTGCACTCCCCTCCCCCTTTCTACCTAGCATAGGGAAATTTGCTGGAAGTGAATGGGAGAGGGGTCAGGTTTCTCAGGTAGGAGCAGCCTCCTGAGGCGGGAGGGTACTTATACAGGCCTGCAGCGCTGACCATGCACTTCCCTGCAGGTGTGTGACTCTGACACCGTGCTGGACCCAGCTTGCACCATTGAGATGCTCCGAGTCTTGGAAGAAGATCCTCGAGTAGGGGGTGTTGGAGGAGATGTCCAAGTAAGAAGTAACCAAGAGTTCCTGGGGTTCGGGCTGGCCTTTCCGGTTTACAAGCCCAGTGGCATATGCCTGGGAAATGAATCTGGACTTACTAGCATCTGGGGAGCAGTTTCCCTGATAGTTTTTGTTGGTCTTTAAGGGCTCACTTCACTGACTGCCCAACTCATTTCTTGCTCTTACTGAACATGAGTAAGGGGAGGGGAGCATTAGAAAATTTGAAGAAGCGGGCTGGAGAGATGGCTCATCTATTAAGATTACTGCTGCTCTTGCAAAGGGCCCAGGTTCAATCACAGCATCTACATGATGGCTCACAACAGATCCTAACTGCAGTTCTAGGGGATCTGATGCCCTCTTCTGGCCTTCACAGGCGTGCATGTCAGTGGTGAACAGACATACATATAGGAAACATTCATACACAAAATAAATTTAAAATTTTCTTTTGAAAGCCCATGTATTTGGAATGACATAGGATCTGGATACTGCAGGTCTCAGAAATAACTTCCTTTTGGACTGATAGTGTAGCAGATAGCTCCCAAGTTAGTTCCTTGAAAAGCCCATGTTCTAAGGAACTCAGACTGAAGAGCTGTAGGGAGTATGTTAAGCACACAGAGGCAATGGCATGTCATCTTAAGGGCGTTCCAACCACCAATGCCTCTCCTAAGACCAGGCACTGACTCCTGGAGCATCCTAACTGGGAGTCAGTGCAGATGTAAAGGTGGCTGGGGCTGGAGGCTGGGACTCCATATAACCACTCCGAGTTTCGGGTTCCTCAGTTCTAGTAAGTTCAGAACCAACATCCAGGATTGTGAGCAGTAGGCTGTGGAACTCAGGGTGGAAAGGCCTCGGATGAATACAGAATCTCTGTCCCCTTACAGATCCTCAACAAGTATGATTCATGGATCTCCTTCCTGAGCAGTGTGAGGTACTGGATGGCCTTCAACGTGGAGCGGGCCTGCCAGTCCTACTTCGGCTGTGTGCAATGTATCAGCGGGCCTTTGGGCATGTACCGCAACAGCCTCCTCCAGCAGTTCCTGGAGGACTGGTACCATCAGAAGTTCCTAGGCAGCAAGTGCAGCTTCGGGGATGATCGGCACCTTACCAACCGAGTCCTGAGTCTTGGCTACCGGACTAAGTATACAGCACGCTCTAAGTGCCTCACGGAGACCCCCACTAAGTACCTCAGATGGCTCAACCAGCAGACCCGCTGGAGCAAGTCTTACTTCCGGGAATGGCTCTATAATTCTCTGTGGTTCCATAAGCACCACCTTTGGATGACCTATGAATCAGTGGTCACAGGCTTCTTCCCATTCTTCCTCATCGCCACAGTCATACAACTTTTCTACCGTGGTCGCATCTGGAACATTCTCCTCTTCCTGCTGACGGTGCAGCTGGTGGGCATTATCAAGGCTACCTATGCCTGCTTCCTTCGAGGCAATGCAGAGATGATCTTCATGTCTCTCTACTCCCTTCTCTATATGTCCAGCCTCCTGCCAGCCAAGATCTTTGCCATTGCCACCATCAACAAGTCTGGCTGGGGCACTTCTGGCCGAAAAACCATTGTAGTGAACTTCATTGGTTTAATCCCTGTGTCCATCTGGGTAGCTGTTCTTTTAGGTGGCCTAGCATACACAGCTTACTGCCAGGACCTGTTCAGTGAGACTGAGCTAGCCTTCCTAGTCTCTGGGGCCATCCTGTACGGCTGCTACTGGGTGGCCCTCCTCATGCTCTATCTGGCCATTATTGCCCGGAGGTGTGGGAAGAAGCCAGAGCAGTACAGCCTGGCTTTCGCTGAGGTGTGATCTAACCCCTAAGTAAAGTGGGAGAAGTGCAATGGGTAAGGGAGGGGAGGGGAATGGAAAAGATGGGGTGGGAGGGTGCAGGGAGTGTTGTGTTCTAGTTTCATGGCCGAAAGGACAAATCTGAAATGCGAAGAACTGTGACTGTGGTGTGGCCTGAGGAGCTCTCTGCTTTCGAAGCTCAGCACTGATTCTTCAGGCGCAGGGCAGACAGACTTGTCTGTTCCCTGTCTGCTTGCCCTTGCACAGGCAGTGATCTCGGAGAAGATTTTACTTCCTCTGTTAACTACAGCGAGCCCAGAAATGTGCTAAAGCAAGTGCTAACGTCCGTCCTGTGACAACTTCTGGTACAGAAGCAAGCAATGACAGACTTTAGGAAAAGGTCCTCCTACCCCATTTGAACATGAGGTATAAGAGAAGTTCCCATCAAGTCTGGTCAGCTAGTATCCCCGTCCCCAATCTCTAGTTAGCCATCAATGCATTACGATTGTGCCTGAGATAACAAGGCTGGGAAGCCTGATCTTTGATCAGAAAACAGGGTCTAAGAAATGGTGCTTTATGTAATACACTCCACATCAAAACATGCCAGGGATAAACCGAGCCACCAGGAGTTAAGTACTACGTTTGGTGGTGTTTTTGTGCATATTATATAAAGGAAAGTTTGGTCAGGTGTCATGGGTGCAATCCCAGCACTTGGAAGGTAGACATAACAGATCAGAGGTACAAGGCCAGGTAGGGTTACCTGAGCTCCCAACTCTTACAAAAATAATTTGACAGGATGGACAGAGAGATTGTTGGGGTGCTAAAAAAAAACCACAGAAGCCTTGGACTGAATGTGTTCCAATTGGAAACTGCTCAGACTTTACAAGGGTTTCAAAATTGTCAAGAGATTGTACTGAGCAGATCAAATCTACCAGGAAGCTCAAAACCCAATGTGTTCAGAGAAGACTTAGTTACTATTTTGGCTCATTCACACCTGAATTCCACTCAAATTCAGCTCTGATCTGAGGCCAGACATCCTACTTGATATTTCATTTCCTTCAAAGGCACACAGTTGTTCTTGGTTGTGATTTTCTAGTGGGGGGAGCCGCAGTTACCTCTTCATTTTCATGGGGAAGCTTCTTCACGTGGCAGAGAACAAACTCTTACAAGACTTACAAGGCTGCCCCCTACATGCATGGAAAGAATACCATCGCTGATCACACCGTTTTTCATCACAGAACTGGTCAGTAACGTGGCAGCTGGTTGGCATGTGTGACTTTTAGATAACTGTTCTCGACAATCATCCCCAGTGGAAAGCTTTCTGGTGTTGCCCAAATGAACTCTCAAATCCAAGTTGGTCAACTTTAAGACAATCCATTTTCCTCAGTGGCTTCTCCAAGGAATCCTATGGCCAGGTAGTGGATACTCTGTTTGCTCTCCAGTCTGAAAACCAAACTAGGAGCTGGAATTGATCCAACAGTCTTCAGACCTCTCACCACTCTGAGCTGCTTGATTTTCCTGCTTCTTTGGGGGAATGCTTACATTTTGGTATCTTTTTGAAATCGAGCAGACTCGGCTTTTGGATCTAAAACCTGGGAGCATGACTAAGCCTTTGACTTTAGGGGTGCTTATACTTGTTCCAAACATTTGTTCTCAGAGGGGCCAGCTAACCCCTCAGAACCAACACTAAGGTGGAAAGCGGTGTTCACAGGTGCTTCCTACAAAGGAATGAAGTGCACTCGGAACCACAGATGGGCAAACCCTGCCTTTTCCCTTCCTCTCATGAGCGCAAGGGTTTTCCAGATGTAGCTAATAGTTGCCACAGCACACAGACCTCAAGTTTCCAATAAACTTGCTGACTGTTATCAAGCCCAACCAATGGTGGCTGGGAAGCAGCAGCCATTTGTTAAAGGCCGTTGCTCTGGGCTCTTCTGCAATGGAGGCAATCCGGTCGTTCAACCACAGGGCGTGTTTCTCTTCAGCTTTTACTTGAAGGTTAGTACAGGACAGTGGACTCCGGATGAAAACTGCTGTCCTAACATCACTCCTTTGCCTTGCACTGTGGTCGACGTTCCTCAGATTAAAGATGCAGGTACAGTAGTGAGCTTACAACATTTGACCTCGACTGGATTTTCTAATTTATTTTGTAAGTTTTTCAGCAGCAAAACTAAACTGGGTCTACAGCTGTATCCCTGTTTCTTGCAAGGGAAGAGCCTTTATATAATGAGACTCATTTTGAGTTTTCTTCATTGGAAATTTCAGCCTCTTTTGTATTACTTCTACAATTTGTAAACATATTTATTTTTACCTGCTTTTTTCTTTTTTAATAAGGAGGGAACTTTATTTAACATAAGGGTGGGAGGGAATCAGAAGGGAGGTGGCTTTGGTGGTAATGTTCATATCACAGCCATTGAGCACAATGCATGGGCCTCTTGCCTCTTAAGCAAAGTCACACTGCAGAGGTGTGCAGCGCGGGCTCATCTTCAGGTAAGCCTCTTTGCTCACTGCTGTCTACCATGCCCAAGCCCTTCCTACCTAAGCAGTTTTCCAGAAGCATGGCTCCTTTGAGTTTCTAGCCTAGACCATCTAAGTTCACAACCTTAACATCAGACTTAGAGCCATCCTTCTCCTTGAAGTCTTAGATGAAGCCATGCAGTCCTTTTACTGTCTGTACTTAAGGGTGATCTTGCTCCCAACATGCTGGGGCCATACTCCGAACTGCACTGTCTAGCAATGGGGCTGTGACTAGCCTTTTCACAGGAAGCTCCTTGTCCAGGAATGGTGGCGGTTGAGAACTCTCGCTGCTGCTTATGCAGGCTGGCCATGCTCCAGCTCAAGTTTTCCCTGACTTATTTCGAAAGCATTCTAAAGATATGATCCTCCTTGAACTCAAATCCAGGAGCTGCTCCTGTTCCTCCAGGTTGCCAGACAAATCATAGGTGGAAATTCCTCAGTGTGCAACAGAACGCTGCCAGGACCCCCTGCAGCTTCACAAGCTCTACCATCTTTCTCAGTGCTGTTGTCATTGCAAGTGCCACAACCAATGCCCCTCACCCACCCACCAGCAGCTGCTTCTCCTCCGCACCCCTGGGACTCTGATAGCAGAGCTCCACTTCTGTCATCCTCCTTGCTGATGTTCATGTTCTTTACTCCAGCATCATCTAGTGAGGATGCAGGCTGAAGATACTGGCTCCTCTTTATCCAGGACCACCTCTCCACTCTGGGTAATTGGTGCTGACCTTTGTCCAACAGTATGGAACCTAACTCCATACAGCAGTATGGAACTCCCTTTTTTGAGTCTACTGCTCAAGAGGCTATATGTCATCTTCCGGCACTACCACTCTGAGGACTTTCTTAGTCATCTTAAAGGTCACCATCTCCTTGAGTGTAAAATATTGAGAAGCTAAGGCCCTGCTGAACTTGTAGTTGCAGGCTAACCCAATTCTGCCAATTCTCATTCATGAGACCATTGGCATGGAAGGTATCGAGTCCGTTCTTCTCCAATTCCCACACAGCAAAGGTTTTGCTGTGTGGAGACCACTTGCATGGTGGGGTTTGGTACAAAGCAGGTGCTAGGGCTATTTCCACAGCCCCACATTTTTTTTTTTAAGTTTTATTATGTATACAGCATTCTCAGTGTTCTGTCTGCATGTATACCTGCAGGTCAGAAGAGGGCACCAGATCTCATTACAGATGGTTGTGAGCCACCATGTGGTTGCTGGGAATTGAACTCAGGACCTTTGGAAGGGCAGACAGTGCTCTTAACCACTGAGCCATCTCTCCAGCCCCAGTCCCACATTCTTCTTGGCCAACTTTTCATCTGCCAGGCTCACATTCCCCAGCAGCATACCTTCCTCCTCTTGCACCACTCCTTTTGTTCTTAAAGATCAGTATCTTAATGGCATGCTCCTCAGTGAGGTCCTGCAGGTCTCTACCCAAACTCTTTCACCAGCACTGATGCCAATCTCTTATCTCTTCCACCAGATTAGTCCTCTCCTCTGCCAAACATTCTGTAGCTCCTCGCCATCCAAGCTTTGGTGCTCCCCAAGGCAGGGATCATACTCCCTCAACTTCTGGCTCAGGAGTGCCTTTCTTGAAGCTCTCTCTAAAGGATGTGGGATTGAACCCTTGGCTGGACGTGGCTGAGTCGGTCTGAAGGCTGAGCTGGATGGGGCGTCCCACTCTCTGGCCTCTCTGCTGCTCAGAGGGCTGTGCAGCACCATTAGGACCTGAGCTCCCAACTCCTCCCCCACTCCCAACTCCACCTCTGTTGACTGCAGGTGCCATTCTGGTGCTGTTTCTTGTATTCCTGATGTTGCTATGGCAGCTTGATGATGCGCCTGTGCCAGCCACCACTGGTTCTAGCCACCTTTCTCTCAAAGGAGCTCGATGACCCCACAGTTAGTGCTAAATTGGCCTTATTGGGCCACCACCAAGCCCTGATGCCACGAAATGCAAATAATTCTGGGTGACAAGGCAGCTGCCAACCTGTTGCTGGCAACCACGAGCGGCTGCTTCTGACACTGTCATTTTCATTGTCCTTGGAGATTAGCTTTTTGTTGTTTTCAGGTCAAGAAATTTTTTACTGAACTTATCAAAATAAAAACTCTTCCACAATGCTGGTGTGTCCATTGCTGTGAAAAAGCACCCAGGTGAGCTTCAGGAGGAAGTTCACCCTGGCTCACACTTTTGGTCTCCTACCACTTTACTGTTCTGGGTACATGGTGAGGCAGAGTATCACAGAAGGGAGCTGGTACTCAGGCAAAGCTACTCACCTAAGCTGCAGGGAAGCAGAGAGCTAGAGGAAGGCAGGGACAAAAGACACCTCTCCAATCTATGTTCATATGACTAACTCTCTCCAGCTATGCTCTGCCTAAAGCCTGCATCACTTACCAATTAGACTCTATCAGCAGGGCTGCTTCTCCACTCATGTCCAAGAATCCACCTCCTACCTCTATTATAGAGCTTTGCTGGGGACCAAGTCTTCAACACATGAGGTTAGAAGTTTAGATCTAAAGAAACAGCTGGGATCTCAGAGCTATGTCCTCTTGTACTTAATAAGCCTGATTCCTACTCTAGTTTTAAAAGGACTAATGGTATAAATGGTAACAGTGGAATTCAGAAGTAGAATAAGAGGCCAGCAAGATGATGGCCCAGGAGTAAAAGCAACCTACGACCAAGCCTGATGACCTGAGCTCAATCCTTGGGATCCACATGGTAGATGACCACTGCCCCACCCCCAATTGTCCTGACTCCCATACATGCAAAACCAGTATGAGTGCACACACATCACTCAAATATTTAAAATGCTGGGCTGGAGAGATGGCTTGGCGGTTAAGGGCACTGACTGCTCTTCCAGAGGTCCTGAGTTCAATTCCCAGCAACCACATGGTGGCTCATAACCACTTATAATGAGATCTGGTGCCTGGCCTACAGGCAGGATACTGTATAAATATTTAAAAAAAAAAAGGAAGCGGAAAGACATTAAAAAAAATTAAAATGCTGATTTAAAAAAATTTCAAAAATAGGGCAAGTTGTGACACTTGCATCAATTTCGGGAATTAAGTCACTCAGGACATCCTAACACGACACATGCGTGAATGCTCATGCATACACAGTATCAGTAAATCTCAGTCTCATGAAATAACTATCAGATGCAGTCTCCCAACCAAAAAATGCCAGCACTCCTCCAATTACTCCACAAAACAGAAACAGAAGAGTGAAGGCTAAACCAAAGCTTGCCGCTCAAATACAAGCATGTTGGATATGAGGTTGTTGTCACACCAAAACAAGAGGTAAAATGTGCCCACTGTGGGAGAACAAAATGGAATGACCGCAACTGCCCTCTCATCCCATTTATTAAAGAAACAGTAAGAAAAGAGACAATGCAGGAAAAACACCAACCATCCTTCACATCAGGCTGAACAAAGCACAGTGATTCTCCCTTTCATCCCTCCACCCCCACCCTAATTCCCCAGTTCCCATCCACATCAGTTTAAGTTTTGAGGTTCTTTGATTGGGAGTACCAGTGGAGAGGGAGCTGGATGATCAGAGGAGCCTTAAATCTGGCACCTAAGTCCCAGGAGAAAGGAGCTGCAGGTTCAGTCAAGCAGAAATGTGTGGGTCTGTGACATGAGTGTCCACCTCCCCGTTCTGTGTTCAAGCCCCCAGGGAAAGGTCTGGCAGTAGAACATGACCAGGTCCAGGGTGACCAGGCCAGAGTTACTGAAGCATGGTCTGCTCACCAATGCAGCATCACTAGACAGGAAGTGAGCCAATTCTCCAGTGGTGAGCAGGGGAATTAGAACCTGCAGGCCAGTATATCCCTGAGGAAAAGTCCACAAGAACAAGTCAAGAAACTAGTAAGAAACAAGGGGCAGAAAGCTGTGGGACAACAGCACAGCAGGTGTCCAAGGCTAGAGATCCTTTTTCTTGAGGTCAGGATCATTCGATCTGCCATAGTCCGTGTCTCACAAATAATGGTTTGCCTTCTTCAGTCAAGAGAAAAAGCAGAGGAAAAAGGCGGCTCATTTGAACTTGAGCCCCAGCTATGTTCTTCAGACTGTAGCTCCAGATCTACTCCTTTATCTAAGGGACAGTCCCAGCCCAGAACCACAGTATTTGAAAAACGAAGTGGCCCTGGAAGAAAAATGGTATTTAAGGGGGTAACATTCCATTTGGGTACATCGCAGCCATGGGACCCCCAGGTCTGGGGAAAGCAGCTGGATTTGAACCAGGGAGGCTGCCTACCCTAGGAAATGGGACCAAAGTCTTGGTTACAGGGCCATTCATCCTTGGAAAGGAAGCTGGGTTAAGACCCAGGGTTCCTGCTGGCCTTGCAAAAGGAGCTGGGTTGACACCCACAGGGCCTGCTGGAGAGGAGCCCAGATGCCCAGCAGCTGACCTTGGGAAAGCAACCTGACCCGGGCCTAATGGGCCAGCAGACCTTGGGAAGGCAGCTGGAGTTGGACCCTGCAGACCAGTGGCCCTTGGAAAGTTAGTTTGGTTGGGACCTAGTGGCCCAGAGGTTCTAGGGAAAATTGCTGGATTTGAGCCCTGGAGACCAGCAGACCTCTGAAAGGTACCTGGATTTGAAGCCAGTGTGCCAGAAGACTGAGAAAAGGCAGCTGGGTTCAGTCCTCCCGATCCTGCCCCTCTTGGAAAGGCTCCAGCATTTACCCCCATTGGGCCTCCTGGCCTTGAGAAATGAGCTGAATTAGGGCCCATGGGGCCAGGAGCCCTTGACATGGCAGAGGGATTTGGCCCCGGAAGGCCAATTCCTCGAGAGCTAGGACCTGTGTTTGGTCCTATGGGGCCAGGTACTCTTGTCATGGTAGGTGGGTTTGCGCCCATGTTTCCAGAAGCCTGTGAGAAAGAAGCTGAATTTGCTCCTAAAAGACCTGCTGCCCTTAGAATGGGAGCAAGATCTAGGCCTTGAGGTCCAGCCATTCTTAAGTTAAGACCAGATCCTGTACCCAAGAGGCCACCTCCTCTGGTGTCCAGATTTGGGCCTGGGCCTAGGCCACCAGCTCTCGGATTGGGCCCAAGGCCTGGACCTAAGCCACCTGCTCGTGGATTGGGCCCCAGGCCTGGGCCTGGAAACATACCCGACCTAGGAGCTGGGTTTGTACCTAAAAAGCTTGATCTCAGATTAGGACTTGGTCCAGGGCCCAGGCCAACTGGCCTAGGATTGGGAGGACCAGTACCAGAGGCTAAAACACCTGCCCTCAGGTTCGGTACACATCCAGGGCCCATAGGGCCACCACTTCTGGGGTCAGGACTTGTTCCCAGGAGCCCACCTGCTCTTGGGTTGGCCATATGACCAGGGCCGGAAAGGCCTCCTAATCTGGGGTTAGACATAGGTCCTGGGCCTGGAAGACCCCCTGTTCTAGGGTTTAAACCCGGTCCTGGTCCTGGTCCCGGTCCCAAAAGGCCACCTGGCCTTGGGAAGGAAACTGCACCTGTACCAGTGGGATTCATCCCTCTTGGAAAAGAAGCCATGCTTGGGTCACGAGCACCAGCAGGAAAATGTGCTGGATTTGAAGCCAGTGAGCCTGATGAACTTGGAAAAGAAGCTGGATTCCTTGGAAATGGAGCCAGGTTCCCCCCAAGAGAACCTGCTGCCATAAGGAAAGGATCTGAGTTCACGCCCATTGGGTGGCCTGTGTTCATAACAGGTCCTCCCTGTGGTCCCAGGGAACCGTCCAGCCGTCCTCGAGGTGGCAATGGAGCACGAGTCCAAGGAGTTGGCCGCTCTCTAAGGAAAATCCGGGGTTCTTTCATACTTTCTTGGGGACGTTGGTGATGATAGGCTTAGGGCGAGTTTTGAAAAGGATCTTGTTTTTGATGAGTGCTGTCACCAAATACCGAGTGCCAGTCTCTCGACCAAGCTCATCACAGTCCTGCTCCCCAGGAGTGTGCTTGACAAGGACCGCAAAAGGTTTCTCCAGGCGGATGATTTTCCCATACAGGATGTGGTGCCCCACGATCAGCACAGGGGTTCCCTTTGGCAGAACAAGAAGGAGACGCCTGAGGTTGAAGGCAAGGCCATTCCTCTCAGGTGCCCTTTAAAGCTGCTCCTGGCACCTCACAGTCGCTAATCTGGCTCCATCACTGTTAGAACACTGCACTGAACAATCCACCCCTGTGCCCTTCTCATTCTTTCTAGCCCCAAGTAAAGAGATTTCTATTTTTAGGACCCCTGCAGATTCCCCAAGGCTCCACTGCCCTGCTACTGCGAAAGTGGTGGCCAGCAAGCAGACAGTTCTACAGACTGCTAAACCTCGAGCAACAAACCTGAGGACAGTCCTCACACTGGGTCCTGGGAGCACCACCTCGGTGTAGCTTGCTTTACTGAGGCATAAGGTAGGGAATAAAAGCCCCCTCACCTCAGTGGTGTAATGTAGGTCTCCCAGGAGGTTTCCAGCTAATCCGGTGCTGTAGCGAGCCTCGATCTCCCCCTGTAGTTCCATCAGCACCCATTCTGCCAGGCCTCCAGCCCCCGCACTGCAAGCAAAGGGCTGGCGGTTACAATATTTTTGAGTGGTGAAGGATGAGTAGTGTCCTACACCTACACCACCATTAGAGGCCCAAAGAAACTCTGTGATGAATACAAGAGCTTGGGAAATTGGGCAGTGCTGAGAACTGAAATAGAGATCTTAATGCAAACAGTTATATAAGATGTACCTGAGGACCCTAATTCTTCCAGAACAGTGTGAAACCAGTATAGCCCTTGGCACTCAAGCTAAGTAAAATCTTAAAACATACTCACCTAGAAATAACAATTTGCACCATGAGCCTTCCTTCTTTAAAAAAGCGACTGAAAAACTGGAGAAAAAAAAGAAAAAACACCTTTAGGGCAATAATAATTATAGCTAATATTAATCACTTAATTGTGTGATAGGTACCTTTTCCCTTTGAAAAGGGATCTCTAGACCAGGTTGTTCCTGAACTCTATGTAGCTGAGGATGACCTTGAATTTCTGATTCTCCTGCCTCTTCCTCCAGCTTATGTGTTGCTAGGGACCTCACCCAGGGCTTCATACATGCTAGGCAGCACTCTGCAAACTGAGTTGTACACTCCCATCCACTGTATGGCAGGTACTTTTCTTTTCAATTGTTTTTACTGAGCTATATATTTTTCTCCCCTCCCCCTTTGCCCTCTCTCACAGTCCCCATGCTCCCAATTTACTCAGGAGATCTTGTCTTTTTCTACTTCCCATGTAGGTTAGATCTATGCATGTCTCTCTTAGGGTCCTCTCTATCTAGGTTCTCTGAGATTGGTAACTGTAGGCTGGTTTTTCTTTGCTTTCTTGTCTGAAAGCCACTTATGAGTGAGTACATATGGTATTTGTCTTTCTGGGTCTGAGCTACCTGACTCAATATGTTTTCTAGATCCACCCATTTGGCAGGCACTTTTCTAAGTGCTTTTAGATATGTTCTCTACTGCCTAGCAAGTCCTAAAGGGCTAGGTTTTCTTGCTGATTCTAAACACATAGAGTACAGTTGCTAATGACAACAGTGAGACTGGTGATACACTCAGGTGTATTCCAGCAAATCACAAGGTTATTTCTTTTCTCTCTCTTTTGAGATAGGGTTTCACTATATAACTCAGGCTATCCTGGAACTGTACAGAGCAGACTGGCCTCAGGATCCATCTGCTTTTGTCTCCTGAGTCATGGAATTAATGGCATATGCTATTCTAATGTGACTCTAGTCACTAGTGTCTAGTCAACTAGTGACCACCTTTAACTTAGATTGGACACTCTATACTTTTACATTATATAACAGTGCCACCTGGTGGCAAGTCGGAGTACCCTAAAAGCCTGACACTAGCTTCATTTGCTCTTGTGACTGCCATTCAGGGAGAGAGGAGACTGGATTGGGGGGGCCAAAGCTACAACTTCTGGTTATCTTTCGAATGAGACATATATAGTGTTAGCAACTGTGATATAATTGGTCAACAGGTTTTATAATTGAATTCAAACTTGGCAAAAACACACCAGATTTTTTTTTCCAGTTTTTTGTTTTTTCCTGTTTAAGCCAAGGACTTGCAACACAACTAAGTCTGGCTTAGGACTCTAGGTATACTCTTGCCTCAGCCTCCAGATGGTCAGGACTATAGTTGACTTCAGCATGCCATTTAATAGGCTTCTTACTGGTTATCATCACTCTGGACCTCCAGTAGGCTTATATTATGACAAAACCTCTTTCCAGAGCACCAAAACACTGGATCAGCAGCTAATGTATTTTGAATTTTCACTATGAACCATACGCTATCTACATGTGAACATGGTATCTTCAATCAACATGGCAACTCTAATAAGAGGTACTTATTCTTATTTTGAAGTTGAGGCTATTGGGTCATACACAGATAAAACCACTTATTCATACGTGGTAATATTGAACTGGAGAAAGATAGTAGAGTTGAGACAGAAAACTGGGTCATCTAGTTACTTAAAAATCACTACCTAACTTTCCCTTCCCAGAGGACAAAACCAAGAGCCAGCAGGAATGAAAAGGAATTAAGAAATTAGGCAACCAGTGACAATATATTTAAATGCTGTTCACAACAGCAAAAGGGCACCAAGACTTGTACCACCTTGAATAAGTTAGGTCTC